>NC_143265.1:34653181-35282045 GCF_984573655.1 Nuphar pumila
CAGTAAAAGTAAATATTATTCCAAATTTGATTATTACATCTCTGACATAAATCAAAATAAATGAAATACATAGTGTAGAAAGAATGAACATCCTCCAGCTTTTCCTGCAAAATAAGAATTAGTACAAAATAACCAAGAAAATGGGTATATATATATTATATACAACAAAGATATATATATATCTTTACATGTATTTCATATTTTACAGGTATTTATATTTTCTCATATAAATACACCTCCATTGTTACATGTCATTTAGCCCAAATTTTAGCATTTTGATATATATATATCAAAATGCTAAAATTTGGGCTAAATGACATGTAACAATGGAGGTGTATTTATATGAGAAAATAATTATATGAATGGAGATAAATGCACATGAAAGGGTCCATATGTAAATATAAGTATATATATATGTATATATATATACATATATATATACATATATATATATATATACATATATATATATATATATAGGTAGATATACATATATATATAGATATATATACATATAATGAAAAAAAATATATACATATTAATGGAAATTCCATATAATGGGTAAAATAAAAAAATACAGGTATATGCAGTTTCTGTAGGTAATTTTACACAGCCGTATTTCCCAAATTATAAGATAATTTTCAATAAAAAAGGGTATGGAGCTTCCCTATATATCAATAACGAAGCCTGTAAAAGATGGTCAATAGATCATGAACGGATATGGATATATCCGTTCATGAAGGTGGCTGTTTATCATGACTGCACTCCTGCAGCAGAAAAGATGAATATAACATATACAATGCAGTGGAAGGAACATAGGAAATCAAGCTTCTCAATTGGCTAAGAAAGTTTGATTCTGCCTTAATTATATTCCATTACATAATTTTGAATTACCAGGGGATAAAAAATACATAACAACATAAAAAAAAACCATTAAGCTACTAACTTTCTATAAACAAATTAAGTTATAATGAAGAAGATGATACTAATTTACAAAACCTTAATCAATCTGTCATAGCTTTACAAAACATATTAACCAATTTGACAGAAATCTGCAGACCACAACATTATTGCAATCTACAAATTATGTTTATCTAACAAAGTTTCAAAAACATCCTAACTCATAACCAGTGTAACACAATATTTTGCAATCATGTACATTGAGAGAAAGAGAGAGGCATATGTTATGAGCTGGCAATTTACTATTATCTGGTCAAGATGAGGCTGGAAATTAGTGAAATTGGTGCCACTTAGCAAGGACAACATGCCTCTAATACGTTTCAAATCTAACCATGGGTGGAAATTAAGTGGAAACTTGCTAGTGCCCTCAAATATGGTATTTGCTGGTTTCTAACACCCTTAGCATTCCTAAGGCAGTTGCCTCACCAATGAAGCAGGAAACTAACAAAAGTGACATTCTCTGAAATACATGATGCAGCCCTATTCTCTCTCTCTCAAACCATTATCAGTAATGCACTTGAACATATGAATATGAGAAAATTCAAGAATCAGCTATCCAACCAGTGTTCTTCAATATAATAAGCTATTACATGCAAGCATAGCAAGAAGCAATGCATCATATTAGGTGTCCACTATGTTTTTTTTTTAGTTATTTGGGAAAGCATAGCTTCCAACATCCAAGTCCTTAAATAAGTCGAATATGACAAACCTCTATCAACTAATCTGCATAACAAAGATATTCTCAAAAAATTTAAAAGCTACAAAGAAGATATTACAAACCCATAGAGAAGGTTTTAAGATGTTTCAAAGTTTTTTTTTTTTTAGAAACACGTGCCTCTATTAGCTCTTCACTAGAGAAGTTCCTTAAAGTAAGAGATACAGCCTATGCCCGTCTGCATGTCAGCAGATACACATCTGGTTTCTCTTTAGCAAAGCAATCACCGACTGATTGAGTGCAAGGTCCTGAGACTGTCTTGTAGATCCACCAACAAATTGAAATGAAATCAAAGTGTGCACAAAAGAAATCCCACTAATGGGCTACAAGATATCTCAATCGATAATGAAGAAAGGATCATAGAGACAAATGCAATCGGATGCCATAAAAGCAAAAAAATTTGAAGATAAATTGAAAGATGAAGATGCAAAACGTGCGATATCAAGGAATCGTAAGATGCAGAAATACCTGGTAGATCCCCTGCACCCAATGATTTGTAAATAGCAGTAAAAAGGGTGATTCTTTATTGCTGGAACTAGAGAAGGATGAGACGGCCTGCTGTCTGAAGGCAATGTCAAGGAGCTGGATTGATTTCTGCTGTATATCCTGCTGATAGGCTGAAGAAGGGGGCAACAAATGGCTGGCTTGAAGGCAAATGGTAAAACACTGGCTGGGTTGTGGCTGGGCTGAAGTGGAGATGGACAACAACCGTTAGAGGTGGAAGGTTGAAGAAGGTGAAGACTTTGGCTGGCTGGTTCTTCTGCTGGGCTGAAGAAGACGAAGAGGCTGGAACCTTTTGCTGCTGGGGTTGAAGAAGATGAAGTGCGACAGCCCCTTTGGAAATTTTAGTTGGTGTGCTGAAGCTAAGGAGAGGTTTCCTGCGAAAATCCAAAAGACAAGAAGCAAAAAAACTCAAAATTTTCTTTTCCCCCCTTTCAATCAGCCAGACTCCCCCTTTTTAAAGATTTTCAGCTTTTTTTTTTTTTCAAAAGATCGCAGCTTCCTTTTCCTTTTAAAAATCCGTTACACTTCTCTTGAAAAGTTTTAAAACCGTAGAATTAAAAGCAGCCATTTTCAAAAAGGCGCCTCCTGTATTTTTCAAAAAAAATGCATTTCATTTACCTAAGTTTTAGGTAAGATGAGAATTTTAAAAGTATGGCTGTGGCGCAATTTGGGCTGTTTCCTTTTAAAATTTTAGGTAAGCAAATTAATAAAAAGAAATAAAATAAAAAAAATGAATAGTGAAATAAATGAGAGGTTTTTATGGAAATGCCACCTCAATCCACTTTTAAAATCCTTTTGAAAATAAAGTTTTGTTTTGTTTTTTCAAGTCTTTTATTTTCAATTGGGGTGCCACATGTGTGTGGGCCCACTAACTAAAAGAAAAAAAATAGAAAAAAATAACATTAAGAAGAATTTGCAAATGGGTTCGATCTCCGGGTGGGTCCCATTTGAAAATAAGAAACTTACCTGAGAATCTGAGTATGATGCTAGTTCAAAGGCGGGTCTCGCTCCATTTATTTGAAAATACGAGATAAAACATTATTTGTTTTCAAGAATTTGGAAAATTGGTTTTTCAGGGCAAAAATATGGATAAAGTAAATGTAAAAAAAATTTTGTAAAGAGATTTAAAATCTTTTTGCAAAAAGCTTTGTGATAAAATCTTTAAAATCTATATCCAAATATCCAAACTGTTTTTCCTGAGAAAAACTTTTTGTAATTCCAAGTCCTGGGGGTAAAATGGGAAAGATTGGCAATTTTGAAAACCCTGGGTTTTGAAATCAATTTTGAAAAGTTTAAAAATCAAATTTGGATTGACAATTTTTGATCAGGAGTTCTGGATCTCAAAATGACATGCTGTGCAGTGAAATGATGTAAAATGTTCATGAAATGCTATGCAAAGACACGTTTCTATAAAATGTCATTCTGAATCTAGAATTGGAAATTCTAATTTCTTGTCAGGAATAGGATTTTAAAAATTTGTAGTTTGAAGATGTCTCTGAACCTAAATATAGAAATTTTAAGGCTCAAGAATGAAATTGAGGACTTTCTGCAAGGTTCAATCTTAGAAAATAACCATTTTGCCCTTCATTGCTCCGGAGAGCCGGAATGTACTGATTGAGGGGGATGTCAGGGGAGTGAGTGAAAATTTGGGGTGTTTACAGTGTGGCAATATGCGGAGCTAGGCGGCATTGAGTTCTAGGGTTTCTCTAGACAGAGTTGTATTGCTTCCATTTATTGAACCTATACTACTTTCCCAAGCAGTGATATTGTAATAAACATATGGGTTTCGATAAAATGGAACACTTAGGTGGTCAATGAGTTGCTTGGCCACATACCTGTAATGTGCTCGGGGTTTTTAAAACTGACGACTCATTATCGTCTGTTTCGCTGCAAAGAAAAAAAAAGAAATTCATGAAAATTTTAACTTAGCTTTGTTTTGGAAATCTGGGGCGTTACAGAATTGGTATCAAAGCATGTGTCTGAGAAACCTGGTTCAAGATCCGTCATGTTTACGGTATCGCACTATAAGTATAAATTTTATACTTTTGTTTCTGATCTGGGTGCATCTTTGTATAGATGGCAACTCACGATTCTCGCGGTTATTGCTATTGGTGCAAATTCATGCACGATGAGTGGATATGCTCGTATGAAGTCCAAGACTGCTAATTTTGTGGTGAAGATGGGCATTCCGCCAACGAATGCCAAAGAAGGTATACTGCCGATATGGGTCGACGAGCATCAAAGGGTCTTAAGGATGAGACCTCGCGTGTCAGTGGACCACATCACTCAAGTGTTGGGAGCAACAATACCCCAACGACTTCTGATGGATCACCAAGGTTGAGAGACTTCGATTTGAACTTCCTTGCGGAATTCAATCGCTCGCCAAGCTACCACCCGACTTTACATACACCAAGCTTGAATGATTCGAATGAAAGAGGGGATTCCTTTTATTCGCCAATCATAATTTCAGACTCCCCGAGTCTTGATACTGCCGACTAGGAGAGTGGGTCGGCATCTCTCATCTATCCCCATGATTCGCTTGAGAGTGTGGAAGTGCCGCCCAAGCCGACTCTTGTCGTTCCTATACCAAGGCAATGTGGCAACAAATGAACTTTTATGAGTTCATCTTCATCAAAGAAATCCAGATCTTAAGCGACTGGAGATGTTTTGGACTTAATGGACTCATCTATATAGTTTCTCGTCGCCTATGTCTGCCAGTGTGACATGACGCTTCTACGTAAGGCGATGCTTGTGTAAATGAATATATATAAGTAAATAAAGTTTTTACTTCGTAATATACATCGAGAAACTAAAAACAAGTGCTTGTGTATGAATAGATAAATGACTCCTACGACGAGGAGAACCATGGCGAGCGAGGAGTCCCATACGCAAAGATTCATGCTGGAGACGCTCAACAACCTGGTTACAGTCATTCGTGAAACAAGGCCAGAACCAGTCACACCTCGCAATGAGAACCTGGGAGGAATAACCTATGAGAAGTTCCTCAAATTTGACCCGCCAGTTTTCATCAGTAGAGCGGATCCAGAACTAGCAGAAAGTTGGATCGAAGAAACTGAACATGCCTTCCTAGTACTGGGAGTACCTGTGAACACCCCAAAATTTTCAAAGGTTTGTAAAAATGACCTTTTTGCCTCTGACTCCATCTTCTGAGAAAATCAAAACTAAAATTTAGTTATTCTTTAGATTTTCTGGATTGAACTCCATTCAAACTCGATTTCGGAGCCGAACCTGGTGTTTAAGGTCCAAATTTGAGCCTCGTTACTCAATTTACAAATCGAAATTATAAAATACCAAAAAAACATTTTTTGAATGGCTCAAACAGTTCATTCGACACCCATTTGGATCTACTATTTTATATTTTCTCGATTTGAGGTCCAAACCTCGAATATCACCTCAAATTTTGTGTCCAAATTCGCTTTTTGAAGAATTTTTCAGAGAAATAACTTTGAATTCTCAAAAACTCTCTTTTGTAAATATTTTGCAAAAATACAAAAAAAATAGTTTTTAATCTTTGTTTTCTAGTAAATTTTTAGAATTTTATTCCAAAAATACAAAAAAAATGGGAAAATAACACAAACAAAACAAAAAAAATTGGATAAACTGCGAGAAAAACAAATGGTTTTTAACTTTTCGCTAAAAACCTCATTTTAAACCATTTTATAAAAAAGTTTCTTTTAAATGGACCTCCTTTTTAAAAAAAGGAAAAAAACTTGCAACGGGGCTCGTTCCCGCGCGTTCCCCCCCTAGAAGCCTCTATCGAAATCCATCACAGGAGGGATCCCCACCATCGTCGATCCTCAAACAACCTTCTCCCCTCTCCACCTTGAAATTCCACTAGAGGGGGGGTGAATAGTGAAATTCTTTAAAAGATCGATAAATTAAAAACAGAATGCAATAAGGCACAACACATAAAACACAGAGTTTATACTGGTTCGGTCAAAACCCTGACCTACATCCAGTCCCCAAGCCAACCACTTGAGCTTTCCACTATAACATCCGAGTTACCAGATAAATAGTACAACATCCTCTTCCTCAGAGGTCTTCTTCTCTCAACAGAGAAGGGGAACACCCTCTTTCATAGAGGTCTACTTCTTTCAACAAAGAAGGAAATACCCTCTTTCATAGAGGTCTTCTTCTCTCAACAGAGAAGGGGCACACCCTCTTTCACAGAGGTCTACTTCTTTCAACAAAGAAGGAATACAGTGAATAACAGAAAGTTACAATACTTCATATAGAACCTTCAGAATAATATGAATGCACGAATGAAGGATTCTCGGAATGTTCTGTTCTTTTCACTCAGAAGATACTCTTTGTCAAGGAGTTGTTCTTGACTTTTTCTCTTTCTTTTTCTAGGCTCTCTTTTTTAAATATCAATAGGAATTTTTCTCGTTGTAAGCTCACATGTCCCCCTGTGAATAAATTATTTGATTGTGTTTATATAGCCTTATAAAAATAGTCGTTGCCTTTTTGAAATGATGGTCTTTTTGGGATGTGAGATGTCAAGTCATTTCAAACAACACTTTATGGATTTTCGAAAAAGTCTTCTTTCTATAAAAGTAGTGTATGGGGTACACTAGTCGTTGTAGTATTTTAAGTATGATATATTTTATGTAAAAAGTCTATTTCTCATAATAAATGACTTATAGTACATTGAACGTTGGATTATAAACTATCACGTAGTTTTGTCTTTATTCACATTAATGATTTGTAGTACTTTAGTATTTTATTTAGAAATCGTCACTTCTTTACTTAAATGGGTGTAAGTACAATAAATGTTTTGAGTCCTTTAATTTGTAAATGGTCAAATCTCAAAATACTTTATGATGTGCTACTTAATGTCTACACAGAGAATGAAGACTTTAAGCAAGTCGACATTCTTGAGTGGGATTAAGATAGTCATTTCTAAACAAGTTTTTTTTAGAAGGTATTTAATGTTTTTAGAAAGAATAATGACTTTAAGTAAGTCAACATTCTTTGAGTTGTAAAAAGTAACTAAAGTCTTTTCTAAACATATTTAGTTTTTCTTTGTTTAGTTCAACTAGTCGATTTCTATGTTTTGCCTTTTTCTTACATACTTGAAATCATTACTTTTTATTTCTTTTCAAGTTATCTTATACATGGTAGAAGGTACAATTAATGCTTTTGAAATCATGAGCTAAAATACCTTTCTCATAAAACTTTGTAAGAAGGTACAATGATTGGTTTTCAAAAAGGTGCTTTTTGAAAATATCGTATACTTTTATGAAACATAGCTTTTGTGAATGAGTGACTCGTATGATAAAATATGTAATATGCAATATGCATGCTTCAAGAGGTTCTGTTATATACAACTCTAAAGAAGAAAAAAATCTTCATCTTGAAGTAGCCGATTCCCTTAGATAATCTTTGAGAATGCATGGGTCATCAAGCTTTTTCTTCAAGGAGTGTGATTGCACCAAGGTTGTACTTGAATCAGGAGGTCTCCATCCTTTTTGGGTGAGATATCCTTGCATCAAATACTCGTTAGATACATGACAAATCATATCCAATCATAATATAACATTTTTCAAGAAGACATATTATCATATTATATTAAATCAAATATGACAGTGTATCATATTGTGTGTCATCAAAATATAGTTTCTCAACATTCTCCCCCTTTTTGATGATGACAAAATATGCTCCTCCTGTCAAAAAGTCATTATGCATAATAATAATAATATAATAAAAGTGCATAAAAATATAGAAAAAAAATGTCAGAGTAATTTTTCTTCAATATTGGAGACAAGTTTTTCTCCCCCTTTGTCATGGAAAAAAAGGAGGGGATCAAAGTAGATAGAGTTATTACAGACCAAAAAATAAAGTTATTATAGGCCAAATGAATAAAGAGTTCATTCTGAGTCGGATGAGGGGTGAAACTTCCTAAGTAATGCATCTTGGCCGATTTGTAGTGATTCAAAGACTTGATGCAGTGATGTGTGATACTTGAGAAGGAGATCTTGGGTGTTTTGTATATTGACAAGTGCTGAGAAGATGTCAAAGTCAGAAGTTGTTGCTGGATCTGCTTCTGGGGGGCCTTCGTCGTCAGAGTTTGGGTGAGAGGACTCTTCCTCATGGAGAGAGGAGTCATCAAACGTGCGGTTGGAGTGATAGACGACATCGGTTTCAAGCGGTATTTGGAAGTATTCAAGAATGAGTGTGATGAAGTACCCGAAAGGAAGAGAGTGAAAGGAACGAAAGTTAATCATGTTATGAAAGATGACACTGAACCAGTTGATGGGAAAGGCACAGAAGATTGCATAAAGAAGAAGTGAGATTTTATTTGCAATAAATCCTTTAGAGGGCGACTTAGGGACTACGTTGGATGAAAGGATTTTGGACAACAATAGAGCATGAAGCTTTAAGTTGCTTTCATGCTACAGAAAGTGGATGGAGCGAGTGGAGAGGAGGACTTTCTTAAACATGGTTTGGTCGAGAGGAACTATGTTTGAGAGCTCAATCCCGTAGGAAGAGATATTCAGAATGTGGCCTAGCTTAGACATGTCAAAAAAGAAGACTTTTCCATGAACCATGGAAGTGATAGTAGAGTGATCATGGTCGACAGAAAGGTTCGTGTAGAACACTTTGATGAGATGTGGATAAATGGTCATTAATTGGGGAGAGTCTAGGACATGAATAAATTCGGAAAGTGATGTTTGTAGATCAAATGATGGAAAAGCTTCAAGATGAACTAACTTGCCTGGTTGGATGGGCATGAAGTTAATGGAATGATATGTGTGAATGAGATCTGGAAATCTCAACTCTGAGGCCTCAAGCATGTTAATGTTGGATGTTGAAGAGGATGCCATTTCAAGTATGCTTGATCAAATAGAAACTTAGAAAGAAGAACTTAGAGAGAGTGATAGCTTGTATAAAGATAGAGAAATTCGAGTGGAATGGTGAGGGATGAACCAATTCATTAAATAAAGAGAAGAAAATAATTTTGATAAGAAAAGAATGACATTTGAGGTGAATGATTTTTAGATTTTAGTTGAATGAAGAGATTTGTGAGTTGTAACTTGAGAGGCTTGCGAATGATGGATCAAATCACTTTTTGAAAGATAGTGTATTATATTAGTATGAATGACAAGAAGAACATAGTTTCACAAGCAATTTTTCTATATGGGAAAAAATTACTATGGGAGAGTTTATCGAATTGTGAGATGTGTCGTACAATGAGTATGGAGTGCCCTTTAGACTAGATGTGTGATGAATGAATAAAGTCAAGAAAGTGGATAATCTATGGATTTTCGTGTGAGGAAGTGATGAGATGTGAGGAGTGAAATAAATAATGGGCTAATAAAAACAAACAACTTTTTATACAATGTTTTTATGTGAATGCATTCTAAATTCGTGAAGAATGAGTTTGGAATAAGACAAAAGAGATATAATGATTTCTTTAAATAGGAAGTATTTTTATGAATATGAGTGGTGAGAGTGAGAGTAGATATAAAGTGAAGGTGGTGTCATATATGGATTTTGAGTAGGATGTACAAGGACAATAATCAATGAATGACATAAAGTAATGATTGACAATTTTTTAAAGGTTTAAATGAAAGAGATGGAGAGAGAGAAAGATGGATTTTCGAGAGAGGATTTTGTATAGATTTGTTAAGAGATTGATTTAACATGAAGTTAAGTGAAGTGACTTAATAGAGGAAGTCATGAAAATGGATATTTTATTTGAATATAAGAAACGAAATAAAATAAGTGACAATTTAAAATACAATATTATGTTGGAGATAGGCTGGCTTATCGAAAGAGAGGTTTTTACAAAAAGTGATAAAAGGTGTTATGAGATGAGTGATGTGAACGATGTCATGATAGCTTTACTTAATGTAAATGGTTCTTATGGATATGCGTGGAAGGAAATAGGACAAGGAGAAATAATTGAAGTGTACTTGAAAGATGACAAGTTGAAAGACATAAAGAATGTGTCATGATGAAGGTGTTTTTATGAATGTTTAGAGTATACGTGAATATGGAGACACAGTTTGACTTTGAATAGTGGAAACAAAGAAAATGTATATGATAGATAAAAAAGAAAGAATCGATAAGGACTCGGTTTAAAATAAAACTTTTTAACACAACTCATAAGATGTTTTAATTTAAATAAGTGTGATTAATCATAAGTCACTTAATTTGCATATTCCTAATTCTCTTCTAATTCGTGTAAAGTCTTCATGTTTTAAAGGTTTAGTGAAGATGTCTGCTAACTGTTGATTAGTGGGTATAAATTCGAGTTTAATTACGTTGTTTAAGACTTGTTCTTTTAAGAAGTGGTGTCTTATTTGAATATGCTTAGTTCGTGAGTGTAAAATAGGATTTTTAGATAAGTTTATAGCACTAGTATTATCACAGAAAATAGTTGTATTTTCAAATTTTAAACCAAAGTCTTTTAAAGTTTGTTTCATCCAAATGACTTGTGTGCATGCTAGGCTAGCAACTATGTATTCAGCTTCAGTAGTTGATAATGATACACAGTTTTGTTTCTTACTGAACCATGAAACTATTGAGTGCCCTAGCATATGATATGTTCCACTTGTGTTTTTTCTGTCAGATTTACTTCCAGCAAAGTCAGCATCACTGTATGAGATTAAATCAAATGTAAAAGATTTTGAATAAAATAATCTAAAATCAATTGTGTCTTTTAAATATCTCATTATTCTTTTTACAGCTTTAAGATGTGATTCTTTTGGATTTGACTAAAATCTAGCACACAAGCAAACACTGAACATGATATCTGGACGGCTAGCAGTTAAATAGAGTAGTGATCCTATCATACCTTGGTATACCTTTGTATCCACAGACTTACCATCTTTATCTTTGTCCAAAAGATGTAGTTGTGCTCATAGGAGTATTCTTTGAAGCAGTTGAGTTCATGTTGAACCTCTTTAGAAGTTCATGAGCATACTTAGATTGATTGATGAAGACTCCATCCTTGGTTTGCTTAATATGCAGTCCAAGAAAGTAGGTGAGTTCACCCATCATACTCATTTCAAATTCTTTTTGCATGAACTTAGAAAAATCTTCACAAAGAGTGCTATTAGTAGATCCAAAGATGATATCATCCACATAAATTTGAACAATTAGGGTATGATTATTCACTATTTTCACAAATAGAGTAGAGTCTGCTTTGCCTACAAAAAAACCAATTTTTAATAAAAAGGTTTTGAGTCTGTCATACCAAGCACGAGGTGCTTGTTTTAATCCATATAAGGCACGTTTTAGTTTGAAAACATGATTTGGATATTGTTCATTTTCAAAGCCTGGAGGTTGTTTTACATAAACTTCTTCATTTATAAACCCATTTAGAAAAGCACTTTTAACATCCATTTGATATAGTTTGAAATCCATATAGCTTGCATATGCTAAAAACATTCTAATAAATTCAAGTCTAGCAACAAGAGCAAATGTTTCATCAAAGTCAATACCTTCCTCCTGGTTATATCCTTGAGCTACTAGTCTTGCCTTGTTTCTTATAACATTACCTGTTTCATCTAGCTTGTTTCTGAAGATCCATCTTGTCCCAATGATCTGATGATCTGTTGGTCTTGGTACAAGATCCCAAACGTCATTTCTTTGGAATTGATTCAGTTCTTCAGTCATGGCTAGCATCCAGAACTCATCGATGATGGCTTCATCAATATTCTTTGGTTCAAGTTGAGAAATGAATGTCATGTTTGCAATCCATTCCAGCTGAGCTCTAGTTTGAACCCCTTTGGTCAGGTCTCCCAAAATCTGCTTTTGAGGATGATCTCTGATTTTAACAAATGTTCTTTGATGATTATCTTCATTAGATTTAGCTGTGTTATCTAGGAATAAATCTATACTTTCAACATCATCATCGTTAGTCTGCTTAAGAACAGATTGATCAATAGATTCACAAAAACTGACATGCATAGATTCTTCAATAGTATTTGAACTCTTATTAAAAACTCTGTATGCTTTACTATGACTTAAATATCCTAAGAATATGCCTTCAACAGATTTAGCATCAAATTTATCCAGGCTATCTTTTGTGTTAAGGATAAAGCATTTACATCCAAAGACTTTAAAATAGTCTATTCTTGGAGTTCTGTCATAGAATAATTCATAAGGAGTTTTATTTAATAAGGGCCTAATAAGAACTCTATTTGTTATATAGCATGCAGTATTAACAGCTTCTACCCAAAAAGATTTAGCAAGATTATTATGTTGGAGGATAGTTCTAGAAGATTCCTGAAGGGTTCTATTCTTTCTTTATACTACACCATTTTGAGGTGCAGCTCTAGGAAAGGCAAAGTTATGAGAAATACCATGCAAGTTACAAAAATTTACAAAAAGTTCATTATCAAATTCTCCTCCATGGTCACTACGGATTTTTATAATAGAACAAGATTTTTCATTTTGTAATTTTTTACATAAAATTTCAAATTCACAAAACGTATCACTTTTGTTTTTCAAAAATATAACCCAAGTAAATCTTGAGTAATCATCTACAATGACAAAAGCATATTTATTATGATTAAGACTAGCTACTCTAGAAGGACCAAAAAGATCCAGGTGGAGAAGCTCTAAAGGTCTTTTACTTGAAACAATATTTTTTAATTTGAAAGATGATTTTGACAATTTTCCTAGTTGACATGCATCACAAAAATAGTCCTTTTTAAAAGATATTTTAGGTAACCCACGTACTAAATTGTTTTTAGCTAATTTAGACATGTATTTGGAGTTGACATGACACATTCTCATGTGCCATAAATGTTGAGTGTCATTATTAGCTATAAGGCAATGTTCAGTAATGTTTTCTAGGTATAATTCATATATATTATTTTTTCTTATACCTTTTAAAATGATGTTTTTGTTGGTGTCTGCTATAAGGCATGCATCATGTGAAAGTGCACTAGGATCGAGACAACAAGCACTAAAGGGGGGTGAATAGTGCTTTTTAAAAATAATCTGCGGAATATTGAAGGATTTTGCAAATCAAAAAGCAAACACACAAAGAACACATGATTTTATCCTAGTTCGGTCTATCCCGACCTACATCCAGTCCCCAAGCAAAACCCGCTTGAGATTTTCACTATCAACCTTGTAAACTACAAGATCACACAGACCAAAACTGGTCCCACTTTCAGTAACAACCCTACTGAAAGCAAACAACTTCTTTACACCAAGGAGTCCTTTTTACAGAAAAGAAATAACAACTTACAATACAACCTATGAGCCTTTCTTTTGAATGCGAATGAGATGCAATTGGCTTTTGAGGTTGTTGAAATACTCTACTCACGAATTCACTATCTCCCAAAGTGATTTGAGTGAAAAACTAAAGTGAAAATATCAAGTGAGTGAGAAAACAAATACTTGACTAAATAGGAGTGAAAAGCAATAAGTAAATGATTCAAATCAATTGAATTCTTGCTTTTTTTGAGTGTAAAATGCACTCATATTTATAGTTAAAGTTTTCCATATGTTAAGAGTATGAAAAGGTGTCGAAACTGTCCATTTTGAACGATCAAAATGTTTGAAAAATGAAAAGACACGCCTTTTTGAAGTTTCAGGAAAACGGCAAAATTAGTCGACTGAAACATCAGTTAGTCGACTAATAGTTAGTTATTAGTAGACTGACAGTTATCGTCGGTCGACTGATCTGTTAATCGAGCCGGTTGAAAATCTGAACTTTTGAAACTTAGTTGACTAGAGAAAAGTTAGTCGACTGATAATATCATCAGTAGACTGAAAAACCTTTTAGTCGACTGCTGCTAAAATCTTTTGAAAAACAAACATTCTGTTCGGTCGACTGATAAAAGCATTAGTCGACTGCTGCTAAATTTTTAGAAAACACATGTTCTGTCCAGTCGACTGATAAAACCATTAGTCGACTGCTGCTAATTTTTCAGAAAACAGACATTCTGTCCAGTCGACTGATAAAACCTTCGGTCGACTAATTTGACAAGAATGACTTTTTATAGAAAATATGGCGCGAAAGGATTAGTCGACTGGTAAGTCTATTGGTCGACTAATAAACATGAAAATTTAAGAAAAGAGTTTTCTAAAAAGATTTTCAAGAGGGTTTCTTTTAGAAAAGTTTTTCTAAAGACTTTTAAGGTGAAATGCAACCTAAATATGCACTCTAAGTAAGGCTCTTACAAGAATCTAAGACTTTTAATGAATTAAACGTTTGCACACTAGTCTTCAAAGATTCTTTATCGAATTCTTCAATTTCTTCATAGCCTTAGCTGAAATGCAGTTGATTCCACTTGCTCATCATCAAAACCTTGTTCTTAAAGTATCATGTATGGCTTCATTGTCGTAACAATCTCCCCCTTTTTGATGATGACAAACTTAATCAAAGATAAAGCATTTAGATGCATTGATGGAGATTTTACTCCCCCTATCAATATGCTGCAAAACATAAAGTTAGCACATTTAAAGCACATATATCACATATTGATTGGTTTGCATTTCTATTCATCATTATTTCATACATTCATTCAAAGCTTACTTTTTCTCTTAATTTCCTTGCAATTCTCATGCAAGATCTCCTGCAATTTCAATGTAATGCTATCTTTTACTTTTTCTCCCCCTTTGTCAGAATAAAAAAGAGTAAGGGCAGAAATAACATAAGCAAAATAGAGATATAAGTTTAAAATATTACAATCCATAAAGTATGAAAGTTTAGACAACAAAGATCAGAAAAGTGAGTTGAGCAAATCCTTGATTGAAGTAATCTCTTTCTGAATCGAAGATAGTTGTTGAGTCACATCTTCACGAAAAGTGTGTTGATGCAG
The DNA here is from genome assembly GCF_984573655.1 of Nuphar pumila. Lineage (NCBI taxonomy): Eukaryota > Viridiplantae > Streptophyta > Magnoliopsida > Nymphaeales > Nymphaeaceae > Nuphar > Nuphar pumila. The sequence goes on from NC_143265.1 coordinate 34,668,173, forward strand.
CTCCAAAGCTTCCAGTCTCTGCATAACATCATCATTGTCTTGATTTGTCGAAAATTTCTTTCTTTTTGCATGTGATGAAGGTGTCGCAGAAGGTGAAGGTTCATAAATTGATGGTTCAGTAGGATCAGATGGTTCAGTTTGATCAACATTTAAAGGAGGCAGATATTTAATTTTCATTCTTTTAAAAATTGTTTGATCAAAGAACTTTTTTTGCTCAATGTATTTTTCATTTGTTAAGAGAACTTTGAAATGTCTAAAAATACGAGTTAAAAGACAACCATAAGGAAGAAATGGTTTTTGTTTCCACAAATTTGTAAAATACACATTGGCCCAGTTAACTTAATATTTCCAAATAAAACATAAAGAGCAGTAAAAAGATCTGTGGAATAATAATCAAAAGAACCAGTTTTAGGTAGAACATTATGGGCAAGGATTCGTCCAGCAATGCGTGCACGAGTTTGAAGATTAGTATTTTTGAAAGGAGGGCAGTGAGGTGCGCCTGGAAGAAGACTTGTTCAAAAACTCTTTCATCATTTAATTCAATAGTGTTGAAAAGAGTGTCTGAAGGTAGAATTTCAAGAATTTCTCCAAGTAGTTTCGAATCAAACTCGATTTCAACATCACGAACAAGAGAGGACAAAATTCCAGTTTCATGATCCATTTATAGATTTGTGTAAAACAAGTGAATAAGAAAAGGATAGTGAAGAGTATCTGCACAAGCATCAAAGAGATGTGAAATTCCAGGAAATAATTCTCTTATGTTGTAACGAGAAAATAGGTGAAATATAACATTTCGGCCTGGTAAAATAGGTAGTGCAGAAATTGATCCAAAAGTATCATATAAGAGGGGATTTCAGAGTAATGTGAGTGAAAAACCATGTCTTGAAGTAGGTGTAGGAGGAGGAGAACCTAAACCTTTTGCAGATGCAGACTTCATACGAGGCATGGTTAAAAAAAAGATTTACCAAAAAAAAATGTCGGCTTCCAAATGATGTCCGACAAGGGGAAAATGTTGTCCGACGTTCAGAAACGAAGGACGATGCGGTGGCTGACAGCGAGTGTGATGTCGGCCACAAGAGGATTCTGGCAATACACTGTCACGACAAGAGAGTTTCGGCGTGTTTTGAAGATGCGCCAGTTACTGCAAGAGGATTCCGGCGTTTCAAGATCACGGCCAGAAGATTCCGGCGTCTCCCTGTCACGGCAAGAAAATCTCGACGACGATAGGATCGAACGACACTCCGAGGTTTTTTTTCAGAAGAGAGAGAGAGGCAAAAGAGAAATAGGGTATTCGTTTTAAGGGTTTCGTTTTTAAGAAAAACGAAAAGGTACGAAAACAAAGTGAAATGATGCCTATTTTAAAAAAAAAAAACGGGTGAAAAGAAATCCAAGGGGTATCGGGTCCCTTCATTTAAAAAATAAAAAAAATTTAGTCGACTAAAACTTTATCGGTCGACTAAAAATGTGCGACTCATTCTAAAAATATCATCAGTCGACTAGAAATATATCGGTCGACTAATATGGTGTGATTCATTCTAAAATACTAAAACATCAGTCGACTAGAATTTTATCCGTCGACTAATAAAGTGCGATTTTGAGATTTTGTTCAAAAATCAGCATTTTTATAAATCCAAAAACGAGCAAATACCTAGTTATCTCCTAATTTTCATAAAATCTTCATTTTTAAGAGGTTTAGTGAAGATATCGGCATGTTGTTCTTTAGTGGGAATAAAATTTAACGAAATATCTCCTTTTAACACATGAGCTCTTAAAAAATGATGTCTAACTTCAATATGCTTAGTTCTTGAGTGCTGAATAGGATTTTTCGAAAGATTTATAGCACTAGTGTTATCACAATAAATAGTTGTTGTGGAGTAATTCAAACCAAAATCTTTTAAGGTCTGTTTCATCCAAAGTACTTGTGAACATGCTAAACTAGCTGCTATATATTCAACTTCAGTTGTTGAGAGTGATACTGAATTTTGCTTTTTACTAAACCAAGAGACTAAGGATTTTCCTAAGAAATGACAAGTTCCACTAGTACTCTTGCGATCAGATTTACTTCCTGCAAAATCTGCATCACTATATGAAACAAAATCAAAGGAAGATGATTTTGGGTAAAACAAACCAAAATTTGAAGTATCTTTCAAATAACGAAGAATTTGTTTTATGGCAGTTTAAATGAGATTCCTTTGGATTAGCTTAAAATCTTGTACACATACACACACTAAACATAATATCAGGTCGACTAGCAATTAAGTATAATAGAGATCCGATCATACCTCTGTAGAGCTTAGTATCTACACTTTTACCATTTTCATCTTTATCAAGAGAAGTAGTTGTACTCATAGGATTCCTTCTTGATTTCGATGAGTCCATCCCAAATCTCTTGAGAAGTTCTTTTGTATACTTAGCCTGATTGATGAAGATTCCTTCTTCAGTTTGCTTTATTTGAAGTCCAAGGAAGTAGTTTAATTCGCCCATCAAGCTCATTTCAAACTCTTCCTGCATAGCCTTAGCAAATTCTTTACAAAGAGTATCATTAGTAGAACCAAATATTATGTCATCAACATAAATTTGCACAATAAGAATATCTGAATTAAAATATTTAATAAATAAAGTGGAGTCTACCCGACCAATGGAAAAACCAGATTGTTCTAGAAAATTCTGTAGTCTTTCATACCACGCTCTTGGTGCTTGTTTGAGTCCATACAAAGCTCTTTTCAATTTGTAGACCTTTTCTGGATATTTCTCATTTTCAAAGCCTGGGGGTTGCTCTACATAAACTTCTTCATTGATGTGTCCATTTAAAAATGCAGTCTTAACATCAATTTGATATAACTTGAAATTCATGTAACTAGCAAAAGCAAGCATCATACGAATTGACTCTAATCGAGCCACTGGTGCATAAGTTTCATCAAAATCTATGCCTTCTTCTTGATTATAGCCTTGTGCCACTAGCCTTGCTTTGTTACGAATGACTTCACCATTTTCATCCAGCTTATTTCGGAAGACCCATCTTGTTCCAGTTACTGGATGATCCTTTGGTCTATCTACTAGATCCCAAACATCATTCCTAGTAAATTGGTTAAGTTCTTCAGACATGGCCAAAAGCCAAAATTCATCATCACAAGCCTCATTGATATTCTTTGGTTCTAATTTAGATATGAAAGCAACATTTGCAATATATTTTTCTAATTGCCTTCTAGTTTGGACACCACTCTTTATTTCACCAATAACTTGTTCATGTGGATGATTAGGAACTTCTTTCCAAACCGGTTGAAGAGGAATATTTTGTTGAGAAGTACTCTCTATCAAGGGTTCTTCTTGAAGAATTACTTCTTCTCCTTCGCTTAGAGGTATAACCTGCTCACAATTCTCATCAAATGCAACATGTAAAGATTCTTCAATACAAGATGTTCTTTTATTGAAAATACGATAAGCTTTACTTCTAGAAGAATATCCAAGAAATATTGATTCATCTGATTTTGAATCAAACTTATCAAGATTATCTTTGGTATTTAACAAGAAACATTTACTACCAAATATTTTGAAATATGCGATCTTTGGTATACGATCATAATACAATTCAAAATATGTTTTATGTAAAATTGGTCGAATAAGAACACGGTTTAGAACATAACATGCTATATTAATTGCTTCAGCCCAAAAGTATTTTGGTAAATTTTTATCTTGAAGCATTGTTCTAGCACATTCTTGCAAAGTTCTATTCTTTCTTTCAACAACTCCATTTTGAGGAGCCGCTCTAGGAAAAGCAAAGTTGTGAGATATACCATGTAAATCACAAAACTTTAGAAAAGATTCATTTTCAAATTCACCACCATGATCACTACGAATTTTAATAATAGATGTAGCTTTTTCATTTGTAATTCTTGTACAAAGTTTAGAAAATTCCGAAAAAGCATCATTTTTGCTTTTTAGAAAAATTACCCATGTAAACCGAGAATAATCATCTACTATAACAAAAGCATACTTGCTACCATTCAAACTTTGAATTCTAGATGGTCCAAATAGATCTAAGTGTAAAAGTTCAAGAGGACGTTTTGTTAAAACTATATCTTTTGCTTTAAAAGAACTCTTGATTTGTTTACCCCTTTGGGAAGCATCACATAAGTGATCTTTCTTATATGGTATTCTAGGTAGGCCTCTTACAAGATCATTCTTGGATAACTTTGAAATAGTTTTAAAGTTAACATGTCCAAGTCTCTTGTGCCATAACCATTGAATTTTATTTGAAACAATAAGACATTTTTCATTAAAAGTGGGTAATTCATCTAGATATAGTTCATACACATTGTTCCCTCTTTTACCTTTAAAAATGATCTTTTTAAATTGAAAATCAGAAATTAAGCATAAATCATTTTCAAAAGAAACATGAAAACCTTTATCACATAATTGACTAATAGATATTAAATTATGCATTAAACCATCTACTAAAAGAACATTTTCTATCAAGGGAAATTTTGGATTACCAATATTACCAATACCTATTACTTTTCCCTTGTTATTGTCACCAAAGGTGACGGTTCCTCCATCCTTATTTTGGAGGGTGGAAAATAACTCCGGCCTTCCAGTCATATGTTTGGAACAGCCGCTGTCCAATATCCATTTGCTCCTTATGTTGTGTACCTACAACAAAATTAGAAAACAGAGCATTTGACCCCTTTCTATTTTCGGGTCCATGAGAGTTAGTCTTAGGAACCCATATCCATTTGGATTTTGGTTTCCTTTGATAATAAATATTCTTTCTATAAAAGGATTTATCATGTCTAGAATAATCATGTCTGGAATAATAAGAATTATAGTTTCCATGATTAGATGCATTTCTATTAGAACTAGAAAGTTTAGTTTTATGAACAAATGGTTGAAAATAATGTCTTTGATTTTTCACCACATAGTTTGGTCTATTTTGAGTATCAAAGAAGCTATATCCCAATCCGGTTTTATTAACCAAGCATCTTTGAGAACCAAGAAGTTTTTCTAGATTCTCTTGACCATTTGTGAATTTGGTCACTATGGAAAGAAGATCATTTGATTTTTCTTTAAGACTAGATATTTCCTTTTGTAAGAGATTGGTTCTAACTCCAATTTCTTTTATCTCAAAAGCTTGGCAAGAGTTTTCTTTCTTGAGATCTTCTATCTCATGAAGTAACACTTTATTTTGAGAGTCAAGAGTTAAATTTTCAGTTTTTAACTCTTTATTTTTAGAACTTAGACTCTTAAATTTAGCATATAAATCATTGAATGCTTTAAATAACTCATCATAGTCAAATTGACTTACCGAATTTTCTTGTGCTACAAAGCACATGTTGGCGACTTCTTCATTTGTTTCTTCATCGGAAGAGGAGTCACTATCATCCCAACATGCTTGAAATGCCTTTTTCTTCTTGAATTGTTTCTTGGGCATGATTTTGAGAATAGGACAATCTTTCTTGATATGTCCTGCCTTTTTGCAGTTAAAGCACTTGACTTCATTGGGATTGGAAGAATCTGCTTTCTTTACCTTTTTTTGAAATCTTTCCTTTTTGATGAATCTTCTGAATTGCCTTGTGATGAGGACAATATCTTTATCTTCTTCTTCTTCTGATTTTTCTGAATCAGAAGTAACTTTAAAAGCAAGAGACTTCTTTTTGGGCTCTTCTTCTTGTCTGTTTTGAAGTTGGACCTCATATGCCATAAGGTTACCAACTAAATCTTCAAGAGAGAGAGTATTTAGATCATTTGCTTCTTCAATAGCAGTGGTTTTTCTTTTCCATTCAGGAGTTAAACACCTTAGAATCTTTCTGACTAAATCCACTTGTGAATATTCTTTTCCAAGGGATTTCAAAGTGTTAGTTATATCGGTCATTCTAGTTACCATGTTCGATATAGATTCATTTTGCTTCATTTTGAACAATTCAAATTTATGAACTAAAGAAGCAATTTAAGATTCATTTACCTTTGACGTACCTTCGTGAGTTACGAGAAGAGTATGTCATATTTCATTTGTTGTAGAGCATTGAGAGATGCGATTAAACTCTACCTTGTCAACGCCACAATATAATGCATTCATTGCCTTGGCATTAAGTGAAGCAATCTTCTTTTCTTCGTCAGTCCATCGGCTGAAATCAGTTGATGGAGTTTGGTACTTTTCTGAAACAATTCTCCCAATATCTAGATCCATGGATTGCAAGAATATTGTCATTCTTACTTTCCAGTATCCATAGTTTGTTCTGTCGAAGAGAGGAGGACGAACAAAGGAGCTTCCTTCTTTGTGCAGAGATGTTGTAGTTGCCATGCTAGATGATGGTCAAATCAAAGTAATAGCTAACCTGTGCTCTGATACCAAATGAAAGTGCACTAGGATCAAGACAACGAGCACTAGAGGGGGGGTGAATAGTGCTTTTTAAAAAAAATCTGCGAAATATTGAAGGATTTTGCAAATCAAAAAGCAAACACACAAAGAACACAAGATTTTATTCTGGTTCGGTCTATCCCGACCTACATCCAGTCCCCAAGCAAAACCCGCTTGAGATTTTCACTATCAACCTTGTAAACTACAAGATCACACAGACCAAAACCGGTCCCACTTTCAGTAACAACCCTACTGAAAGCAAACAACTCCTTTACACCAAGGAGTCCTTTTTACAGAAAAGAAATAACAACTTACAATACAACCTATGAGCCTTTCTTTTGAATATGAATGAGATGCAATTGGCTTTTGAGGTGGTTGAAATACTCTACTCACGAATTCACTATCTCCCAAAGTGATTTGAGTGAAAAACTAAAGTGAAAATATCAAGTGAGTGAGAAAACAAATACTTGACTGGATAGGAGTGAAAAGCAATAAGTAAATGATTCAAATCAATTGAATTCTTGCTTTTTTTAGTGTAAAATGCACTCATATTTATAGTTAAAGTTTTCCATACGTTGAGAGTATGAAAGGGTGTCGAAACTGTCCATTTTGAATGATCAAAACGTTTGAAAAATGAAAAGACACGCCTTTTTGAAGTTTCAGGAAAACGGCAAAATTAGTCGACTGAAACATCAGTTAGTCGACTAATAGTTAGTTATTAGTAGACTGACAGTTATCGTCGGTCGACTGATCTGTTAATCGAGCCGTTTGAAAATCTGAACTTTTGAAACTTAGTTGACTAGAGAAAAGTTAGTCGACTGATAATATCATCAGTAGACTGAAAAACCTTTTAGTCAACTGCTGCTAAAATCTTCTGAAAAACAAACATTTTGTTCGGTCGACTGATAAAAGCATTAGTCGATTGCTGCTAAATTTTCAGAAAACACATGTTCTGTCTAGTCGACTGATAAAACCATTAGTCGACTGCTGCTAATTTTCTAGAAAACAGGCATTATGTCCAGTCGACTGATAAAACCTTCGGTCGACTAATTTGACAAGAATGACTTTTTATAGAAAATATGGCACGAAAGGATTAGTCGACTGGTTAGTCTATTGGTCGACTAATAAACATGAAAATTTAAGAAAAGAGTTTTATAAAAAGATTTTCAAGAGGGTTTCTTTTAGAAAAGTTTTTCTAAAGACTTTTAAGGTGAAATTCAACCTAAATATGCACTCTAAGTAAGGCTCTTACAAGAATCTAAGACTTTTAATGAATTAAACATTTGCACACTAGTCTTCAAAGATTCTTTATCGAATTCTTCAATTTCTTCATAGCCTTAGCTGAAATGCAGTTGATTCCACTTGCTCATCATCAAAACCTTGTTCTTGAAGTATCATGTATGGCTTCATTGTCGTAACATCATGTTTAAAGCTAACATTATATCCTGTGTCACACATTTGACTTATACTTAAAAGGTTATGTTTTAAGCCTTTAATAAGGAGAACATCTTTGATAAGAGGTTTATCAATATTACCAATACCAATTATCAAACCTTTGTTGTTATCTCCAAATGTTACAATTCCTCCTTCTTTATGATGAAGAATAGCAAAAAGATCTGGACGTCCTGTCATATGTTTTGAACATCCACTATGTAGTATCCATCTGTTCTTCTTCTTTGAAGCCTGCAAAACATTAAGTAAAAATTATTTTTGGTACCCGGTCGGGTCCCTTTTTGTTAGACTTTGGAACCCATATCCATTTTGATTTGGGTTTGTCTATAACTTTAGAGGAGTACAAGGAATTTAAATTATGATACTCCTTTTTAGGTTCAGAAGAACCTTTGACAAAAGTGGTCTTTTGATTCATACAAGAAGGTTTGTTGAAATGAGAGTAGCCAATACCATTCTTGTAGAAAGAAACTTTTTGAGAGGATAGGAGTTTATCCAGGTTCTCTTTTCCTTTAGTAAACTTCAAAACCGTTTTCATAAGGTTCTCAGTTTTACTTTTTAATTCTGAAATTTCTACTTGAAGTTTTTTAGTTTTGGAGCTAGTAGAAGATATTTAAGAAGTAATCAGAAAATTTTTCTTTTGTAACTCAGAATTTTCAATACTGAGTTTTTCATTTTTCACCATAAGCTCTAGATTTTCAGATTTCAAATATTTATTTTTGAGAATCGTTTTTCTTGATTCTTCAAAAAGTTCCTGAAAAGCATTTTGAAGTTCTTCAAAGGAGAAATCAAGGGATTCACTTACAGAGCTTTCTGCTATGAAACACATGTTGGCGGTTTCAGCTTCATCATCACTTGACTCTTCACTTGTGGATGGTTCTGAATCATCCCATTGAGCATGCAAAGCCTTTTTCTTGAAGAACCTCTTCTTTGGTTCCTCAATTTTGGATTTTCTTTTGAGAAGAGGACAATCATGCCTTAAGTGACCTGGCTCGTTACACTGATAGCACATAGAATCTTTTCTTTCCTTGTGCTTCTTTTGAAGCCGGTTCTTTCTCATGAAACACTGAAATTTTCTGGTGAGTAGCGCAATTTCAGATTCTTTTTCTGAGTCCTCATTCTCAGAAAGAGCTGGGAAGGCTAGAGTTTTCTTTATAGGTTGTTCCTCATCCCTTCTTTCCTTCATATGGACTTCATAGGCCATAAGATTGCCTATTAAGTCATCTAAGGTAAGCTTGGATAAATCTTGAGCTTCTTCAATAGCTGTAGTCCTTTTCTCTCAATCAGTTGTGAGAGATCTCAAGATTTTCTTCACCTTATCTGTCTGGGAATAGGTTTCTCCCAGAGATTTTAGGTCGTTGGTGATGTTGGTGAATCTTGTAAACATCTCTGTGATGGGTTCATCTTTGTTTATTTTGAACAACTCATATTTTCTGACAAGAGATGAGATTTTGACTTCTTTCACTTTGTTGGTTCCTTCATGAATAACCTCCAAAGAATGCCAAATATCATATACAGATTCACAAATAGATATTCTATTGAATTCATTTTGATCAATGGCACAATATAAGGCATTCATAGCCTTTGCATTTAGATTTGCCATTTTCTTTTCTTCATCAGACCATAAGCTATAGTCTGCGGATGGAGATGTGTATGGATGCTCAACAATTTTCCATACAGCAAAATCTATGAACTTGAGAAATATAGCCATTTGGCATTTTCAGTATCCATAGTTGGAGCCGTTAAAGAAAGGAGGACGAGATGCGTGTTGACCTTCAATATCACAAGCATAAGAGGTAGATGCCATTTGTGCTGGAAGACATGTTATGTCGAAACCAGCAAACCTGCTCTGATACCAAATGAAATTCCACTAGAGGGGGGGTGAATAGTGAAATTCTTTAAAAGATCGCTAAATTAAAAATAGAATGCAATAAGGCACAACACATAAAACACAGAGTTTATACTGGTTCGGTCAAAACCCTAACCTACATCAAGTCCCCAAGCAAACCACTTGAGCTTTCCACTATAACATCCGAGTTATCGGATAAATAGTACAACACCCTCTTCCTCAGAGGTCTTCTTCTCTCAACAGAGAAGGGGAATACCCTCTTTCACAGAGGTCTACTTCTTTCAACAAAGAAGGAAAACACCCTCTTTCACAGAGGTCTTCTTCTCTCAACAGAGAAGGGGCACACCCTCTTTCACAGAGGTCTACTTCTTTCAACAAAGAAGGAATACAGTGAATAACAGAAAGTTACAATACTTCATATAGAACCTTCAGAATGATATGAATGCACGAATGAAGGATTCTCAGAATGTTCTGTTCTTTTCACTCAGAAGATACTCTTTGTCAACGAGCTGTTCTTGACTTTTTTTCTTTCTTTTTCTAGGCTCTCTTTTTCAAATATCAATAGGAATTTTTCTCGTTGTAAGCTCACATGTCCCCCTGTGAATAAATTATTTGATTGTGTTTATATAGCCTTAGAAAAATAGTCGTTGCCTTTTTGAAATGATGGTCTTTTTGGGATGTGAGATGTCAAGTCATTTCAAGCAACACTTTATGGATTTTCGAAAAAGTCTTCTTTCTATAAAAGTAGTGTATGGGGTACACTAGTCGTTGTAGTATTTTAAGTATGATATATTTTATGTAAAAAGTCTATTTCTCATAATAAATGATTTATAGTACATTGAACGTTGGATTATAAACTATCATGTAGTTTTGTCTTTATTCACATTAATGATTTGTAGTACTTTAGTATTTTATTTAGAAAGCGTCACTTCTTTACTTAAATGGGTGTAAGTACAATAAATGCTTTGAGTCCTTTAATTTGTAAATGGTCAAATCTCAAAATACTTTATGATGTGCTACTTAATGTCTACACAGAGAATGAAGACTTTAAGCAAGTCGACATTCTTGAGTGGGATTAAGATAGTCATTTCTAAACAAGTTTTTTTTAGGAGGTATTTAATGTTTTTAGAAAGAATAATGACTTTAAGTAAGTCGACATTCTTTGAGTTGTAAAAAGTAACTAAAGTCTTTTCTAAACATATTTAGTTTTTCTTTGTTTAGTTCAACTAGTCGATTTCTATGTTTTGTCTTTTTCTTACATACTTGAAATCATTACTTTTTATTTCTTTTGAAGTTGTCTTATACATGATAGAAGGTACAATTAATGCTTTTGAAATCATGAGCTAAAATACCTTTCTCATAAAAGTTTGTAAGAAGGTACAATGATTGGTTTTCAAAAAGGTGCTTTTTGAAAATATCATATACTTTTATGAAACATAGCTTTTGTGAATGAGTGACTCGTATGATAAAATATGTAATATGCAATATGCATGCTTCTGAAGGTTCTGTTACATAGGACTCTAAAGAAGAAAAAAATCTTTATCTTGAAGTAGCCGATTCCTTTAGATGATCTTTGAGAATGCATGACTCATCAAGCTTTTTCTTCAAGGAGTATGATTGCACCAAGGTTGTACTTGAATCAGGAGGTCTCCATCCTTTTTGGGTGAGATATCCTTGCATCAAATACTCGTTAGATACATGACAAAGCATATCTAGTCATAATATAACATTTTTCAAGAAGACATTATCATATCATATTAAATCAAATATGACAGTGTATCATATTGTGTGTCATCAAAATATAGTTTCTCAACACACCTTCCATCTTCAACCACCTTCCCATTCTCGAGCCTTCCATTCTCTTTAAGAAAAGGCACCCAAGCCTCTTCTAAGCATCGACATTTTCTCTGAGGGATCCATCTTCAACCTTCCCTTTTTCGATCCATCTCCATCAACCCTCGAGGCATCCATTTTTTTTTTGACACCATCCATTTTTCCCCTTTGAGGCTACAACCCATCATCGCAAACCAACCTTCCATGGCTCTATTTTTCCTCTTCCTTTCCACTACCTTCTTCCACTTCTGCATAGTCGACTGAAGGGAATAGAGGTTGCAGTAACAACTCGGAAGTCTAGTCGATCCTGAACCTTCGGTCACGGTAAGCCCCCTTTTCTTTCTGATTTCTGATATTTATATATTTTTTTTATTTCCCCTGCTCATTGCCCCATCGAAAGCACTTCTCGTGGTACTATGTTGCTCATAGCAAATATCAGACCACCAATGTGCGAAATCAAATGAAACAAGCTATGTTCCAACAGTCTCGTATGATTTTATGATTTAGTTATTTTCTTTATTATTCAGATCTGATGTATTTTTATATGGATTATGGCATGTATTATTTCTCTTTTGTTTTGAGGCTCGCTTCATATAAATCCTCTTGATTCATGCATATACATTCTTTGTTTTCATCAATTTCATGTATAACGAGACCCACGCACCATGCTCTAATTTTGTAAGTCTCTTTTATTTTGTGTTTCATTATCTGACATGCCATATAGATTTTTTTTTTTATCTTCATTAATCCCCTGCATTTTCTGTGATCTATTACCTCATTCCTTGTCTCACTTTAATTGCTTGTTTATATTCTGATTTCTGATTTCTCTCTTGCATCATCATCGTTCTGCTTTATTTACACTTTCCTGCATTTTTTTTTTCTGCATCATGTTCAGACTTCAACACATAGCATTGTTTTCCCACAAGTTTTATATTCTTGCATCATCTGTTGCTGCTCCTACAAGGTCCGATATGCATGGAGTGGTAGTTCTTTTTCTGCGTGCCATGCTGTGAAGGATGAATATAGATCCTTTGCAGAACCTGCAGGGATATACTCTCCAGAAAGGACCATCTGCGTAAGGTTTTACATTATCTCAGAGGAGAGATTTGATTGGAAAATTGGCAAAGGAAAATCGTTCAATTATCATACCTGTGATATTTATTTCAAGTCCATTTGAATCTATGTCTTGCTTGCCACACTTATCTCAATCGTTTATACTTCCCCTCTCAGCTGAATGAGTAGTGTAAATGTTGGCTTTGAATTTAGGAGCTGATGATGTCAAATGTTAAGCATAAAGTGGTATGTTTCCTTTTTTTTTGGGCAGTTACTCTTTCACAGCCATTTTGTACATGATATGGTGAGATCGAGTGTAATGATGCTAGTGATCCTATCCTGAATCACGATGATCCTGCTTGTTATTTCAATTACCTATTTTTTGAATTTGCATTTATGATATTTTTGGTCTTCTTCACCTACATTGTCCAACCATTTCACTTGCATGTTAGCATTCTCGTTCCATAAGCCTACAACTATTTCACCATCTTTTTTAATTTAGAATTGACTAGGCCTTAGTTCTCCTACTGTCATTTATAATATCATCCATACTGTTCCTAACGCAAGTGATTCTTCAATGAGGTTATATTCTAGTTCATGGTTGTACCTTACTTATACCTGTATATATGTTTACATCGACTCATTTATCATACTCACATTTACATTAGCTTGTGCACTACCATGGTGTTCTGTATTGTCACGGCTCATCCTTTATATTATATCTCTTGATAGCAATCCTCTGCATACCATGGTTGATCACCTTCTGCATAATCGCATTGGGTCTACTCGTTTGCATCCCATCTGGCATTCTCATGGTACATTATCTACCTTTACAAGCATGCCATCTTTCACATCATTTCTCATTTCAGCATCTGCACTAGCTTGTGCATGCCTCATGTGATCATATCATCTAACATTATAATGCATCTGTAATCGTTGTGTATCCATTTTTTTTTATCTGTCAATTATACACTACAGTTTCAATACATATTACATCATCAAATCTTGTATGATATTCCTGTTCGACATTACCAAACGCACCGGCATTTTTGTCATTTTAGCTCATGAATTCACCTGAAATCCGACAACAAGGTGGCCTTACATCAATCATTACTGATAAAATTTCATAAATCATGAGAGATTTCTGAAGAAAATCTCTGAGAACAACATACAAAGGCACTTGCAGAGGTTTCCTATCAAAACATCGATATCCCTAGTGGTTCATCTGAATCTCATCAGAGGGGTAAAGGAAGTGGTAGTTTTCTTTTTAGGTATGACTTAGGTTTAATTACAATGTATAGACTTCATCTCCATGAAAACATGGAAGCTGCAGATAGGCATAGGGTTCCCAGTAAATAAAATTCCTCTGTTCATGCACCACCTCTCACCCTCACTTCAGTCATTGCGTCATATGCCATAAACCTCATCTATTATATAGTATCAACCAAATGTTGCAGTCATCGTCCATACCCTAACAACACTCTTCCGTTACCAGTTTTTCTGTAAAATACCCTCATCAATGTCTTAACACTTCACCTCCAACACTCATGCCATTTGTCATACACAACTATAGCACACATCCCCATGCTTCCAGCACACCCCTTATTGTATTCATCACAACCCCACACTGCACTCACAACATCATTTGTGTATAATACTACACAACACTGTAACATCTGCACTTCCACTGTGTATTTCCCACAGGCACCATTGTGCCTACAACACCATCTCACTCATCACCCATGTTGTACCGCCCCACTTATTTCACAACAATCACCAGCCACCTGTTACCTGCATTACCACCATTTCTAGCACTTTCCATGTTACAATCTCCTGTTGCATCACACCATAGCATGGCCATTGTTTCATTCTCACTATCATTTCATCCATTGTAATAGGTTAATCCCAGCTATCATTCCCTCATACCCACTGCCATTACCAATAGCATTTCTTCTTCTTTTTAACTACATCCACCATTTTCTGCCGCCACTGATCACATGCTAGTCAACCATACCCTGTACACAGCAGATGCACTTTATGCTCAGCTCCAACACACCTTACCATTTACATCTGCTACACAGATGTAACTTTGAGTTACTGCGGTTGCCTGTTGATGTTTGATAGCAGACATAAGTTGAATCTCTGCTGCTACAGCCCCCCCCCCCATGAATGTTATATTCCACTGAAATCGACACCCTCATACATCCATTTTATCTGTTTCACACCTCTCCATGTTCTTACATACATATAGCTACTTCATTGTCAACATTTAGGTATGCAGTGTCACTGTACTGAGTTCACTACAGCTACCACATTCCTTCCATCTGCATTATTACATGTATACCCTACCTGTGAGTCACCTTCATTGCATTGTGTTGCTTCGTCATTTCTTGCAATGGTTCATTCCCCGTTGCTTCACTTTCTTTTAGTTTAACGTGTTATGATATAAATATGTATCATATCTAAATCAACATACATATGTTGAATCTTGGGTTGCAATGTGGCTGAGCATTTCTTTGAATTACATCATGGTTGTCCCATCTCCTTCTCATATAAATATAAAGCATCATGTAGGCAACATCAGTCTTTTATCATCAAAGCATAAGTATATATACATATATGCTCCTGTCATATAGGCATCTCATTTGTATATCTGCACATAGGTTTTGGTATTATCTTCCACGCTTTCATGCTAACCCTGTTTTGCAGGAAATGTGTGAAAGGGATTATTTCTCTTCTTAGTTTAGGGATTGTAATTCCCATTTCAATTTCAGAAATGTAATAGCTAGATCATAATGAGAAGTTTACATTTTCAGCTCTTAGGTAGAATGAATGAGCATAGTAATATCATAAATTGCTTGTTTTCATGCCTTTTGCCTTTATTTTCCAAAATCTCACAAACGGGAACACGAATGGCACGTGCATCATTTCATAAGAGGTAATCAATCCTAAGTTGATGATTTACATCAATGGCCATAGTCAGGATGCAAACAAAACTTAGGATTTTTATCTTTTATAAAATAAAACTAGATGCAGACTGGATCCTTTTCAAAATCCATCATATTTTCTTTAAATATTTTCCTCTTTTATTAGAGTTTAGTCTAAAATTGATTCAATACATATATCAATGGCCAAAGTCAGTATATATTGAGAATTAATTTTATTTTAAACTCTATAAAAGCACTAAAATGTACTTTATTCTTCATTTGAATTTAGATATGATTATTATATAATACATTCAATGACCATAGTCAGGAGTGTATTATATCATCAATCTTGTTTACATTCATTTAAAGAAAGAAATATGATTTTCAAATCCAATTTCAAAAATTATTTTCCATTCATCATTTAGGATAGAATTGCATCATATTTTCAAAATTCTTTTTCAAAAACCCAAGTGATTTTGAACATCTTTCTTCAAGTTTCTATTTCAAATTCAATTCTATCTCATTTCAAGATTCAAAAATTCAATTCCAAAGTCCAATTTGACTTTGAAATTTCAAAATCATTTTTGTATTCAAAACATCAAATTTCCAATTCGATTTAAAATTCAAATTCAAAAGTTCAATTCAACTTTGAACTTTCTGATTCATCTTCTATTTCAAAATCAAGTTTAATTTTCTCATCTTCAAATTCAAAATCAAAGTTTGAGATTGATTCTGAATCTCAAAAGCTTGACCCTTCCTAAATTTTAAATTCAAATCTAGGTTTTTTTCAAAACCCAGATCCATCTTCAAAAAGTCCCATTTGGACTTTTAGAACCCAAATCCAAAGTTAGATCCAAATTACATCTTGGATTCCAGATTTCAGATCCAATTCCCGTTTAGGATTTACAGATCCAGAATTCAACCTCATCTTGGATCTCAGACTTCAGATCCAAAATCCATTTAGGATCCAGAATCCAATTCCATCTTGGATCTCAGACTTCAGATCCAAAATCCATTTTAGGATCCAGAATCCAACTCCACTTTGAATCTCAGACTTCAGATCCATAATCTGTTTTAGGATCCAAAATTCAACCTCATCATTGGATCTCAGATTTCAGATTCAATTCCTATTTAGGATTCTAAATCCAGAATTCAATTTCAACTTGGATTTCAACTCTATCTAGGATCTGGACTTTAGATCCAAATTCTATCTTGAATTCCAGTTTTCAAATCAAATTCTATTCCCAATTCCAACTTTCAAATCCAATTTCATTTCATTCCAGATTTTAAAATCCAAGTTTATCTTAATTCCCAAAATTCTAAAAACCAATTCTGTTTCTCAATTCTATTTGGATTTTTTAAAATCTCATTCTGATTTCAAACTTTAAAACTAGAATTCAATTCCATTTCAAACATTCATCCATGTTCAAAATTCTAATTTTAAGTCCATTTATGACTTTGAAATTTCCTTCTCCTTTTATCTCAACTTCAAAATCATTCCTTTCAAAGTCCAGATTTATCTTCCCAAAAACTCTTATTATTCCAAAAACTTAGAACTTTAAATCTTAAGTTCTAAGTTAAAAACCATTTATTCACTCTATTATTAGATCCATCTCAGAAATACTTGAAGATTTCCAAATCATTTTAAAAAAGAGCATACATCCTTTCATTGCACAAGCATGATTCTCTATGCATTTAGACTTAGAATAAATTCTTAGATAGTCTTTTAGCAAAGCAAAAAGGCATGAATTTGACCCTTGGTTCGATTACCCCTGGTAAAGGCGTCAGAAACAGTCGAACCTCGTATCGATGAGCGAATCCTGTCTCCCAGTTTTCCCGCAAATATTTCAAAAAAAAAAACAAAGGCGAGTTATTTTCTTAAATATTTTCAAATTAAGGTCAAGTTAGACCCCGTAAAAGAGTTTCTCTTTCTCTTCTTTTCTTTTCTCTTCTCTTCTCTCTTCTTTTTCTGTCTTTTTATTTTACTCCCTTCAAAAAGGAAGAAAATAGAGGTTAGAAAAGGAAAAGAGAAAGGAAGAGAGAGAAATATCAAGAGAGAAAATTTTTTGCGATGATCACAGTTTTGGCGACCGTGATGGGACTTGTCTTTGTCCGGTCGAATTTAATGTTTTTTTCTTCTTGCTTTAATATTATCTAAGTCTTTATTCTACATATGTCAGCTTCATTTCCATGCAAACTTTAGGAGCCTAGACTCTGTCTTAAGCTGACATCATTGCATATAGGATCTAAGTATGGTTTGGTAGGACCATATTGAGGAGATTATTCCATGCTCACATTGGACTTAGATCTGAAATATAACTCTCCTCAATTCTAGGGATTGAATGCAAACAATATATGCAAGTGTATGCTTCTGTTCATTTTAATCTATCTCTTTTTAGGACTTGCATTAGAGCCATCTGATTTCTTGCATTTGAACATGTTTTTGAAAACCTCCCTACCTATATTGTCTCGGTCTTCACGTTGCTGGGTTGTCTCACTGAACCATAGTTCGGGAGAGAGCCTCACGACTGAACCACTTATTTGGGTTCGCACCCCCCTACCACGTACCTAAGAGCCATAGTCAGAGGTATATCGGTAGGTGCTCAAGGATGTTGGGAAACCATTACCTTAGAACCCGAGAAATATTTTTATGCCACGTACTTCGAGCTTCGGCTCGAGTATATCAGCGTATCTTGATTAAAATCAGATGATCTGAACCTTAGAGTTAGGATTAAGGTCCTACAAGTCATTTCAAAATATTGCATTTAGAGTCAGCCTTTAGGGAGTGTTGTGTGTGCATCCTTATTTGTGCAGCTTTGATTATGTGATACTTCTCTTATTCTTTCATATATATGTATCAAACCCTTTCAAAAACCCTGGGTGTACTATTCAAATTTTACCCTTACTTTAAAAAAACCCAGGTGTATATTTTCCTCTACCTACATTTTTTTCTTTTTGAATCAAATTTCCTTTAAAAATTTCTCGATCTTTCAAAAATTTCCAAGTTTGATTCTTCAAGAGTCTATCCGTAAGTCCTGCATTCAATCTGATTCTCCTCACTTCTTCTTTGCCCTAGTATCATTTCGATGGCGTCCGATTCTCTCGATGTTGTCTTTTCCCGAGATCATGTCTTCTATCAGATACAAGATAGATCCCCGGGTCATCGGGTCATCCAGTCTCATCCTTTCTTCCCTCGCTAGTATTATTCTTGGTTCGCCACCTTCTCGCGTATGTTCCCAGACCACTTGGATGACTGTGGGTTTGAGATGGCATCTGCAGTAGGCAAGCGAACCATCAATGGAGCTCTGATTCAAGCTATGGCAGAACAGTGGAATCCGTGTACCTGCACATTCTGGTTTCCTTGGGGAGAAATGACTCTACTGATGGACGAATTCAATGATAATATGGGATTGCCCGAACCAGCTGGTCAGCCAGATGATCCTGTTGAGCAGCAATTCCTGATTAACATTAAAGGGGTAGATGTTCGAGACGCTTTGGCCTGAGCAACAGGGAGCAGATCTTGGCCTCTCACTGAGATTGACAGGAATCAGTTCAATGACTTGTTCAGACTCTATCATAAGTATGGAGCTTACGAAGAGGTTGACACTTTGTCTCGAGCAGCAAAAGACAAAATTCAGCATGCCATGATCATATGCACAGTAGGATTAGCTTTCTTCCAAGATGGTCAGAATTTCATGGATGTCAGAGTTGCTCAGCTCTTTCGAAGATGGGGAAGCAAGCAGACCCGTCAGCTATCAGTTTCTATAGCAGCCTTGGCTTTTCTTTACCGAGGCTTGGCTCGTTTTGCCCTCGAAGAGACTAATCTGGTAGAAGGATGCACTTATGCCCTATAGTCGTGGTTCCTGCGACATGTGCCATCAAAAGCCAATTCTTTCAGATTCAGCAATAAGCGGCCAAAGTCAGCCATTCAATATCGAGCCTTGATCGAGAAACTGCATCAGGAGGAGATTGTTTGGGATTTCTTTGACAGAAAAGAGACAGTTCCTCGTTACACCTATGCTTGCAGCAAGCGCTACAGATTGCTTGGCCCCTTCTTCTGTGTTGATTATCAGCCAGAAAGATGTCTCAGGCAGTTTTCGCAGCGGCAGGTTCGTGCCAACACCCACTTCCCGATGGGCAACATGTCAGAATTCAACCTACAGTCGGATCAATGGTTTGGGACATACCTGTCACCAAATATAACTGGGATTCCTTCATTTCCCTATCTGTATTTCTTGGATCTAATGTATCTTCTGAATATCAAGAGTGGTGACAAACTGTCTGCCCACCCTCTCTTTGTCTTTAAATATTACCATCAATAAAGATCACTTTTCAGGCCAAAATTTTATTTTCTGTATTTTTTTATAGCACAAATTATCATAAATCTTGTGATGACCCAATCTCGGGTCATGGGATAATCTCTTAAAATTGTCTACCAAAATCCTTCATTCTTTTTTCTCAAAAATTATGGTTTTCAAAAGGTTCTCCATACTCTAACCATTCTCGTATTCTGCAGGAAAACGGTGGCATCCCAAGATGGTTCAGACAAGAGTTGGTAAACAGACTGTTCAGCAGCACAACGATAGCGAGAGAGAAGAGATGAATTCTCCCAGATCATCTAAGAAGCACGACTCAGGGGACAAGAGTGATGTTGATCCTGCTATGTACAGAGTCTTCCAAAAGATGATGTAAAAAATAATGGCCGAGCAGGCTAAGGCTGGTCCAAAGAAAGTCGCTGCTAAAAGCAAGATTAAGAAGCCCATGAAAAAGCCTGTCAAGATCAGTAAGCAGAAAGTACAACGTGACATCACCTCGGAAGATCCAGAATCAGCAGAAGAGAACACTGAAGAAGAAGAAGAACTGATTTATATTCTCAAGCATATGCGGCAGCCTAAGAGAACAGTTGAAGAGCCTGTGCCAATAAGCAAACCCAAGTACGGGGCACCTGCAGAAGATCCCATTCAGACATTAACAAAAATAGTTAAGGATCTGCAAATCCGGGACAAGGGAAAAAGGTCATACACCAGACAGGATTTCTATCTTGGCTTAGAAGGGGATAACAATATAGAAAACCTCCCCCGAAAATTCATTAAGTTTGATGGATCCGGAGATCCTAAGGCCCACCTTGCCATGTTCTTCGTCGAATGCGCCAGATTTAGCGAGGATAACCGTGCCCTTTTCCTCTGTTTCCCCCGTAGTTTGGAGGGGATAGCTGCCAAGTGGTATGCCGAGCACGTCAATCCCATTGAGCTAAGGGATTTTGATAAAGTTGTTAATATGTTTGTCGAGCACTTTCTGTTCAATACAGAAGCTCTGCCCACACTAAACCATCTGTGCAACCTCAAGCAGGAACCCAATGAAAAGGCCAGGGATTTCATCCATAAGTGGAGGAGTATTTATAATAAGATGAGAAATCCTATTTCTGAGGAGCATGCCCTCAAAATCATCCTCAACAATTTCTCTCAGCCCCTGAAAAGTCTCTTTCCCATACTCATCCAAGTCATTTATTGAATTAACAAAACGAGCAGAATGACTCAAAATGGGGGTAGAGAATGGAATGTATGAAGGGGTCACTTTGGCCAAGAATATCCAGAATCCAAAGAAGAAGGCACACTTTACTTACTCAACCGACGCTCTCGGGGATAATCAGGGCAATAGCAGCAAGAATGGCAGCGGCACGAAGCTTGAGCAGAACAGAGGTAGAAAAGGAAAGTTCTTCAAGAACAATGATAAGCCTCTCTCAAAGGAAAGTTCTTCAAGAACAATGATAAGCCTCTCTCAAGCGGTCCTCAACAAAAAGAGGATCTTCAGGAAAAACCCAAGCATATCAACTGGAACAGGGATCAAAAATTTACTCCCTTGGACCAGCCTTTGGAAAAAGTTCTGGAATATTTACTGTCCCACGGAATGGTGAAACTTCCCAAAGTTGCAGATCCGCTAGTGATCATGGGAAAGTTCAAGGAGCAGTATTGCAAGTTCCACAGAGTGACAGGGCACTATACAGAATATTGCTTCATCCTGAAGCATTTGATCCAGGACTGTATTGATAAGAGCATCCTCATAGAAGATGAAGAGGAAGGCAAAATGGAAATCCTGTCTGCCCCATTCTCAAAA
Organism: Nuphar pumila; assembly: GCF_984573655.1. NCBI lineage: Eukaryota > Viridiplantae > Streptophyta > Magnoliopsida > Nymphaeales > Nymphaeaceae > Nuphar > Nuphar pumila. The sequence continues at coordinate 34,689,753 of NC_143265.1, forward strand.
CATTCAGCATCAACCATTTCAGAACATTCATTCCTTCCACAAAGCCATATACATCCATGCTCCACTGAAGAACTAAGTCTCCAGCATCAGGTAATGGTTCTACATTAGGATCAACCTAGGTCTCATAGGATGAACATTCTCTCATTTTTGAACCAAAGCAATATGTCAATTGAGAGTGGAAAAACTCAAGTTTTTCCAAAAAGATTCCTTAAGAAAGAAGCCTGCGCAGAGGAAGCAGAAACCTCTAAGGCAACAGAAGAGCAGGCCGATAATTTCTAGAAGCTGATTACAGCGCTCTCCAACATTTCTATTTTTGAATTGACTCATGATTCTCCTAAGCATCAAGAGAAGTTAGATGATTTATTAAAAAAGATTAAGGTGAAGCCAGGCACTACGCCAGAAGATATGACACAGATTGTAAATCAGGCGATGACTAATGCGCCTATCACCTTTTCAGATGAGGACCTGCCAAAGCCTCATTCATTCCATAACAATGCATTATACATCATGGTAAGGACCAGGGGCATGACTGACCCACATATACTTGTTGATGGCAGCAGCAGCCTCAACATTTGCCCAGAAATGACAGCAAAGGCCTTGGGATTGAAAGAAGAAGAGTGCGTGCCCGATCCCATTATCATCTATGGCTTTGACAATCACGGGCATACTGCAAAGAGCAAGATCTTTCTAGAAATCTTTATTAACTATTTAGTGCACATAGTCTTGTTCTATGTCGTCAATGTGCCGCCAACCTACAATCTCTTGCTAGGACGAACATGGATCCACAATGCTAATGATATTCCATCAACCCTCCACCAGTGCATAAAATGGTCCAAGGGAGGAATGATTACCACCATTCTGGGCGAAGATTCTGAAGAAAGGCTGCCACAACCTATGATTCCCCGTCTAACATTCATAGTAGATATTCCAAGCATCCGAGAAGCGGATGAAATTAATCTCAGCGAGAGCTTAGAGATGTTGAAGCTGAAAGATGTCCAAGAAGAAGAGAATATGGCAACAGTAGTCCAATGGCAAGGACCCTGTTTCTTCAAGTTAGGAGGACGTATCAAGTACACCTCCTTCAAAGATCATCCTTTATTCCCACAATTTTCCAAAGCAAGAAAAGGATTTGATCTGTTGATAAAACATGGATATCAGCCATTCCAAGGCATAAGAAAAAATGAGGACGGCATAGTAGAGCCTATCATTCTCGTCCAGCATGCAGACAGTTCAGGGTTGGGGTTCACCGGCCATGATTCCAGTAAAAAAACAGTTTTTGTCAGAGGAAGCCAATGAAAAGATGATGCCTTAGTTTTTCCTGCTTTTTCCATTCCTATTCTTTCAGTTAACTCTTGTAGGGACGACACAGTCCCATCTTTTGTCAAGTCTTGTAAATATTATATTTCAATCAATGAAAGATCAAATCTTCTCTTCATATTTGGGCATCTATCATTTTTTCTTATGTTTTGTCTGCGCCATTAGCCTTTTGCTTTGTACAAAAACTCGTCTTAGACTTGTACTTTTTCCTAAGAACCTTACATTTTTCAGGACCATTAACTCCTGAATCGATGAAGAAATTCATTATCAACCCCAAATATTTAAAATTGGCAAGGATTCCTGAGATAAAAAGAGCAGAGGTCAGCCAGGCAGCAGAGCAGACCAAAGAGCTAGTAGAGTTTGATTCAACTATCCAAGAATTGCCAGAATTTGCTCACATTCAGAAGCAGGATGAACCATCATCTTTGGTTCAAGATCCAACTGAGGATATCAACATTGGTTCGGAAGATGATCGAAAAATTCTCAAAATCGGTTCGAGCCTAAAAGCAGAAGATAAGGCAAGACTCGTCCAATTCCTTAAGCAGCATCAAGAAGTATTTGCCTGGACTTATGAAGATATGTCAGTATTAGATCCCAAGCTGGTTAAGCATCGACTCAAGTTGAAACCAGATTCCAGACCAATCAAGCAGAAACTGAGGAAGTTAGATCCTCGAATTAAGCAGCAAGTCAAGGAAGGACTTGAAGATTTGTTGAAAGCAAGCTTCATCCGAGCCATTGATTATCTAGATTGGTTGACAAATATCGTGGCAATTCCTAAAAAGAACGAAAAAGTTCGGATCTGCATTGATTTCAGGGATCTCAATAAGGCTACCCCAAAAGATGATTATCCACTTCCCAACATTGACCTATTGATCGATAGTACAGCGGGTCATGCCATGTTTTCTTCCATGGATGGATATTCAGGCTATAATCAGATCAAGCTAGCTATTCACAATCAGTCAAAAACTTTATTTACTACACCATGGGAAACCTTCTGCTATACAGTCATGCCGTTTGGGCTCAAAAATGCCGGGGCAACTTACTAAAGGGCAATGGCCGTTATTTTCCATGACCAAATGCACAAAAATATGGATGCATATGTGGATGGCATTCTGGTTAAGTCTAAAGAAGAAGAGGATCACTTTGATGCTCTTAGTCAAGTTTTTGAAAGACTTATTCTCTATAAGTTGAGACTTAATCCTCAGAAATGTGTTTTTGGGGTAGAGTCTGGCAAATTGCTCGGTTTCATTATCAGCAAGAAAGAAATAGAGGTGGATCTGGATAAAGCAAAAGCCATTATTGACATGCCGTCTCTAACTAATCTCAGAGAACTGCGAAGCCTTCAAGGGCGTATTCAGTCTATTCGCAGATTCATCTCCAATTTGGCTATGAGATGTGAACCCTTCAATCATCTACTAAGAAAAGGAGTTAAATTTGAATGGGGATTGGAATGCCAACTTTCGTTTGAGCGCATCAAGCAATATATCCTTAATCCACCAGTTTTGAAGCTGCAAAAATTGGGGAAGCCTCTCTTATGATATATTTCCATCAATCAAAACGCCTGTGGTGGATTCCTTGCACAGTATGAAGAAGGCAGCCTGATAGACCACACCATCTACTACATGAGCAAAACTTTCATTGACTATGAAAAGAAGTATTCTCAGATGGAGAAAACTTGTCTAGCTCTAGTTTGGATGTACCAGAAATTAAGACATTACTTGTTGGCATCTGAAATCAAATTTCTATCAAAGCTAAATCCTCTCAGATACATTATTGAGCAATCATTTCTCACTGGACAAATTGCAAAATGGCAGGTCCTTCTAATGCAATATGACTTAGAGTATGTTTCTCAAAAGTCAATTAAAGGCCAAGTGATCGCAGATCAGTTGGCAGATTTCCCCTTGACAGAAGAAATTAAAGCAGAGGATGATTTTCCTAATGAGCGCATCTGCAATGTTCAACAGCCCCCAATTTGGAATCTATTCTTCAATGGCTCTAAAAATATATCTGGCATAGGGATTGGAGTTTTGCTAATCACTCCAGAAAAAGAAATGATCCCTTATTCTCTCAAGCTTGGTTTTCAATGCACTCATAATATGGCCGAGTATGAAGCTCTAATATAAGGCCTCAAAATTCTGTAAAATTTCAAAGTTAAGAGAGTGCATGCCTTTGGCGATTCATTACTTGTTGTCAGTCAAGTTAACACTGAATGACAAGTGAAAGATTCCAAATTGATTCTCTATCAGAAGATCGTCCTAGCTCTTGTGAACAACTTCAAAGAATTTCAGCTCAGCCATATCAGAAGAGAGCATAATCAGATAGCTGATGGCTTAGCCAGCTTGGGCTCTATTTTATCCTTCAAAGGCAGTGAATCATGTCGTTCTTTTGAAGTTGGCAGATTTGAGCAACCTGCTTTCATTTCAACCATGCAAGTAAATTAGGTTAATCAGAAGGAGAAACCTTGGTACCAAAATATCAAAAAATTTATTGAAATTGGTGAATTTCCACCAGAAATGCCAAAAAGGGAGCAACGTGCAATTCAATGTATGTCTACCCGTTATTTCATTTTGGCCAATATCCTCTATCATCATGGTTTCAGTTATGAATATGCAAGATGCTTAGACAAAGAAGAGGCTATGGAAATTATCCAAGAAGCACATGAAGAGATTTGTGGTGGCCATGTTGGCTATTAAACTCTCGTCAAGCAGATCGTCCGAGCAGGGTACTACTGGAATACCATGAAGCAGGACTATCATCGATTTGTGAAGAAGTGCATCAAGTGCCAAATGTACGCGCCTTTCATTCATGCACCGACCACATATCTATAATCAGTTGTTTCTCCTTGGCCATTTTCTATGTGGGCTTTCGACGTTGTAGGCCCAATTACCTCTTTTGCTTCCAACGGCCACAAATACTTTCTCGCTGCTACAGAGTGCTTCACGAAATGGGTTGAAGCTGTTACTCTACGCACAGTAGAAGGCCGCCATGTGATTTCTTTCATTCACAAAAATATTCTTTGCCGCTTCGACATACCTCATGATATTGTTTCAGACAATAGGAGTCATTTCAAGAATGAGAAGATGAAAACCTTCTGTTCTAAATTCAAAATTTTCCATCATTTCTCAGCCCCCTACTATCCTCAAGAGAACCGCCAAGCAGAGGCTACCAATAAAATTCTAATCTGCAGTTTAGAAAGGATTGTGAGAACAGGTCGAGATTGGCATGAGAAAATTCATGATGCACTCTGGGCGTACCAAACCACCATTCGGACTCCAACCAATGCCACTCCTTCAGAACTTATTTACGGAACTGAAGTAGTGTTACCTCTCCATGTCCAGAAGCCCGCTCTCAAATTTGCTTCCCTTATAGAATTGCTACTTGATCAGCATCAGCAGCAGAGATTGGTGCAGCTGGATCTACTTGATGAAAAGAGACTCACGACAGCAGAGCATGCTCAAGCTTATCGACAAAGGATAGCTCGACATTATGCCAAGTTTGTCATTGAGAGAAAATTTCAAGTTAATGATTTGGTGCTCAGATCGATAGCTCATCTCAAGCATCGACCACGAGGCAAGTGGTCACCCAATTGGGAAGGCCCTTATGTGATTAAAGAAGCATTACCTCGCAATTCATATCGTCTGACCAACGCAGATGGGGTGGAAATGTCAGATTTTGTCAATGCTTTGCATCTGAAGAAATTTTATACTTAGAATTTTCATTCTAAAGCCTTTTGTACTATCCAAAGAGTCATTTCAATGAAATGATGATCTTCTATCAATTCTCATATTCTTCTCCATAATGCTGGGGCACTTTATTTTGATCTATAATTGTCTTCTTTCATCATATGCAGGCAGGATTAGACAAAAGTACTTTTCCTCAAATTTTATTAATTCTTAATTAATCTTATGATCTTTATTAATTTCATTTCCTTTGATTCACTTTTTGATTTAATCAAATTTTCATCAAACTATTGCCAACTTTTGTCAAGTTTTAACAAATTTTCATCAATCTTATTAAATTTCATCCATCCTTATCTTTGAAAATACCCTTTCAGGTTAAGGGATAACATGATGCCTCCTTTCAATGAGGTATTCTTTTTATTATTTTCCTCCGTTCAGGATAAGGGGATAAATCCTAAAAACTGACCACATGCAATTAAACTATGATGGTCCATTAATTCTCACCAAGAACCTTTATCTTCTAAATTCATTTTGAAAATCTAGCTCATCTTCAAAACCCAGTCCTCGCACTGGTTAATTCTCAAACTTTTCAATCATATATTGAGCTCATTTAGAAAATCTGGTTCTCACACTGATAACTCTCTAAATTCAGTCTTCTGATAAAAGACCTTCCTTCTGCGAAATTCAAGTTTTGACTTGAACTTCCCAAAATTTGATATATTTCCAAAAAGATCCAGCATCTCGCTGATCGTATATTTCCAAAGGATCCAGCATCTCGCTGGTCATGTATTTTTAAAAGGATTCAACCCTCGTTGGTCATGTATTTCCCAAAAGGATCCAACACTCATTGGTCATGTCTTCCAAAAGATCTGGAATCTCGCTAGTCATATATTTCCAAAGGATCCAGCATCTCGCTGGTCATGTATTTTAAAAAAAGATCCAACCCTCATTGGTCATGTATTTCCAAAAGGATCCAACACTCGTTGGTCATGTCTTCCAAAAGACCCAGCTCCCGCTGGTCATGTATTCCAAAAGGACCCAGCATCTCGCTGGTCATGTATTTCGAAAAGTCTCAGCTCATAAGTGTCAAGCTCCCAAATCAATCCGTTCCACAAATCAAACCTTCAAGGTGCGATTTCTCCATTCTTTCATTTCTGAACCTTCGGGTTTTCAATCTTCTCAAATTCAATCATTCTCAAAGATATCAGATAAAACCTTTTCAAATTTAAAAATCCAGTGTTTTCACTGGTCGGGATTTTCAAAATCCAGTTTTTCATAACTGGTCGGGATTTTCAAATCCAGTGTGTTCACTGGTCGGGATTTTTCAAATCCAGTTTCTCATAACTGGTCGGGATTTTCAAATCCAGTGTTTTCACTGGTCAAGATTTTCAAATCCAGTTTCTTATAACTGGTCGGGATTTTCAAAAATCCAGTTTTTCATAACTGGTCGGGATTTTCAAATCCAGTGTGTTCACTGGTCGGGATTTTTTTTTAAAATACAGTTTCTCATAACTGGTCGGGATTTTCAAATCCAGTGTTTTCACTAGTCGGGATTTTCAAATCCAGTTTCTTATAAATGGTCGGAATTTTCAAAAATCCAGTTTTTCATAATTGGTCGCGATTTTCAAATCCAGTGTGTTCACTAGTTGGGACTTTTTTTCAAATCCAGTTTCTCATAACTGGTCGGGATTTTCAAAAATCAAGTTTTTCATAACTGGTCAGAATTTTCAAATCTAGTGTGTTCACTGGTCGGGATTTTTCAAATCCAGTTTCTCATAACTGGTCAGGATTTTCAAAATCCAGTGTTTTCACTGGTCGGGACTTTCAAATCGAGTTTCTTACAACCTGTCGGGATTTTCAAAATCCAGTTTTTTGTAACTGGTCGGGATTTTCAAATCTAGTGTGTTCACTGGTCAGTATTTTTCAAATCCAGTTCCTTATAACTGGTCGGGATTTCCAAAATCTAATGTCTTTCATCAGTTGAGTTTGATTTTTACACCATTCCTCCAAATTACAGCTAAAGGTCCCATCAAAATTCATATTGAGTGATTATTTCACAAAAAAAATTCTGGAACATTATGCCAAATTGTTAAAACATTCGTTGATTCCAATATTCTTACTGCACAAAAGAATTACCTCAGATTACTTCCAGTATTCTTTTCAAAAAGGTGAAACTTTTTGCGAAAAAGAGGTAAAATTCAAATTTTTTCTTGTCGATCAACCAAAAGGATGTTAGAAATGCCCTCAATATGATCAGTGAAAGAAATCTTTAATGATGTTGAAAAGCCAGAAGCGAATTGATATTGATCATGGATATGACGTATGTTTAAAGATGGCTATCTGGCAATCAGGCAGTGGAAATATCTTGAACCATAAAAGAATCCACTCAATCCTTGTCTTCTCAACCATTTAAGCAACAATCAAATATCTGCAAAAGGGATCTCTCAACTGTCGTCAAGATGAAGACGAATAGACGAGTTAGACCTCCAGGGCCAAAGAAGATTTGGATCATCTCTGAGATGAAGGAGTTTGTGAAGAATCCTTCTAGGGAAAGTTCAGATCACCGTCAAGATGAAGGCGAGTGTGATGAACCTACCGACAAACCCTAAATGATATTTGATTTCTGCTATCAATTAAAGACTTTTTGAGCCAATACCTCCGATAAAATTCCTGAGATAAAAGAAGGATCGGAACATCTCCAAGATGAAGGAGTTTGTGACGTACCCTTTCTCTGAAAAAGGGGGAAAAGTCAGGACACATTCAAGTGAAGGATGATGTAAAAACCCGAGAAAGTTCAATGACTCAAAAAGAGTGCAAAAAGATCATCATGGGAAAACACCCATGATATCAAACTGTCAAAATTGCCAGAAGTCATCTTTTCTTATGCCAAATTCTGTTATCAATATCTCCTCACTACTTGCTTTTATGAAATTAAGAATATTTCTTCTATTCTCATATAAGGGAAATAGATAGCTTCTTTGAAGAAAATCATCAGCGCTAAAATTTCTGAATTTGACTCTTAGGACCGAGGAGTTAACCTCGATGTAGGAAATACTCTAGGTAAAAGAGGGAATATCCTTTGCACATATATGCACATTTTTAAGCATCTGAGTCAACCATAATTTTTACCTTATTGGCAAAATTTTTTAGTTACTCCAAGAATGAAATAAGTATTCAATATCCATTTTTTGATGCAACCGAGCGTTGTTTATATTTTCCAAAAGAGTTGCCTCATTCAGTTGAAGTATCTCTTCCTGTCCCATCACATTTTTTCCATTTGAGAATTCCGTATGGTCGTTCCCACTCAGGTTAAGGGTCAAAACCTGAATTTTGTACGAGAGGTCATTGATTTCAAAAGCTATTTTAGTCTCAGCAATGAGATGCCCCATTTCATCCCTTTTTCAAAGCTTTAGGGAACCCCATTTTTCTCCTTTCGCAAACCTCTTTCGGATTTGTTCGTCCAAACTCCGAAGGTCCCATTATGGTTTCTCCATTTGAGGATTCCATTTTGGTCGACCCCCTTCAGGTTAAGGGTTAAGCCTGAACCTCGAGCCATGAGGTATCTTCCTTTTTCAGATTTGGGTTAAACCTGAGTCTCGTTCCAACGAGGTCCCTCGTTTTGCCGAGGTGTTTTTCTTCTAGTCCCATCATGGCTCTTCCCATCAAGGAACCCATGCTTCTTATATCCATCCAAGAAAGAATCATACTCGAGTTTCATTTCATGAGGCGTTTTCCAAAAATGTCCCATCAAGGTCCTCATGTATTTCTTTCCTCATTCCATTCATTTTGATATATCTTTGTCCCATCCAGGTTAAGGGTTAAACCTGAATCATTCCAAAAAGTGTACATTGTCTCACCCATAAGACTTGGTCAAAATTCTCATTTTCACCATTTCGGAAATTTCACCCAAAGTTTCATCACGATTTCCTCATTTCTATTATTCAGTCATGTCATTTTCAAGGATTTCGTCTCCCCAAAACCATTCAGGATAAGGTTTTAAGCCTGAGAAGCCATCTTTCAAATAAATTCTTCCACTCCCAGTTCAGATCTGCTGATTGGGGCATTTTCAAAATTTGGAGTGTTATCTTTGCCACTAAGCTTGGCTTTCAACCGGCTTAGTAGCAAAGAGGGGCATCTGTGAACACCCTAAAATTTTCAAAGCTTTATAAAAATGACCTTTTTGCCTCTGAATCCATCTTCTGAAAAAATCAAAACTATAATTTAGTTATTCTTCAGATTTTCTGGATTTAATTCCATTCAAACTCGATTTCGGAGTCGAACCTGGTGTTTAAGGTCCAAATTTGAGCCTCGTTACTCAATTTACAAATCGAAATTATAAAATACCAAAAAAACATTTTCTGAATGGCTCAAACAACTCATTTGGCGCCCATTTGGATCCACTATTTTATATTTTCTCGATTCGAGGTCCAAACCTCGAATATCACCTCAAATTCTGGGTCCAAATTCGCTTTCTAAAGAAATTTTCAGAGAAATAACTTTGAATTCTCAAAAACTCTCTTTTGTAAATATTTTGCAAAAATACAAAAAAAAAAAATTTTAATCTTTGTTTTCTCGTAAAATTTTAGAATTTTATTCCAAAAATACAAAAAAATGGAAAAATAACACAAAAAAAAAAACAAAAAAAATGGAAAAAACTGCAAGAAAAACAAATGGTTTTTAACTTTTCGCTAAAAACCTCATTTTAAACCATTTTATAAAAAGTTTCTTTTAAACGGACCTTCTTTTTGAAAAAAGGAAAAAAACTTGCAACGGCTCGTTCCCGCGCGTTTTCCCCCTAGAAGCCTCCATCGAAATCCATCACAGGAGGGCTCCCCACCATCGTCGATCCTCAAACAACCTTCTCCACCTTCCATCTTCAACCACCTTCCCGTTCTCGAGCCTTCCATTCTCTTTAAGAAAAGGCACCCAAGCCTCTTCTAAGCATCGACATTTTCTCTGAGGGATCCATCTTCAACCTTCCCTTTTTTGATCCATCTCCATCAACCCTCGAGGCATCCATTTTTTTTTTGACACCATCCATTTTTCCCCTCTGAGGCTACAACCCATCATCGCAAACCAACCTTCCACGGCTCCCTTTTTTTCTCTTCCTTTCCACTGCCTTCTTCCACTTCCGCATAGTCATCTGAAGGGAATAGAGGTTGCAGTAACAACTCGGAAGTCTAGTCGATCCTGAACCTTCGGTCACGGTAAGCCCCTTTTTCTTTTTGATTTCTGATATTTATATATTTTTTTTATTTCCCCTACTCATTGCCCCATTGAAAGCACTTCTCGTGGTACTATGTTGCTCATAGCAAATATCAGACCACCAATGTGCGAAATCAAATGGAACAAGCTATGTTCCAACATTCTCGTCCAATTTTATGATTTAGTTATTTTCTTTATTATTCAGATCTGATGTATTTTCATATGGATTATGGCATGTATTATTTCTCTTTTGTTTTGAGGTTCGCTTCCTATAAATCCTCTTGATTCATGCATATACATTCTTTGTTTTCGTCAATTTCATGTATAACGAGATCCACGCACCATGCTCTAATTCTGTAAGTCTCTTTTATTTTGTGTTTCATTATCTAACATGCCATATAGATTTTTTTTTTTTATCTTCGTTCATCCCCTGCATTTCCTGTGATCTATTACCTCATTCCCTGTCTCACTTTAATTGTTTGTTTATATTCTAATTTTTTATTTCTCTCTTGCATCATCATTGTTCTGCTTTATTTACACTTTCTTGCATTTTTTTTTCTGCATCATGTTCAGACTTCAACACTTAGCATTGTTTTTCCACAAGTTTTATATTCTTGCATCACCTGTTGCTGCTCCTACAAGCTCCGATATGCATGGAGTGGTAGTTCTTTTTCTATGTGCCATGCTTTGAAGCGTGAATATAGATCCTTTGCAGAACCTGCAGGGATATACTCTCCAGAAAGGACCATCTGCGTAAGGTTTTACATTATCTCAGAGGAGAGATCTGATTGGAAAATTGGCAAAGGAAAATCGTTCAATTATCATACCTGTGATATTTATTTCAAGTCCATTTGAATCTATGTCTTGCTTGCCACACTTATCTCAATCGTTTATACTTCCCCTCTCAGCTGAATGAGTAGTGTAAATGTTGGCTTTGAATTTAGGAGTTGATGATGTCAAATGTTAAGCATAAAGTGGTATGTTTCCTTCTTCTTTTTTGGGGGCAGTTACTCTTTCACAGCCATTTTGTACATGATATGGTGAGATCGAGTGTAATGATGCAAGTGATCCTATCCTGAATCACGATGACCCTGCTTGTTATTTCAATTACCTATTTTTTGAATTTGCATTTATGATATTTTTGGTCTTCTTCACCTACACTGTCCAACCATTTCACTTGCATGTTAGCATTCTCGTTCCATAAGCCTACAACTATTTCACCATCTTTTTTAATTTAGAATTGACTAGGCCTTAGTTCTCCTACTGTTATTTATAATATCATCCATACTGTTCCTAACGCAAGTGATTCTTCAATGAGGTTATATTCTAGTTCATGGTTGTACCTTACTTATACCTATATATATGTTTACATCGACTCATTTATCATACTCACATTTACATTAGCTTGTGCGCTACCATGGTGTTCTGTATTGTCACGGCTCATCCTTTATATTATATCTCTTGATAGCAATCCTCTGCATACCATGGTTGATCAGCTTCTGCATAATCGCATTGGGTCTACTCGTTTGCATCCCATCTGGCATTCTCATGGTACATTATCTACCTTTACAAGCATGCCATCTTTCACATCATTTCTCATTTCAGCATCTGCACTAGCTTGTGCATGCCTCATGTGATCATATCATCTAACATTACAATGCATCTGTACTCGTTGTGTATCCATTTTTTTTTATCTGTCAATTATACACTACAGTTTCAATACATATTACATCATCAAATCTTGTATGATATTCCTGTTCGACATTACCAAACGCACCGGCATTTTTGTCATTTTAGCTCATGAATTCACCTGGAATCCGACAACAAGGTGGCCTTACACCAATCATTACTGATAAAATTTCATAAATCATGAGAGATTTCTGAAGAAAATCTCTGAGAACAACATACAGAGGCACTTGCAGAGGTTTCCTATCAAAACATCGATATCCCTTATGGTTCATCTGAATCTCATCAGAGGGGTAAAGGAAGTGGTAGTTTTCTTTTTAGGTATGACTTAGGTTTAATTACAATGTATAGACTTCATCTCCATGAAAACATGGAAGCTGCAGATAGGCATAGGGTTCCCAGTAAATGAAATTCCTCTGTTCATGCACCACCTCTCACTTTCACTTCAGTCGTTGTGTCATATGCCATAAACCTCATCTATTATATAGTATCAACCAAATGTTGCAGTCATCGTCCATACCCTAACAACACTCTTCCGTTACCAGTTTTTTTGTAAAATACCCTCGTCAATGTCTTAACACTTCACCTCCAACACTCATGCCATTGTGATACACAACTATAGCACACATCCCCATGCTTCTAGCACACCCCTTATTGTATTCATCACAACCCCACACTGCACTCACAACATCATTTGTGTATAACACTACACAACACTGTAACATCTGCACTTCCACTGTGTATTTCCCACAGGCACCATTGTGCCTACAACACCATCTCACTCATCACCCATGTTACACCGCCCCACTTATTTCACAACAATCACCAGCCACCTGTTACATGCATTACCATCATTTCTAGCACTTTCCATGTTACAATCTCCTGTTGCATCACACCATAGCATGGTCACTATTTCATTCTCCCTATCATTTCACCCATTGTAATAGGTTAATCCCAGCTATCATTCCCTCACACCCACTGTCATTACCAGTAGCATTTCTTTTTCTTTTTAACCGCATCCACCATTTGTTGCCGCCACTGATCACATGCTAGTCAACCATACCCTGTACACAGCAGATGCACTTTATGCTCAGCTCCAGCACACCTTACCATTTACATCTGCTACACAGATGTAACTTTGAGTTACTGCGGTTGCCTGTTGATGTTTGATAGCAGACATAAGTTGAATCTCTGCTGCTACAGCCCCCCCCCCCCCCCCCATGGATGTTATATTCCATTGAAATTAGAACCCTCATACATCCCTTTTATCTGTTTCACACCTCTCCACGTTCTTACATACATATAGCTACTTCACTGTCAACATTTAGGTATGCAGTGTCACTGTACTGAGTTCACTACAGCTACCACATTCCTTCCATCTGCATTATCACATGTATACCCTACCTGTGAGTCACCTTCATTGCATTGTGTTGCTTCGTCATTTCTTGCAATGGTTCATTCTCCGTTGCTTCACTTTCTTTTAGTTTAATGTGTTATGATATAAATATGCATCATATGTAAATCAACATTACATATGTTGAATCTTGGGTTGCAATGTGGCTGAGCATTTCTTTGAATTACATCATGGTTGTCCCATCTCCTTCTCATATAAATATAAAGCATCATGTAGGCAACATTAGTCTTTTATCATCAAAGCATGAGTATATATACATATATACTCCTGTCATATAGGCATCTCATTTGTATATCAGCACGTAGGTTTTGGTATTATCTTCCACACTTTCATGCTAACTCTGTTTTGCAAGAAATGTGTGAAAGGGATTATTTCTCTTCTTAGATTAGGGATTGTAATTCCCATTTCAATTTCAGAAATGTAATAGCTAGATCATAATGAGAAGTTTACATTTCCAGCTTTTAGGTAGAATGAATGAGCATAGTAATATCATAAATTGCTTGTTTTCATGCTTTTTGCCTTTATTTTCCAAAATCTCATAAACGGAAACACGAATGGCACGTGCACCATTTCATAAGAGGTAATCAATCCTAAGTTGATGATTTACATCAATGGCCATAGTTAGAATGTAAACAAAACTTAGGATTTTTATCTTTTATAAAATAACACTGGATCCACACTAGATCCTTTTCAAAATCTATCATATTTTCTTTAAATATTTTCCTCTTTTATCAGAGTTTAGTCTAAAATTGATTCAATACATATATCAATGGTCATAGTTAGGATATATTGCGAATTAATTTCATTTTAAACTCTATAAAAGCACTAAAATGTACTTTATTCTTCATTTGAATTTAGATATGATTATTATATAATACATTTAATGACCATAGTCAGGATTGTTTTGTATCATCAATCTTATTTACATTCATTTAAAGAATGAAATATGATTTTCAAATCCAATTTCAAAAATTATTTTTCATTCATCTTTTAGGATAGAATTGCATCATATTTTCAAAATTCTTTTTCAAAAACCCAAGTGATTTTGAACATCTTTCTTCAAGTTTCTATTTCAAATTCAATTCTATCTCATTTTAAGATTCAAAAATTCAATTTCAAAGTCCAATTTGACTTTGAAATTTTAAAATCATTGTTGTATTCAAAACTTCAAATTTCCAATTCGATTCAAAATTCAAATTCAAAAGTTCAATTCAACTTTGAAGTTTCTGATTCATCTTCTGTTTCAAAATTAAGGTTTGAGATTGATTCTGAATCTCAAAAGCTTGACCCTTCCTAAATTTTAAATTCAAATCTGGGTTTTTTTCAAAACCCAGATCCATCTTCAAAAAGTCCCATTTGGACTTTTAGAACCCAAATCCAAAGTTAGATCCAAATTACATCTTGGATTCCAGATTTCGGATCCAATTCCCGTTTAGGATTTACAGATCCAGAATTCAACCTCATCTTGGATCTCAGACTTCATATCCAAAATCCAATTCCATTTTGGATCTAAAACTTCAAATCCAAAATCCATTTTAGGATCCAGAATCCAACTCCACTTTGGATCTCAGACTTCAGATCCAAAATCCATTTTAGGATCCAAAATTCAACTTCATCATTGGATCTCAGATTTCAGATTCAATTCTCATTTTGGATTCTAAATCCAGAATTCAATTTCAACTTGGATTTCAACTCTATCTAGGATGTGAACTTTAGATTCAAATTCCATCTTGAATTCCATATTTCAAATCAAATTCTATTCCCAATTCCAACTTTCAAATCTAATTCCATTTCATTCCAGATTTTAAAATCCAAGTTTATCTTAATTCCCAAAATTCCAAAAAACAATTTCGTTTCTCAATTCTATTTGGATTTTTCAAAATCTCTTTCTGATTTCAAACTTCAAAACTAGAATTCAATTCCATTTCAAACATTCATCTAGGTTCAAAATTCTAATTCAAAGTCTATTTATGACTTTGAAATTTCCTTCTCATTTTATCTCAACTTCAAAATCATTCCTTTCAAAGTCCAGATTTATCTTTCCAAAAACTCTGATTATTCCAAAAAACTTAGAACTTTAAATTTTAAGTTCTAAGTTAGAAACCATTTCTTCACTCTATTATTAGATCCATCTCAGAAATACTTGGAGATTTCCAAATCATTTTCAAAAAGAGCATATATCCTTGAATTGCACAAGCGTGATTCTCTGTGCATTTAGACTTAGAATAAATTCTTAGATAGTCTTTTAGCAAAGCAAAAAGCATGAATTTGACCCTTGGTTCGATTAGCCCTGGTAAAGGCGCCAGGAACGGTTGAACCTCGTACCGACGAGCGAATACCATCTCTCAGTTTTTCTGCAAATATTTCAAAAAAAAAAATGGAGGCGAGTTATTTTCTTAAATATTTTCAAATTAAGGTCAAGTGAGACTCTGCAAAAGAGTTCCTGTTTCTCTTCTTTTCTCTTCTCTTCTCTCTTCTTTTTCTATCTTTTTATTTTACTCCCTTCAAAAAGAGGAAAATACAGGTTATAAACGGAAAAGAGAAAGAAAGAGAGAGAAATATCAAGAGAGAAAAAATTTTGCGATGATCACAGTACCAGAAGAGAAAAAAACCAACTTTAGCACGTACAGGCTGAAAGACACTGCACGAAAGTGGTGGGATACCACTAAGATTATCCAGTTCTCACAAGTCGAAGTCATCCCTTGGACTGACTGTCGGAGAACTTTCATAGATAACTACTTCCCGTTGCATTCCAGAAACAAAAAGAAGATGGAGTTTCTGGAACTGGAGCAGGGTGGTACGAGCCTTATCGACTATACCACCAAATTTCAAAACCTTGAACGGTATTGCTCCCGGTTATTTGAGACCAATCAAGAAAGGGCTGACAAGTACATCAATGGGCTACGAGAAGGGCTAAGGTCACGGGTTATAACCAGCATCCCCCAAACTTTTCAAACAGTTGTGGCAGCCACTTCAAAAATACAAGTTGATTGGGAGCGATCGAAAGTGATCATAGCAAAGAGGATTATAGTTGATGGTGGGAACCGCAAGAGGACATTCCCAAGTGGCCAGGGTGCACGACAACCCTTTCAAAAGAGAAAGTTCCAAGGTGAGAATGCAACTCAACAAGTCGTAAGGTCAAGGCAGAACATGGCTCTAAACAATCAGCAGTCCAACTCAAACTGCCCAAAATGCCATGTGAACCACTATGGAAAGTCGTGTCTGCGTGACACGGGTGGTTGCTTTTATTGTGGCAAAGTAAGCCACATAGCAAGACAGTGTAGGAAAAAGCTTGCAGATGAGCAAAAGAGGAATGTCGGATTTGCCGAACCCTCTCAACTAGTACCACAGCGATCATAGTACCAACGACCTCCACCTAGAATAGAACAAATGCCTGCTGCAGGTCGTGTATATGCTGTAACGACTGAACAAGTCGAAAATGGTGACCTGATTGAAGGCACTGTACCTGTTAATGGACACGCAACTTATGTCTTGTTCGATTATGGTGCTACTCATACCTTTATCTTTGATGATTTCACCAAACAACTCCACACTTTGGTGCAACCGGTTGATAAAATGATAAAAGTATACAACCCATTGGGTTCACGTACCAAATGTATCCAATGTGTGAAAATTTTGAATATTGAGATTGCCGGGCAACACTTGCCTACTGATGCCATCCTGATCAATATGGTACAGTACAATGTCATTTTGGGAATGAATTGGTTGGCCCAGAATAATGCCAAGATTTTGTGCCGCGAGGGCAGAGTGATTCTATCTCGACCGGGATTGCCTAAAATGGAATACCGGTTATCCAAACCAGTTCCACAGAAAAGACTCATATCAGCACTTAAGGTACAAAAATACCTTAAGAAGGATTGTGTGGCCTTCCTATTGAGTCTCGATGGAAAAATTCAACGATCTGTCCCTTGAGAGTTTGGAAGTGGTGCGTGAGTTTCCCGATGTGTTTTCTGAGGAATTACCAGGACTTCCACCACTTCGTGAGGTTGAATTTGGAATTCAATCCTTACCCGGAACAACGTCGATATCCAAAGCCCCGTATCAAATGGCGCATGCTGAATTCAGTGAATTAAAATGTCAGTTGGAAGAACTGATGGAACAAGGGTTCATCTGTTCGAGTGTATCACCGTGGGGAGCCCCGGTGCTATTTGTAAAGAAGAATGATAGATCCCTTCGGTTATGTATCGATTACCGAATTCTTAACCAGGCAACTATTAAGAACAAGTACCCATTGCCTCAGATTGAGGATTTATTCGATCAGCTCAGAACAACGAGAGTATTCTCCAAGATCGATCTCAGGTCTGGGTATTATCAGCTCAGAGTTAAAGAAGATGATATATTTAAGACTGCCTTCAGAACGAGATATGGCCATTATGAGTTCGTAGTAATGCCCTTCAGACTCACTAATACGCCTGCTGCCTTTATGGATCTAATGAATCGGATATTCAGACCATATTTGGATAGCTTTGTCATTGTCTTCATCGATGACATTCTCGTATATTCAGAGAACGAGGAACAACAGATGGAGCATTTAAGAATCATCTTGAAAACCCTTCAAGATAACCAACTCTATGCCAAGTTTTTAAAATGTGAATTCTGGCTAGACAAAGTGATGTTCCTTGGCCATGTAATCTCTAAGGATGGGATCGCAGTAGATCCTGCGAAGGTGGACGTTGTGATGGACTGGAAGCAGCCAGATAATATCACTGAGGTTCGTAGCTTCCTTGGACTTGCCGGATACTACCAGAAGTTCATACAAGACTTCTTCCGAATCGTCGTACCCATGACGAAACTATTGAAAAAGGGAGTGAAGTTCGAATGAAATGACCAGTGTAAGGAGTGCTTCGATATGCTCAAACAGAAGCTTAAAACTGCTCCTGTCCTTACCTTACCTTCTGGTCAGGGAGGCTTTGTGTCTTATATCGATGCCTCAGGAACGGGTCTGGGTTGCGTGTTGATGCAACACAACAAAGTGATCGCCTATGCGTCATGACAATTGAGAGTACATGAGAAAAACTATCCAACCTACGACCTTGAGCTTGCCGCGGTAGTGTTCGCGCTTAAAATCTGACGACACTACCTGTATGGGGAGAAATTTGAGGTCATGTTAGACCATAAAAGCCTAAAATACCTCTTTTCTCAAAAGGAACTCAATATGCGGCAATGGTGATGGCTGGAGTTCCTCAAAAACTATGAATTCATGCTTTCCTATCACCCTGGAAAGGCGAATGTCATAGCGGATGCCCTTAGTCGGAAGACTGTTGGCACTCTAGCCAGCCTCGCTAGACAATATAAGTTGATGAAGGATTTTGTCAATTAGAAGCCATTTTTGGCTGATCCAAGCAGAATCCGATTATCATGTTTGACGATCCATATCTAAATCCTTGATCGAATTATAGCTGAACAGTTCAAGGACCCCCAGTACTTGGAATTAAAAGCTCATGCTGAGAAGGATGACACTTTCTTCCATCTGAAAGAAGATGGAGGAATATGGATGGAAGAAAGAATATGGGTTTCAAATAATCCTGAGCTAAAAAAGGAAGTACTCTAGGAGGCCCATAATAGCAAGTATACTATCCACCCTGCAGGTACGAAAATGTTCTGGGACTTGCAGAGAAAGTACTGGTGGAGGGGTATGAAACGTGATGTGGCTACGTTTGTCTCGAAGTGTTTGATCTGCCAGCAAGTCAAGATCGAACATCAATGACCTAGCAAAAAGATGCAACAGATCAAGATTCCAGAATGGAATTGGGAAGGCATTGTTATCGTCGCGAAATTTTTCCCCGTCTTCCCTTCCTTGCGGAAAAGAGAGAGAGGAACGCTTTCGCGATTCAAACTTGACCGGATTTTGGAAATTGTTTTGAAATACTCACCTCCGTTTTGAAAATTGCGGGAAAATCCATGGGATGGGGCTCGACCTGTCGGTACGAGGTTCGACCGTTCCTGCCGCCTTTAACAGGGGTAATCGAACCAAGGACCAAAATTGTGCTTGACTTAGCGAAATTATCAAAGTTATGTTTTATCCTAAATGCACAGAGAATTCAGGCATGTGCTATGAGATTTTGGAAAATACAGCTTGGGAAAACATGATGTATGCTTGAAAAATATTTAGAGTTGAAAAGATTCTCTCAGGAAAAAGCTGAAAGTCAATTTCTCAAGAAACTCAGATGAAAAAGATTTGAAATCTCAGGAAAGTTCATAAAGACTTGGGAAAATCATGAATGGTTGAAAATCCTGGGAAAATGGAAGTGATTCTTGAGAAAAGATGAACCTTTTTAAAAGGGAAACACTTCTTAGGAAAACTTGGACTTTGAGAGTTTTCTTAGGAAAATGATGGAAGATTTATAGGTAAATTCATTGGAGAAGAAAATTCAAAACTTGGGAAATTGAAATCCTAGGAATTTTTACCCTTGAAATACTTGGAAATCGATTTTGATCTTGGAGAAAGATTGGAAAACTCTTTTGAAGCTCTTAAGAAAATAACATTTTCCAGGGAAAACTATGGGGAAATTGACTTGGGAAAACCGATTTTGAAAGATTCTTAGAGTTTCTTGAGAAATCGATTTCTTGAGAATGAAATTTTCTTAAGAAAATCATAAGAAAACCAATGATTTCATGATGCAAATGATATGAATGAAAGAATGCACTTTGAAAGGTTTTTTAGGGAAATTTGTTGGAAAAATGTGTATTAAGTCAAAGTAAATCCTTCACATATTCTGACTGTGGCCATGAATATGTTCCGAGTTTAATTGATTTAATGCACAAGATTTTGAAAACATTGGAAATATGATGTGCATTTTCAAGATAGCCTAAGAGTGTAGGCTCAATGTGACTAGTAGAAAGATGATGGATCTGGGTCTCGTCCATATTCCGACTAGGGCCGTAAATATGGATTCCACCGAGTCCATCAACTCCCTAAGAGTTGGTGCACGTGCCATTCGTGAACATCCATAGTGCTTTGAAATAAAATGCATGAATCATAGAAACAGGATATTGCATAAATTCAAACTATATGATATGCATCCTAGTCTAAGCAGAAAATTAAATCTCTTATTCCAAAATTTACATTATTATATCACTAATCAAATGAAATAAATGGAAATTGCAGACTTCAGCTCCTTCTTTTGAATGTCCCTGCCAAACTTGAAATAAGGTTAGCTCAAATATGTGGGTTTTTCTAAGATTTTCCAATAATATTATGAAATTATTGGATTTAATTGGATATAAACCCTATTCTCATGCCTCCTTGATATTTGAAATGATGAAAATGCAATAAATTCAGTGGAAAATAGTTTGAAATTCGAAATGGTGGTCAAAATGACCAAAATACCCCTAAAATCAAAGTGATACCTTTAAAATCAGGGTTTTTGAAGGAAATTTTGATAAAATTGAGATTTTGAAATTCAAATTGAATCAAATGATGATAAAATGTAGTAAGAGACATGATGACATGCTTCTAAACACATTAAGACTGTAAAATCAGAAATTGACATTTTGCAATTTATCCAAAATAATGAATTTCGCTTGTTTTTCGCTTGGATCCGGGTCCTGCGGGACCCTGTTTTGGTATTATAGCTAATCCGAACCTCAAATGGATTCCAAATTGCACCAAATTCGGTATGAAGCATCTACTTACTCTGATAAACAGCTTAGAATGCTAAAAATTATGAAATGATATGATTTAAATGCTACAATTCAAAGAAAGTCCTAAAATGGTGGATTTTGCCTATGGATCCGAACCAAATGCAATGCTTAACATGATAATGCAAGTTTACACTATGAAAACTTCTGATATTTTGCAGACTGCTAAAAGACTTAAAATGGAACATTTTTGGTTTTTACAACCTCGGGATTTGAGCCATGGTGAGTTCAATAACAGGGATTTAGTTCTGACAGAGGTAAAAATCACCCTAATCTGATGTAAAATGCCAAACAAATATAAAACAGCCATGAAAATTTATGAAATTAATCAGAGCTATGCACAACACCTACATGAACAACTTTCATGTTTATGACTTCGGCATTTGATCAACAGAAACACAGAGAAAAATATAACTATTCCTGCCTAAACTAACAGAACAGACAAATGTAGCAAAACAAGGGACTGACAAAAAAATCCGAAGCAGGTATCAACACTGTTTTAAAAATCACAGGCTTTTAAATGCAAATAGAGGACATCTCGGACACAATTTTCACTTTTTATAGTTTTGGATTTTGAGCAACACACAAAGAGAAACCATACCCTAAGTCGATCCAAGATCTGAGAGACCCAAATTAGGCTCTGACACGTGTCCCGAACTCTCAGATTTTTGTCAGATATTAAAAAAAATCTGAAAAATCTGAAAAAATCATATTAAAAACTAGACATTCTCCCGAATTCATAACATTTTTATAATCGAAAATCGGATCTCCCATGAGGGATATCTCGATTTTACAAGTCGGCAAATGATTT
This sequence comes from Nuphar pumila, assembly GCF_984573655.1. Lineage (NCBI taxonomy): Eukaryota > Viridiplantae > Streptophyta > Magnoliopsida > Nymphaeales > Nymphaeaceae > Nuphar > Nuphar pumila. Next base: position 34,711,528 of record NC_143265.1, read on the forward strand.
TCAAAACGCATCCCAGGTGACAAAACCCGACTTGCCATTTTGAATGTTTACCGCAGTAAACAAATTCAAATGCCTCCGAATTTTTGGCAAAATTTCGGGGACACCTAAGGGCGCATTCGATGATGTTTTTGGGATTTTTAATAAAAAATAAATGCATGAAATGACGTGTGGACTGACTGACAAAAACAGAGACCTACTGAAAATAAGCAGAATTGAAATAAATGCTAAATTAATCCTAATTAATTCATGAAATATGCTAAATGAATGAAATAAAATGCAAATTAAACCTAGATAACTACATGCATGTTAAAAATCATCAAGGAAGTATAATTATGTATTTTTATATATGTTGTTTTATGAGAATAGCTCAATCCATCCCTCGGATGAGCTCTTTCTTCAAACGACAACACGAATCAAACCAAAAGAATTATCATAGTGAAATCAATAGGAATGGAGGCTTACCTTGTGTTCTCCAGCGGTTTTGGAACTCCCAAAATGAGTGGCTACCTTGATAATGGGCTCTAGAGGGGCGTGAATCCAGAGGAAATCAAGAAAGAATGAAAATGGAATTCTGAAGTTTAATTCTCAAACAGGGCTCTCAGAGTGAAAATGCTAAATCCAAAAGAAGCTCCCCTAGGCTGGGCATGGGGCCTTGTATTTATAGAGATTTTTGGAAAATTTTGAAATTCAAAGAAGCTTAATCTGAACCCTCCATGTGGCGCCATCTCAGAGGGTGTTGTCTTGGAGTTTGAAATTCAAATTCTGCTTTATTCTGGAAGGAGGAGAGACTTCCATGTGGCGCCATCTCAGAGCATCCACATTGCCATGTGTCAGAAGGTAGGAGCAGAGAAAGCAGAAGACGCCACCTCAGAGGGGTTTGAATTCTACTTTTTCTGATGAAAGGAGAGACTGACATGTGGCGCCATCTCAGAGCATCTTCATTGACATGTGTCAGAAGGAAAGGCAAAGGATTCAGATGGTGCCACCTCAGAGAGAGTTTGAAATTTAAATTTCTGCTTTTTCTAGAGGAAAGGAGAGACTGCCATATGGCACCACCTCAGGGTGGCTCCTACAATGACATGTGGCAAGAGGGAGGAAAAGGGACATGTGGCACCATCTCACACAAAATAGAAAAGGTGAAGTTCAGGATTTGCGCCACCTCAGACTGGAGTTTGAACATTTGAATTCTAGCTTTCTCTGAAGGAGGCAGAAAGTGACATGTGTCACTTGCTTTTCTGAAGAAAGCAGAGAGAGACACGTGTCCCTTGCTTTTTCTGAGAAGAGCAGAGGGTGACATGTGTCACTTGCTTTTTCTGAGAAAAGCAGGGAGTGACATGTGTCTTCTACTTTTTCTAAAGGAAGCTGGAGATGACATGTGTCATCTACTTTTCTAAGAAAAATAGGAGGGAGACATGTGTCCTCTGCTTTTTCTGAAAGGAGCAGAGATTGACACGTGTCGCTTGCTTTTCCTGAGGAAAGGAGAGAGTGACATGTGTCACCTGCAGGAGACATAATTCAAATGGTGCCACCTCAGGGGAGACAAGTTCTACTTTTTCTGAACAGGACAACACATGACACGTGGCATCTCATGGTGACCTTGGAATGACACTTGGCACAGGGTGAAGATGGTAGACATTGACACGTGGCATAAAATAAAGAGGATGACTAATGACATATGGCGGCATCTTAAGGTGGTCCCACACTGACACGTGTCAAAGGGTGGCAGAAGAGAGAAGGTGACATGTGGCGCCAACTCTAGGTGAACCCTATGCTGACACATGGCAGGTAAATGGGAGGAGAGAGAAAGGACAAGTGGCACCAATCTAGGGGACAAGGTTCCTATTTTTTTTGGGTTTTTCAAAGTTCAGGTTTTTCAAAAGAAAAGTCTATGTGACACCACCTCAGTGTGGGTCCCACATTGCTTCTTTATTGAAATAAGAACAAGACAACAACCTCTTTTTGGAATTTTCATAAAATCTGGGCTAATTGGTAAAACAGGAATTTTTGGAAAGAGTTGGCCCCTGTAGGGCAATTTTGTTAAAGGAAGATATTTGAAATTGTCAAAAGGGCAAAATCTGAGATAAGGTGGCTGAAATCCATATTAAAACTATCCAGATCATTTTCCTGAGGAAATATTTTAAAATTCAGAGCCCTGGGGGTAAAATGGGAAGAACTGATAATTTTGAAGACCCAGGGTTTTGAAATCAATTTTGAAAAGAGTTGAAATTCTAATCTGGATTGAAAATTTTGAAATCGAGAGTTCTGGACCTTGAAATGACATGCTGTGCAGTGCAGTGATATGAAATTCTCATGCAATGCTATACAATGACATGTCTTATGCAATATAATCTTGAACCAAGACTTGGAGATGCCTGTCTTCTGTCAGGAATAAAATTTTGAACATCTGAGCTAAAATAGGGAGACTTTGAGAGTTCCAGATGAAATTTGGACTTTTACAAGGTTCGAACTCAGAAAATGACCATTTTGCCCTCCGGCGATTTCAAAGGCTGAATGATGATGTTTGGTGAAAATGTCGGGGAGGTGAGTGAAAATTTGGGGTGTTTACAGATGCCCCTCTTTGCTACTAAGCCGGCTCGTGGCCGAGCTTAGTGGCAAAGAAAAACACACCAAATTTGGGCTATACATAAAAAAATGCCCCAGTTAGAAGGATCTGACTGGGTGTGAAGAAATTAGCCCGAGGAAGATGGTAGATATGAAATGGAGAATGAAGAGGAAAGATTTGTTCTATGAGAGCGAAGTTCAGGTTTATGCCCTTGACCTGGATGGGACAAAAATACCTCGCATGGAACGAAGCTCAGGTTTGAACCCTTGACCTGATTGGGGAATGAAATATCTCATTGAAATGAGATTCAGGTTTGTACCCTTAACCTGATCGGGCAAAAAATGAAATACCTCTTTGGATGAGGCTCAGGTTTGTACCCTTATCCTGATCGGGCGAAAAATGAAATACCTCTTTGGATGAGACTCAGGTTTATACCCTTATCCTGATTGGGTGTAAAATGGAATACCTCATCAAAGGAGGCTCAGGTTTGTACCCTTATCCTGATCGGGCGGAAAATGAATGGAATCCTCGAAGGAAGAGACCATGATGGAACCTTTGGATTTTGCACAGTAAATTCGACAGGGTTTTTTGCAAAAGGAAGGAAAATGGGGTCCCTAAAGCTTGAAAAGGGATTGATCTTGGGCGTCTCATTGTTGAGACTAAAATCAGCTTTTGAAATTGCCTTTTGCGGAAAATGATTGGTGGTTTGACCTCGAACCGAAATGGGACTGTCTATGGTGGGACAGTGGGGACACAGGGAAGTGTGCAAATCTGAGAGTTCATGCTCTCAAAGAAGGGAAGGAATCAAGTCCTTAAGAGGGATTTAAAATTGGTGTCTGGATGTATCAAAGACGGATATCAAGCTCTCACTTCATGTCAGGATAGCTAGAAAATATTGTCCAAATATTGAGAATTTTGTTGTTGATTCCAAATTTTTGAAAATGTTGCACATGGCTGCAAAGATATTCTTTCTTTTCTACCCAAAGCATTACCTCCAAACAGGGTTCACTTCGTAGAATCGAGATTTGAAACCCAAATTGCTCGCAATTGACCTTCTTTAAGGAAGTTATCAATTTCCTTGATATGAACAAGAAAGAGAATTTGATATTATGAAAGCAATTGATGAAAGAGTATTGATAATAGAATTTCACAAGATTAAAGAGGATTCTTGATAAATCTGGCAGCTTGATATCCTGAGAGCTTCTCTCTTGATAATCTTTCTGCACTCTTTTGGCTCTCTGGGTTTTTGCTACACTCTCCTTCATTTTGGAGATATTTTGACTTTTTTTTTCTCTCTTTCTTTTTCCTCTCTTGCTCTCATTTGGAAGGGTACGTCACAAACTCCTTCATCTTGGAGATGTTTCGATCCTTCTTGGACGATGGGTTTGGAGATCTTTGGATGATAGCTGAAATTAAATATCTTTTAGGGATTGTCGAGAGGTTCATCGCATCTGCCTTCATCTCGACAGTGCTTTGGACTTTCCCTGGAAGGACCCGTCACAAACTCCGTCATCTTGGAGATGTTTCGAATCTTCTTTGGCCCCAGGGGTCTACTCGCCTAATTCGCCTTCATCTTGACGACAGGTGAGAGATCCCTTTTGCGGATATTTAATTGCAGCTTAGGTGATTCTGAGGAGACAGGGTTTGGGTAAATGCTCTCTTTTCTAGCACTAAGGATATTTCCACTGCCTCGTCTTTACAAGAATAGCCTTTAAAGATGCGCCATTGACTGCGATCAATATCGATCACCTACGACTTTTCAATAACATTGAATCTTCTTTTTTTTTTACCATATCGAGGATTTATCCTTCATCCTTTTGGTTAGCCAATAGAAAGAATTTAAAGTTTGAATCTCTTTTCGCAGAAGCTTCACTCTTTTGGAAGTAATGCTGAAGGTAAACTGAAATAAAGATTTGTGCAATAAAGATTCTGAAATCAACAATTGATTGACAAATTGACAAAATTTTCTTGAAATCCTTGATGAAAGAGAGCACATGAGGTCTAGCTTAATGCATCCGTGACGAAAATTCTCCTATCTTTTCCTCAAAGGAGGTGACTATCAGTTCACTGGGAACAATATCAGTTCAATTAAGAACGACCATCGGTTTGCTGGAAACAATACCAGTTCAATTAAGAACGCCCATCGGTTTGCTGGGAACAATATCAGTTCAATTAAGAACAACCATCGATGGGAATAATATCAGTTCAATTAAGAACGACTATCAGTTCGCTTGGAACACTATCAATTCAATGAAGAACGACTATCAGTTTGCTTGGAATACTATCAGTTCAATGAAGAACGACTATCAGTTCACTTGGAACACTATCAGTTCGATGAAGAACGACTATTAGTTCACTTGGAACAATATCAGTTCAATGAAGAACGACTATCAGTTCACTTGGAACACTATCAGTTCAATGAAGAACGACTATCAGTTCGTTTGGAACGACTATCAGTTCGCTTGGAACGACTATCAGTTCGCTTGGAACACTATCAGTTCAGTGAAGAACGACTATCAGTTCGTTTGGAACACTATCAGTTCACATAGTAACACTATCAGTTCAATGAAGAACAAGGACCATTATAGAGAGTTGGATTGCTTCTATGAATGGTTTCAGGATTATCCCCTTATCCTGAACAGGGAATGAAAATTGAATGACCTGGCGATCGAAATTGAGAATTTTGGTGATTTTAAAATTGGGAATTGGGTGACCCGGAGGTCGAAATTGAAGAATTGGATGACCCGAGGGTCGAAATTGAAGAATTATGGAAAATGATTCAGGTTTATCCCTTAACCTGAAGGGGAATTGGGTGCATAGTCAATGCAAATGCAATGCACATGCACATGAAATGCAAATGAAGTGCAAATGAATGCAAATGAGTGCATATATATGCAAAATGAGAGAATGGTTTATCCTGCCTGCATACAGGATGTTTTGAGGTAAAGATAAATTTTCCAAAAAAAAATGCCCCAGTGTAACTAGGGAGAAAATTTTGAATAAAAGAAGGATAATTGATGAATAAGGCGACAAGCTTCTTGACTGACAGATGTCCTCAAGATATTCTTCACAAGAGAGACATTATGAAAAGGAAGAGGAAGTAAATAAGATGACACCAAGCTATTGAAAAAAAATTGATGACTTTATTGATGCTTTAAAATCAAGGAAAGAGAATGGGATTACATTATTCTTTTGAAAAAGCAAGATGGGAAATGGGAAATTGTTGGCATTGTCATCTCCTTGAATGATTGTAGAAAAAATCTTTGGCAGGATGACTAGTCTTCCTTTTCGTCTTCAACGAGGAGCTTCTTGTCAATGCAGTCTTGAACAATGTTCTTAAGGACGAAGCAGTTTTTTGTATCATGCCCTACTGCTCGATGAAACTTACAAAATTGTTCTTTGAATCTGCCCATAATTGCTGGAGGATCATTGGCTTTAGGCAACCGGACAAGGTCTTTCTCAAGCATATACTCGAGGATACTCTCGAGTGTCTGATCAAGAGGGGTGAATTCTCGATCAGTTCTCCAGTCCTTGCGCTTTGATTTTTCCTGATCTTTCTTTTGATGTTGAGGGCTGGATTGGAGAGGTTTATCACTATTGATGTCCTTTCCTCTTTGCTTTTTGATTCTCTCCAAATTGTGATCATTCTTGTTGCCTTTGCTATTATTGAAAGATTTAGCCGCAAAAGTGAAGTGAGCCTTCTTCTTTTGTTCACCTTGAGGGTTGTTCTTGGAAAATGTGAAGCCTTCATAGACTCCATTCTCCACACTCAACTCGAGTCATTCTGCTCGTTCAATGAGTTCAACGAAAGATTTGGATGGTGAGGTAAAAATTAATCCTCTCAGAGGTTGCGAAAAATTATTGAGGATCAATGATAAAGCATGTCTTTCTGATATAGAATCCCTCATTTTGTTGCAGGTCTCTCTCCATCTGCGAATGAAGTCCCTTGCCTTTTCATTTTCATTCTGCCTTAGGTTGCAGAGATGGCTCAATGTTGGGAGCGCTTCAGTATTGAACAGAAATCGCTCAACAAACAAATTCACGACTTTGTCGAACTCTTTCAGTTCTATAGGATTGATATGTTCCGCGTACCATTTGGCCGTGACTCCTTCCAGGCTGCGGGGAAAGCATAAGAACAATGCTCTGTTGTCTCTTTTGAACCTAGAGCATTCAGCGAAGAACATGGCGAGATGGGCTTTTGGGTTGCCAGAACCATCGAACTTGATGAATTTTCGGGGGAGATTCTCCAGATCATCATCCCCTTCTAAACCGTTGTAGAAGTCCTCGCTGGTGAAGACTTTCTTGCCCTTGTCGCGGGCTTGCAGATCCTTGACCACTCTGGCCATTTCCCTGAATTGTGCTTGCAGGGGCTCTTCTGCAACCTGACTTTTTGATTTGTGACTCCTCCTTTGGCCACGTTTCTGAAATGCTGGAGGCACCTCATATTCTTTATCGGTATCATCTTCGTCTGAAATATCTTGAACATTCTCCTCAGAGGACTTGGTTGACCTCTTGGCCACACGATCTCTAATTCTCTGACTGAATGGATTTTTGTCTGAGCTGGTGCCAGCCTGCTCACTCATCATCCTCTTCATCATCTTCTGAAACATTGCGTACATCTGAGGGTCGATACCATCATCTTCTGGCTGCTCTTGGTCTTTGTCTGACCTTGGCGCATTCATCTCTCCTTCTGATGTTGATGAGTAACTGATACGCTGAATTGGTGCGGTCTTCTTCCCTGACCTTGTCTGAACCATCAAATGTTGCGAAGGCTCTCTGCAGGATAAGGTCTTGATTAGACTCTGAGGAAATTTTTGGATTGGGAAGAAAATTATATGGTGGACAATTGGAAGAATATCCCATTACTAGGGATGGAGTCGTCGTTGGAGTCACGACAATTATGTTGTCATTCTTTGTAAGAGAAATGAACAACGGAAAATGTGCCTTGTTACCTAGGTGAGGTCGTCAACCACGAGGAAAACACCATTTTTGAAGAAAAGAGATATCTTTTGGAAAAACAATCCACAAACGGATTTAGAATAAGGAGAAGGCAAGTGAGTAAACAGTTTTCACCACAATAATCAAGGTATGCACGAGGAAAATGCGGTCAAGAATTTTGCAAGTAAACAACAGGATCGAAAATCCAATGAGAGAAAACATATGATTTTGGAAAATCGCAGGCAGGATAAAAATGCAGCTGGAAATTCGAGATCCAGTAGAACGGGAGAATGAAAAATCACCTGGAGTTTTGAAAGAAATTGAATATTTGGGAAAAACCATCCAGGGTTTTAGAAAATAAAGGAAAAGATGAGAATATGGATATTTGGAAAGATATTTTTGAAAAAAATATGAGAGAAATAAAAGTAGCATACAAACTCACATCCTGCATAAACATTTATGCACATTCAGCACTCCCTAAAAAGCTGACTCTAGATGCATCATTTTGAAAACAGCTGTAGGACCTTAATCCTAACTCTAAGTTCAGATCATCTTTGTCCAATCCAGTTATGCCGATATACCCGAATCGAAATCTGAGGTACGTGGCATAGAATTTTCACTCCATTTCTAAGGTAAGGTTTTCCAACATCCTTGAGCGCCTACCGATATACTTCGGACTGTGGCCCGCGGTACGTGGTAGGGGGGTGTTAACCCAAATAGTTGGCCCAGTTGTGAGGCTCTGTCCCGAACTAAGGTTCTGGAAGAGAGCCCAGCAACGTGAAGACCGGGTAATGATAGGTAATTGGGATTTTAAAAATGATCACATGCAAGAAATAGATGGCTCTAAATCCTAGAGAGATAGATTTTGAAAACTTTGAAGAAGCATACATTGTTTGCATTCAGATCCTAAATTGAGGAGAGTTGTATTTAGACCTAAGTCTATGTGAGCATGAAAATTTCTCCTCAATCTGGTCCTACCAAACCATGCTTAGTCTATATGCAGTCAATGTCAGCTAGGTCAGAATCTAGGCTCCTAGGTTCACATGATAGCAAAAAGTAAAGAGCTGACATTTTGTGAACACAATTTTAATAATTGAACTAGGTCAAGCACAATTTTGACCAGACAAGGACAGGTCCCATCACGGTCGCCAAACCTGTTATCGTCGCGAAATTTTTCCCCGTCTTCCCTTCCTTGCGGAAAAGAGAGAGAGGAACGCTTTCGCAATTCAAACTTGACCGGATTTTGGAAATTGTTTTGAAATACTCGCATTCGTTTTGAAAATTGCGGGAAAATCCATGGGATGGGGCTTGACCTGTCGGTACGAGGTTCGACCGTTCCTGCCGCCTTTAACAGGGGTAATCGAACCAAGGACCAAAATTGTGCTTGACTTAGCGAAATTATCAAAGTTATGTTTTATCCTAAATGCACAGAGAATTCAGGCATGTGCATTCTGTTTTTTATCAAGGTCTCTCCAACCAATAGTGTATTCTGTTTTGGAAAGAAAAGGAAGCTCAACCCCAGATTTGTTGGTCCCTTCGAGGTTTTGAGCCGGATCGGAGAGACCGCCTATCGAGTAGCATTGTCACCACAGTATGCACAGATACACAATGTATTCCTTGTGTCAATGCTTCAGAAATACGTTCATGATCCTTCTCATGTCATCCAACATGAAGATATTGACATTCGGGAAGATATGACGGTAGAAGAAAGGCCGGTGGAGATTATGGACCATCGGGAGCAAGTGCTAAGAACGAAGGTCATTCCACTTGTTAAAGTGAGATGGCAACATCATGGAATCGATGATTGCACTTGGGAGCCCGAATTTGATATGCAGGATAAGTATCCTGAACTCTTTGCCTTGTACTCTTAATTGAATTTCGCGGATGAAATTCTTTTAAGGGGGTAATGATGTAAGACCCACAATTTTTCAGAAAAATTTTGAATAAAATTCACAAGGCATTTACTGGTAAAAATAGTATTTTTCTCAGAATGCGAAATGAATCAATTTCCAAGAGCCAGTTATACTTAGGATATTCGTTGATTCGCGAATATATGCTCAAACGCTCTTGAAGTCATAACTTTCTACCTGGACGAAATCAAGAGATTTCATCAAGCCAACTTTCTTAGATACGGCAATACGAAGGGAATGGTGTACTCAAAATTTTTTAGAAAAAAATCGCCGAAAATCCAAAAATTTTGCGGGACCTACAGAAATATTCCTCAGAAAATATCTGGTGGGACCCACAAAAATATCCCATGGAATTTCCATGTGGGCCCCACACCAAGGAACCTCTTGGAATTAAAAAGAAGCCAAGGGCATAAAGGTAAAAGGAAAACTTGGGGGCCATGTATCATTTTCTATAAATAAAGGTGCCCCCCTTTAGAAAAATCATCCCCTCTCTTTCTAGCCTTCTCTCTCTCTCCTCCTTCCTAAAACCTCCCCTACCTTGCCCACTTGGTCTGGGTCTGCCTGATCTGATCCTAGCCTGCCTGACCTGGTCCTAGCTCACCTGACCTTGTCTGAACCCACTTGACCTGGTCCAAACCCAGTTGACTTGACTTGAACCTGGTTTGGTTTAAAGTTAAAATCAAGGTCCTTTTTTGTCTAGATTATGGTTTGGTTTTCTGAACCCAAACTTAGCCTACTTGGGCTGAGTTCGAACCTGCTGAACCCAGTTGACTTGGACCAAACCCAGTTTGGTTCAAACCACTTAGGTTGAGTAGCTTGACTTACTCTACCTCTTTCTCAACTAAGTCGACTTCATCTGACTTAGTCTGACCTCTCGAAGGAAGGCTTGAAGCAAAATGAACACCCCGGAGCCGTTTCTTCCACGATTTGAAGTAAGTTCGCTTCGTTGATCCATCTATTTCAAGTATTTGCTTGTTCGTATATAACATATACTTTTTGAAGTAGTATCTGATCCTAGTTCTTGGTTGAGCCCTTTGGGACACTCTGGTGTTCAACCGTTCGCCTCGTAACTATCGTCAGATATATATGTTGAATACGCAATATATACATTTTTAGAAATGGTATCTTACCCTAGTTCTTGGTTGCCCTTTAGGACACTTCAGTGTTCAGTCGCTCGCTTCATAACTCTCATTGGATACGAATTTAGGTGTATATCGACTCGATACTGCCGACGCGTCTTATATCACACAGGCTTTGTAATTTACCTTTGCTATCACGTTGTATGATGCCAAGGCTTTCAGTTTTCTGTAATTTCCAATTATGCACTTCTGATTACGCATTTACCTTACGCCATCGCGTCGTATGATACCAAGGCTCCCTACTTTCTGCAATTTTCGATTATGCATTTACTTACATCGTCGCGTTGAAAGACGCCATGGCTCCTGCTTTCTGCAAATATATATGTAGAATATTTCGTTCAGTTACACACCCTGAATAATATGTATATGCATTTCCTTTACGCCACCGTTATATAAAGCACAAGCTTCTGCTTATATTACATATATGGCATGTAAATGAGCGTTCAAATGAAGATCAACTCCAAATCGTTAATGTGATTCCCTTACCGCTCCTCGTTTAAGATTATGCTTGACGAATGAAGCTCCTATTGGAAAGGCTTTGCTTTTTGGCAAAATGCTCTTTTCATAAATACTAAGTCATTTACGTATGGCCTGGCTATGGCTCAAGGTTCCAAACATCCTTAATGGATGCAAGGTACGCACAACGGTGCACATCTATTTCTCGAGTTAAGCGTAGCGATTTCCTACCAGAGAGAGGAGATGCCGCTGAAATGGATAAAAGAAACACACACTTTCTCTATCAAAGAGAGAAAGTGTTGCTAAAATTTCTGAAGAAGCTAAAAATAGCTCAGAAAGGACGTAGCAGGATACTCCGTCATATAGCAGAGTGCTAGCCAGTGCATGAAACACTTTCTATGATATAGAAAGGATTGTCGCACTCCTACCTTTGGAGCAAAGGAGGTGCTGGCAAAATGGTTGGCAGAAGAGCTGCCGAAACCAATTGAACGACATAATGATGTTCATCGTTAGAATGATGCCAGAATGACTCATCTCCCAAATACCTGTAGGGGCACCTTGCTCATAAGGGCCGCTGAGCCAGAGTAGAGGTTGTGCCTTGAATAGGTTTGGACTCGTTGCGTTAAAATACGCCGACCAGCCGATCTATTTAGATCGACTCATATGCATGCTCATTGAGAACGGTTACCCAACTAGACTCGTAAGGGCCGCAGAGTCAGAGTATGTTGTCCACCTAAAAGAGGTGAGATGCTCGTGATGCCGTGAAATTCCACTAAAGGGGGGGTGAATAGTGAAATACGATAAAGATCGATAAAATAAAATAATCAGGCAATAAAGCACAACACATAAAACACAGAATTTATACTGGTTCGGTCAATACCCAGACCTACATCCAGTCCTCAAGCAAACCACTTGAGCTTTCCACTATAACATCTGAGTCACCGGATAAATAGTACAACACCCTCTTCCTCAGAGGTCTTCTTCTCTCAACAGAGAAGGGGCACACCCTCTTCCACAGAGGTCTTCTTCTCTCAACAGAGAAGGACAACACCCTCTTTCACAGAGGTCTTCTTCTCTCAACAGAGAAGGGCAACACCCTCTTTAACAGAGGTCTACTTCTTTCAACAAAGAAGGAAAATAGTGAATAACAGAGTTACAATACTTCCTATAGAACCTTCAGAATGATATGAATGCACGAATGAAGGATTCTCAGAATGTTCTGTTTGTCACTCAGAGGATACTCTTTGTCAAAGAGCTATACTTGACTTTTTCTCTTTTCTTTCTTTTCTTTTTCTCTTTCTTTTTCAAGGCTCTCTTTTCAAATATCGAATAAGAATTTTTCTCGTTGTAAGCTCACATGTCCATTCCATTCCATTCCATGTTGAATAGTTTATTTGAGTGTGTTTATATAGCTTTAAAAAAGTAGTCCTTACTTTTTGAAATCGTAGCCTTTTTGAGATGTGAAATGTTATGTCATTTCAAAAAACATCTTTAGAGAAATTCGAGAAAGCCTTTTTCCATAAAAGTAAAATACAGGGTACACTAGTCGTTGTAATATTTTAGGTAATACATATTTTATGTAAAAAGTCTATTTCTTACAATAGTACATTGAATGTTGGATTGTAGTTTTGTCTTTATCCTAATTAATGATTTGAGGTACATAAGTACTTTTTTACTTTAAATGAGTGTAAGTACAATGAGTGCTTTGAGATATTTATTTGTACATAGTCATGTCAAGTGTTTTCTTTATGTTGTGTTTTTCAAAGTCTTCAGAGAGAATGAAGACTACAAGAAAGTCTACATTCTTGAGAAGAATATTTTAACAAGGATTTCTTACAGGAGGTATTTAATGCTAAACAAAGAGAATGATGACTTCAAGTAAGTCGACATTCTATGGGTTTGTAAAAAGGTAACTAGAGTCATTTCAAAACCTTTATTATATTTGTTTTCTTTGTGTAGCCGATTTTCATGTTTTGTCTTTTTCCTATATTTGAAATCATTTCTTTAAAGAAGGTAACTAGAGTCTTTTCAAAACATATTATATTTGTTTTTCTTTATGTAGCCGATTTCATGTTTTGTCTTTTTCCTACATTTGAAATTATTTCTTTAAAGAAGGAAACTAGAGTCTTTTCAAAACATATTATATTTGTTTTTCTTTATGTAGCCGATTTCATGTTTTGTCTTTTTCCTACATTTCTTTTCATGTTGTCTTGTATATGATGTAAGGTACAATTATTACATTTTGAAATCATGTCAAAAATACCTTTTTCATAAAGGGTTGTAAGAAGGTACCATTATTAGTTTTCAAAAAGGAGCTTTTTGAAACTATCATATACTTTTATGATATAGGTTTTATGAATGAGTATGTAATATGCAATATGCATGTTCTTGAAGGTTCTGTTACATATGACTCTAAAGAAGAAAAAAATCTTCATCTTGAGGTAGCCGATCTTCTCAGTTGATCTTTAGGAATGCATGGCTCATCAAGCTTTTTCTTCAAGGAGTATGATTGCACTATAGTTGTACTTGAACAGGAAGTCTCCATCCTTTTTGGGTGAGATATCCTTGCATCAAATACTCGTTAGATTTATGGCAAAACATATTCAGTCATAATATAACATTTTTCAAGAGGACATATTATCATATCATATAAAATCAAATACGACAGTGTATTATATTATGTGACATCAAAATAGAGTTTCTCAACATTCTCCCCCTTTTTGATGATGACAAAATATACTCCCCCTGTCAAAAAGACATTATGCATAGAAATAATAATATTATAAAATATTGAAAAATGTTTAAAGAGAGTATTTCTCCAATAATGGAGACAGGTTTTCTCCCCCTTTGTCATAGACAAAAAGGAAGGGATCAGAGTAAGAGAGTTATTACAGACCAATAATAAATATTACAGTAAAAAAAATAAGTTTTTTCGGAAGGTGGAGTAGGTTTATGTGTAGGGGCGTCTAGATCCTGCTGGTGAGCTTGACGAGTCTGCTGCAACAAGGCTTGATTGTGAAGGATACGATCCTGAGAACACTGGACATCCATCAGTGCAGAGAAGTAATCAAAGTTGGATGTTGGATCTTCTTCATCAGAGCCGGGAAGGTGCAGGGACCTTAGATTGAAGGAAGTAGCATCGAGGACCTGAGAGGGATGGAGGATAACTTCGTTGTGAAGGGATACTTTGAAGTATTTTAGAATGGGAGTTATAAAACACCCGAAAAGAAGAGGCTTGAATTTTTGATAACGAAGAAAAAGGTCGAAAAGAATGTTGGACCAGTTTATTGGAGTAGAAGAAAAAATTGCGTAGATAAGGAGAGAGATTTTTCTTGGAACTAATCCCTTGCGTGGAGGCTTGGGATAGATATTGTGGAGAAGAATCTGGGTAAGCAGTTGAGCATGAGGTTGGAGATTCCTCATGTGCCAGGGAAGTTGTGAGCAGTTGGTGCAGAGAAGAATTTTTCGAAGTACCGATCGTTCAAGTGGTACTATGTTGTTGAGGTCTGTGCCGGTGGAAGGAAGGTTTAGAATTCTACCTAGGTCGGAAGCATTGAAGAACATCAAGCGTCCACGTACTTTGGTGGTGATGGTAGTTTGTTCATGATCAGAAGAAAAATTTGTATAGAATAGTCGAACTAGTTCAGGATAGTAGGCAGCTTGGGATGAAGATCCTAGTAGGTGTTTGAGTTCAGAGAGAGAGTTGTCTAGGTCAAATAGCATGAAGTCTTCATATTGAACCAACTTTCCTTCATGAATGGGTCGAGAACAAAGGGAGTTGTAGAAGTGGAAAAGATCTGGATACCGTAGATCTGCGGCAGTGATTGCAGAGTTTGAGGAGGAAGCCATTGCAAAAAGGGAGTTGAGAGAGGAACGAGTTTGAAAGTATGTATGAAGATAGTGAGCTACGAGTGGTATTGGTGAGGAATGAACCAATCAATTAAATAGATGAGAAAAAATAATTGTGCCAATAATTGAATGACAATAGAAGTGAATGATTTTTGGATTGTAGTTTGAATAAGGAAATTTGTGAGGTGTAAGTTAAGGGGCTTGTGAATGACAAATCAAATCAATGGTGGAAGATATTGTATTATATTGGTATGTAAGTTAAGAAGGACATAGATTTGAACAAATATACTATGGGAGAGTTTATCGAGTGGTGAGAAATGTCATGAATTGAGTATGGAGTGTCATATTGAAGAGAGTGAAGAAAATAATGGCCTAATAAAACAAACAACTTTTTCTACATGATATTACTTGATGTGGAAGCATTCCAAATTCGTGAAGAGTGATTTTGGAATAAGACAAACCAAGATAAGAGAGTGAGAGGCAATAATTTGTTATTTAATAAGTATATATTTTGATATGAGTGAAAAAAGAATGAATAGACATAAAAAAGGATGATACGGATATGTGGTTTGAAAGATATGACATTTTTGAAAGAAAAAGAATGCCTTAAAAAATGTGTCATGATTAATGTGTCTTCACATTTGTAATTTTTATGAGTATACGTAAATATGAGAGGGACACACTTTGACTAGGAATAGTGGTAAGAGAGATGATGAGACAAGAAGATATTCATGAGTGAAGAGTAATAATTGCTTATATAAGAAATATTTTTATGGATATGCGTGGAAGGAGTGAGAGTAGTCATAGAGAAAAGTGAGATGACATATATGGATTTTCGAGTAGGATAAGAAGTAATAAAAAATCATGATTGATATGAACTATTGTTTATTTGATAAACATATTTTTAAAGAAACTCGGTTTGAGGAAGTTCATAGTTTTTAGAGAATAAAGTTAAGTTTTAAACTAGTAAAGGAGTCTCAAACACGGATTGACAAGAATGGAGGCTCAATTCGTATGAGAGAGAAAGTACTAAAGGTACTAATGAGAATAAAAGATATGAAGGACAAGGTTTTAATGAGTCTCGATTGAAGAGAGATATAAAATATATGAGAGAGTCATGGTCACAGATGAAAAGGAGCTTCGTAAAATGTAGAGAGAGAGAGAGAGAGATAAAAAGGTGATGCAAAACGTACTAATGGGTGGAGTACAAGAGTTTTTACAAAACTTCTTGTAAAGGATGTAAAGCATGAGGAGATGATAATAGATAGTTCTTTAGGCTATGATATAAAAGATGATATAGTAAAAATTTACGTGAGATATAATAAAGTGTATGTAATATATGATATATCAAATGATATAGTAAAAAAAATTTACGTGAGGACATGGCAACTAGATCTTTAGAAAAAGGTAAAAGAACCAAAAAAAATAATTATTCGATTTTAACTAACAATTTGAAAAGCAAGATTTCTCATAAACTAATATATTATCATGTTGAAGGTGAATCAATTTTTCGTAAGAGAGGTTTTCACAAAAAGACAAAATAATAAAGGAGTTATAATGGATGTGTACTTGAAAGATGACAAGTTGAAAGACATAAAGAATGAGTCTTATAAGAGTTTAGAGTATACGTAAATATGGAAACCTAGTTTGACTAACAAAAATCGATAAAAAAAAAAAAACTTTTAAAATAAGATTTTAACAAAACTTATAAGAAGTATTATAATAAGTGTGATTAATTTATAAGTCACTTAGTTTGCATATTCGTAGTTCTCTTCTAATTCGTGTAAAGTCTTCATGTTTCAATGGTTTAGTGAATATGTCTGCTAACTGTTGATTAGTGGGTATGAATTCCAGTTTAATTATTTTATTTAAGACTTGTTCTCTTAAGAAGTGGTGTCTTATTTAAATGTGCTTAGTTCATGAGTGTAAAATAGGATTCTTAGATAAGTTTATAGCACTAGTATTATCACAGAAGATAGTTGTATTTTCAAAATTAAAACTAAAATCTTTTAGGGTTTGTTTCATCCAGATAACTTGTGTACAGGCTAGGCTAGCAGCAATGTATTCGGCTTCAGTAGTTGATAAGGATACACAATTTTGTTTCTTACTGAACCATAATACAAGAGAGTGCCCTAGCATATGACATGTTCCACTTGTGCTTTTTCTGTCAGATTTACTTCCAGCAAAGTCAGCATCGCTGTATGAGATTAAATCAAATGTAGAGGATTTTGAATAGAATAATCCAAAATCAACTGTGTCTTTTAAATATCTCATTATTCTTTTTACAGCCTTAAGATGTGATTCTTTTGGATTTGACTGAAA
The DNA here is from genome assembly GCF_984573655.1 of Nuphar pumila. Classification (NCBI taxonomy): domain Eukaryota; kingdom Viridiplantae; phylum Streptophyta; class Magnoliopsida; order Nymphaeales; family Nymphaeaceae; genus Nuphar; species Nuphar pumila. Next base: position 34,728,705 of record NC_143265.1, read on the forward strand.
TCTAGCACACAAGCAAACACTGAACATAATATCTGGACGGCTAGCAGTTAAATAGAGAAGTGATCCTATCATACCTCGGTATACCTTTGTATCAACAGACTTACCATCTTCATCTTTGTCCAAAACAGTAGTAGTGCTCATAGGAGTAGATTTTGAAGCAGTTGAGTTCATGTTGAACCTCTTCAGAAGTTCACGAGCATACTTAGACTGATTGATGAAAACTCCATCCTTGGTTTGCTTAATATGCAGTCCAAGAAAGTAGGTGAGTTCTCCCATCATACTCATTTCAAATTCTTTCTGCATGGACTTAGAGAATTCTTCACAAAGAGTGCTGTTAGAAGATCCAAAGATGATATCGTCTACATATATTTGAACAATTAGGGTATGATTATTCACTATTTTTACAAATAATGTAGAGTCTGCTTTGCCTACAGAAAAGTCAATTTTTAACAAAAAGGTTTTAAGTCTATCATACCAAGCACGAGGTGCTTGTTTTAAACCATACAAAGCACGTTTGAGTTTGAAAACATGATCTGGATATTGTTCATTTTCAAATCCTGGAGGTTGTTTTACATAAACTTCTTCATTTATAAAACCATTTAGAAAATCACTTTTAACATCCATTTGATATAGTTTAAAATCCATATAGCTTGCATATGCTAAAAACATCCTAATAGATTCAAGTCTAGCAACAGGAGCAAAAGTTTCATCAAAATCAATACCTTCCTCCTGGTTGTATCCTTGAGCTACTAGTCTTGCCTTGTTTCTTATAACATTATCTGTTTCATCTAGCTTGTTTCTGAAAATTCATCTTGTCCCAATGATTGGATGATCCTTTGGTCTTGGTACAAGATCCCAAACTTCATTCCTTTGGAATTGATTTAGTTCTTCAGTCATGGCTAGCATCCAGAACTCATCGATGATGGCTTCATCAATCTTCTTTGGTTCAAGTTGAGAAATGAATGCCATATTTGCAATCCGTTCTAGCTAAGCTCTAGTCTGAACCCCCTTTGTCAGTTCTCCCAAAATCTGCTTTTGAGGATGATCTTTGATATCGATAAATGTTCTTTGATGATCATCTTCATTAGACTTAGCTGTGTTATCTAAAAATAAATCTGTACTTTCAACATCATCATCGTTAGTTTGCTTATGAACAGATTGATCAATAGATTCACAGAAACTAACATGCATAGATTCTTCAATAGACTTAGAACACTTATTGAAAACTCTGTATGCTTTACTATGACTTGAATATCCTAAAAATATGCCTTCAATAGATTTAGCATCAAATTTATCTATGCTATCTTTTGTGTTTAGGATAAAGCATTTACAACCAAAGACTTTGAAATAGTCTATTCTTGGAGTTCTGTCATAGAATAGTTCATAGGGAGTTTTATTTAATAAGGGTCTAATGAGAACTCTATTTGTTATGTAGCATGCAATGTTAACAGCTTCTGCCCAAAAAGATTTAGCAAGATTATTGTGTTGGAGCATAGTTCTAGCAGATTCCTGAAGGGTTCTATTCTTTCTTTCTACTACACCATTTTGAGGTGCAGCTCTAGGAAAGGCAAAGTTATGAGAAATACCATGCAAGTTACAAAAATTTTCAAAAAGTTCATTTTCAAATTCTCCTCCATGGTCACTACGGATTTTAACAATAGAACAAGATTTTTCATTTTGTAATTTTTTACATAAAATTTCAAATTGACAAAACGTATCACTTTTGTTTTTCAAAAATATCACCCAAGTAAATCTTAAGTAGTCATCTACAATGACAAAAACGTATTTATTGTGATTATGACTAGCTACCCTAGAAGGACCAAAAGGATCTAGGTGGAGAAGCTCTAAAGGTCTTTTGCTTGAAATGATATTTTTTGATTTGAAAGATGATTTGGACAGTTTTCCTAATTGACATGCATCACAAAAATAATCCTTTTTAAAAGATATTTTGGGTAACCCACGTACTAACTTATCTTTAGCTAATTTAGACTTGTATTTAGAATTGACATGACCCATTCTCATGTGCCATAGATCTTGAGAGTCATTATTAGCTATGAGGCAATGTTCTGTGATGTTTTCTAGGTATAGTTCATATATATTATTTTTTCTTATACCTTTTAAGATAATATTTTTGTTGGTGTCTGCTATAAGACAAGCATTATGATTAAAGCTAACATTATAACCTGTATCACACATTTGACTAATACTTAGAAGGTTATGTTTTAAGCCTTTAATCAAGAGAACATCTTTGATAAGAGGTTTATCTATATTTTCAATATTACCAATACCTATTATCAAACCTTTGTTGTTATCTCCAAAGGTGACGGTTCCTCCTTCTTTTTTATGAAGAACAGCAAAGAGGTCTGAATGTCCAGTCATGTGTTTTAAACATCCACTGTCTAGAATCCATCTGTTCTTCTTGTTTGGAGCCTGCAAATCATTAAGTAAAATTTCTTTTTGGTACCCAATCGGGTCCTTTTTTGTTAGACTTTGGAACCCATATCCATTTGGATTTGGGTTTGTCTACAGCCTTAGAGGAGTTAAAAAAATTAACATAATAATACTCCTTATTTGGTTTAGATAAACTTTTCACAAAAGTGGTCTTTTTATTCATACAAGAAGGCTTGTTGAAATGAGAGTAGCCAATACCATTCTTGTAGAAAGAGACTTTTTGAGAGGATAGGAGTTTATCCAAGTTCTCTTTTCCTTTAGTAAACTTGAAAACCGTTTTCATAAGGTTCTCAGTTTTACTTTTTAATTCTGAAATTTCTACTTGCAGATTTTTAGTCTTGGAGCTAGTAGATGAGATTTCAGAAGTAATACAAAGATTTTTCTTTTGTAGCTCAGAATTTTCAATACTGAGTTTTTCATTTTTCAAAAGGAGCTCTTGATTCTCAGATTTTAACTGTTTATTTTTTAGAATCGTTTTCCTTGATTCTTCAAAAAGTTCCTGAAAAGCATTTTGAAGATCTTCAAAGGAGAAATCAAGCGATTCACTTACAAAGCTTTCTGCCATGAAGCACATGTTGGCGGTTTCTGCTTCATCATCATTTGACTCTTCACTGGTGGATGGTTCTGAATCATCCCATTGAGCATGCAGAGCCTTTTTCTTGAAGAACCTTTTCTTTGGTTCCTCAGTCTTGGATTTTCTTTTGAGAAGAGGACAGTCACGTCTCAGGTGACCTGGCTTATTACACTGGTAGCACATAGAATCTTCTTTTGGGTCTTTTCTTTCTTTGTGCTTATTTGGAAGCCGGTTCCTTCTCATAAAGCGCTGAAATTTTCTGGTGAGTAGCGCAATCTCAGTTTCTTTTTCTGAGTCTTCATCCTCAGAAAGGGCTGGGAAGGCTAGAGTCTTCTTCAAGGGTTGTTCTTCTTCCCTTCTTTCTTTCATATGGACTTCATAGGCCATAAGATTGCCTATTAAGTCGTCCAGAGTAAGCTTAGATAAATCTTGAGCTTCTTCAATAGCTGTAGTCTTTTTCTCCCAATCAGTTGTGAGAGATCTCAAGATTTTTTTCACCTTTTCTGTCTGGGAATATGTTACACCCAGAGATTTCAGATTGTTGGTGATGTTGGTGAATCTGGTGAACATCTCTGTGATGGGTTCATCTTTGTTCATTTTGAACAACTCATATTTTCTAACAAGAGATGAGATCTTGGCTTCTTTCACTTTGTTGGTTCCTTCATGAATAACGTCTAAAGAATGCCAAATATCATATGCAGATTCACATATAGATATTCTATTGAATTTGTTCTGATCAATGACACAATATAAGGCATTCATAGCCTTTGCATTTAGGTTTGCCATTTTCTTTTCTTCATCATACCATAAGTTATAGTCTACGGATGAAGATGTGTATGGATGCTCAACAATTTTCCATACAGCAAAATCTATGGACTTGAGAAATATAGCCATTCTGCACTTCCAGTGTCCATAGTTGGAGCCGTTGAAGAAAGGAGGACGAGATGCGTGTTGACCTTCAATATCACGAGCATAAGAGGTAGATGCCATTTGTGCAGGAAGACTTGTTATGTCGAAACCAGCAAACCTGCTCTGATACCAAATGAAATTCCACTAGAGGGGGGTGAATAGTGAAATACGATAAAGATCGATAAAATAAAATAATCAGGCAATAAAGCACAACACATAAATACAGAATTTATACTGGTTCGGTCAATACCCAGACCTACATCCAGTCCCCAAGCAAACCACTTGAGCTTTCCACTATAACATCCGAGTCACCGGATAAATAGTACAACACCCTCTTCCTTAGAGGTCTTCTTCTCTCAACAGAGAAGGGGCACACCCTCTTCCACAGAGGTCTTTTTCTCTCAACAGAGAAGGACAACACCCTCTTTCACAGAGGTCTTCTTCTCTCAACAGAGAAGGGCAACACCCTCTTTCACAGAGGTCTACTTCTTTCAACAAAGAAGGAAAATAGTGAATAACAGAGTTACAATACTTCCTATAGAACCTTTAGAATGATATGAATGCACGAATGAAGGATTCTCAGAATGTTCTATTTGTCACTCAGAGGATACTCTTTGTCAAAGAGCTATACTTGACTTTTTCTCTTTTCTTTCTTTTTTTTTTCTCTTTCTTTTTCAAGGCTCTCTTTTCAAATATCGAATAGGAATTTTTCTCGTTGTAAGCTCACATGTCCATTCCATTCCATTCCATGTTGAATAGTTTATTTGAGTGTGTTTATATAGCTTTAAAAAAGTAGTCGTTACTTTTTGAAATCGTAGCCTTTTTGAGATGTGAAATGTTATGTCATTTCAAAAAACATCTTTAGAGAAATTCGAGAAAGCCTTTTTCCATAAAAGTAAAATATGGGGTACACTAGTCGTTGTAATATTTTAGGTAATACATATTTTATGTAAAAAGTCTATTTCTTACAATAGTACATTGAACGTTGGATTGTAGTTTTGTCTTTATCCTAATTAATGATTTGAGGTACATAAGTACTTTTTTACTTTAAATGAGTGTAAGTACAATGAGTGCTTTGAGATATTTATTTGTACATAGTCATGTCAAGTGTTTTCTTTATGTTGTGTTTTTCAAAGTCTTCAGAGAGAATGAAGACTACAAGAAAGTCGACATTCTTGAGAAGGATATTTTAACAAGGATTTCTTAAAGGAGGTATTTAATGCTAAACAAAGAGAATGATGACTTCAAGTAAGTCGACATTCTATGGGTTTGTAAAAAGGTAACTAGAGTCATTTCAAAACCTTTATTATATTTGTTTTCTTTGTGTAGCCGATTTTCATGTTTTGTCTTTTTCCTATATTTGAAATCATTTCTTTAAAGAAGGTAACTAGAGTCTTTTCAAAACATATTATATTTGTTTTTCTTTATGTAGCCGATTTCATGTTTTGTCTTTTTCCTACATTTGAAATTATTTCTTTAAAGAAGGAAACTAGAATCTTTTCAAAACATATTATATTTGTTTTTCTTTATGTAGCCGATTTCATGTTTTGTCTTTTTCCTACATTTCTTTTCATGTTGTCTTGTATATGATGTAAGGTATAATTATTACATTTTGAAATCATGTCAAAAATACCTTTTTCATAAAGGGTTGTAAGAAGGTACCATTATTAGTTTTCAAAAAGGAGCTTTTTGAAACTATCGTATACTTTTATGATATAGGTTTTATGAATGAATATGTAATATGCAATATGCATGTTCCTGAAGGTTCTGTTACATATGACTCTAAAGAAGAAAATAATCTTCATCTTGAGGTAGTCGATCTCTTCAGTTGATCTTTAGGAATGCATGGCTCATCAAGCTTTTTCTTCAAGGAGTATGATTGCACTATAGTTGTACTTAAACAGGAAGTCTCCATCCTTTTTGGGTGAGATATCCTTGCATCAAATACTCGTTAGATTTATGGCAAAACATATTCAGACATAATATAACATTTTTCAAGAGGACATATTATCATATCATATAAAATCAAATACGACAGTGTATTATATTATGTGACATCAAAACAGCGTTTCTCAACAGGCCGTAGTGCCGAGAGCAGAGTCAAGCATGAATATGAATAAATTGAAAAGACCCCTCGGTTGATGACTGTGTTAGGGGCATACTGAATGGGGTCGGGTACATACTCCTCAACGGCTGCCCAATAGGGATGCATTAAGTAGCTTGTCAGACTAGCAGACCCCTTCAGAATTTCTCACCGAAGAAGACGGTGATGGTGCAACCTTGAGTGACATATATTACACCTGAACCTGATAGAGTTCATTGATGACCTCCGTCACTCAGAGGTATGAAGGTCGTGATTATCTATAAATATCTAAGGATTGAACCCAGCTACTGCAGTGGCAGGATGCATCTGAATATCTAGTAAGGATTTCTTCTGGTATGATGTACCGTCTTACTAGGGGGATGGGGTCAACAGGCCTCTGGGGTATCTAAAAATACATAGAATAATCAACCCCCAGATCGTCGTGTTGGTGCTCAGATATACCTTCCTTAAGCCCAGGAGGAGGGGTTAATTATCGAAACAAAGCATTAGCTTAGGTTCAACAATGCTTGAATGTATGGGTGAATGAACGTTGTTGAGTCAGTCCTACATAACCTTTGTGAAAGTATCATGATCGGTATACGATTGGACTGACTGGGCAAAGACCCATGTTGTATCTGCACGACTAAGCGAAGCTCGATGAGCTGTCCTTCGATACGTGGAAAATGGATTTGCCAAGTATAAAAACTTGAGCTAGACATCCTTTTGATACCTGGAAGAGGTCAACGCTAAGTCATGGAGACTTAAGTGGTTATTCAAATCACATCCCTGAAGAGGCTTGCGCCAAGTCATGAAGACTTGAGCGAATGTTCAACTCATAGCCTTGAGGAGGCTCTTGCGATATACGCTAAGTTGTGGAGGCTTGAGCGTCGTTATTACGAACTGTGACCCTAAGTGGTCAACGCATTTACTTGAGTTGAATAGATGCATGATTGCTTGCTTACCAGACCATCTGTGGTTTTGACCCCATTTTATGGGGATTTTAGGTGTTGGACCTATGTGGCGATATGCGGAGCAATGCGGCATCGAGTTCCAGGGTTTCTCTAGACAGAGTTATACTGCTTCCTTTTATTGAACCTATACTGCTTTCCCAAACAGTGATGTTGTAATAAACATGTGGGTTTCGATAAAATGGAACACTTAGGTGGTCAATGAGTTGCTTGGCCACATACCTGTAATGTGCTTGGGGTTTTCTAAAACTAACGACTCATTATCGTCTGATTTCACTGCTAAAAGCTTTCCTAAGTTCTGTTGCAAAGAAAAAAAAATTCATAAAAATTTTAACTTAGCTTTGTTTTGGAAATCTGAGGCGTTACACCTCCCTCTCTCTGCTTCATCTCTCACGATCGCCCATCAATGATCGGTCGATCCTCTTCCTCCTCACCCGCTCATCTTCAACTGCCTTCCAGATTCTTCCTCTTCCTCTTTAAAAGGGGCACGCCGGGGAAGCCATCGACACCGCTTCTTCACCTTTGCATTGCTTTTTCATCCAGATCCATCCTCTTCTCCTTCTTATCTTAGTCTTCCCTTCAATCCGATAGCAGAACCAAGATCAAAGGAGGCTCAGCCTCAGTAGCAGCGCTTCGGTAAGTACCCTTTCATCCCTAATCTTCTTTAAATTCTTCTATTAGCCCTTTTTTTTTATTCTGATCCCATTAACGCACCATCGAGTTGTGATCGGGTTGCTTATAGCCTCATCGATCCCTCTCTTGTGCAATAGCAAAGGAACAATCCCATTCCAACATTTATTTCTTCTGTTTTACGTATATTTTGCTGCTTTATTACATTCCAATTCACGATTCGCTTACTTTCTCCAGTTATTTCAAATTTCTGTTGATATCGGATACGCCCTTCATCTGGATCATTTTTGTATATCTGTATAGCATCTCTTTCTTTTCTATCATCCTTGATTTTCCTGTTTATAATTTCTTTTTTTCTGGTTTTCATTACCTTTCTTGTTGATTTGTCATTCATATTTCCACTTTTTTATTTTCATCCCCCATCCTTCAGAAGTTTTCTTCATTTTTTTTAAACTTTCTTGTTTACTACCCCATTAAAAGCATGATAGGTGGTGTTGAGTTGCTCATAGCAATTTCAGCCCACCCTGTGCTACATCAATGGGATCGCCTATTCCAACATATTCTTTTTCATTTTCTTCTACATTTCACGTTTTTGTTATATTCCCATTTATGGTTGATTTCATTTTTGATCTCTTTTCATTGCTTTAATTCCTTGTTTACATCAGAATCTTGATCCAGTCGCAATGAATGGGCTAGGATCTCAATTCTCGATTCTATATTTTTATTTTTTTTTATTTTTTTTATTTTTATTTTTATTTTTGATTAATCATGATTATTCATATGCATTTGGATTCTTACTTTGATAAGGCTGAATTCATGGTTTTCATTTTACTGCGTTCCTGTTGAGAGTAATATCTCTATTCCATTTCATTTTGCACTTTGTTTACATTTTGCAAAATCTCTGAAGTTTTCGTTCCTGTAATTGGTAAATAACCATTATCTTGGTGCCATATTTGCATGAATTCCGCCATTGTTACCATGAATAATCTATCCACACTTCGGTCTTTGATTGTTGATCAATTGCATCCCTTCTTTAGATGGTCTGTTTTACTTTTCTTGTTATCTTTTGTTGGTTGTCTTCCGATTCCATTTGTTTGTTCCATCATTGATCCAAAGTCAAGATGCTATTACTGCTAAAAAAAATGAAAAGAAGCAGGGGATATGGTGACGATAAAAATGATCCTGCTAGTTGATGATTATGATTCTGGTAACTCACCAAGGATCCTATACTAAAATCCATTGATCCACTGCGATCAAGGCCAGTCAGTTGTCATTAAGGAAGGCACTTTGCAGAAGGTATCGTGCGTAACTGATGAGCATCCAGCTTCCCCTGCATACCAGCTTGCTACTATTTGGGAATAGGTAATTAACCCACAATATCATGTACAACACATTTTCAGTACTTTCCACCATTTCGATCAGCATCATGGGAGCATCCATCATATTGTATCGTCTTTCCAATTCCTGTAAATGTCATTTTGTCCCTTTGTTCAGCATGAATCTTTAATTGTTTTACCATCCACGCTCCCCTATTGTATCACCACACACTTCTGGTATCCATTTCAGTCCTATCACCAAGCATGCCAGAATATGATTGTCTTGGAAGGATCTGGTGCCTGCAGGGGAAGTTTCCAAACTGGCTCTAGGCCTAGCATCATTCGAGCTTCTCTTTTATCTCTTTGTGTATGTTTATGTAAGCGTCCAATTCAATAATAGGAGTCATTGCTTCTGTCCATAGTGGTCCATTCAAGCATATTGATAGATGCCTCCGCCTTTGTTCCATTAAGGTGTATAGCGGATGGATTCTTGTCATCCTCATTGTCCAATTGGTAGGACTAATAAATATTGGATTGTTCAAATTGTTGTCGAATAAGAAGCATGTTTGAAGCTAATGATTTCCTGTTATGATAAACTAACAAATTTCTCTCAGGTTTATGGACTGTCTTGGCTTGTTATTGATGTACCGATGCTTATCTCAAAGCTGGTGTCCATAAGAAGAAGGAAGTTTGGTACAGATTTCCAATCGATGTGTAGACTGCTATAGCTCTTGTTATTTGTTAGGTTTATAGGATAGTCACTATTACAGATCGCACAAGCGTGCATGCCCCTAATGAAGATTCATTCACAAAGGGAGGTGGAGGATCCTTGGTTGCATTCAAGGAACGGGGAGCTAGGATCTTTCCCCTTTTCTCTTTTACACTAGTGTACAATGCAAAGGAAGAATCTATGGTTTTACCAGTACTGGAGTAAGTAAGTGGTCAGACCAATAGCAAGCTTTCATCGCTAGTGCCAACTCTCCCAGGGCATCCACGTTTGCTCATGACCCAAAAAGCACATGATTGGGAAGGTTTCAAAGGCTGATTGCCTTACCTGCTAAAGAAAGAACAACACCATCATGAGAAGTTGTCTTGCGAGCTCATGTTCAGGAGAATCTCATAATGTCATCATAAGCAGGTAAGTTTTACACCTTCATGTGCATTTTTACACCCCACCATACAGCACACTGTTGTATCAACGACATGTGCAACACTTTCCATTTCATGTTGCTTCATCGTTTAATATTTGCAAATGGCACTATTCATGCCCCTGTGCCATTTCTTTATCCAGCAATGTTGTTGGAACTCATATGTGTCAACCTTAATCATTTGAGGCAGTATATAGTATCCATCATCATTGATACAACCTACCTTTCATAACACCATTACCTGTCCATCCCATCCCTGTGCATCAACCCACATTTTCCTCTGTTGTCCTTCACTTCACAACACCCACCTACTTGCATTCATCTCCCATATGTTGTTATAGCCATCCTCATGTAGCATCACTACCACACCTATGTCACACCTTCAGCCATTCATACCTCTATTAGGCACAACATGCCTATCCCAGCCACTTTCTTTTGTATGTGTTGCCTTCCCAGCAACAACACTACGTTCCTTTCCCACTGTCCCATATCCAAGTGTACAACAACTACATTCCCACTCAATCACCTACACCCCCTTGCCATCATATATTTTCACTCCCTACGGTCTATCTCAGCATAATGTTTCATTGTCTCTATACCATGTCAACACTATACCCTTATTCATAGCTATTATAGCAGTTGTATTTCACCAAATGCACACAACATATATCCACACTGTCACATATTAACATGTGTCCTGCTGCAATCTTGTTAAGCATCACCTTCTCCTTTCACCGTCTTCCTGCAAATCACACTTTACACCCTCACCATAGTTGCTCCTATGTGAACACCCCAAATTTTTCAAAATTGTGTAAATATTCCCTTTTTGCCCCTGACCCCCATTTTTTGAGTAATTGAGTCAGTTTTAAATCTAAATTCCAGTTTATTTCTCAGATTTTACTGAAATTAAATTCATTTTATATATCTGACTCGATTTCGAATCCGGATCCATTATCAAAACCCAAATTTGAGCCTCGTTATCCAATTTTCAAATTAAAATTACAAAAATACCAAAAATAATTTCTTAAAGGCTCAGACAGTCCATCTAGTATCCTGCTGGATCCACAACTTTGTATTTCTTGATTCGTGGTTTAAACCTCGAATATTTCCTCAAAATTCAGATATAAGCCCATTTTCTGAAGAAAATTCCAAAAGATAACCTCAAACTCTCAGAAAAGCCTTCTTTTGTAAATATTTGTAAACTTTTATAAATAGTTTAGAAATCACATAGTTTCAGAGTTTTTTTTATTATTATTATTTTCAAAAAAATACAAAGAAATATAGAAAATGTCAAGAAAAGAATAAAAAAATAAGAAAATAAAAAAAACACAAAAAATGGCCTTTAAAGCACCTTTTTAAAAATTGGGTTTGTGAAAACCACTTTTTAGAAAAATTTGTTGAAAAGGCCTCCATTTTGAAAAATTTTGTAAAAATTGGGGACCCGATCTGAAAGAGGCCTAACGACCATTGATGATGCATGAAATGCACATCATGTTAGTTATTTATTCATGCATTTTGTGGTGATTTTAAGATTTAAAACCCATGATTTGATGTATTTTTATATCAAGGGGTTGTGGTTTGAATTTCAGAAAAATCAGAGTAAAAATAAGAGAGTTATGGTTATTTCAGTGTTTGAGCATGGATTTCGAGGTGGATCGGATCCATATCCGACCCAATTAGGCTGTTTTGGACCTTGGATCAATATTTAGAAAGCCCAAATCCAACCCACACACATATCCATATCCATTTAGAAAAGTTTTTTAGAAAACCCCTCAAAAAGTGGCGCAGAGCAAAATATTTTATTTTAAGCCTGTTTCTGAAAAATGCCAAATGTATAAATATTATTTTTGCTCCAGCCCTAGGTTATTTTTTGGCTTTGGTATTTGTTCCCCTCTTGTGATTCTTGCTCCATCCATCATCTTCCCCACCCATTTCATGCCATTCTCTATTGAAATCGGGAGTTTTGCTTGAATTTCAAGCATTCGTTCTTGCCTTCTCTTACATATCTCTTCCATTGCTTTACATCCTTGTTGGTATTAACTGTGTGTGTTGTGTTTTGTAAATGTAGCAGAGGTTGAAGGCACATTTTCTTGCATGGAAGTGCGAGACACTCCAACAAGAAGGATCGGCTCTACCTCCATCCGATCTTTTAAGCCACCCGATCGCGAATCGGCTCATTTCAAACGTGGTGCAGCTGCAAAACAGATCTCCATGGTGTATTCCAACATCCTTGAAGAAGACAGGACGCAAATCTAAAGGCATCTTTTGCTCTTTCTTTCCCCACAGTCGTCGGATCGCCCTAGAAATTGGTCTTTCTTTTCCTCTGTTTTTTTAGATAGCTTCGAGTCCACCTAAGTCTTCCCTTATACCTTTAGCCATTTTCTGTTTTGTTTATTTATTTGACAGCAAAACCCCTGTCGTTTTACATTATTTTCATTTTTTGAAAATCGTTTTGGAGGCTGGAATTGATCTAGCTTTATGCGTGTGGTATCATTGCTAAATCGGCTAGATCTAATCTAGCCGATTCCAATATTGGTATTAGTTTTTTGTTTTTTGGATTTTATTCCAGAAGTTCTTTGTGCTAAAACGTGTTTCAAAGTTGAAAGTAGATCTAGGTGTGTCGTTAGGTTTGGTTTACATTTTTGTTTTAATCAAATCCCAAAAATCGGCTAGACCCTTTCTAGCTGATTTTGGACGTTTTTTATTTGCTTTTATCTGAAGTTTTGTGGTTGCGTCGTGGGTAAATCAGACCTTATTTCTAGTTTAGATGGTCTAAAATCTCAAGTTGTTTCAGTCTTAGGTGTCGTTGAGTCCAGTGTTGAATTTCGTTTTAAATTCAAAAAGGGAAATCAGCTAGATCTAGTCTAGCCGATTTAAGTGTTTTTTAATTTCCAGTGTCTACGTGTTATTTCAGTGGTCTACTGTGTTAAAAATATTTATTTTAGTTTTATTTCATGTTGGATTTTATTTGTGTTTGATGTCATGTTGCATTGAGTCCTTCGTTTAGAGTGTGTCATTTCATATATAACGAATTCTTCATTTTTATTTAGTGAGTAGTTTTCTTTTTGCTGCATTTTCCTTAGGTCATGTAGTAGTGTTTTACATTGTAATTAGGTGGTAATTAGTTGTTTTCAATCTCGTTATTAGTCTGTTTCAAGGAAAAAGCAATACAAATTTTTAGTTTTCTTAGTTTATGAAAAAGTGGTTTAGGCGTGTTAGAGGGTTGTCACCCCAAGCTGGACGTCAGCCATTAGAGGTCCAGTTTAAGGTTGGGTTGTTTCGGTAAGTTTTCATTTGAATGGGAAAGGTTCATTCTAGAGTCTAGGTTCATTTGTGCGTTAGTTTAGGAAACGATTTTAGTGTTTTGTTTTAGGTAAGTCTTGATTTTAGGATTCTCTAAATTAGATGTTTGAAAATGTTTTGTTTTTAGTATTAACCTTTTTATTGTTGTAGGTAGATATTAGGTATTTAAATTAGGATAGTATCATTTAATTAGTTAGGTGTTATCGACCTTTAGAAGGTAGGCATTTGAGTAAAATTGAGTGGAAAGATGTTTTTGGCTAATTTGGGAAAATTTTGAAATGTCTCTTGTCCAATCCAGCTAGAAAGGATTGAGCCTTTCAAATTTGGAAACTGAATTTCAGTTCAAAAATTAATTATTAAGCACCTTGCACGAATTTTGGGAAAGGAGTTTAATTTTAAAATCTTTCTTCAAGTGAATTCAAAACCGTGTGGGGCCTCTTTATTCTTGACGGTTTCAGCTTCTTTGCTTTCCAATTTTATTTGTAAGGCAATAAGACTCTTTAGGCTGGACGAATTCTTCTCCTCCAACTTTCCAAATTGGTTTGGAAAGCAATTAAGGAGAAGAATCTCCTTTGGTTTGGACGGTTTTTGGACAATCCAAGTTTCCAAATTCATTATTGATCATTTACTCAATCTTGTCTGTCTTTCCACATTGACTTATATTAGCCTTAGCCTCAGTTTATTTTAGTTAAGATGAATTAACTTTAGGTTAATAATTGAGTCCTTAGTTAGTTAGGTCTTAATTAGGGTTTAATATATTCCAACTAGGCGTGTAAGTTAGAGAAAGTCGTAACATTAATTTGTCCTTGTTATTTTTAATTAATTAGATTTTAACTTTTAGTTTTCTAATTTAGTAAGTGTCTACCCTAGTCAACCGAGTTAACTCATTTAGGTGGGGCGTGAACCTAGTCCAAGGCAAACCCTAAACCGCATCCCATTAGTTCTTAAGTCCTTAGTTGACTTTAGTTTCAATTAACATTAGATAGTTTTGCAAATTAGTTTAGTTAGTTAGTTAATTACGTTGAAGATTCTTTAGAAGTGCATAGTCATTTAGTTTTTAATTGTTCATTGCATGCTTTATTTCAGCATTTGTTTGGATCATTGTATTAGATTTGATTAGTTTAATTGTTTAGATATTATAGTTAGTATTGCATCTTTAGTTGGATTATTTTACATTTAATAGAATAGATCTAATCTTGAATTGCATGCTCTAGTTACTTTTTTTGTTAGCTAATTTAATTGCATTCATCTTCTGCATTTTAACAGCCATTTAGCAACATTTAAGACTGTATTGGTGTTTGATTTGCATTCATAGTGTCAAAAGTGTATTTCATAAGTGAATAGTGCACTAATTTTGAAAATTGATTTTTTCCCTGTCGTACACTCATCATTTTATGTGCAAACGTTTTCGAGTTTTCTAGAAACTCTTGTTCTATTCTTTTCTTTGGTGTGTTCACTGTCTGCAGACCAAATTTCAGCTCATTCTGAGTAGATTTTGTCTGGTTTTTAAGCATTTTGTGAAAACAGCTTTTTCGGGTTTCTCGATTTCGGGTCCTGCGATTTCCAAAATTATCCCGGTTTTGAAACACTTATATCTGGAGTTCTAGATAGAATTTTTTAAATCCGTAAAAATTGTCAGTTTTTTTAATCTGTTAGTTACAGAACAGAAGAAATTTTTGGAATTTTTGACTTCTTTTGCTCTGTCAAACAGTCCGGTTGTGAAAAGCTGTCAGAAATCATTTTTGCACTAGTTAGGGGTAAGATAGTCATTTCACTATTTTATTCATTTTTGGTTAATTTCAGTATTTTCTGCATTTTAGTTAGTGCATCTGCATCCATTAACGTAGTTAGACCTAGAATAATTAGTTTTAGAAGTATTTTAATATTTTATTTGCTCTATAGTGTTAATTAGGATTTAAGTTAGCTTTAGAATCAGGTTTATCTTCACTTTTAGATTTATTTGTTATAATTGATCACTGACTTTGTATTTTCCTTTGTTTTAGGTTGAAAATCATATTAAGAATTCCAGGATATTCTTGTCCAAGCGGGAAAAATCGATAATTGGTGAAAGGACAGAATTGCCCTTGGCGAGCAGAAGAAGATTTCAATTGCTTTTCTATTTAATTTTAGTATTTAATTTGTAATTTTGATTAGAATTGTACTTGTTGACTTAGATTTGTGAATTAATAAATTGAATTTCTTAGAAATACTTGAATAATTCTCGTTCCCTATGGATTCGACCCGTACTTGCCACTTCTGTGGAAAGTCGGTTATTTACTTTTGGTTGACGATTTTCTAATTATTTCATTGAAAATTATCTTTTAAAAATATCATTTACAAAAACTCAACCAAATTTTGGCGTCGTTGCCGGGGAACGACGAATATATTCATTTATTTCTTAGATTTCAGTTTTTTAATTTGTGTTAGTAGCTGGTTAATTAGTCGTTTTTATTTTATTTTTAGTTAGTAGGATTAGTAAGTGAATATAGGCTTAACATAGTTAGTACATATAGGATTCACGTATTGTTTTTCTAGGATGCACTGAATATTCATTCTGCAAGGAGCGATTAGACAGGTGGGTCTTAGAGAACATAGTTTGTGATCTCCTATATTTTTCATTTTTAGTAAATTAGAATAGTTTTACTTTATTATTTCATTTACTAGTTAGTTAGTTCTGACATAGTTAAGTGATGATGCATAAATAATACGTTTTATTATCATGTTTTCACTGCATAAATGCATCATCTATAAGTGTAAAGCATACACTTAGGTGCATAATGATGTTAGGGAGCTCTGGTTCGAATTTCATCAAAATTTGAGTTAATTTGAAGGAATTATGGCATTTACAGTGTAGCGAGTCAAATATCGGAGCCGATTTGAGAGATCTGGATCCAGACGCCCATTTGGATCTTGGATTTGGGTCAAAATACATTGTTTCAACCCAGCTCCAGCCCATTTAAGTTTTGTAAAACTATTTTCTAAAAACCCCCTATAGAAAGAGGCGCCCAGTAAATATTTTGTTTTTAAACTTGTTTTTGTAAAATGCCTAAAATAAGAAAAATCGTCAAAAGAGGAGGGGCGCCCATTCCAGCCTTGTCTTTGCTTTGGATTTCGTGCCCTAGGGGCATGATTCTAACTCCAGCCCCCTTCTCAACCCTCACCTCCTTCCATCTCCATTGAAGCCATGAATCAAAGCTTGAGATCCAAGCTTTTGTTCTTGACTCTCTTCCAAATCTTTCCAGTTCTTAATCTCCCTTGTTGGTTAATCTCATGGTGGCTGTGTTTTGCAGGTGAAGCAGAGATGGGAAACATCTTTTCTCGTGTGGAAGTGCAAAACACTCCAACAAGAAGGGCCGACTCTACCTCCATCCTGTCTTCTACGCCCCCCGATCGAGAATCGGTTCACATTTCATCTTCGGTGGATTTCCAACGTGTTGCAGCTATAAGACATGGTACCATGGTGTATTTCCAGCATCAACGAGGTTCCGAACGGTGCGAAGCCAAGCAAAGTCCGCTCTTTTCTCCCCCTCAGTCGTCGGACCGCCCTGGAGGTTTGTCTTCTCAACCCTTTCTTCTAGATAGAACCTATGTTGTGCGTGTGTTATGTGCTGCATTTTTCTGTATTTTTCGTCAGCCTTAGTATAACTTTTGTTCATGCATAAACCAGCATGTAGAGTGTTAGGTGTTTGTTTTATTTAAAATGATGTTTTCAATCCAACATTGGCATGTTTTGGGTGTGTGCGTGTTATCTAAAATTTCTGCTATATGTCTGTGTTTTCTCCATTAGTCTACCATTAGTATTTAGGTTTGAATGTGTTCTTATTCGCATTAGATTATGTAGATCCTTCAATAGTCGATTTTGTTTTTAATGTCTTGGTCGTATGAGTGATTTTTATGAATAACGAATTATGAAGTGTGCATTAAGTGATTAGGTTTATTAGCTGCAGTATTTTCTGTTAGATCTTGAGTGTAGATATATTAGTTTAACATGTTTTCATTCCTGTGTAGATGTAAGGTGTTTTAATCGTGGAGTAGATTTAGTTTAAATATGATTTTCTGTTTTGTGTTTTAGGTAAACCGATTGTAATAGATTCATGTTATAGCGTTTTCTGTTTGGATTTAAGTTTCAGCATGTTAGTTGTTTAATTTATGAGAGTTTAGTTTAATTAGTTATTCACAATAGTGTGTTAGCTTAGTTTAATTTTGTTTTGTAATTGGTGTTGTGTTGTGTTATTAGTTTAAATTAGATAGTTCGTGTTCATGCAAGTGTAGTCATCTTCTCCAAAGGTGTGGCGGCCATTAGAGGTCCAGCAAGGTTGTAAATTTCCTTTAGTAAGTCATTAGGTTTTATGAAATTAGAATTAAAATGTCTAGATTCATTGTACTAGCCTTAAGTATTCTAGAAGTAAATAGTTAAATTCGATTTTGGTGTAGTGTTTAATATAGTAGATAGTTCAATTCGTGATTTCTTCTGTATGCCCTTTGTTTGATTTGTATATGTATTAAGTTAGTTAGATTAATTTTATTTTAGCCTAGGTATGTAATTAGTGTAGATTTTAGTCAAGGGGCAACGTGGTCATTGTATTGAGAAAACGTTTTTGGTATGAGGCACCTCCTTCAATTTTGTGAATTTCAATTTGGGAAAGTTCAATAAATTTTCCAGCCAAGTCATAAATGACTTCTCCTTTCCAATGTGGAAACCCTTTGGAATTCCAAAGGTCCTTCTAAAAGTGTCTAAACGAGTTTTGGGGCAAGATTTGAAATTCTAAATGTTCATTTAAAGCCACCCAAAAACGTGTGGAGGTTTTGGGAAAGATTTTCAAAAAAGGAAGTTAATGCTTTTAATGAAGAGAAGGAAAAATGGATGGTCCATTAGCTGGACGGTTTTTGAAATCAAACACTTTCCAATGTGCAATTAAGGCAAGAATTTAATGATATAGCCTCTTTTACATCTAGCCAAATTCGTGGAATGTGATTTTGAAAAGTTTTTCAAAATGGGCTCAATAGCTTTTAATGAAAGAATGAAAAACGCATGTCCCAAGGGGCTGGACGGTTTTTGAAATCAAAAGCTTTCCCAAGGTGTAATTAAGGCAAGAAGAGGAGGAGTTGGCTCCTACCAAAAATCATGATTCTTATATTTATTTCCCTCTTGGTTCATATTTTAGTTTGACTTAGCATTAATTAGGTGTTAATTAGTTTAGGATGGTTTGGAAAATTCGTGTATATCCTTTTAGGTAGGTGCTAATTTTAGTGTATAGTTAATGTAGGAGTTAATTTAGACTTGTACTAATGTTTTAGGAAATGACAATGAGTTAGTAGTGTAATTAGTCTAATCCAGGTTGGCGTGGACCCTATTCAAATCCTATTCTAAACTCGCCCCCTAGTCAACTTTAGTTAGGTAACCCTAGTTAGACTAACCGTAGATAGTTAATTAATTCATACCTAACTCTAGTTAACCTTAGTCTAACCCTAGTTAGTCTTAACCGACCCCTAGTTAAATCCATGCCCAAATCGCCACCTTATCCACCTAATTAAGTCCTAACCCTTGTTAATCCCTAGTTAGCCCTAGTTATCTAACCTTAGTCAACTCCTTATCTTAAACCGTCCCCTTAGTTAGAAACTAACTCTAGTCGACCGCTAGTTAGATAACTCTAGTTAACCCTAACCACCCCTACTAACCATAGTTAGTTACTACTAACTGAGTCCTACCTTAGTTAAATCCTAACCTAACCATAGTTACCACTAGCTAACTGTAGTTATCAACCGACCCCTAGTTAAACCTTAGCCATCTTAGTTAGTTAATCCAGACCTTAGTTAGTTAGTCGACTCTCCCTTAGATAATCATTATTAGTTAGTTCCTAACTATAGTTAATCTAACCGTAGGTTGTTAGTGGTTTTAATTAGGTTTTAGAACTAGTCATAGATTAAGTAGTCATTAGTTAATTATATTAGTTAGAGTACATTAGATTTAGTTAGATGTGTAATGCAGTTAGATAGTTTAGACTTAGAATTAGTTAGTTAGTGAGTTTAGGTTAGCTTAAAATTAACGATAGCTTTAGATTAGAAATAATCTTAGTTGTTCATGTTATTTCTTAGATTTTATAACTTAGTTTAATTTTTATTGTTTGTTGTAGTTTAGCAGTATTTTAGAATAGCTTAGGACTGTTTTGCAGAATTATTTAATGTGTAAATGCATTTGTGGATTCAAAAAGATGAATAGTGCACTGAACCAAAACCCTAATTTTTATCATGTCGTGCACTAGTCATTTCATGTGGATTTTTCGTGAGTTTTCTGAAAATTATTTTTCTATTCTTCACATCTGTATGTTAACTGTCTTCAGACCAAATTTCAGCTCGATCCGAGTTGATTTGGTCTGGTTTTTAAGCGTATTATGAAAATAGCTTTTTCGGATTTTGAAATTTTGGGTTCAGCGATTTCCAAAATTATCCTGATTTTGAAACGCTTAGATCTGAAGATCCAGAACGTATTTTTCAAATCCGTAAAATGTGTCAGTTTTTTGGATCTGTCTTTTACATAATAGAAGTGATTTGGTGAATTTTTGAATCCGTTTGACCCCTCAAAACTGTGTTTTGCGAAAAGCTGTCAGAGTCCATTTTTGCCTTCTTTAGGGACAAAACAGTCTTTTGTGTAATTGTTTGATTTTGTGTAGTTTTAGTATTTTCTAGTCTTGTATTTAGTAAATTAACAGTATTTAGAATAATTAGAGTTTCTTATCTTAGTTAGTTCACTTAGTTAGTGTGACTTTAGTTTTATATGTTTAATTTAACTGTAGTTTAATTCTGAAATAGTTTATAATTAGTTATAGATGTAATTTAGATTTAAATATCATTTGTGTACTAACTTTGTGTTTTTTTTTGTTGTGTAGGTTGATAAGTTAGAACAGGTTCACAGGTGTAATTCAATTATAACGTGCATTCTGCACAGGATGTGAAAAGACAATTTTGCCCCTGGAGACCTGCAGAAGACTTAGCTTCCTATTTTAGTTTTCATTTCATAGTTTAGATTGTTATTTTATGTAACTTATAATATTAACATAGATTGTAAACTTTTTATGTTAATAAAGTGTTATTTTTGAATTATTTCAGAAATATCTCGTTCCCTGTGGATTCGACCCGTACTCGCCACTTCGGTGGAAAGTCGGTTTTTATATCTTTGGTTGACGATTTTTCCATGTATTTCATTGAAATTATGTTTTTAAAAATACCACATCCAAAATATCAACCATTAAGTTAGAATATTTTTTAGTTGTCTTTATTTTTGTTATTTGCATTTTAGTAATTAACTTAGTTTAGATTTAGATTTAGGTCGTGTGCTTACATCTGGTCTTAGTACCAGTGTATGCAGGGGCGAAGAGCTTTAGGAACCCCATTACATCCATTTGTTGACAACCCAGAGAGAATTTTACATTCTCCTCGAAGTTCGACAACAGTGGGCGATATGGATCCTCCAGCTCCACCTCCAGTTCTTCCACATGCTCTGAGGGAGTACTTTACTCCCACAGACTATGTCCAGGCATCCTGCATTCGGAGACCCGATGTAGGAGCGCCCCACTATGAGATTAAGGCTAACATTATTCAGATGCTTCCATCATTTTATGTCCTTAGTCACGAGGATCCCTATAGAAATTTAGATGAATTTCTCGAAATCTGTTCTATGGTCAAGATACAGAATTTCGACAATGATGCATTGAGATTGACCTTATTCCTATTTTCATTGAAGGACAAGGCCAAGTATTGGCTAAAGTCCTTAGATTCAGTAGAGATAGGGTCATGGGATCAGTTACAGCAGGAGTTCCTTAGGAAATACTTTTCCATTGGTAGGACGAACCAGTATAGGCGAGCCATCACTAACTTCTCAGAGCTAGATGGTGAGCAGTTTCATGAGACATGGGAAAGAATGAAGGATCTCCTTAGGAAGTGTCCCCATCATCTGGTGCCGAGATGGCAGCTGGTGCAGAGATTTTATGATGGATTATCTGACAAAAATTGTCAGATGATCGATTCTTCTTGTGGCGAGACCTTCATGTTGAAAAGTGAGAATGAAGCATGGAGGTTATTTGATACATTGGCAGAGAATTCCCTCCACCATGCTTCCAGCTCTCATTCTGATAGAGCCACACCTAGTATTCTGAAGAAAGGTGGTGTCCTCGAGATTGGTTCATCTACTGCACTACAGTGCAAGGTAGACATGATTGCTCAGAAGTTGGACCAGTTTCTCGCAGGACCATCTACTACTCAGCAGGTGTGTACGCTTTGTTCCAGTCTGGCACATGAGATTACTAAGTGCCCTTCGACAGCTCAGTACCCTGAATTTGTTCAAGAACAAGTTCAGGCTGCTCAGGGTTACGTCAGACCCCAGAACAATCCATTTTCACCTACATATAATCCGGGTTGGCGTAACCACCCCAATTTTTCATGGAAGAATCCACAGTCTTCCATCCAGATGCCTACATCCTCTCAGCCGGCTCGGCCGCCAGCATTTACTCAGACATTCCAAAGGCCGAGCTATCCTCAGACTTCATCCTCATTTCCTCCGATTTCACAAGAGTCTGCCCCACAGACCTCTTTTGAGGAGAGGCTTCTCCAAGCATTCCAAGAGGTGAAAACCTCTAACCAGAATGCTTTTGAGAAGTGTAGCTAGATTTTGAGTTCGCACACACAGTCCATTGCGAAGCTAGAATCACAAATGGGACAGTAAGCATAGGCTATTAGTAGGAGACCTGAGGGTACTTTGCCGAGCCAGGCTGTCATGAACCCGAAGGGCAAGGACCAGATGACTGGAGGCCTGTACCATACTGAGTCACAGCAATAGGCCAAATTTGTTATGGCCCTGAGGAGTGGACGTGAGTACCACGTCGAGAGCAGAGAGAGAAGAGAGAGGATTGATGAGCCAGATGCCAGTATTCCATCTTCTTCGGCTCAGCCAACACCATCACCATCATCATCATCCCCCACCTCAGTTCATAAGAAGGATAGGAGTGAGCCTTCTTACAAAGAGGAGGACCCCTCGATGTATATCACCAAACCACTCTATCCCAAAGCATTACAGTCTCCCGGATTTTGAGGGAAGCAGGGCACGAAGATCTAGGACATGCTTGACATCTTCAAGCATGTGCAGATCAACCTGCCTTTGCTCGATGCTATTTAGCAGGTGCCGGCATATGCCAAATTCCTGAACGAACTATGTACCCAAAAGAGGAAATCTAGAGTGAAAGTTCCTAACAAGGTCCATCTGATTGAGTAGGTGAGTTCAGTGATTCAGCATCAGACACCACCAAAGATCAAAGACCCTGAAGCCTCTATCATTGCTTGTACCATAGGGAACATTCAGATAGAACGCACTTTGCTCGATCTTGGAGCAAGCGTGAACATTCTGCCCGGATATTTCTATGATTCTTTCAGGTTAGGAGAGATGAGATCGACTCCTATTACACTTCAGCTGGCAGATCATTTTGTCAAGGTACCAAGAGGTGTCTTGGGAGACATGCTAGTTAAGGTGGATGATTTCTATTTTCCAATCGATTTCATCATCCTCGATATGGAAGGAGTGGATGGCCAGCACCAAACTCTGATCATTTTGGGCAGACCATTCTTGGCGACTGCCAATGCATATATAAGTTGTAGGACCGCAGCTATGGATTTATCATTCGGCAACAGGAAAGTCAAGTTGAACATTTTCAATGTCGTGATGGGTCCAGCGGGAGATATGGACTGTTTCCATGTAGATATTGCTCAGGATTTGGTGGAAGAACAACCCGACTTGTACACTACTGAGGATTCATTAGATCTGTACCATATAGAGAAGAATAGTTGTATAGTTAGTGTAGATGTTTCTAGAGTGTCGTCAGAGTTACCTCCTTGGAGAGCTGGCTTTGAGCCTCTCCCACCACTTGCGGAGACCCCTACCAAATCCTTGATAGAGTCTCCTCTGAAACATGAGCTGAAACCCT
This sequence comes from Nuphar pumila, assembly GCF_984573655.1. Lineage (NCBI taxonomy): Eukaryota > Viridiplantae > Streptophyta > Magnoliopsida > Nymphaeales > Nymphaeaceae > Nuphar > Nuphar pumila. The sequence goes on from NC_143265.1 coordinate 34,752,058, forward strand.
TACCGGATTCACTAAGTATGCATATCTCGGAGACGGTGCGACTCTGCCTGTGATCATCTCGTCACTGCTCACTGAGAAGCAGGAACAAAGCTTGTTAGATATTTTATGAGAGCACAAGGCATCGATTGGTTGGCGAGTGGCTGATTTGAAGGGGGTTGATCCTTCATTCTGCATGCACAGAATTCATTGTGATGAAGAAGTCAAACCAGTGCGGGATATGCAGAGAAGATTAAATCCCAACATGAAAGAAGTGGTGAAGAATGAGGTAGTGAAGTGGTTGAATGCCAGAATTATTTACCTCATTTCTGATAGCCAGTGGGTCAGTCCGATTCAGGTTGTGCCGAAGAAATCTGGACTCACTGTTGTGGAGAATGAGAAGGGGGAAAGAATTCTGATGAGGACCACCATAAGGTGGCGAGTCTGCATTGATTATAGGAAGCTGAATGTGGCAACTCGGAAAGATCACTTCTTGTTGTCGTTCATTGATCAGATCTTGGGGAGACTCACAGGATAGAGCTACTATTGTTTCTTAGACGGATATTCAGGGTATAATCAAGTAGTTGTCCATCCTAACGACCAGAAGAAGACTACATTTACATGTCCTTATGGAACCTTCGCATTTAGATGTATGTCGTTCGGGCTCTGCAATGCCTCGACAACTTTTCAGAGGTGCATGTTAGCTATCTTCTTCGATATGGTGGATGATGTCATGAAGGTGTTTATGGATGATTTTTCTGTGTATGGCTCTTTATTTGAGGATTGTTTCTAAAAACTTACTCGAGTACTGAGTAGGTGTGCGGAGACAAACCTGGTTCTAAGTTGAGAAAAGAGCCATTTTATGGTCCAGGAGGGGATTGTGCTTGGACACATTATGTCCAAGAGAGGGATTGAGGTTGATAGAGAGAAGGTGGAATCCATTTCTCGTTTGACTCCACCTACCACTGTGAGGCAGATTAGGTCATTTTTAGGGCATGCCGGATTTTATAGGCGGTTCATTAAAGATTTCAGCAAAATCTCTCGACCGCTTTGTACATTATTAGAGAAGGATCAGCCCTTTGATTTTAGTGAGGATTGTATGAAGGCCTTTGAGATACTCAAAGAGGCCTTGATTACTGCACCCATTCTGAGACCTACGGATTGGACGCTCCCATTTGAGATTATGTGTGATGCTTCTGACTATGCTATGGGGGCCATTTTAGGACAGTGGATTGACAGAAAGCCCTATGTGATTTACTATGCAAGTAGAACTCTGTCTGATGCCCAGATGAATTATACCACGACAGAGAAGGAGTTACTTGCTATAGTGTTCGCATTGAACAAGTTTAGGTCCTATCTTCTCGGTTCGAAGGTGGTTGTCTATTCTGATCATGCTGCATTGAAGTATCTTATGAGCAAGAAAGACACCAAACCGAGACTCATTCGTTGGGTTCTGTTACTACTGGATTTTGATTTCGAGATTCGAGACAAGAAGGGTAGCAAGAATGTAGTAGCAGACCATCTTTCTAGACTGATCGTGGAGACCATGCAGGATAAGAGGCCGATCAGTGATTCTTTCCCCGATGAGCAAATCATGTCAGTCAGAACATCACAGTTATCCTAGTTTGCTGATATTGTGAAGTATCTGGTTTCGAGACAGATCCCTGAGCATTGGAATAGGAATGAGCGCGAGAGATTCCTATTATTGGGATGAGCCAGAATTGTTCAAATATTGCGCAGACCAGATCATTAGAAGATGCATTTCGGAGGAGGAGTACGAGTCCATTCTTAGTTTTTCCCATTCTTTAGCCTGTGGAGGGCATTTCAGTAGTAGGAAGACAGCTGCAAAGGTTTTGCAGTTTGAATTTTTTTGGCCCACACTCCACAGAGATGCGCATGATTTCTGTAGGAAATGCATTAGATGTCAGCAGACTGGGAACATGTCCAAGAGGGACATGATGCCCTTGCTCTCGATTTTGATAGTCGAGATTTTTGATGTTTGGGGCATAGATTTTATGGGCCCATTTCCGCCATCATTCGGAAATTTGTACATTTTAGTGGTGGTTGATTATGTATCCAAGTGGGTCGAGGTTGTGGCAACCAAGACCAATGATCATAGAGTGGTGTTCAAGTTCATTAAGCATAATATTTTCAGTCGTTTTGGGGTGCCACGTGCGATGATCAGTGATGGTGGCAAGCATTTCAAGAATGTACAGATAGCTTCTCTGTTGAGAAGGTATTCTGTCAATCATAGATTCACCACTCCTTATCATCTGCAGACCAGTGGACAGGTCGAGGTTTTGAATAAGGAAATAAAGCAAATTCTAGAGAAGACAGTTCGCCTGGACCGCAAGGATTGGTCCCAACACTTAGATGATGCACTTTGGGCATATAGTACTGCATTTAAGACTCCCATTGGCATGTCCCCGTATCGCCTTGTATTCAGGAAAGCATGTCATCTTCCTATCGAGCTGGAGCACAGAGCATATTGGGCTATCAAGAAATTGAATTTTGACCTCACCCAAGCTGGTAAAGCGAGAGCATTGTAGCTCTCCGAGTTAGAGGAACTCATGAATGATGCATATGAGAATGCCAAGATTTACAAAGCTCGCACAAAAGCATTTCATGATAAGCACTTTGTCAAAAAAGTGTTTGAGCCAGAGAAGAGAGTTTGGTTATACAATTCTCGTTTGCATTTATTCCCAGGCAAATTGAGATCGAGATGGGAAGGATCGTACATTGTAAAAGAAGTGTTCCCACATGGGGCAGTTACATTATTTGATCCTCAGACCCAAGGTACATTCAAGGTTAATGGGCAAAGACTGAAGCCCTACATTTCAGATTCCTTGCAGAATGGTGAGTGTGAGATAGTGCATCTCACGAAGGCATAAGGATTTGACCAGAGGGATGTATCATATGTACATAGTAGAGTAGTTTTGTTTTTCATGTCAGTATTTTTTTTGTTCAGTATTTCATATGGGCTGACATTTGTTTTTTATTTATGCAGGTTGGATCTAACATTTAGTGTATGAGAATTAGTTACCAGGTACAGGGCAGAGCTTTCAGAGCATACATTGATCAGATGAGCAGAAAATTATGCAATCAGATATGCATAGGATGCTGTAAAGTCAAGTCAATCAACTTCAGAAGCCCAACACAGATCAGGTTGTATCTATCCTTTCTCCCATATTTAGTTTATTGTCTTTTAGTGTGCATTTTCTTTGCATGTTTACACATTTTGTATGCCATTAGGGACAATGTCATTCAAGCATGAGGGGGGGGGGGGGGTTTAGATGCACACTAAATTTTTTTTTATGACTGGTAGCTAAAGTAGGCTTTTGAGAACAAGTTTGTAGCATATATGATTGTTTTTTGGCATAATCTAACAGTTTAGAAAATTTTAAGCCCCATGTAAAATTTTTTTTTTGAACTGATTTAAATAGAGTAGTTATTTATGAGAAAATTCAAAGAAAAGATAGTATTTGAATGTTAGAAAGTTTTGAATCACTTTAGTATAAGTATGCACAATATGTTTTGTGGAATAAATAAGCAATGGAAAGATGTTTTTGAAAAATGAGCTTAAAAGCAAAGAGCTACGTTTAGTTGTTGATGTCTTCGTGATTCCTAGTAGTGGAACTCAGACACAAGTTGAAGTGTTTGAGTCTCTTGACAAAATGGATAACGAAGGAGATCATCTTCTTGTCTAGTCGATATATGTGGCCTTTGTAGTTTGAGTAAGTAGAATCTGAAGGGTGTTTTACACCTGGTGCCCTAAAGCCATCTGGTTTGGGAGTCACCGGTTCGAAAGCTTGTTACATGGACTTCATAAAAATCCTAAGAGATAGAGACATTGCACATGATGAGAGGAAGACTATACGTGAACTATTAGAATAGAAGGTCTAGTGACTCGAGCAATTAAGTCTGAGGGATACTCTGTATCTAGTGCCCTAAGGTCGTCTGGCCTGGGAGTCACTGACCCAAAGCTCGCTACACGGGTCACGAAACTGGATATTCGAAATAGTGCTCAAGTGAAAAGAATGCTCAAGAGAGAGAATTGAAAAATGGTGAAAAATTGAAAATCAAAAGAAAAAGAATGAGCTGAATGAGAACAATTTCATTGCGTAGGAATATTTGTGAATTACTGTGCAGGAAATATAAAAGTGAGGATAAATTAGTACTAACATGATAATACTTGACTTTCTGAGAAAAATCATAGATAGTTACAATTTTAGAAAAGTGAATGAAAGAGATTTTTACTGTGGTGGCATGAGATTTCTGAATTTGTTTTGAGAGTGTTCATTACATGAAATATTTGCTCCAACTGATTTCTTAATTGCCTAATATCTTTGAAAAAATCATTCCTGCATATCATTGATGTTTGTGGGTAGCATCTCTGCAAACCCTCATGAGACCTTACTCGTCCATTAAGGTAACTCAGGGGTTTAAAAGGCTTGTTGCATAAGCTAAATGCAACCGTGATTCCTACGAAAGTGAGTTAGTTTTTATGCATATGTGTCTATCATTATTTTTTTTACAGTTGCATAACATAGTTAGTGGTTTGTTAAGGGACTAACAAACATTCAAGCATGGGGGTATTTGATGATGCATGAAATGCACATCATGTTAGTTATTTATTCATGCATTTTATGGTGATTTTAAGATTTAAAACCCATGATTTGATGTATTTTGATATAAAGGGGTTGTGGTTCGAATTTCAGAAAAATCAGAGTTAAAATGAGAGAGTTATGACTATTTCAGTGTTTGGGCACGGATTTTGAGGTGGATCGGATCCATATCCGACCCAATTATGTTGTTTTGGACCTTGGATCAATATTTAGAAAGCCCAAATCCAACCGACACGCATATCCATATCCATTTAGAAAAGTTTTTCTGAAAACCCCTCAAAAAGTGGCGCAAAGCAAAATATTTTATTTTAAGCCTATTTCTGAAAAATGCCAAATGTATAAATATTATTTTTGCTCCAGCTCTAGACGTTTTTGGCTTTGAAATTTGTGCTTGTCTTGTGATTCTTGCTCCAGCCATCATCTTCCCCACCCATTTCATGCCATTCTTTATTGAAATCGGGAGTTTTGCTTGAATTTCAAGCATTCCTTCTTGCCTTCTCTTACATATCTCTTCCATTGCTTTACATCCTTGTTGGTATTAACTGTGTGTGCTGTGTTTTGCAGGTGTAGCAGAGGTTAGTAAACACCCCAAATTTTTCTCATCCACTTTCAAACAATCCTCCTCGTGCAATGCCAACCCTGTTAGGTTAGTGTAGGAGTCAAACCCCGAGTCAGTTTCAAAAAATCAACATTTTACCAACTTTTATTAGAAAAATTACCATTTTACCCCTAGATCATCCCGGACCCTAGTCAGTTGGAGTCAACCAAGCTTGTTGGTCAGTTCAAAACAGTTAGAATATCAGTCATTTCAAGCTCATCTGAGCTCACAATGAACATACCATTTTCATTCCTGACCATTCCTGCCAAAATGGGATCATTTCTTCAGAAATGAGCTCATTGCTCACTCAAATCCAAACCAATTGTCTCTGAGTCAGTCATTCCCAGGCAATCATGTTCCCCAGAGTCTAACTTGAGCTCACCAGAAGTTCAAGCACTCCAGTTTCAGTTTAAAACCATTTACAAGTGTCCAGGAGCCCATTTTAGTCCATTTCAATTCTTTCAGCTGAAATTGAGTTGAGTTCAGCCAATTGAGCTAGTGTTCGAGCTTCAATTTTAGTTCATGTCAGTATTATTGACCTTTTTTTAGCTCAAAGTCAGCTCAAGTTCGTAATTCACTTCACTCCAGTGACCATTCCGTACCATTTCTTTAAAAATGGCAGCTTTTCTTGAAAATTCAATAGGAAAGGTCAGTTGAGTCAGTATCATTGTCAGCTCATTGGAGTTCTGAAACTCTAAAGCCCAGCTCAATCTAGCTCATCTCAGTTCAACCCAGCTCGAACCCTAATTTCCAGTGTCATTCTAACCCAGTAGAGTCTAGAAACCATTTCTTCAACCATTTTGCAAATTTTATCAGTTTTTAATGCTTTTTAAACTGGTACAAGTATTAATCGGGGTTTAAAATCCAAATTTCTCCATTCAGGGTCTGCATTTCGCATGTCATTTTTCATCATTTCATATCATTTCTCAGCCTTTCATAACATTTCATCACATTTCATTTTATTTTCGAAGTCCAGAACTCCAGTTTTATAAATTTCAATCCAGATTGAGTTTTAAAAGTTTTTAGAAATCAATTTCAAACCTCGGGTTTCCAAAATTGACAATTTTACCCCCGGGATTCTAAATTTGGAAATATTTTCTTGAGAAAAACAATCTGGATTTATTTCAAAATCAAATTTTCAAATTCTACACTGGATTTGCTTCACAACGAGATATTGAACTTCAAAATTCGAGCTCGTTTCAAAAACAGACAAAAATAGCTCGTTTCGTCTGGAAATTTTCTGAAAAGACTATTTTACCCCTTTAATCGTCAAAATGAATTTCAAAAGTGGAATTTGGACCCGCTCTGAGATGGTCCATCCATTTGCATTTTCTGTTTTAATTTATAAAAAAGAAAAAAAAATTACCTTTTTCTTTATTTTTTTTATTGTTTTATTTTTTTATTTTATTTTATTATTTAATTTTCCTAAGGTGGGACCCACAAGGAGGTGGACCACCCTAGCCCTCAATCCAGCCCACTTCCTTTCTTTCTTCCTTCATTTTTTTTATTTTATTTTATTTTATTTTATTTTATTTCCTTTCCTTTTTTCTTTCTTTTCTTCCTTTCTTCTTCCTTTTTCTTTTCTTTTTTTCTTTGTTTTTTCCCTCCTTTCTTTACTCTCCCAGCCACTCACGTACAACTTTTCCTCTTCTTCTTCTTCTCTTCCTTTCCCTCCTTTTCCTTCTTCCCCTCTTCTTTCTTTTTCCTTCCCTTCCTTCTTTCCCCTTTCTTCCTTACCTCCTTTCCATCTTTTTCAAAGGGAGAAGGCTACAACCATTTACGTGGGGCTACCCATGGCATATTAGAGGAAACTTATGAAAGTGCACTAGGATCGAGGCAACGAGCACTAGAGGGGGGTGAATAGTGCTTTTAAAAACTTTCTGCGAAATATTGAATGATTTTGCAAATCTCAAAGCAAACACACAAAGAACACAAGATTTTATCCTGGTTCGGTCAAACCCGACCTACATCCAGTCCCCAAGCAAAACCCGCTTGAGATTTTTCACTATCAACCTTGTAAACTACAAGATCACACAGACCATAACCGGTCCCACTTTCAGTAACAATCCTACTGAAAGCAAACAACTCCTTTATACCAAGGAGTCCTTCTTTTTACAAAAAAGAAATAACAACTTACAATACAACCTATGAGCCTTCCTTTTGAATGCAAATGAGATGCAAATGGCTTTTGAGGTTGTTGAAACACTCTACTCACGAATTCACTATCTCTAAAAGTGATTTGAGTGAAAAACTGAAGTGAAAATATCACGTGAGTGAGAAAACAAATACTTGAATGAATAGGAGTGAAAAGCAAGATTCAAATCGATTGAATTGTTGTTTTTTAGTGTAAAATGCACTCATATTTATAGTTAAAAGATTCCATACGTTGAGAGTATGAAAGGGTGTCAAAACGGTCCATTTCGAACGATCAAAACGTTTGAAAAATGAAAAGACACGCCTTTTTGAAGTTTCAGGAAAATGGCAAAATTAGTCGACTGAAACATCAGTTAGTCGACTAATAGTTAGTTATTAGTAGACTGACAGTTATCGTCGGTCGACTGATCTGTTAATCGAGCCGTTTGAAAAATCTGAACTTTTGAAACTTAGTCGACTGGAGAAAAGTTAGTCGACTGATAATATCATCAGTAGACTGAAAAACCTTTTAGTCGACTGCTGCTAAAAACTTCTGAAAAACAAACATTCTGTTCGGTCGACTGATAAAAAGCATTAGTCGACTGCTGCTAATTTTTCAAAAAACAGACATTCTGTCCAGTCAACTGATAAAACCTTCGGTCGACTAATTTGACAAGAATGACTTTTTAGAAAATATGGCGCGAAAGGATTAGTCGACTGATAAGTCTATTGGTCGACTAATAAACATGAAAATTTAAGAAAAGAGTTTTCTAAAAAGATTTTCAAAAGAGTTTCTTTTAGAAAAGTTTTTCTAAAGACTTTTAAGGTGAAATGCAACCTAAATATGCACTCTAAGTAAGGCTCTTACAAGAATCTAAGACTTTTAATGAATTAAACATTTGCACACTAGTCTTCAAGGATTCTTCACTGAATTCTTCAATTTCTTCATAGCCTTAGCTAAAATGCAGTTGATTCCACTTGCTCATCATCAAAACCTTGTACTTGAAGTATCATGTATGGCTTCATTGTCGTAACAATCTCCCCCTTTTTTATGATGACAAACTTAATCAAAGATGAAGCATTTAGATGCATAGATGGAGATTTTACTCCCCCTATCAATATGCTGCAAAACATTAAAAGTTAGCACATTTAAAGCACATATATCACATATTGATTGGTTTGCATTTCCATTCATCATTTCTTCATGTATTTAGAAATACATTCATTCAAAGCTTTCTTTTTCTCTTAAATTTGCATTTCTCATGCAAGATCTCCTGTAATGTAATTGCTATCATCTTTTTTTCAAGATCTCCTGCAATTTCAATGTAATGCTATCTTTATCTTTTTCTCCCCCTTTGTCAGAATAAAAAAGAGTAAGGGCAAAAATAGCAGAAATAGAGATAAGTTTAAAATATTACAACCCATAAAATATCTTTTTCAAAGATCAAAGATCAGAAAAGAGAGTTTAGCAAATCCTTAATGGCAGTTACATCCTTCTGAATTGAAGCAAGCTGTTGAGTATAGTTGTTGAAGATGTGACTCATTCTAAAAACATCATCAGTCGACTAGAAATATATTGGTCGACTAATATAGTGCGATTTTGAGATTTTGTTCAAAAATCAGCATTTTTATAAATCCAAAAATGAGCAAATACCTAGTTCTCTCCTAATTCTCATAAAATCTTCATTTTTAAGAGGTTTAGTGAAGATATCGGCATGTTGTTCTTTAGTGGAAATAAAATTTAACGAAATATCTCCTTTTAACACATGATCTCTTAAAAAATGATGTCTAACTTCAATATGCTTAGTTCTTGAGTGCTGAATAGGATTTTTCGAATGGTTTATAGCACTAGTGTTATCACAATAAATAGTTGTTGTGGAGTAGTTTAAACCAAAATCTTTTATGGTCTGTTTCATCCAAAGTACTTGTGAACATGCTAAACTAGCCGCTATATATTCAGCTTCAGTTGTTGAGAGTGATACTGAATTTTGCTTTTTACTAAACCAAGAGACTAAGGAATTTTCCAAGAAATGACAAGTTCCACTAGTACTCTTGCGATCAGATTTACTTCCTGCAAAATCTGCATCACTATATGAAACTAAATCAAAGGAAGATGATTTTGGGTAAAACAAACCGAAATATGAAGTATCTTTCAAATAACGAAGAATTTGTTTTACTGCAGTTAAATGAGATTCCTTTGGATTAGCTTGAAATCTTGCACACATACAAACACTAAACATAATATTAGGTCGACTAGCAGTTAAGTATAATAGAGATCCGATCATACCTCTGTAGAGCTTAGTATCTACACTTTTACCATTTTCATCTTTATCAAGAGAAGTAGTTGTACTCATAGGATTCCTTCTTGATTTCGATGAGTCCATCCCAAATCTCTTGAGAAGTTCTTTTGTATACTTAGCCTGATTGATGAAGATTCCTTCTTCAGTTTGCTTTATTTGAAGTCCAAGGAAGTAGTTTAATTTGCCCATCAAGCTCATTTCAAACTCTTCCTGCATAGCCTTAGCAAATTCTTTACAAAGAGAATCATTAGTAGAACCAAATATTATGTCATCAACATAAATTTGCACAATAAGAATATCTGAATTAAGATTTTTAATAAATAAAGTGGAGTCTACCCGCCCAATGGAAAAACCAGATTGTTCTAGAAAATTCTGTAGTCTTTCATACCACGCTCTTGGTGCTTGTTTGAGTCCATACAAAGCTCTTTTCAATTTGTAGACCTTTTCTGGATATTTCTCATTTTCAAAGCCTGGGGGTTGCTCTACATAAACTTCTTCATTGATGTGTCCATTTAAAAATGCAGTCTTAACATCAATTTGATATAACTTGAAATTCATGTAACTAGCAAAAGCAAGCATCATACGAATTGACTCTAATCGAGCCACTGGTGCATAAGTTTCATCAAAATCTATGCCTTCTTCTTGATTATAGCCTTGTGCCACTAGCCTTGCTTTGTTACGAATGACTTCACCATTTTCATCCAGCTTATTTCGGAAGACCCATCTTGTTCCAATTACTGGATGATCCTTTGGTCTATCTACTAGATCCCAAACATCATTCTTAGTAAATTGGTTAAGTTCTTCAGACATGGCTAAAAGCCAAAATTCATCATCACATGCCTCATTGATATTCTTTGGTTCTAATTTAGATATGAAAGCAACATTTGCAATATATTTTTCTAACTGCCTTCTAGTTTGGACACCACTCTTTATTTCACCAATAACTTGTTCATGTGGATGATTAGGAACTTCTTTCCAAACCGGTTGAAGAGGAATATTTTCTTGAGAAGTACTCTCTATCAAGGGTTCTTCTTGAAGTATTGCTTCTTCTTCTTCGCTTAGAGGAATAACCTGCTCACAATTCTCATCAAATACAACATGTAAAGATTCTTCAATACAAGATGTTCTTTTATTGAAAATACGATATGCTTTACTTCTAGAAGAATATCCAAGAAATATTGATTCATCTGATTTTGAATCAAACTTATCAAGATTATCTTTGGTATTTAACAAGAAACATTTACTACCAAAAATTTTGAAATATGAGATCTTTGGTATACGATCATAATACAATTCAAAACATGTCTTATGTAAAATTGGTCGAATAAGAACACGATTTAAGACATAACATGCCGTATTAATTGCTTCAGCCCAAAAATATTTTGGTAAATTTTTATCTTGAAGTATGGTTCTAGCACATTCTTGCAAAGTTATATTCTTTCTTTCAACAACTCCATTTTGTGGAGCCGCTCTAGGAAAAGCAAAGTTGTGAGAGATACCATGTAAATCACAAAACTTTAGAAAAGATTCATTTTCAAATTCACCACCATGATCACTACGAATTTTAATAATAGATGTAGATTTTTCATTTGTAATTCTTCTACAATGTTTAGAAAATTCTGAAAAAGCATCATTTTTGCTTTTTAGAAAAATCACCCATGTAAACCGAGAATAATCATCTACTATAACAAAAACATACTTGCTATCATTCAAACTTTGAATTCTAGATGGTCCAAATAGATCTAAATGTAAAAGTTCAAGAGGACGTTTTGTTGAAACTATATCTTTAGCTTTAAAAGAACTCTTGATTTGTTTACCCCTTTGACAAGCATCACATAAGTGATCCTTTTTATATGGTATTCTAGGTAGGCCTCTTACAAGATCATTCTTTGATAATTTGGAAATAATTTTAAAATTAACATGTCCAAGTCTCTTGTGCCATAACCATTGAATTTCATTTGAAACAATAAGACATTTTTCATTAAAAGAGGGTAATTCATCTAGATATAGTTCATACACATTGTTTCTTCTTTTACCTTTAAAAATGATCTTTTTAGATTGAAAATCAGAAATTAAGCATAAATCATTTTCAAAAGAAACATGAAAACCTTTATCACATAATTGACTAATAGATATTAAATTATGCTTTAAACCATCTACTAAAAGAACATTTTCTATTAAGGGAAATTTTGGATTACCAATATTACCAATACCTATCACTTTTCCCTTGTTATTGTCACCAAAGGTGACGGTTCCTCCATCCTTATTTTGGAGGGTGGAAAATAACTCCGGCCTTTCAGTCATATGTTTGGAACAGCCGCTGTCCAATATCCATTTGCTCCTTATGTTGTGTACCTACAACAAAATCAGAAAACAAAGCATTTGACCCCTTTCTATTTTCGGGTCCATGAGAGTTAGTCTTAGGAACCCATATCCATTTGGATTTTGGTTTCCTTTGATAATAAATATTCTTTCTATAAAAGGATTTAGAATAAACATTTCTAGAATAATCATTTCTAGATGCATTTCTATTAGAACTAGAAAGTTTAGTTTTATGAACAAAAGGTTGAGAATAATGTCTTTGATTTTTCACCACAAGGTTTGGTCTATTTTGAGTATCAAAGAAGCTATATCCCAAACCGGTTTTATTAACCGAGCATCTTTGAGAACCAAGAAGTTTTTCTAGATTTTCTTGACCATTTGTGAATTTGGTCACTATAGAAAGAAGATCTTTTGACTTTTCTTTAAGACTAAATATTTCATTTTGTAAGAGATTGGTTCTAACTCCAATTTCTTTTATCTCAAGTGCTTGGCAAGAATTTTCCTTCTTGAGATCTTCTATTTCTTGAAGTAACACTTTATTTTGAGAGTCAAGAGTTAAATTTTCAGTTTTTAACTCTTTATTTTTAGAACTAAGACTCTTAAATTTAGCATATAAATCATTAAATGCTTCAAATAACTCATCATAGTCAAATTGACTTACCGAATCTTCTTGTGCTACAAAACACATGTTGGCGACTTCTTCATTTGATTCTTCATCGGAAGAGGAGTCACTATCATCCCAACATGCTTGAAATGCCTTTTTCTTCTTGAATTGGTCCTTGGGCTTGAATTTGAGAAGAGGACAATCTTTCTTGATATGTCCTACCTTTTTTGCAGTTAAAGCACTTTACTTCATTGGGAATGGAAGAATCTGCTTTCTTTGCCTTTCTTTGAAATCTTCCCTTTTTGATGAATCTTTTGAATTGCCTTGTGATGAGGGCAATATCTTCATCTTCATCTTCTTCAGAATCTTCTGAGTCAGAAGTAGCCTTAAAAGCAAGAGATTTCTTTTTAGGCTCTTCTTCTTGTCTGTCTTGAAGTTGGACCTCATATGCCATTAGGTTACCAACTAAGTCTTCAAGAGTGAGAGTATTGAGATCATTTGCTTCTTCAATAGCAGTGGTTTTTCTCTCCCATTCAGGAGTTAAACACCTTAGAATTTTTCTGACTAAATCCACTTGTGAATATTCTTTTCCAAGGGATTTCAAAGTGTTAGTTATATCGGTCATTCTAGTTACCATGTCCGATATAGATTCATTTTGCTTCATTTTGAACAATTCAAATTTATGAACTAAAGAAGCAATTTTAGATTCCTTTACCTTTGACGTACCTTCGTGTGTTACGAGAAGAGTATGCCAGATTTCATTAGCTGTAGAGCATTGAGAGATGCGATTGAATTCTACCTTGTCAACGCCACAATATAATGCATTCATGGCTTTGGCATTCAGTGAAGCAGTCTTCTTTTCTTCATCGGTCCATCGACTGAAATCAGTTGATGGAGTTTGGTACTTTTCTGAACCAACTCTCTAGATATCGAGATCCATGGATTGCAGGAATATTGTCATTCTTACTTTCCAGTATCCATAGTTTGTTCTATCGAAGAGAGGAGGACGAACAGAGGAGCTTCCTTCTTTGTGCTGAGATATTGTAGTTGCCATGCTAGATGATGGTCAAATCAAAGTAATAACAAACCTGTGCTCTGATACCAAATGAAAGTGCACTAGGATCGAGGCAACGAGCACTAGAGGGGGGGTGAATAGTGCTTTTAAAAACTTTCTGCGGAATATTGAATGATTTTGCAAATCTCAAAGCAAACACACAAAGAACACAAGATTTTATCCTGGTTCGGTCAAACCCGACCTACATCCAGTCCCCAAGCAAAACCCGCTTGAGATTTTCCACTATCAACCTTGTAAACTACAAGATCACACAGACCATAACCGGTCCCACTTTCAGTAACAATCCTACTGAAAGCAAACAACTCCTTTATACCAAGGAGTCCTTTTTACAGAAAAGAAATAACAACTTACAATACAACCTATGAGCCTTCTTTTTGAATGAAAATGAGATGCAAATGGCTTTTGAGGTTGTTGAAACACTCTACTCACGAATTCACTATCTCTCAAAGTGATTTGAGTGAAAAACTGAAGTGAAAATATCACGTGAGTGAGAAAACAAATACTTGAATGAATAGGAGTGAAAAGCAAGATTCAAATCGATTGAATTGTTGTTTTTTAGTGTAAAATGCACTCATATTTATAGTTAAAAGATTCCATACGTTGAGAGTATGAAAGGGTGTCAAAACGGTCCATTTCGAACGATCAAAATGTTTGAAAAATGAAAAGACACGCCTTTTTGAAGTTTCAGGAAAACAGCAAAATTAGTCGACTGAAACATCAGTTAGTCGACTAATAGTTAGTTATTAGTAGACTGACAGTTATCGTCGGTCGACTGATCTGTTAATCGAGCCGTTTGAAAAATCTGAACTTTTGAAACTTAGTCGACTGGAGAAAAGTTAGTCGACTGATAATATCATCAGTAGACTGAAAAACCTTTTAGTCGACTGCTGCTAAAAACTTCTGAAAAACAAACATTCTGTTTGGTCGACTGATAAAAAGCATTAGTCGACTGCTGCTAATTTTTCAGAAAACAGACATTCTGTCCAGTCAACTGATAAAACCTTTGGTCGACTAATTTGACAAGAATGACTTTTTAGAAAATATGGCGCGAAAGGATTAGTCGACTGATAAGTCTATTGGTCGACTAATAAACATGAAAATTTAAGAAAAGAGTTTTCTAAAAAGATTTTTAAAAGAGTTTCCTTTAGAAAAGTTTTTCTAAAGACTTTTAAGGTGAAATGCAACCTAAATATGCACTCTAAGTAAGACTCTTACAAGAATCTAAGACTTTTAATGAATTAAACATTTGCACACTAGTCTTCAAGGATTCTTCACTGAATTCTTCAATTTCTTCATAGCCTTAGCTAAAATGCAGTTGATTTCACTTGCTCATCATCAAAACCTTGTACTTGAAGTATCGTGTATGGCTTCATTGTCGTAACAACTTAGGTTTTGATTTTATCAAAACCTAAGTTAGCATAAAAGAAAAAAAGGAGCATACGTTGGCTCTCTCTCTCTCGCTCTCTCTCTCTCTCTCTCTCTCTCTCTTTACCTCCCTTCTTCTCTCCTTGGCTGCTACAGCCACAACAGCCTTCCAACCTCTCTACAGCCACCTCCAAGGACTCCATCCAGCATCATCAACGTCTTCACCTCCAGCCACCTCTAAAGCTTCTTAAACGTTTGCTGCCTCCCTCCTTGGTGATGCCCAACAAACATCCTCTTCTACGTTGCAGCCACCTGCTACTTCCTTGCTCCAGTCGGTACAGCAGATCTTGAAGCCAGCCCTGCTTCAACGCCATCTCCAGCTACATCTTGCTGCAGTAAAAAACCAACAGCCGTTGAAAGTATCTCACACGAATCCTCTCACGCCTAACACTTTTCCCCTCTCTCACTAAGCTGATTTTATTATTAAAACTTAGGACTTGATTTTTATCAAGCCCTAAGTCATTACATCAAATCTTTCATGCTCGAGCTCCGGCCGGTGTCCACCTTGAAGCAGCTCCAGCCTGCTTCCTTCAACCTCAAGACACCCAACCACCAAATAGCAGCTCCACAACCCTTTGACAGCAGTCTTCACTTCCAGCCGATCGCCTCCGGCACCTCCTCAAGCTGTGCCTACACCTTCCTCAGTCTAACCTCCATTCCCACCAACCCAAGGTAGGTTTCTTCCTTTTGAATTGATTAAATTCTCATGCTCAATCTCCTTTAGTTGCATGTTCCATCTTGTTGTTCTTTTGAGAGAGATAAACTTGATTTTTATTTTTAAATCTCTTAAGAAGAGCAAAATAGGGAAATTTGGGTAGAATATCATATGGGATTTAGATTTATTTTGTGATATAATACAATTTCTTCCCAACTTGAACCGTTTTAGGCTTGTCATGAGAGTTTTATTTTACATTTTGGGCATGTTTTATGTTAAATATATATGTTTTATACGTATGAGCTAAAAGAATGAAAGATCCATCTAATCGATGGATTGGATCTTTCATTTCATAAGCCAAAAAAAAAAAATTGTATTATGCCCCCATTGATTTGTGTTTTAGTTTTATGATTCATGCTATTTGATGTTAGAAAATGCATTTAGATTAATTCATTTTGTTATTTATTTCATATTATATAGGATTCATTGTTACTTAGTTTAAAATCTACAGAATTTCAATCTTAGGTGAAGTCCAATTGTTATTTTATGAATGTATTTTCTTTCAAAAATCAAAACAAAATTGTGATATCCTTGGTTGCATGTCTTTGTTTTACTTCCGAAAATTTGATTCAATTCGGGTTTTGGAACCCATCTAAACCGATCAAACCCTACATTGGGTTTTCTGCTTCTCTGAAATTTCAATTCCTGCTTTAGCAGACAAAAACCTTCAAATTCACCCTTATGTGGGATTCGGATCATCCTACAAAAATCACAGTAGATTCATAATCGAATCTACTGATGATCTGGAAATTTGTAGGGTTTTCCAAGTAGTTTTGACCTTTGAAAAAAATTGGATTTTTCAGACTTCTGGGAAAATCTTTATTTTCTTTCGTCAGAGTATAGACATATCTTAATGCATCAAGTCCGCCAAATCCGTAGCCTTTACGCAAAAACTTTAAACATGAAAGTTGTTCCTAACATAATTTCCTGTCATTTCTCAAAATTTGGGAATTTGTGGATATGTTTTATTTTTTTTCCCAGATTTTCCTTTTCTGTCTAACAGATTCCAATGTCCAGAAATCTCAGAGATTTAGGTCTCTGATAACAGTATGGCCTTTTCCAAGCCATAACCCAAATCCCAATGGTGTAAAAAGAGAAAATCTTTCTATGTTTGTTAAGGACATTTTCCAACAATTTTATCCTTTTTCCCATCTATCTGCCATTTTCCCCATGTTTTCTACCGAAACCTGTCTGTTTCCCCTAAATCATAGAGTCGTCGGATTCCGATCCGACTTGCCGGAGTGGTACAGCTCCGACCATAGGTCAAAACCAGAAAGTGTAATAGGAAAAAATCCTTTCCTTACTGTTCCCTGTCACCACATAAAAGTTGAGAAATTTTTATGTAAGTTTGATATCCTAAATCCCCTTTAGAATCAACATTTTAGGCAAAAATCATAAAATTTAGGGTTTTTATTTGAATTTCCATATTTTAAAATACAAAAAAAATATATTTTTGAGCTTCATTCTATTTATAGGGTTATTTTAGGTGTCCATGCCAAATGTTGTTTAATTCTAAGTTCATTTGCTCCATGTGTTAGTTTATCTTTAAATTCAGAAGCGAAAATCAGGTTAAATTTGATATTTTATGATATTTTCGTCATTTTAAGGTTTTTATCATGTACATGAGCATATAGAATTAAATTAGGGTTAATTTCAATGTCATTTGCATTTCACATTTTTCATTTTTGCAAAATTTATTTCAGAAAACCCTAGTTTCAAGGCCATAGTCTTGTTATCGGGGGTATTTTGGTCATTTTGACCTAAATTTCGAAATTTCAATTTCTAATTCTCTAAAATTTCATGCATATCATCATATTTTATCATATTATGTTTGATTTATTTCGTTTGATTTATTTCATTTGATTTTCAAAATTCCAAAATTTACAAAAAATTCTTTCAGAAAACCCTGATTTCAAGGTCATTAGGGGTATTTTGGTCATTTTGATGCCAATTTCGAATTTTCAAGTTTATTTTCGAAATTTATTCATTATTTATCATGTTTATATCAAAGGGGGTATGATTTTGGGTTTATATCAGAATAATATCTGATAATTTCCCATATTTTCAGATAAACTCAGAAAAACCTACATTTTTGTGCTAACCTTGTTTTCTAGTTTTGCAGGAACATTCAAGAAGAAGATTTAGCTTTTATTTCTTTTATTTCAATTCAATGTAAAAATTAATTTAATATTTGGAATAAGAGTTACTTTTCTGTTTAGAATAGGGTTGCATTGCATATAGTTTAATTTCTGCAAAATTTCAATATCTGATGTATGATCCATATGCATTTATTTCAAATCCACTATGGTTTACACGAATGGCACGTGCACAAGCTTTTATGGAGTTTATAAACTCGGTGGGATTCGTATTTATGACCATAGTCAGAATACGAAGAAAACCAAGATTTATAATCTTTATATCAGCCACATTCAGCCTACACTCTTAGGCTAACTTCAAAATGCACTGTATTTCTCAAAGTTTTAAAAGGATTTCCCAATTCTTCAATGAAATTCCATTTTCAAAATCATATCATTCAAATTGCATTATTTTCAAATTCATTTTCCAATTTCAATTTCAGAAAAATCAATTTTCTCAAGGATTTACCAAGTCTTTCTCAGGATTGGATTTTCCCAGAATTCTAAATTTTCAAATGAGATTTCAAAGTATTTCCCAAGTTCAAATCAAGATTTTCCTATGTTTTAACATTCTCAAATTTCAAAATACCAAGTTTTCAGAAATCCATTTTCTCAGAATTCCCGTTTTCCTAAGAATTCATTTTCCCTTTCAGAAATCCCTTTTCCAATGAACTTCCTGATTTTCTCAGAATTTTTAAACCCATTTCCTCAGAAAAGCAATTCCAAATTTCAAAATCAATTTTCTAAAGTTCAAATTTTCTTGAGAAATCACTTTCCAATGCAAATTTCTGGTTTCCAATGAAATTCAATGATTTTCTCAAGAATTCAATTTTCAAGTACTTTTCCAATCAATTTTCAAGCATATTTCAATTTTCCAAAGCAAACATTATATTTTCTCAAACTTGCATTATTTTCAAAATTTCATAGCACAAGCCTGATTCTTTGTGCACTCTAGGAAAAATAGAGCATAATTTAGCTATTTGAGTCGAGTTAAAGTACATAATTGGTCCTTGATTCAATTACCCCTGGTAAAGGCACCAGGAACGGTTGAACCTCGTACCGACAGGCGGATCCCATTCCACAAAATTTTCCCGCAAATTTTCAAAACGGAAGCGAGTTAATTTTCAAAAACCATTTTCAAAACTTTGGTCAAGTTTGACTCGCGAAATTTGTTTCTCTCTCGCAAGAGAGGGGAAAAATTTTGCGTGATAACAGGTTTGGCGACCGAGATGGGACCTGTGTTCGCCTGATCAATTGTGTGTTTTAACTTAGTTCAATTATCAAAATTATGTTCTATGGAATGTCAGCTTTAATTCCTGATATCATGTGAACCTAGGAGCCTAGACTTGAACCCAGTTGACATGGATTGCATGTAGACTAGGCATGGTTTGGTAGGACCATATTGAGGAGAATTATGCATGCTCACTTAGACTTAGGTCTGAAATACAACACTCCTCAATCTAGGACTTGTATGAAAACAATGTTTGCTTCTTCAAAAGTTTTCAAAATTCTATCTCTTTAGGACTTAGAGCCCTCTGTTTGCCTGCATGTGATCATATTTCAAAAACCACACCACCTATGTCTACCCGATCTTCACGTTGTTGGACTCTTTTCTAGAACCATAGTTCGGGACAGAGCCTCACAACTTGGCCACTTATTTGGGCTAACGCCCCCTTGCCACGTACCAAGGGCCATAGTCCAACGTATATCGGCAGACACTCAAGGATGTTGGGAAAACACAAGCCTAGACCCGGAAATGAGTTTTATGCCACGTACATCGAGCCTCGACTAGAGTATATCGGCATAGCATGATTGGACGCAGTTGATGTAAGCCTAGAGACAGGATTAGGGTCCTAAAGCTCTTTCAAAATCAATGCATTTAGAGTTGGCTTCTTAGGGATTGTTGTATGTGCATAATTGTTTGTAATTGAATGTATGATATTCATTTTCGCTTTATTTTATCATATTTTTCCCAATTTTCCAAAATACCGAACAATTTTCCAAAATACCTCATTTTTCATCTTTTATGAAATATCTCTTTTTTCTCAAAAACCCTGGATGATTTTTTCAAATTATCCACCTTTTCTTCAAAACTCCAGGTTATTTTCCATTCTTTCGTTCCTCTGGACTTCGAATTTCTAGTTTTTTATCCTGCCTGCAAATTTCAAAATTCTTGTATTTTTTCAATGTCTAAATTCCAATTTTCCTATCTTTCAGTCCAATGGCATCTAGTCAGCTCGACTCCGTTTTTCCTGAGGGTCACATCTCCTAGGAGGTGCGACAAAGTCTTCCTGAGCATCGAGCTCTCAGCACCGGACCCTTCTTCCCCCGGTGGTACTATGTCTGGTTCAAAAACTTCTCTCGTATGTTTCTGGACCACTTGAGCGATTGCGGGTTGGAACTGACATCTGCAGTAGGAAAGTTGACAGTCAACGGCAATCTGATCCATGCGCTGGCAGAGCGATGGAATCTGCGTACCTCCACATTCTGGTTTTCGTGGTGCGAGATGACATTACTGATGGATGAATTTTCAGAGATCATGGGACTGCCTGAGCCAGTCGGTCAGCCTGGAGATCCATTAGAGCAGCAGCTTCTAATTAATGTCAAGGGTCTGGACCCTAAAGATGTCGTGGCTCACATGACAGGGCATAAGTCTTGGCCACTGATTGAAGAAAATGGGAATGAGTACATGAGCCTGATCGAGATCTATCGGCAGTATGGAGAATTCGCAGAAGTCAGCTCGTTGTCCAGGACAGCTCGAGAGAGAATTCAGCATGCGATGGTTTTGTGTACTGTGGGACTTGCTTTCTTTCCAAATGGATAGAATTATGTGGATGTCAGAATAGTTCAACTTTTGAGAAGATGGGGAAGTCGACAGACCAGCTGTCTCTCGATAGCCATGGTCGCACTTGCTTTTCTATAGAGAGGACTGACCTGCTTCACACTTGGAGAGTCCATTCTAGTCGAGGGATGTATCTATGCTCTTCAGTCTTGGTTCCTTCAGCATGTGCCGACTAGAGCGAGTTCGTTCAGATACAACGGCAAGGAGCTCCTTCCACTTGCGCGATATTGGTTCCTGATCGATTATTTGCCGGAAGAAGAAGTGGTGTGGGACTATTTTGATCGAGAGTTTTCACCTCCCAGATACACCTATGCATATGGCAAGAGATTCAAGTTGCTTGATTCATTCTTCTGCGCTTATTATCATCCAGAGCGGTGTGTTTGACAGTTTTCTCAGAGACAAGCACATAAGAGATGCGACTGCTATCAGGAGTCCTGCCAGAGTTTGACCTTGCATCAACGCAATGGTCCGGAACATACCATTCTGCAAGATATGGCTGGGATTCTTTTGTTACTCTTCCTCTTTTCCCCAGTCCTCGTGTCTTTGCTAATCGTTAAGAGTGGTGGCAGTCTGTCTATATGCCCCCTCTTTCTCAAGTCCACTATTGATGCAATCATATTTTTCCTTCAATAAAAAAATTCTTCAATTTTCATTTTATCATGGTTTGGCGACCTCGCCTAGGTGACAAGGCATATTTGCAGTTGTTCGTTCTTCTTGCAAAGAATGACAACATAATTGTCGTGACTCCAGCGGCGACCCAATCCCTAGTAATGGGATGTTCTTCTAATTATCTACCAAATTCTCATCAAATATTTTCCCTATATTCATTTCTATCCTAAATCTTCATCATCGAAATTTAATCATCTATCTCATTCTGTATAGAGCATCAGTATTCCCAAGTGGTTCAGATCAGATCAAGCAAGAAGACACCACCGTGTCAGTGCATCAGCAATTTTAGAAGCAGGCAAGAAGAAATGAATTCTCCAAGGTCTGCCAGAAGACAGAGTATGAATGATAGGGATGACATTGATCCGGCTACATATAAGATGTTTAAGAAAATGATGATTAGGATGATGTCTGAGCAAGCTGAAGACAGTCTCAGAAAGGCTCCCATCAAGGAGAAGACATTTGTCTCCTTCTCTCAAAATATCACTGGCAAGAGCAACAAGTGATTCGGTGCGTGTCTGCTCGATATTTTATTCTCGTCGATGTCCTCTATCATCGTGGATTCAGTTCTGAATATGCCAGATGCCTAGATGAAGATGAAGCCAAAGAAGTCATGCGGGAGGTGCATGAAGGCATTTGCGGTGATCACGTCGGCTACCAAACTCTTATCAAGCAAATCATCCGGGCAAGATATTATCGGAAGACTATGCAGCAAGATTGCTACTATTTTGTGAAGAAGTGAGCTTTATGCTAGATACATGCACCTTCTATTCATTCGCCAACAACATATTTGCAAATCACCATCTCTCCATGGCTATCTTCTATGTGGGGCCTTTGATATTGTGGGCCCCATCACTTCTGCTTCAAACGACTACAAATATTTTCTTGCCGCAATAGAATATTTTACTAAATGGGTCAAAGCTATCACTTTGCGTACAGTAGAAGGTCGACACGTGGTCTCATTCATCCACAAGAATATCCTTTGTCGTTTTGGCGTACCACACGATATCGTGTCAAACAATGATAGTCATTTCAAGAATGAGAGAATGAGGACATTTGGCTTGAAGTTCAGAATTCAGCATCATTTCTCCGCTCCCTATTATCCTCAAGGGAATGGTCAGGCATATGTCGCCAATAAAATTCTGATTAGAATCCTGGAGCGAACTTTGGAAATAGGCTGTGACTGGCATGAGAAGATCAATGATGCATTGGGGGCATACAGAACCACCATTCGAACTCCAATTAATGCTACTCCGTCAGAACTTGTCTACGGAACTGAAGTAGTGCTGCCTCTACATGTTTAGAAACCTGCCTTGAAGTTCGCATCACTGCTGGAGTTACCGCTTGATCAGTATTAGCAGCAGCGACTGGTACAACTTGATTTGCTCAATGAAAGAAGACTATGAGCAGCAGAGCATGCCTAATCATATCGGCAGAGGGTAGCCTGACAATATGCAAATATTGTCATTGAAAGGAAATTCTGAGTCAATGATCTAGGGCTCAGTTCAACGACCTATCTCAAGCACTGCCCGGGTGGCAAATGGTCACTGAATTGAGAAGGGCCCTATGTTATCGAGGAAGCATTACCCCGCAATTCATATCTGATCATCAATGCCGATGGTGTGGAATTATCAGACCCCATCAATGCTCAACATTTGAAAATTTTCTATACTTAAATCCTCTATTCCATCATTTGTAATTCCTCAATATATTTTCTTCAATAATGGTCAAATTCTTCTTTCCCAGTTACACTGGGGCATTATTTTGAAAATTGTTTTCAAAACATCTTGTATGCAGGTAGGATCAAACAAATCTCTCATTTTGCATACATGTGCATTCATTTACATCATTTTGCATACATTTGCATTCATTTGTATTTACGTGCATACATTCGCATTCATCTGCATCAATTTGCATTTGCATCAAATTAACTTCCCCTTCAGGTTAAAGGATAAACCTGAACTACCCATTCAGGATAAGGGATAAATCCTGAGACCCCGACAGTTGTCAAAGTCATCGTGAGGATGAAGACTAAAAATCTCTCATCAGAATCAGTTGGGTATATTTTCAAAATTCAGTGTTCATGCTGGTAAATTTTCAAAAATTCAGTGTTCGTGCTGGTAAGATTTTCAAAAACCAGTGTTCGTGCTGGTAAAATTTTCTAAATCCAGTGTTTATGCTGGTAAATCTTCAAAATTCAGTGTTCGTGCTGGTAATTCTTCCAAAAACAGTATTCGTACTGATCCATTTTCAAAATCCAGTACTTATACTGGTTCATTTCCAAAATCCGATATTCACACTGGTACATCTTTCAAAATCCAATTGTTATTGGTCGGACTTTCAAAATCCAATTTTTATTGGTCAAACTTTCTAAATCTGGTTTACTGGTTAATGTTTTCAAACCTAATTCATGCTAGTCTAGTTTTTCTTTGGGATTCGAGTTCCGACTCGAATTTCCTTTCCTTCTAACCGGTCTAGTTTTCCTTCGGAATTCGAGTTCCGACTCGAATTTTCTTTTCTTCTAATTAGTCTAGTTTTCCTTCGGGATTCGAGTTTCGACTCGAATTTTCTTTCCTTCTAACCGGTCTAGTTTTTCTTCGGGATTCGAGTTTCGACTCGAATTTTCTTTCCTTCTAACCGGTCTAGTTTTTCTTCGGGATTCGAGTTCCGACTCAAATTTTCTTTCCTTCTAATTAATCTAGTTTTCCTTCGGGATTCGAGTTCCGACTCGAATTTCCTTTCCCTCTAATTGATCTACTTTTCCTTCAGAATTCGAGTTCCGATTCGAATTTCTTTTCTTTCCACAATGGATCTAGTTTTCCTTCAAAGATTCAAGTTTCGACCCGAGTTTTCTTTTTCTTCTGAATTGGTTTAGAAAATTAGAGTTCTGACTCGAATTTTCTTTCAAATCCAATTCAAATGTCTAGAATTGGTCTAGAAAATTAGAGTTCTGACTTGAATTTTCTTTCAAAACCCAATTCATTTAGTTTTTCCTTGAAGATTTGAATTCTGATTCGAAACTTCCCTTAAAACCCAGTTTAGCACCTGATCCATTCAAAGCTCACAAGTTGAATCCTTACTTCTTAGACTGTGATCCCTAGGTTAAATTTCTATGGAATTGATAGTTCTTAGGTTGAATCCCTATTGAACCCATGTTGTTCCCAGTGAACCATTGTCGTTCTTAGGTTGAATTCCTATTGAACCCATATTTTTTCCAGTAAGCCAATTCTCAATTTCGACTTTCAGGTCATCCAATTTCCAAATTTTCAATTTCCAATCCCAACTTTGACCTTCAGGTCAATCAAATTCCAATGTCGACCCTCAGGCCATCCAATCACCAATGTCGGCCCTCAGACCATCCAATTACCAATTCGGCCCTCGGGCCACCCAAATTCCAAATCTCTAATTTTGACCTTTGGGTCACTCAATTTCCAATTTCAAATACCAAATTTCCAATTTCCAATTTCAAATTTCAAATTTCAAATTTCAAATTTCAAATTTCAAATTTCAAATTTCAAATTTCAAATTTCAAATTTCAAATTTCAAATTTCAAATTTCAAATTTCAAATTTCAAATTTCAAATTTCAAATTTCAAATTTCCAATTTCCAATTTCCAATTTCCAATTTCCAATTTCCAATTTCCAATTTCCAATTTCCAATTCCCAATTTTTCAATCTCCAAAATTCCAATTTCGACCTTCAGATCAATCAATTTCCAAATTTCCAATTTCGACCTTTGGGTCAATCAATTCCAATTTTGGCCTTCAGGTCAATCAATTTCAAAATTTCCAATTTCCAATTTCAAAATTTCCAATTTCCAATTTTCAATTCCAATTTCGGCCCTTGGGCCACCCAATTACCAATTTCCAAATTTCTAATTTCGACCTTCGGGTCAATAAATTTCCAAGATTCTAATTTCGACCTCCAGGGTCAACCAATTGTCAAATTTTCAAATTCGACCTTTGGGTCAATCGATTCCAATTTCGACCTTCGGGTCAATCAATTTCCAATTTCCAAATATCAATTTCCAATTTCCAATTTCCAATTTCCAATTTTCAATTTTCAATTTTCAATTTTCAATTTTCAATTTTCAATTTCCAATATCAAATATCAAATATCAAATTTCAAATTTCAAAATTTCAATTTCCAATTTTGACCCTTTTGGTCACCGAATACCAATTTCAATCATTTCCTCTTGCGAGAGACCCTTTTTACAGGGAGAGTTCGAGGGAGCTCGATCTTTTCGCATGCTATCCTTTGTTCACTTAGCCCCTTTTCAGGGAGTGTTTGAAGGGACTTGTGTCTATGTGAACCGTTTGCAAAACAAATTTCCAATTTCATACAAGGAACCCTTAGTTCAGGGAGAGCTTCGACGAAAGTTCGCTTTCCTTGTGACCATAATTTCATACTAGGCCATTTCATCATGAAGGACCCTTTTTTCAAAGAGAGTGTGATGGACTCGTTCCTTCATGACCAATTCACTGACCTCACCATTACCGGCCCCCTTTCCATAAGAGAAGCCTAATGTTAGAAAGTTTTGACGAAAACTTAATTTCTCTTCGAAAGTTCATTTTGCAAACACCTCCTCTTCAAGGAAGAGAGGAGTAATTTCTATTTCCCCATTTCTGAATCTTCTCCTTTAGGGAAAGGAGAAGAAAATTTTTGTCATGGATGCGTTGCGCTTCAGATGCTCGCTCTCACCAAGGATTTCAAGAAAATTTTGCCAATTTGTCATTAAATATTTGTTGATTTCAAAATCTTTATTGCACAAAAATATTACCTCAGAATACGTTCAGTATTACTTCCAAAAAGACAAAGCTTTTGTGAAAAAGGATTCAAAATTCAAATTCTTTCTATTGACCAACCAAAAGGATGAAGAATAAATCCCCGATATGGCCAGCAAAGGAAATTCAATGTTGTTGTAAAGCCATAAGTGATTGATATTGATCGCAGTTAATGGCATATTTTTAAAGATCATTCTTGAAAAATAAAGCAGTCGAAATATCCTAGGCGATACAGAAAAATTGACTCAATCCCCATATCTCCTCAATCACTAAGCTGCAATTAAATATCTGCAAAAGGGATCTCTCAATTGTCGTCAAGATGAAGACGAATTATGTGAGTCGACCCCCGGGGCCAAAGAAGATTTAAATCATCTCCAAGATGACGGAGTTTGTGACGGATCCTTCCAGGGAAAGTTTAGAGCACCGTCAAGATGAAGGTGACTGCGATGAGACTCCCGACAAACCCTAAAGGATATTTAATTTCTGCTATCATCAAGAGATTTCCAACCAATAAGCCAATAACCGTCGATATAATCCCTAAGAGAAAAAGAAAGATCGAAACATCTCCAAGATGAAGGAGTTTGTGACGTACCCTTCCAAAAAAAAAGAGAGAAAAGTCAGGACATCTCCAAAATGAAGGATGATGTAATAAAATCCCCAAAAGCCTAAGAGAGCTCTAATTCTGCCAAAAAAAAAAGAAAAAAAAAGTGGGCAGAAAGATCATCATGAGAAAAGAATCCCAAGATATTAGACTGCTGAATCTGTCAAGAATCTTCTTTAAAATTTGTGAAATTCTATTATCAATATTCCTTCACCAATTGCTTTCACAATATCAAGAATACTCTCTTTTCTATTCATATCAAGGAAATTGATAGCCTCCTTGAAAGAAAGTCAATTGCAAGAAATTTGAATTCGAATATTAATTCTATGAAGTTAAGCCTAGTCGGAGGTAATACTTCAGGTAGAAAAGAGAGAATATTTTCAAAACAATATGCAGCATTTTCAATTATTTTGAATCAATAATAATTTTCAACATTTTGACAATATTTTCTAGCTATCCTGGCGTGAAGTGAGAACATGAGGTTCATCTTTAGCGCATCCTGACATCAGTTGTTATCCCTTTTAAGGACTTGATAACGGGAGTTTCAAGATTCCTTCCATTCTGTTGGTATAATCTAAGCGCATGGGCTCTCAGATTCGCACACTTTCCTGTGTCCCCACTGTCCCACCATAGACAGTCCAATTTCGGCTGGAGGTTAAGCCACCAATCATTTTCTCGCAAAAGGTCACCAATTTTAAAAGTTATTTAGTCTCAGCAATGAGGCGCCCAAAATCAAACCCATTTTCAAGCTTTAGGGACCCCAATTTCATCCTTTTGCAAAACCCCTATCGGATTCATTGTGCGGAAATCCGAAGGTTCCATCATGGTTTCTTCCTTCGAGGATTCCATTCATTTTCCGCCCAATCAGGATAAGGGTACAAACCTGAGCCTCCTTTGATGAGGTATTTCATTTTCCGCCCAATCAGAATAAGGGTACAAACCTGAGCCTCCTTTGATGAGGTATTTCATTTTCTGCCCAATCAGGATAAGGGTACAAACCTGAGCCTCCTTTGATGAGGTATTTCATTTTCTTCCCAATCAGGATAAGGGTACAAACCTGAGCCTCCTTGGATGAGGTATTTCATTTTCCGCCCAATCAGGATAAGGGTACAAACCTGAGCCTCCTTTGATGAGGTATTTCATTCCCCGGTCAGGTTAAGGGTCAAACCTGAGCTTCGTTTCTACATGAGGCATTTTCCGTCCCATCCAGGTTAAGGGCAAAACCTGAATCTCACTTCTTTTGAAGTAAAATGTTCTTCTTCATTCTTCAATTCAAATCTACCATTTTCATCAGGGCTAATATTTTCATATCCAGTCAAATCCTTCTAACTGGGGCATTTTTATAGCCCAAATTTGGTGTGTTTTTCTTTGCCACTAAGCTCGTCTTCAAGCCAGCTTAGTAGCAAAGAGGGGCATCTGTAAACACCCCAAATTTTTCTCATCCACTTTCAAACAATCCTCCTCGTGCAATGCCAACCCTATTAGGTCAGTGTAGGAGTCAAACCCCGAGTCAGTTTCAAAAAATCAACATTTTACCAACTTTTATTAGGAAAATTACCATTTTACCCCTAGATCATCCTGAACCCTAGTCAGTTGGAGTCCACCAAGCTTGTTGGTCAGTTCAAAACAGTTAGAATATTAGTCATTTCAAGCTCATCTGATCTCACAATGAACATACCATTTTCATTCCTGACCATTCCTGCTAAAATGGGATCCTTTCTTCAGAAATGAGCTCATTGCTCACTCAAATCCAAACTAATTGTCTCTGAGTCAGTCATTCCCAGGCAGTCATGTTCCCTAGAGTCTAACTTGAGCTCACCAGAAGTTCAAGCACTCCAGTTTCGGTTCAAAATCATTTACAAGTGTCTAGGAGCCCATTTTAGTCCATTTCAGTTCTTTCAGCTGAAATTGAGTTGAGTTCAGCCAATTGAGCTAGTGTTCGAGCTTCAATTTTAGTTCATGTCAGTATTATTGACCTTTTTTTAGCTCAAAGTCAGCTCAAGTTCGTAATTCACTTCGCTCCAGTGACCATTCTGTACCATTTCTTTAAAATGACAGCTTTTCTTGAAAATTCAGTCGGAAAGGTCAGTTGAGTCAGTATCATTGTCAGCTCATTGGAGTTCTGAAACTCTAAAGCCCAGCTCAATCTAGCTCATCTCAGTTAAATCCAGCTCAAACCCTAATTTCCAGTGTCATTCTAACCCAGTAGAGTCCAGAAACCATTTCTTCAACCATTTTGCAAATTTTATCAATTTTTAATGCTTTTTAAACTGGTACAAGTGTAAATCGGGGTTTAAAATCCAAAATTCTTCATTCAGGGTCTGCATTTCGCATGTCATTTCTCATCATTTCATATCATTTCTAAGCCTTTCATAACATTTCATCACATTTTATTTTATTTTCAAAGTCCAGAACTCCAGTTTTATAAATTTCAATCCAGATTGAGTTTTAAAAGTTTTCAGAAATCAATTTCAAACCTCGGGTTTCCAAAATTGACAATTTTACCCCCGGGATTCTAAATTTGGAATTATTTTCTTGAGAAAAACAATCTGGATTTATTTCAAAATCAAATTTTCAAATTCTACACTGGATTTGCTTCGCAACGAGGTATTGAACTTCAAAATCCGAGCTTGTTTCAAAAACTGCCAAAAATAGCTCGTTTCGTCTAAAAATTTTCTGAAAAGACTTTTTTTCCCCTTTAATCGTCAAAATGAATTTCAAAAGTGGAATTTGGACCCGCTCTGAGATGGTCCATCCATTTGCATTTTCTGTTTTAATTTATAAAAAAGAAAAAAAAATTTACCTTTTTCTTTATTTTTTTTATTGTTTTATTTTTTTTATTTTATTTTATTATTTTATTTTCCTAAGGTGGGACCCACAAGGGGGTGGACCACCCTAGCCCTCAATCCAGCCCACTTTCTTTCTTCCTCCATTTTTTTTTCTTTTATTTTCTTTTCTTTCCTTTTTTCTTTCTTTTCTTCCTTTTTCTTTTCTTTTTTTCTTTTTTTCTTTCCTCCTTTCTTTACTCTCCCAGCCACTCACGTACAACTTTTCCTCTTCTTCTTCTTCTCTTCCTTTCCCTCCTTTTCCTTCTTCCCCTCTTCTTTCCTTTTCCTTCCCTTCCTTCTTTCCCCTTTCTTCCTTACCTCCTTTCCATCTTTTTCAAAAGGAGAAGGCTACAGCCATTTACGTGGGGCTACCCATGGCATATTATAGGAAACTTAGGTTTTGATTTTATCAAAACCTAAGTTAGCATAAAAGAAAAAAAGGAGCATACGTTGGCTATCTCTTCTCTCCATTCAACGCCTCTCTCTCTCTCTCTCTCTCTCTCTCTCTCTCTCTCTCTCTCTTTACCTCCCTTCTTCTCTCCTTGGCTGCTACAGCCACAGCCGCCTTCCAACCTCTCTACAGCCACCTCCAAGGACTCCATCCAGCATCATCAACGTCTTCACCTCCAGCCACCTCTACAGCTTCTTAAACGTTTGCTGCCTCCCTCCTTGGTGATGCCCAACAAACATCCTCTTCTATGTTGCAGCCACCTGCTACTTCCTTGCTCCAGTCGATACAGCAGATCTTGAAGCCAGCCCTGCTTCAACGCCATCTCCAGCTACATCTTGCTGCAGTCAAAAACCAACACCCGTTGAAAGCATCTCACACGAATCCTCTCACGCCTAACACTTTTCCCCTCTCTCATTAAGCTGATTTTATTATTAAAACTTAGGACTTGATTTTTATCAAGCCCTAAGTCATTACATCAAATCTTTCATGCTCAGCCTCTAGCATCTTCAAGCAACCATTATCCCAACCTTGAAGCTTCGGCCGGTGTCCACCTTGAAGCAGCTCCAGCCTGCTTCCTTCAACCTCAAGACACCCAACCACCAAATAGCAGCTCCACAACCCTTTGACAGCAGTCTTCACTTCCAGCCGATCGCCTCCGGCACCTCCTCAAGCTGTGCCTACACCTTCCTCAGTCTAACCTCCATTCCTGCCAACCCAAGGTAGGTTTCTTCCTTTTGAATTGATTAAATTCTCATGCTCAATCTCCTTTAATTGCATGTTCCATCTTGTTGTTCTTTTGAGAGAGATAAACTTGATTTTTATTTTTAAATCTCTTAAGTAAAGAAGAGCAAAATAGGGAAATTTGGGTAGAATATCATATGGGATTTAGATTTATATTTGTGATATAATACAGTTTCTTCCCAACTTGAACCGTTTTAGGCTTGTCATGAGAGTTTTATTTTACATTTTGGGCATGTTTTATGTTAAATATATATGTTTTATACGTATGAGCTAAAAGAATGAAAGATCCATCTAATCGATGGATTGGATCTTTCATTTTATAAGCCAAAAAAAAAAATGTATTATGTCCCCCATTGATTTGTGTTTTAGTTTTATGCTTCATGCTATTTGATGTTAGAAAATGCATTTAGATTAATTCATTTTGTTATTTATTTCATATTATATAGGATTCATTGTTACTTAGTTTAAAATCTACAGAATTTCAGTCTTAGGTGAAGTCCAGTTGTTATTTTATGAATGTATTTTCTTTCAAAAATCAAAACAAAATTGTGATATTCTTGGTTTCATGTCTTTGTTTTACTGCCGAAAATTTGATTCAATTCGGGTTTTGGAACTCATTTTAACCGATCAAACCCTACATCGGGTTTTCTGCTTCTCTGAAATTTCAATTCCTGCTTTAGCAGACAAAAACCTTCGGATTCACCCTTATGTGGGATTTGGATCATCCTCCAAAAATCACAGTGGATTCATAATCGAATCTACTGATGATCCGGAAATTTTTAGGGTTTTACAATTTGACCTTTGAAAAAAATTGAATTTTCCAGACTTCTGGGAAAATCTTTATTTTCCTTCGTCAGAGTATAGACAGACCCTAATGCATCAAGTCTGACCAATCCGTAGCCTTTCTGCAAAAACTTTAATCATAAAAGTTGTGCCTAACATAATTTCCTGTCATTTCGCAAAATTTGGGAATTTTTGGATCTGTTGCATTATTTTTCCCAGATTTTTACTTTCTGTCTAACAGATTCCAATGTCTAGAAATCTCAGAGATTTAGGTCTTTGATAACAGTATGGCCTTTTCCAAACAATAACCCGAATCCCAATGGTGTCAAAATATCAAATCTTTCTCTGTTTGTCAGAGACATTTTACCACAATTTCAGCCTTTTTCCCATCTGTCTGCCATTTTTCCCATGTTTGCCACCGAAAACTGTCTGTTTCCCCTAAATCCTAGAGTCGCCGGATTCCGATCCGACTTTCCGGAGTAGTACAGCTCCGACCATAGGTCAAAACCAGAAAGTGTAAAAGGAAATAATCTTTGCCTTACTGTTCCTTGTCACTCCATAAAATTTGAGAAATTTTTATGGAAGTTTGATATCCTAAATCCCCTTTAGAATCAACATTTTAGGCAAAAATCATAAAATTTAGGGTTTTTATTTCAATTTCCATATTTTAAAATACAAAAAAAATAGATTTTTGAGCTCCATTCTGTTTCTAGGGTTATTTTAGGTATCCATGCCAAATTTGGTTTAATTCTAAGTTCATTTGCTCCATGTGTTAGTTTATCTTTAAATTCAGAAGCGAAAATCAGGCGAAAATCAGGTTAAATTTGATATTTTATTATATTTTCGTCATTTTAAGGTTTTTATCATGTACGTGAGCATATAAAATTATATTAGGGTTAATTTCAATGTCATTTTCATTTCACATTTTTCATTTTTGCAAAATTTATTTCAGAAAACCCTGGTTTCAAGGCCATAGTCTTGTTATCGGGGGTATTTTGGTCATTTTGACCTAAATTTCGAAATTTCAATTTCTAATTCTCCAAAATTTCATGCATATCATCATATTTTATCATATTATGTTTGATTTATTTCATTTGATTTTCAAAATTCCAAAATTTACAAAAATTCTTTCAGAAAACCCTGATTTCAAGGTCATTAGGGGTATTTTGGTCATTTTGACCCCAATTTCGAATTTTCAAGTTTATTTTCGAAATTTATTCATTATTTATCATGTTTATATCAAAGGGGGTATGATTTTGGGTTTATATCTGAATAATATCTGATAATTTCCCATATTTTCGGATAAATTCAGAAAAACCTACATTTTTGTGCTAACCTTGTTTTCTAGTTTTGCAGAAACATTCAAGAAGAAGATTTAGCTTTTATTTCTTTTATTTCAATTAAATGTAAAAATCAATGTAATATTTGGAATAAGAGTTACTTTTCTGCTTAGAATCGGGTTGCATTGCATATAGTTTAATTTCTGCAAAATTTCAATATATGATGTATGATCCATATGCATTTATTTCAAATCCACTATGGTTTACACGAATGGCACGTGCACAAGCTTTTATGGAGTTTATAAACTCGGTGGGATTCGTATTTATGGTCATAGTTAGAATACAAAGAAAACCAAGATTTATGATCTTTATATCAGCCACATTCAGCCTACACTCTTAGGCTAACTTCAAAATGCACTGCATTTCTCAAAGTTTTAAAAGAATTTCCCAATTCTTCAATGAAATTCCATTTTCAAATTCATATTCATTCATTCATATCATTCAAATTGCATTATTTTCAAATTCATTTTCCAATTTCAATTTCAGAAAAATCAATTTTCTCAAGGATTTACCAAGTCTTTCTCAGGATTGGATTTTCCCAGAATTCTAAATTTTCAAATGAGATTTCAAAGTATTTCCCAAGTTCAAATCAAGATTTTCCTATGTTTTAACATTCTCAAATTTCAAAATCCCAAGTTTTCAGAAATCCATTTTCTCCGAATTCCCGTTTTCCTAAGAATTCATTTTCCCTTTCAGAAATCTCTTTTCCAATGAACTTCCTGATTTTCTCAGAATTTTCAAACCCATTTCCTCTGAAAAGCAATTCCAAATTTCAAAATCAATTTTCTAAAGTTTAAATTTTCCTGAGAAATCACTTTCCAATGCAAATTTCTGGTTTCCAATGAAATTCAATGATTTTCTCAAGAATTCAATTTTCAAGTACTTTTCCAATCAATTTTCAAGAATATTTCAATTTTCCAAAGCAAACATCATATTTTCTCAAACTTGCATTATTTTCAAAATTTCATAGCACAAGCCTGATTCTTTATGCACTCTAGGAAAAATAGAGCATAATTTAGCTATTTGAGTCGAGTTAAAGCACATAATTGGTCCTTGGTTCAATTACCCCTGGTAAAGGCGCCAGGAACGATTGAACCTCGTACCGACAGGCAGATCCCATTCCACGGAATTTTCCTGCAAATTTTCAAAACGGAGGCGAGTTAATTTTCAAAAAACATTTTCAAAACTTTGGTCAAGTTTGACTCGCGAAATTCGTTTCTCTCTCGCATAAGAGGGGAAAAATTTTGCGATGACAACAAGGTTGAAGGCACATTTTCTTGCGTGGAAGTGCGAGACACTCCAACAAGAAGGATCGGCTCTACCTCCATCCGATCTTCTAAGCCACCCGATCGCGAATCGGCTTATTTCCCATCTTCGGTGGACTTCAAACGTGGTGCAGTTGCAAAACAGATCTCCATGGTGATATTCCAACATCCTTGAAGAAGACAGGACGCAAATCCAAAGGCATCTTTCGCTCTTTCCTTCCCCACAGTCGTCGGATCGCCCTGGAAGTTGGTCTTTCTTTTCCTCCGTTCTTTTAGATAGCTTCGAGTCCACCTAAGTCTTCCCTTATACCTTTAGCCATTTTCTGTTTTGTTTATTTATTTCTTAGCAAAACCTCTGTCGTTTTACATTATTTTCATGTTTTGAAAATCGTTTTGGAGGCTGGAATTGATCTAGCTTTATGTGTGTGGTATCATTGCTAAATCGGCTAGATCTAATCTAGCCGATTCCAATATTGGTGTTAGTTTTTTGTTTTTTGGATTTTATTCCAGAAGTTCTCTGTGTTAAAACGTGTTTCAAAGTTGAAAGTAGATCTAGGTGTGTCGTTAGGTTTGGTTTACATTTTTGTTTTAATCATATCCCAAAAATCGGCTAGACCCTTTCTAGCTGATTTTGGACATTTTTTATTTGCTTTTATCTGAAGTTTTGTGGTTGCGTCGTAGGTAAATCAGACCTTATTTCTAGTTTAGATGGTCTAAAATCTCAAGTTGTTTCAGTCTTAGGTGTCGTTGAGTCCAGTGTTGAATTTCGTTTTAAATCCAAAAAGGGAAATCAACTAGATCTAGTCTAGCCGATTTAAGTGTTTCTTAATTTCCAGTGTCTACGTGTTATTTCAGTGGTCTACTGTGTTAAAAATATTTATTTTAGTTTTATTTCACGTTGGATTTTATTTGTGTTTGATGTGATGTTGCATTGAGTCCTTCGTTTAAAGTGTGTCATTTCATATATAATGAATTCTTCATTTTTATTTAGTGAGTAGTTTTCTTTTTGCTGCATTTTCCTTAGGTCGTGTAGTAGTGTTTTACATTGTAATTAGGTGGTAATTAGTTGTTTTCAATCTCGTTATTAGTCTGTTTCAAGGAAAAAGCAATGCAAATTTTTAGTTTTCTTAGTTTATGAAAAAGTGGTTTAGGCGTGTTAGAGGGTTGTCACCCCAAGCTGGACGTCAGCCATTAGAGGTCTAGTTTAAGGTTGGGTTGTTTCGGTAAGTTTTCATTTGAATGGGAAAGGTTCATTCTAGAGTCTAGGTTCATTTGTGCATTAGTTTAGGAAACGATTTTAGTGTTTTGTTTTAGGTAAGTCTTGATTTTAGGATTCTCTAAATTAGATGTTTGAAAATGTTATGTTTTTAGTATTAACCTTTTTATTGTTGTAGGTAGATATTAGGTATTTGAATTAGGATAGTATCATTTAATTAGTTAGGTGTTATCGACCTTTAGAAGGAGGGCATTTGAGTAAAATTGAGTGGAAAGACGTTTTTGGCTAATTTGGGAAAATTTTGAAATGTCTCTTGTCCAATCCAGCTAGAAAGGATTGAACCTTTCAAATTTGGAAACCGAATTTCAGTTCAAAAATTAATTATTAAAAGCACCTTGCACGAATTTTGGGAAAGGAGTTTAATTTTAAAATCTTTCTTCAAGTGAATTCAAAACCGTGTGGGGCCTCTTTATTCTTGACGGTTTCAGCTTCTTTACTTTCCAATTTTATTTGTAAGGCAATAAGACTCTTTAGGCTGGACGATTTCTTCTCCTCCAACTTTCCAAATTGGTTTGGAAAGCAATTAAGGAGAAGAATCTCCTTTGGTTTGGACGGTTTTTGGACAATCCAAGTTTCCAAATTCATTATTGATCATTTACTCAATCTTGTCTGTCTTTCCACATTGACTTATATTAGCCTTAGCCTCAGATTATTTTAGTTAAGATGAATTAACTTTAGGTTAATAATTGAGTCCTTAGTTAGTTAGGTCTTAATTAGAGTTTAATATATTCCAACTAGGCGTGTAAGTTAGAGAAAGTCGTAACATTAATTTGTCCTTGTTATTTTTAATTAATTAGATTTTAACTTTTAGTTTTCTAATTTAGTAAGTGTCTACCCTAGTCAACCGAGTTAACTCATTTAGGTGGGGCGTGAACCTAGTCCAAGACAAACCCTAAACCGCACCCCATTAGTTCTTAAGTCCTTAGTTGACTTTAGTTTCAATTAACATTAGATACTTTTGCAAATTAGTTTAGTTAGTTAGTTAATTACATTGAAGATTCTTTAGAAGTGCATAGTCATTTAGTTTTTAATTGTTCATTGCATGCTTTATTTCAGCATTTTGTTTGGATCATTGTATTAGATTTGATTAGTTTAATTATTTAGATGTTATAGTTAGTATTGCTTCTTTAGTTGGATTATTTTACATTTAATAGAATAGATCTAATCTTGAATTGCGTGCTCTAGTTACTTTTTTTGTTAGCTAATTTAATTGCATTCATCTTCTGCATTTTAACAGCCATTTAGCAACATTTAAGACTGTATTGGTGTTTGATTTGCATTCATAGTGTCAAAAGTGTATTTCATAAGTGAATAGTGCATTGATTTTGAAAACTGATTTTTTCCCTGTCGTGCACTCGTCATTTTGTGTGCACAATTTTTGAGTTTTCTAGAAATTCTTGTTTTATTCTCTTCTTTGTTGTGTTCACTGTCTACAGACCAAATTTCAGCTCATTCCGAGTTGATTTGGTCTGGTTTTTAAGCATTTTGTAAAAACAACTTTTTTGGGTTTCTCGATTTCGGGTCCTGCGATTTCCAAAATTATCCCTTTTTTGAAACGCTTATATCTGGAGTTCCATATAAAAAATTTTAAATCCGTAAGAACTGTCAGATTCTTGAATCTGTTAGTTATAGAATAGAGGAAATTTTGGGAATTTTGGACTTCGTTTGCCTTGTCAAACAGTCCGGTTGTGAAAAGCTGTCAGAAATCATTTTTGCACTAGTTAGGGGTAAGATAGTCATTTCACTATTTTATTCATTTTCCGTTAATTTTCAGTATTTTCTGCATTTTAGTTAGTGCATCTGCATCCATTAACGTAGTTAGACCTAGAATAATTAGTTTTAGAAGTATTTAAATATTTTATTTGCTCTGTAGTGTTAATTAGGATTTAAGTTAGCTTTAGAATCAGGTTTATCTTCACTTTTAGATTTATTTGTTGTAATTGATCACTGACTTTGTATTTTCCTTTGTTTTAGGTTGAAAAACATATTAAAAATTCCAGGATATTCTTGTCCAAGCGGGAAAAATCGATAATTGGTGAAGGGAGAGAATTGCCCTTGGCGAGCAGAAGAAGACTTCAATTGCTTTTCTATTTAATTTTAGTATTTAATTTGTAATTTTGATTAGAATTGTACTTGTTGACTTAGATTTGTGAATTAATAAATTGAATTTCTTAGAAATACTTGAATAATTCTTGTTCCCTGTGGATTCGACCCGTACTTGCCACTTCTGTGGAAAGTCGGTTATTTACTTTTGGTTAACGATTTTCCAATTATTTCATTGAAAATTGTCTTTTAAAAATATCATTTACAAAGACTCAACCAGCCATCTCCTATAAAATTGACCCTCAGAGGGGTCGATAAGGGATCCATTCTCGAGCCTTCTTCTCCTTCTCCCATCTTCGATCCCCATTCTTCCCCAATTTTCTTCTTCCCTTGGTGCCTCCTCTTGAAGGAATCGGATTGGCTCCCTCCTTCAGAATTCCAGCAATCCTGTAAGTACTCCTTTCTCCCGTCTATGATTTCTGATTTTTCTTTTGATTTTCTGGTTTTGGGCTCCCATTAGAGCACCACTGTAGTATCGGTTTGCATATAGCAAATACCAATCTACACAGGTTGTGTAACATCAACAAAATATCTATATTTCGACCTTTATTTTTCTCATTCCTTATAACTCCTTTCTGAATCTCATTGACTTCTTTTCGCATAAATTGCAATTTGTTTCTACATCTGCGTTCCATGTACAACATATCTTCTTCTTTTTTTCTCTCTCTGGTTTTCATTTCAGCAGTTCAACGCTTGAATCTAATGCTGTGTGTGATCTCCGATCAATATTTTTGGTTTAATCTGCATTTGGATTTTTCGTTTCAGCGATTTTTATTCTATTTCATCTGCCTTTATTTTTCCTTTGTTATTCATTGCATTTTTAGACCCGTATATCTCATATGGATTCAACGATCTAGATCTTGTATTGTGATTTCAGTATCATTTGCCTTAGATCGATATGCAGCAACACCATTCATCTGAATATATGTGCTCATCTCCTTGTTCATCACGGATTGATACACCGATTCACTGAAAAAGCGGTTACCAATCTGCTGGTAAAATCATTCACATACCCCTGGTGCTAACAAAATATATGAAGAAGTGATCAAATGCTGGTGATTTTGATTGGAAAAGGGAAAGTATTATTTTCTGGTTTTCCTTGTAATTTAACATCATTCGTGTAGTATGTTATTAATCCAGTGATCATAATAGCTTATTAGAAATCTTTCTATTAATGGATTAATTCATAGGTGAAATACTTCCATTTTTAGTCTTTTTCTTGGTAATGGTGTGAATTGTGAAATCGTGTTTGACAGGTCCAATAGGCCACAATTCTTCCTTCCTTTTTTTTTTTTTGGTCACCATGTTCTAAGCTTCATTTCGTTAGTTCTTTAATCAATAGTTGTTTTAATACGTAGGTTCACTCGTTTGTATTATCTCATGGTTGGTGGTCATTTTGTAACAATTCTATTATAGCTAATTTAGCAATAGTTTGTTTAATCTTTCTTCTTTTTAGCAGCATGATAGAATCGAATAGTGCCTTGCCTCATTCCGAATTGATTTTCCTGTTATGCGGCATGTAGTCTTTACCTATCTCTGATCAACTTTACATTTCTGTGTTTCCATTCTTTGGGTTAACTTCTATTTCATCTACTGACAGCCATTCAATGCATCTACTATCGTTATGGCATATCACTTCCCACTCCTGTTTGGCTTAATGCATTTCCTGTAATTTTTTTTCTTCACTGCATCACGTTTTACGCTTACCATATCATTTGATGGAAAGGATATTAGCCATGATTATTGCTTAAATGGAAGTGATCCTCACCAATCCTGAATATGTGAAGGAACCATTAAGCCTTAGTTTGATTCAGTCCTATGTACCCTATCATAAACGTGGTTCCACTGAGTTGGGTGCTATTTGTTCCACTAGTAAGAGAAGCATCCAAGGATTGGGAATGGCTGGATAAGGACAAGATGGTAACGGTAGTCCCATTTAAGTATTGGTAAAAAAAAAAATGGGTAAATACACTTTAGGAAAATAGCAAGTTGGAGATATCGTTAGGGGCTCAACCCATGTGAGCCTTGCTGAAGCCAATTGACCTGTAAATGCCATTGAAATCCATCTGCTAAGTGGTGTTGCCGATGCAATCATTGCTACTGAGGGTGACCCATCAAAATGTTGTGCTGAGATAACCATATCCCAAGTGTCCCAGCTCGCTTCAATCCATCCAAGTGGTTGAAACTCCCCATCCTAAGGTATAGTGGAACACGCTGGGTCATTGATCCAGCCACTAGATTTTTTCTACTGAAAATACAATGGGTGTCTTAGTTAAGGTCAAGTCCTTGATTCGCTATGCATTTGTCTATTAACAATATCCCCCCTTGTATTTTGCATTGGCATACTAGCAAGGCATCTGCATTTGCTAATCACTGAGTATTTCCCATTCTGCATTACATTTGCACTTGCTAAATCCTTGAGCATTTCACAATGTAAACATTAGCAATGCATCTATATTTGCTAACCACTGCGCCATTCTTATTTTACATATTAGTGATGCATTTCCACTTACCAATTACTGAGCATTTCACAGTTCATATATTAGCAATGCATTTGCATTTGCTAAATCACTCACTCTCAGCACATCTCACACCAATATACCACCTTCAGCACGTTGTCACCATGTCACAATAGCCCTGCTGCAACACCACCAATGCCACTTGTGCTCAGCACTTGCACTTACCCTACTGCAACCTGCAACACACCAACAACATTTTCATAATATTTGCAATTTTCTCAATTTCTTACCTGTTATAGCACCATTTTCAGTTCTGACATCTTCCTTTTCCTACCCTATTACAATACCTACATTGTCATCACCAACTACCTGTACATTCATCTTCAATACTTACACCAGCATCTATACCTGTTGCCCTCCACACCAACCCCTACAGGGACAGACCACAAAGTTTTTCTGTTATACAACAGTAACCTCTAGCCACCCCTACACCTTCATCCTTCATTTACAATCACTCCTTCACATCCACTGTATACAACATGTGCACAACATCACCTTCCTCACCTTCAACACATAGCACATCACCACTGTATATCACCCATACACCATTCATTGCTTACATTTTACTGCCCAGCCCAGCACATCATACACTGCGCATCTTGTAACTCCTGCACACAGCACATTACCATCTACACTATTATCAGCATACTACCATTAGCTGCATATCAGTCACCTACTACATCATTTCATCCCACCATTGCACACTTGCATGCGCCTTTACCACAACACTATGTTGCACCTGCATACATTTCAGCATGCTTTCTGCATCTACTCTCTAAATTTGTTTATTAACCCATTCATTATAGTATCTTATAATTCGATTGTCCACTGTATTTGCCTTTACCACCTGTGTTGGCTTTATTTCCCTGTGGTCTCATCTTGCCATCTATCCATCATTTGCATGTCATTAGTAGCATGCCTTCATTCTACCCCTGTTCAGCAACCCATGTGCTGTTTCATTTTTTTTTATCTATGCATATCTACCATATCATTGTTATACTTCCAGCATATCATTCACTATATATCTTCACTAAACCCAAAGGCACTGAATGGGCCTTCTCATATGTATATTTTCATTAGCCTAAGATGTCATATATGTGTTTATTATCTCATTAGCATAAGACACATATGTGCACTTCATTGTCGATATAAGCATAGCATTTTGCACAAGTAAAACAGAAATGATCACATCCTTTTTCATTTTTAAGATAGCATTTTCATCTTCTTCTGTATGTGGCATCTTGCTAACTCTGTTTTGCAAGAAAGATGTAAAGTGTTAAATTCCTCTTCTAGATTAGGATTTTTTTTTCTTTTTTTGTTTTTGTAATTTCAATTTCAATTTCAAGGTTGTAATAGTTAGACATTAATGAGAATTTTTAGCTTTCTAGTATTAGAATAAAATGCATGAACATGTAAATCTTATAAATTATCTGTTTCATCTCATTTTACTTTTATTTCAAAAATTCACGAATGGTGAAACATGAATGGCATGTGCACCTTTCTAATAAGAGGTAAATAATTCTAAGTAAATGATTCACATTTATGGCCATAGTCAAAATGTGAACAATACTTAGAATTTTTATCTTTTATGAAATAACATTTGACCTTCACTTAGGTCCCTTTCAAAAATCATCATATTTTCCTAAATATTTTTATCCTTTATCTGAGTTTAACTTAAAATTAATTCAAAATATATATCAATGGCCATAGTCAGGATACATTGAGAGTTAATTCCATTTTAAACTCTATAAACGAACCAAAATATGTTTTATTCTTCATCCGAATTTAAATATAGATTATTTTATAATACATTTTATGACCATAGTTAGAGATGTATTATATTTTCAATCTTATTTTAATTCTCCTAAAGAATGAAATATGATTTTCAATATCCAATTTTTAAATTCTTTAATTCATTTCATCATTTAGGATAGAATTACATCATATTTTCAAATTATTTCAAATTTTCTTCAAAAATCAAGTGATTTTGAGACAATTCTTCCAATATCTTCTTCATTTCTCAAATCAATCTTCAATTCTTATTCACAAATTCAAATTCATCTTCATATTCTCAATTCTATTTTATTTCAAAATTCAATATCCCAATTTCAAAGTTCAATTTAAGTTTGAAATTTCAAAATTCATTTTTAGATTCAAAATTCAATTTTCAATTCAAATCAAATTTCAAAGTTCAATTCAACTTTGAAATTCCAAATTCATTTTAGAAATTCAATTCAATATTCAGATCAAATTTCAATGTTCAATTCAACTTTAAAATCCCATATTCATCACCAGATTTCAAAAATTCAAGTTTAAAAACAAATGTATTCTCTATTCTTCATTTCAAAATCTCAAATCCCCAAGTTCTTTTAAAAAAAAGAAAAACTTCTGAGTTTTAATCTTCAAATCACTTTTGAGATTAAGATTAATGCTAAATTCAAGTCCATTTTTCAAACTCAATCAGGATTTCTCAAATCCGATTCTAATCCAAATTCAATCTGGATTTCTTGAATCCAATTCCAAGTTCTATCTGGATTTCCAAAATCCAGATCTATCTTCAAATCCCATCTGGATTTCCAAAATCCAGATCCATCTTGGATTCCAGATTTCAAATCCAAATTCCACCCTGGATTACAAATCCAATTCCATCTTGGATTCCAGATTTTTCAAAAACCAAATCCATCTTGGATTCCAAATTTTAAAACCAATTTCCATTTTCAGATCCTATCTGGATTTCTTAAATCCAATGCTATTTTCCAAATTCCATCTGGATTGCTTAAATCCAAACCCCATTATGATTTCAAACTTTAAATCTGAAATTCCATTCCATTTTCAAATTTCATCTAAAATTTTGAAATCTGGATTCAAACTCAAATTCAAAGCTCATTTCGACTTTGAAAATTTCATCTTGACTTTGAATTCTATCTCTTCTCCTTTTCTCTTCATTCTTTAAATTCAAGATTTTTTTTTCTCTGATTATTCCAAAACTAAGAACTTCAAGTCTCTTTCAAACCTATTTCAAGTTCTAAGTTAGATTCAAACCCTTCAAAAACCATTTCTTCACTATATTCTCAAATATTATTTCAAAATCACTGGAGAATCCCAAAATTTCTAAATTATTCTTCTCAAAAGAATACATTTCTATATTTGCATTTGCACAAGCATGATT
The DNA here is from genome assembly GCF_984573655.1 of Nuphar pumila. Taxonomy (NCBI): domain Eukaryota; kingdom Viridiplantae; phylum Streptophyta; class Magnoliopsida; order Nymphaeales; family Nymphaeaceae; genus Nuphar; species Nuphar pumila. Next base: position 34,795,333 of record NC_143265.1, read on the forward strand.
CTCTGTGCATCTTAGACTTAGAATAAATTCTTAGATAACATTTTAGCAAAGTAGAAAGGCATAAATTTGATCCTTGGTTCGATTACCCTTGGTAAAGGCACCAGGAACGGTCGAACCTCATACCGACGAGCAAATCCCGTCTCTCCATTTTCCCGCAAATATTTCAAAACGGAGGTGAGTAATTTTCTAAATATTTTTAAAATTAAGGTCAAGTGAGACCTTTGCAAAAGAGTTCCTCTCTTCTTTCTTTCTTTTTCTCTTCTCTCTTCTTTTTTTGTCTTTTATTTTCCCTTTAAAAAGGGAAATAGAGGTTAGAAAAGAAAAGAGAAGGAAAAGAGAGAAGGAAACACAAAAGGAAAAAATTTGCGATGATCACACCCTACAGAGCAGCACCCATTGTGTTACTCACACTATACAACCTACTTACTGTTTAGATCTTTCTGCAAAAATGTCATACCTTTCATCACCATCATTATGCAGCATACTCGCTGCTAACATTTTTTCTGCAAACTGTACTGCTCATTGCCACCCCTTGCTTAAACCTTAGCACATCTTCAATCCCATCTTCCCCACACTTTCGCCACTCAGCAAACACTGCATCACCACCTGCGTTTTCAATACCACAACTCCACTTAGCCCCACAGTGACCCAAATTTTCCTGCAAGAGTCCACCGTTTCACTTGCCACCATCCCCTGTATTTCTACCATTTACTCACTTCCGGTAGACAAGGCTACACCTCCATATGCCACACCCATTCCATTTACCTTCCCCAACCGTATTTATCCTGTTACTTCCTACACATCTCACTAACTATAGCTACAGTGCTTTTGCAGCAGTATGAATATACTCTGTCAATGCATTGTAATGTCACCCATCCACTCCTACAACACCAAATACCATTGTAGTATCACCTATACTCACATTATATATCGCTGCTGCACATGTGTTCTTTAGCATTGCATCTACATTGCTCACACCTATTTGTTGCATTTCCTCAATATTCAGCACCTATTGCAGCATACATACAGTTTCACCACTTCTTATCACATTGCTATCATTGGCAGTATATCACTTCTTGCCACCACCAAACAGTACCCCACTGCCCATACATGTTCATGTGCATATTACCACCGACAACATGCATCTCATATTGTATTTTCACATGGCACATTTCCATCGATATCAACTCTGCCCATGCATGTCCATGTGCGTATTACCATTGAATATATCTCTCATATGTGTTTTAAATCCATTCCATCATTGGCACCCTAAGTTCAATATGATATTTCCTTCTATAGGCACCTCTCATCTTGTGCTAACTTAATTTTTGCAGAAAATATAGGGAAAAGTGTTATTCTCCTTTCTAGCTTAGGGCTTTATTATTTCAATTTCCATCCAATATTGTAATAGCTAGATATAATGAGAATTCTTTACATTTCAGTCCTAGATTAGAATGTTTGAGCATGCCTATATCTTAGAAATCGCTTGTTTTTATATCATTTTTCTCCTTTATTGCAAAATTTCACAAATGAGAACATGAATGACACGTGCACCATTTTATAAAAGGTGATTAAATCCTAAGTTGACGATTTGCATCAATGGCCATAGTCAATGTGTGAACAAAACTTAGGATTTTCATCTTTTATTAAATAACATTGAATCCACATTGGATCTCTTTTCAAAAATCGTCATATTTTTTATATTTTCTTCCTTTATCAGAGTTTAACTTGAAATTAGCTCAAAATGTATATCAATGGCCATAGTCAGGATATATTGAGTGTTAATTTCATTTTAAACTCTATAAAGGCACCAAAAATATATGTTATTCTTCACTTGAATTTAAATATGATTATTATATAATACATCTTATGACCATAGTCAGAGATGTATTATATTTTCAATTTTATTTCAATTCATTTAAAGAATGAGATATGATTTTCAAAACCAAATCTCAAAATCTTTAATCATTTAGGATAGAATTATATCATATTTTCAAAACATTCTTTTCCAAAATGAAGTGATTTTGAGATATATTCTTCAAATATCTTCTTCACCTCTCAGATCAATCTTTAATTCTCATTTGTAAATTCAAAATCTCCTTTCTATACTCAAATTCTATCTTTGAAAATTCAAAACTTCAATTTCAAAGTCCAATTTGACTTTGAAATTTCAGATTCATTTTATATTCAAAAATTCAATTTCAAAGTCCCATTTGACTTTGAAAATTCAAATTCATTTCTAGATTCAAAATTCAATTCCCAATTCAAATCAAATTTCAAAGTTCATCTCAAACTTTGAATTTTCAAATTCATTCTTTAGAGTTCAAATTCAAATTCAACTCAATATTCCAGATCAAATTTCAAAATTCAATTCAACTTTGAAATCCCAGATTCATCATCTGATTCCAAAAATCTGAATTTTAAATTAAGTTTATTCTTTCTTCAAATTATCAAATTCTTTTTGTAATTTTCTGAGTTTAGATCTTCAAAAGTTCAATTCATTTTGGAAATCAAGAATCAAAGCTTTTTAGATTGGCTCTAAAAATCGATTTTGAAATTCAAAAATCAAAAATAAAAAATAAAAATCCAATCTGAATTCTCAAATCCAAACTCATCATCAAGATTTATCTGAATTTCTTGAATCCAATTCCAGTTTTTAAAGTTTCACCTTAAATTCTGGGTTTTTCAGATCCAATTCCATCTTAGATTCTAGATCCAATTCCATCTCAGATTCCATATTTCGGATCCAATTTCATTGTGGATTCCATATTTCACACCCAATTCTAAATTCCAAATCCCATCTAGATTTCTTCCACCTTTCATTCTGATTTCAAATTTTAAATCTAGAATTCTACTCTATTTGCAAATTCCATCTTAACTCTCAATTCTAGATCCATTTTTGAAGTCCATATTCAACTTTTAATTCTTATTTTCTAAACTCCTTTCTTCAAATTCAGGTTCATCTCAATCTTTGATTATTTCAAAACTCAAGATCTATTCTAAATCTTAAGTTAGAAAATCTAACTTCTCCAAATCCGTCTTCAACTTTCAAAAGTCATTTCTTCATCATATTCTTCATAATTTCAAAATCACTTGGATAAAATTTCCAAATTCTTCTCAAAAGAGCATACATCTTTTTGCATTTACACAAGCATGATTCTTTGTGCATCCTTAGACTTAGAATAAATTCTTAGATAATATTTTAGCAAAGCAAAAGGCATAAATTTGATCCTTGGTTTGATTACCCCTGGTAAAGGCGCCAGGAACGGTCGAACCTCGTACCGACAAGCGAATCCTGTCTCTCCATTTTCCTGTAAATTTTCAAAATAGAGGCAAGTAATTTTAAAAAAAAAAATCACAATTAAGGTCAAGTGAGACCTTTGCAAAAGATTTCCTCTCCCTTCTTTCTTTCTCTCTTTTTTCCTCAAAAGAAAAAGGAATAGGAAAGAGGAAAAGGAAAATTTTTTGCAATGATCACAGTATTCTGCCTATTTTTAATCAAATCTTTTTAAAATATTTCAAAATGAGTCAAAAACTCAGAGTTTTAGTTGAACTAGGACTATATTCAAAGAGTCCTAGTTGGATCATGACTCTGACTCTGATTTCAATTTTGAGAGAATCTTTTAAAAATCTTTATATCTATCAAAATTGTTATACCTTTATCATGGAATTTCAGAATTCTGGGATTTTTATCCCAGAGTCCTGATCGAATCAGGACTCTATCCAAAATTTGTTTTCTCACTTCATTTTCACAGGTTTTCAAAAGCTTTGTTTAAATCTCACCGTTTACTTCTTAGAAAACCAAAACTTTTCAGTGTTCTAGTCGAATTAGGACTTCTATTCAGAGTCCTAATCAGATCAGTTGTCTGAATCAAACTTCAATTTTATCCTATTTTCATATGTTTTTCAAGATCCATTCAGTTGTTTCTCAAAAAATATAAAAAAAAAATCTAGAGTTTCAGTTCGATCAGGATTATGTCCTAGAGTCCTAATCCAGTTAGGAGTCTATTCTAAAGTTTGTTTTCACTTCTATTTTCATTCATTTCCATTTGTTTTTCAAAAATTAGGTCATTTTGCATAGTCTCGGTTTATTCAGGACTCTATTTCAAAGTTTCGGTTGAGTTAAGACTCTAACCCTAACTGTATTTTCTAACTTATTTTACCAGTTTTGATAAAATCTTTAAAAAAACTTCTTCATTTAGCTTTCAAAATTCTAAAATCTCAGAGTCCCAATTGATTCATGGCTCTGGTTCAGAGTTCTAGTTTACTTAGGACTCTATTTTCAAACCATTGAATTCCAATTGTTGATTTTAACCCCTTTTCAAAGCCATTTTCAGTCTTTATTTCAAAATTTTCAAAACTTCGATGTGGAGCCCACCCAGTTGGCGCCACATCTGGAGGAGTTATGACCCAGTCAGAACTCTGTGCCATTTCAAAACTTTCAATTCCAAGTTTACTTTTGAAACTCTTTTGAAAAGCTGCGTGTTTTCAAGTTTTAAAATCGTTTTTTAAAATTCAAGTAGGGCCCACTCGTGGTGGCACCATATTTGATAAAGTCAGTTAGACTAGGGTTAGTGAATGTCCTACTTAGGTTAGAAATCTAGAAGAGTCCAAACTTGATTTTAAAAGTCATATCTTTTTACTTTAGATTTTAACCTTGATTTTAAAGTTTTAAATTAGGGTTTTTTGAAAATTGTCAAGTAGCGCTACATTTCGATTTTTTTTAGGGTTTTTTTAGAGTCTAATTAAGAGTCAATTAGAGTTAGCTAATTAGGGTTATAGTTAGGTTAGAATCCTCTAGCAAAATTGTTGCTCCTTAGTGGATTTATTAGAAAGAGTCTTGGAAAAAAGAAAAACCTCTTAATTAACCCTAATTAAGTGACTTTTTGAAAACCTATAAAAGGGGGACCTCAAGAGGTCAAAAGAGGATCTTTTCTCTCTCAAATTTTTGTGGTCTATTTCCTCTCTCTAGCACCTCTCCTTCCTCTATTGAATCTGCAGCCGCCCAAGGTAAGATTTTTATATTTTCTTTCATGTTTTTATTAATTTTTATGCTTTTTATCATGGATTTAACCATTATCGCTCTTTGTTCATGGATTTCAACCATGAGTTTCTTCCAAGAACTCCAAAATCGGCCCAAAAAGATGATTTAACTCAGTTGAAAGGTGATTTTCAGGATTCTTATCCATTACAATCATTCAAGTTGTTGTTTTCTACGTTCTTAACCAACGAAATATGCGATTTACCCGTTAAATGGGTTAAATCCATGATTTCAAAAGTAAAATTAATTTCATCCATGGATTCCCTATTTTCTTTTTCTTTTTTAGCATATTAGTGTTTATTGCATATGTTTCAATATTAAATTAGATTTTGTTTTGTTGTTTAGGTATTTTTTATTGTTTTTCATTGTTAAATCATGCTTTTTTTAAGGGTTTTCTTAGATTTTCATGTGTTTGATTCTAAATCTGTAGAAATCATGTTGTTTCGTATTTAAATGTGTTTAAAATTTATGATTTTTTTATATGTAGTTCATAGATATGTCAGTGAGTCTCTGTAAAAAAATTAGAGGTTTTGGGATTCAGGAACATTGTTAGAAAAATACAAAGTCAAATTGGGATTTTGGTTGATTAAAATGGTTGTTCAAATTCAAGTATAACTTGTAGATGTGATATTTCTTTCATCCGATATCCGATTTGAGATCCGTAAACTGCAGCGGTTAACGTCATCTATTTACTGTAAATTTTTATTAATTTTTTTTTCACTGTTTGATATTTTTCATCTGTCAGAGAATCAGATCAACTTTTTAAAACTCGTTATGATTTACTAAAACCCTAGTTCAACTTGTGTTGATCATAGATCCTTAACCGTAGATTCGATTCATAATCTATAAAAACGGAAGTTCATTATTTATCTGTCTATTATTTACTGCTGAAATGTCAAAAAAATTTGATGAAGTTTGCTATTTTTTTCTGTATTTGCAACCGGAAGTGCCTGTTTTAATCAATTTTATATTCGTTCAATTTAAGTTCAAATTGCCAGAACAATTTCTCCCTAACCAAAGATAATTTTTCCAATCTATAAAAGAGAGATTCTTTGTTTTTCTTGTCTATTTTGTCTTTGTAAAATTTCAGAAATTTCTATGGTAAATTGACCCCTGATTCGGGTTTGACACTGCAACTGGTACATGCCCACGGGTAAAAATAGCATATTTTAGGGTTTTAATGCACATTTTGAATCAGAATAATGTCAAAAATACTGTTTTCTAATTTCAATCTAATTTTAGAGTTATGATAAGTTTATATGTCGATTTTTATCAATTTTGGATCTCATTTGATGCTTGAATGGATTAAATTGCAAAACAGGGTGCCCACAGGATCCCGAAACACTACCAAAATCATGATTTTCATAATATTTTTAAATTTTCGTGTATAAGTTCATGTTTTAAGGGTTTGTTCATATTTAGAATCACATTAGAACACTTCATGGTCGATTTTCTTGTTATTTGTTTTTATTTAAACCCTAAACCCAAAGTTTTTACCAAAATATTTTCTAAAAATCCTGATTTCAAGGCCATAGTCTTGCTATCGGGGGCATTTTGGTCATTTGACCTCATTTTCAAAATTCTTAACTTGAATTTTCTTATTTTCAATCATACCACATCACCTTATATTTGATTTATTTTCATTTGAATTCCAAAACCTCATTTTTATAAAATATATTTCTGAAAAACCCTGGTTTCAAGGCCATAGTCTTGCTATCAGAGGTATTTTGGTCATTTTTTACCCCAATTTCAAATTTTCAAATCTCATTTTTATATTTCTTAAATTTTATTTCCTATTTTATTATGTTTATCTCAGGGAATCATGGAAAAAAGGCTTATATCTAGCAAAATTTAGTAATTTCTAGATATTACTGGATAAATCTAGAAAAGCTAACATATTTTCACTAACAAGTTTTCTACTTTTGCAGGGATATTAAAGACTTTACTTTTCTTTAATTTCCTTCATTTAAATTCAATTAGTGATGTAAATTAAATGTAAACTTTGGAATAAGAATTTCAATTTCTGCATAGATTAGGATTTGCATTGCATATAGTTTGAACTTTGATATATAACTGTTATGATTGTCATTCATGTGCATATTTCTACAAATCTACTATATTCTACACGAATGGCACGTGCACAAGCTCTTACAAAGTTGACAAACTTGGTGGAATTCGTATTTATGGCCATAGCTAGAATACGAATAAAACCCAGATTTGTGATCTCCGTATTAGCCACATTCAGCCTACACTCTTAGGCTAACTTCAAAATGCACTGCAACATAAAAAGATTTTTCCAATTCCTCAAAGAATTCTCTTTCAAATTCATATTCATTCATTTAAATTTGCAAATTCCAATTCCGATTCAAAGAAATCGATTTCTCAAAATTTTCTAAGTCTTACTCAGAAATCGATTTTCTCAAAACTCTGAGCTTTCAAATGGCATTTCAAGTATTTTTCAAATTTCAAAATTTGATTTTCCAAGTTATATATTCAATTTCAAAGTTTGAATTCAAAGAAATCAAGTTTTTCAAAGTTACTTGAAATTCGTCAGAAATTGATTTTCCTAAAACACTTGTATTTCTTTAGAAATCAATTTTCATTTTCTTCAGAAATATTTTCTCAACAAGGCTCATGATTTTCAAAGTATTATCTTTCCCAAGAATTCTCTCAGTATTTTTCAAATATTTAAAGCAAACATCATGTTTTGAATCTGCATTTTCAGAAAATTCATAGCACATGCCTGATTCTTTGCGCATTTAGGAAATAGAACACGATTTAGACATGTTGAGCAAAGCTAGGCACACTTTTGATCCTTGGTTCAATTACCTCTGGTAAAGGTGCCAGGAACGATTGAACCTCGTACCGACAGGCGAGTCCCATTCTACAAAATTATCCCGCATTTTAAAACAGAGGCAAGTTATTTTCAAAGTCTTTTTTAAAGGTTAGTTTGACTTGCAAAAGTAAAATTTTGTGATGATAACAGGTTTGGCGATCGAGATGGGACCTGTCTTCACCTGATCAATTGTGTGCTTAACTTAATTTAAATTGTCAAAATCATGTTTCATGGAATGTCAGCTTTTACTTTCTGATATCATGTGAACCTAGGAGCCTAAACTTGAACCCAGCTGACATGGATTGCATATAGACTAGGCATGGTTTGGTAGGACCATATTAAGGAGAATTATTCATGCTCACATAGATTTAGGTCTAAAATACAATACTCCTCAATCTAGGATTTGTATAAAAACAATGTTTGCTTCTTCAAGTTTTTAAAAATCTATCTCTCTAGGTCTTAGAGCCCTTTGTTTGCTTGTATGTGCTCATTTTTCAAAAAACCACCCCACCTATGTCTACCCGGTCTTCACGTTGTTGGGCTCTCTTCCAGAACCATAGTTCGGGATAGAGCCTCATAACTGGGCCACTTATTTGGGCTAACGTCTCCTACTTATTTGACCAAGGGCCATAGTCTAAAGTATATCGGCAGGCGCTCAAGGCTGTTGGAAAACATGAACCTAGAACCAGAGAAATTGATCTTATGCCACGTACATCGGGCCTCGGCTCGAGTATATCGGCATAGCATGATTGGACATAGATGATCTGAGCCTTAGAGTTAGGATTAGGGTCCTAAAATTCTTTCAAAACTGATACATTTAGAGTCAGCCTCTTAGAGAATGCTATATGTGCATAATTGTTTGTGCAGGATGTGATGTATTTATTTTTCTCCCTATTTTGTCATATTTTTTCAAATTTTCCTAAAATATTGGACGATTTTTCAAGTATCTCATTTTCCAATTTATGAAACCCTCCTTTGTATTTTCTCAAAACCCTGGATGATTTTTCCAAATTATCAACTTTTCCTTCAAAACTCCAAGTGATTTTTCATCTTTTCGTTCTTCTGGATCTCAAATTTCCAGCTTCATTTTTATCCTGCCTGCATCTTTTTCAAAATCCTTATATTTTCCCAAGTCTTATCCCAATTTTCCATGTTCTTCAGTTTGATGGCATCCAGTCAACTTGATTCAGTCTTTCCTGAGGGTCACATCTCCTACGAGGTGCGACAAAGTATTCCCGAACGTCAAACTCTCAACATCAGATCCTTCATTCCCCGGTGGTATTATTCATGGCTCAAGAACTTCTCTCGTATGTTTCTGGACCATCTGAGTGGTTGTGGGTTAGAACTGGCATCTGCAGTGGGAAAGCAGGCAGTCAACGACAATTTTATTCATGCACTAGCAGAAGAGTGGAATCCGCGCACTTGTACTTTCTGGTTCCCATAAGGAGAAATGACTTTGTTGATGGATAAGTTTTCAGAAATTATGGGATTTCCCAAGCCAGCCTGTCATCCAGAAGATCCATTGGAGAAACAATTCTTAATCAATGTCAAGGGTCTGGATCTCTGAGATGCTTTAGCCCGCATGACAGGACGTAAGTCTTGGCCATTGATCGAGGAGAATGGAAATGAATATGTGAACCTGCTCAAAATCTACAGACAGTATGGGGCATTTGTAGAAGTCAGTTCCTTATCTCGAACAACTCAAGAGAGAATCCAGCATGCGATGGTCCTATGCACGGTGGGATTGGCTCTCTTTCCAGATGAACATAATTATATGGATGTCAGGATAGTTCAACTTCTGCAAAGGTGGGGAAGTCGACAAACCAGCCGCGTCTCTATAGCCATGGCCATACTCGCTTTTCTGTACTAAGGGTTGACCCGTTTCGCACTCGAAGAATCGATTCTGGTCGAGGGGTGCACCTATGCCCTACAGTCCTGGTTCCTTCGACATGTGGCAACCAAGGCCAGTTCATTCAGATACAATGGCGAGAAGTTCTTCCAGTTGCACGATACCGGTTTTTGATCGACAACCTTCAAGAAGAAGAGGTCCTGCGAGACTATTTTGATCGTCAGGAATCACCTCCCAGATATACTTTTGCATATGGCAAGCGGTTTAGGCTACTTGGCCCATTCTTTTGCATATATTACCTTCCAGAGCGTTGTGTAAGGCAGTTTTCTCAGAGGCAGAAATGTGTAGAAGCTCGCCTACTTTCAGGGATCATGCCAGAGTTCGATCTCGCATCATCGTAGTGGTTCGAAGCATACCATTTTGCCAGATATAGTTGGGATTCCTTTATCAATCTTACTCTTTTCCCGGGTCCTCAAGTGTCCAATGATTATCAGAAGTGGTGGAAAATTGTTTGTCCCCCTCCTCTCTGTCAAGTTTACTATTAAATCATGTTTTCTTCAATAAAATTCCTTCTATTTTCATTCTATCATGGTTTGACGACCTCGCCTGGGTAATAAGGCGCATTTCCAGTTGTTTATTTTGCAAAGAATAGCAGCACAATTGTCGTGACTCTAGCGATGACTCAGTCCCTAGTAATGGGACATCTTTCAAATTGTCTACCAGATATCTAGCAAATGTTCCTATTCAAAATCATTTTCATCAGCTAACCCTCAGTTTTTCCCTACAGAGAGCACTTGCATCCTTACATGGTTCAGACAAGGTCTGGCAGGAAAACCGCACCAGTTTAGCATATCAGTTACTTTTCAGCCTTAGAGCAAGAAATGGCCTCTCCACGATCTGCTGGAAATAAAAGCCAACATGGCAAAGATGACATTGACCCTCAGATGTATCTGTTATTTCAGAAGATGATAAAGAAAATGCTTATTGAAGAAACAAAGACCAATTCAAGAAAGATTCATAATAAGAAGAAGGACAGGGGCCGAACAGTAAAAAAGAATATGAAAATCCCAAAAAGGCAGAATCATTGTGAGGAAACTTCCGATGAAGCAGAGTCAGCAGGTGGTACCGATGAAGAATGTGAGATACAACTTCGAAGGTCAACCCAAGGATAGGGGTTAGCTTACAGATCCAGGAATCAATCCGTCGATGATCCTACTCAACCTCAACTCAAAGACATGGTTAAAATGGTCAAGGACCTCCAAGTTCATGACAAGGGCAAGAAGGTCTTTACAAGTGAAGATTTCTACGACGGACTGGATAGAGATGACAATCTTGACAACCTTCTCAAGAAATTTATCAAGTTTGATGGTTCGGATGATCCAAAAGCACACCTTGCCCAATTCTTCGCAGAATGTTCCAAGTTCAGGATGGACAATAGAGCTTTATTCCTCTGTTTTCCTCGCAGTCTAGAGGGTATCGCCGTAAAATGGTATTCGAAGCACATTAACCCCAAAGAGTTGAAGAAGTTTGACAAAGTGGTCAAATTGTTTATTGAGAGCTTCTTATTCAATGCTAAGGCACTATCGACCCTCAGTCACCTCTACGGCCTCAAGCAGAAGGAAAATGAAAAGGTCAGAGATTTCATTCAACGATGGAGGTCAGCATGCAACAAAATGAGAGACCCCATATCAGAGGAACATGATTTGTCGTTGATATTAAGCAATTTTTCGCAACCCCTGAGAGGTCTTATTTCCACTGCACCATCAAAAACATTCATAGAATTGATAGAACGAGCCGAATGGGTTCTATGAGGGCTTCATCTTTACTAAGAACAATAACCAGAATGAGAAGAAGAAGAAAGCTCACTTCACTCTTTCTGCTAATGATAGCAAAGGCAATAAGAAAAATCACAATAACAATTCAGAAGGATCCAAGGGCCAAAAAGGAAAGTTCTCCAATGATAAACTTCTTCAATCTAGTCCTCAGCATAAAGAGAAAGATCAAGAAAACCAAAGTGCAAGAATTGGAGTACGGATCGAGAGATCACCCCTTTGGACCAGACACTCGAGAGTGTTCTGGAATACATGCTCGCAAGAGATATGATCTGTTTGCCTAAAGCAGTTGATCCCCCAGCAATCATGGGCAGATTCAAAGAAAAATTCTGCAAATTTCATCGGGCAGTAGGGCATGACACTGATAATTGTTTCGTCCTGAAGAATATCATTCAAGATTGCATCGACAAGAATATCCTTATTGAAGATGAGGAAGACACCAATCAACCATCTATGATCATTGCAAAAATTTTCCTCTCATTTCTTTTTTTTCCTCCTCTATTCTCTTTCTAGCCTCTATTCCCTTTTTGAAGGGGAAATAAAAGATAGAGAAAGAAGAGAAGAGAAAAGAAAGGAAGAGAGAGAAACTCTTTTTCAAGGTCTCATTTGACCAAAAAAATGTTTTTGAAAATCACCCGCCTCCGTTTTGAAAATTTATGGGAAAATGGAGAGACGAGATTCGCTCGTCGGTACGAGCTTCGACCGTTCCTGGCGCCTTTACCAGGGGTAATCAAACAAAGGATCAAATTTATGCCTTTTTTGCTTTGCCTAAATATTATCTAAGAATTTATTCTAAATCTAAATGCACAAAGAATCATGCTTGTGCAAATGCAAGGATGTATGCTCTTTTGAGAAAATAATTTTAGAAATTCTGGGATTTTTTCAAGTGATTCTGAAATTAACTTGATAATGTAGTAAAGAAATAATTTAAAAAGTTAGATTTTAAATCTAACTTAGAATTTGAAATAGATCTGGAAGAAGCGACTTGAAATTCCAAGTCTTGGAGTGATCAGAATTTGGAAAGATAATCCTTTAGACGAAGAGAAAAGGAATTGAGAATTGGAATTTTGAAACAAGAATGAATTTTTAAAGTCATAATGGACTTTAAAATTGGATCGATTTTCAAGAATCGATTTTGAGAAAGGAAATTTTGAATTGAGGACCTAAAACAGGAATTAAATTTGAATTCAGATTTGAGAAATAAATTTGAAAATGATTTTTTTTTAAGTATGAATTGGAAATGGAACTAGATTTGAAATTTGGAATGGAATTTGATCTAAAATCTGGAATCCTGGATGAATTTAAATCCGAAATATGAATCCTAAATGGGATTGGATCCGAAGTCTGGAATCCAAAATGGAGTTGAATCTGAACTTTGGAATCCTAAATGAAATTGGATCTGAAGTCTAGAATCCAAAATGGAGTTGAATCTGAAATTTGGAATCATAAATGGAATTGGATCCGAAGTCTGGAATCCAAAATGGAGTTGGATCCAAAGTCTGAAACCCTAAATGGAATTGGACCCAAAGTCTAGAATCCAAGATGGAGTTTGAGTCTGAAATCTGGCATCCTAAATGGATTTGGATACGAAGTCTGGAATCCAAAGTCAGATTGGAATTAGAAATCCGAATTCAAGGTTGAACTGGGTTCTAAATCAAGAATCCAAGATGGAATTGGATTTTAAAAATCCAAATGGGACTTTTTGTTACGCCACTGAAGCCGTACATGATACTTCAAGTACAAGGTTTTGATGATGAGCAAGTGAAATCAACTGCATTTCAGCTAAGGCAATAAAGACATTGAAGAATTCGATGAAGAATCTTTGAAGACTAGTGTGCAAATGTTAAATTCATTAAAAGTCTTAGATTCTTGTAAGAGCCTTACTTAGAGTACATATTTAGGTTGCATTTTACCTAAAAAATCCTTAGAAAAACTTTTCTAAAAGAACCCTTCAAGAAAATCTTTTTAGAAAACTCTTTTTTTAAATTTTCGTGTTTATTAGTCGACCAATAGACTCACCAGTCGACTAATCCTTTCGCGCCATATTTTCTAAATAGTCATTTTCGTCAAATTAGTCGACCGAAGGTTTTATCAATCGACTGGACAGAATGTCTGTTTTCTAGAAATTTTAGTAGCAGTCGACTAATGACTTTATCAGTCGATTGGACAAAACATCTGTTTTCTGAAAATTTAGCAGCAGTCGACTAATGCTTTTATCAGTCGACCAGATAAAATGTATGTTTTTAGAAGATTTTAGAAGCAGTCGACTGAAAGGTTTTTCAGTCTACTGATGATATTATCAGTCGACTAACTTTTCTCTAGGCGACTAAGTTTCAAAAGTTCAGATTTTCAAACGGCTCGATTAACAGATCAGTCGACCGACGATAACTGTCAGTCTACTAATAACTAACTATTAGTCGACTAACTACTGTTCCAATTGACTAATTTTGCCATTTTTCCTGAAACTTTAAAAAGGCGTGGCTTTTCATTTTTCAAACGTTTTGATCGTTCAAAATGGACTGTTTTGACACTCTTTCATACCCTTAACGTATGAAATCTTTCAACTATAAATATGTGTGCATTTTACACTCAAAAGCACAACAATCCAATCGATTTACATTGAATTACTCTTTGCTTTTCACTCATATTCATTTTCTCACTCACTTGATATTTTTCACTTCAGTTTTTCACTCAATATCCTTTGAGAGATAGTGAATTCGTGAGTTGAGTATTCCAACAATCTCAAAAGCCAAGTGCATCTCATTTGCATTCATAAGAAGGGCTCATAGGTTGTTTTTTATAAGTTGTTACTTATTTCTTTTTTCTGTAAAAGGAAGGACTCCTTGGTTTAAAGGAGTTGTTTGCTTTCAGTAGGTGTGTTACTGAAAGTGGGACCGGATTTGATATGTATGATCTTGTAGTTACACAAGGTTGATAGTGGAAATCTCAAGCTGGTTTTGCTTGGGGACTGGATGTAGGTCGGGAAAGAGTGAACCATGATAAATTATTGCGTTTTTTGTGTGTTTGCTTTGTGTATTGCAAAATTCGTCAATATTCCGCAGACAATTCTTAAAAGCACTATTCACCCCCCCTTTAGTGCTCATTGTTTCGATCCTACTGCACTTTCATTTTGGTATCAGAGCAAGGTTTGCTATTATTTTGATTTGATCATCATCTAGCATGGCAACTACAACATCTCAACATAAAGAAGGATGCTCCTATGTTCTTCCTCCTCTCTTTGACAGAACAAACTATGGATACTGGAAAGTGAGAATGACAATATTCTTGCAATCCATGGATCTCGATATTTGGAGAGTTGTTTCAGATAAATACCAAACTCCATCAACTGATTTCAGCTGATGCATCGATGAAGAAAAGAAGACTGCTTCACTTAATGTCAAAGCTATGAATGAATTGTATTGTGTCGTTGACAAGGTAGAGTTCAATCGCATCTTCCAATGCTCTACAGCAAATGAAATTTGGCATACTCTTCTCGTGACTCACAAAGGTACGTCAAAGGTAAAGGAATCTAAAATCGCCTCTTTAGTTCATAAATTTGAATTGTTTAAAATGAAGCAAAATGAATCTATATCGAACATGGTAACAAGAATGACCGATATAACTAACACTCTGAAATCCCTTGGAAAAGAATATTCACAAATGGATTTAGTCAGAAAGATCCTAAGGTGTTTAACTCCTGAATGGGAGAGAAAAAACACTGCTATTGAAGAGGCAAATGATTTAAACACTCTCACTCTTGAAGATTTGGTTGGTAACCTAATGGCATATGAAGTCCAACTTCAAGACAGACAAGAAGAAGAACCCAAGAAGAAATCTCTTGCTTTTAAGGCTACTTTTGACTCTGAAAAATCAGAAGAAGATGAGGATGAAGATATTGCCCTTATTACAAGACAATTCAAAAGATTCATCAAAAGGAGAAAATTTCAAAGAAAGGTAAAGAAAGCAGATTCTTTCAATCTCAATGAAGTCAAGTGCTTTAACTGCAAAAAGGCAGGACATATCAAGAAAGATTGTCCTCTTCTCAAAATCAAGCCCAAGGACCAATTCAAGAAAAAAAAGCATTTCAAGCATGTTGGGATGATAGTGACTCCTCTTCCGATGAAGAATCAAATGAAGAAGTCGCCAACATGTGTTTTGTAGCACAAGAAGATTTGGTAAGTCAATTTGACTATGATGATTTATTAGAAGCATTCAATGATTTATATGCTAAATTTAAGAGTCTAAGTTCTAAAAACAAAGAGTTAAAAACTGAAAATTCAACTCTTGACTCTCAAAACAAAGTGTTACTTCAAGAGATAGAAGATCTCAAGAAGGAAAACTCTTGTCAAGCATTTGAGATAAAAGAAATTGGAGTTAAAACCAATCTCTTACAAAAAAAAAAAAAACTAGTCTAAAAGAAAAATCAAATGATCTTCTTTCTATAGTGACCAAATTCACAAATGGTCAAGAGAATTTAGAAAGACTTCTTGGTTCTCAAAGATGTTCGGTTAATAAAACCGGATTGGGATATAGCTTCTTTGATACTCAAAATAGACCAAACTATGTTGTGAAAAATCAAAGACAATATTTTCAATCATTTGTTCAAAGAACTAAATTTTCTAGTAGAAATGCATCTAATCATGGAACTTATAATGCTTATAAGCCTAGACATGATTACTCTAGAAATGCTAAAGCTTGTTATAGAAAGAATACTTTTTATCAAAGGAAACCAAAATCCAAATGGATATGGGTTCATAAGACTAACTCTCATGGACCCAAAAATAGAAAGGGGTCAAATGCTTTGTCTTCTAATTTTGTTGTAGGTACACAAAATAAGGAGCAAATGGATATTGGACAACGGTTGTTCCAAACATATGACTGGAAGGCCGGAGTTATTTTCCACCCTCCAAAATAAGGATATAGAAACCGTCACCTTTGGTGACAATAACAAGGGAAAAGTAATAGGTATTGGTAATATTGGTAATCCAAAATTTCCCTTGATAAAAAATGTTCTTTTAGTAGATGGTTTAATGCATAATTTATTATCCATTAGTCAATTATGTGATAAAGGTTTTCATGTTTCTTTTGAACATGATTTATGCTTAATTTCTTATTTTCAATCTAAAAAGATCATTTTTAAAGGTATAAGAAGGAACAATGTGTAAGAACTTTATCTATATGAGTTACCTACTTTTAATGAAAAATGTCTTATTGTTTCAAATGAAATTCAATGGTTATGGAACAAGAGACTTGGACATGTTAACTTTAAAATTATTTCTGAGTTATCCAAGAATGATCTTGTTAGAGGCCTACCTAGAATACCATATAAGAAAGATCACTTATGTGATGCTTGCCAAAAGGGTAAACAAATCAAGAGTTCTTTTAAAGCAAAAGATATAGTTTCAACAAAACGTCCTCTTGAACTTTTACATTTAGATCTATTTGGACCATCTAGAATTCAAAGTTTAAATGGTAGCAAGTATGCTTTTGTTATAGTAGATGATTATTCTCGATTTACATGGGTGATTTTTCTAAAAAGCAAAAATGATGCTTTTTCTGAATTTTCCAAACTTTGTAGAAGAATTACAAATGAAAAATCTACATCTATTATTAAAATTCGTAGTGATCATGGTGGTGAATTTGAAAATGAATATTTTCTAAAGTATTGTGATTTACATGGTATATCTCATAACTTTGCTTTTCCTAAAGCGGCTCCACAAAATGGAGTTGTTGAAAGAAAGAATAGAACTTTGCAAGAATGTGCTAGAACCATGCTTCAAGATAAAAATTTACCAAAATACTTTTGGGCTGAAGCAATAAATACAACATGTTATGTTTTAAACCGTGTTCTTATTCGACCGATTTTACATAAAATATGTTTTGAATTGTATTATGATCGTATACCAAAGATCTCATATTTCAAAATTTTTGGTAGTAAATGCTTCTTGTTAAATACCAAAGATAATCTTGATAAATTTGATTCAAAATCAGATGAATCAATATTTCTTGGATATTCTTCTAGAAGTAAAGCTTATCGTGTTTTTAATAAAAGAACATCTTGCATTGAAGAATCTTTACATGTTGCATTTGATGAGAATTGTGAACAAGTTATACCTCTAAGCGAAGGAGAAGAAGTAATATTTCAAGAAGAACCTTTGATAGAGAGTACTTCTCAAGAAAATGTTCATCTTCAACCGGTTTGGAAAGAAGTTCCCAATCATCCATATGAACAAGTTATTGGAGATATAAAGAGTGGTGTCCAAACTAGAAGGCAATTGCAATATATTGCAAATATTGCTTTCATATCTAAAATAGAACCAAAGAATATCAATGAGGCTTATGATGATGAATTTTGGCTTTTGGCCATGTTTGAAGAACTTAACCAATTTACTAGGAATGATGTATGGGATCTAGTTGATAGACCAAAGGATCATCCAGTAATTGGAACAAGATGGGTCTTCCGAAATAAGCTGGACGAAAATGGCGAAGTCATTCGAAACAAAGCAAGGCTAGTAGCATAAGGCTATAATCAAGAAGAAGGCATAGATTTTGATGAAACCTATGCACCAGTGGCTCGATTAGAGTCAATTTGAATGATGCTTGCTTTTGCTAGTTACATGAACTTCAAGTTATATAAAATTGATGTTAAGAGTGCATTTTTAAATGGACACATCAATGAAGAAGTTTATATAGAGCAACCTCCAGGCTTTAAAAATGAGAAATATCTAGAAAAAGTCTATAAATTAAAAAGGGCTTTGTACGGACTTAAACAAGCACCAAGAGCGTGGTATGAAAGACTACGAAATTTTCTAGAAAAATCGGGTTTTTCCATTGGTCGGGTAGACTCCACTTTATTTATTAAAAATCTTAATTCAGATATTCTTATTGTGCAAATTTATGTTGATGACATAATATTTGGTTCTACTAATGATTCTCTTTGTAAAGAATTTGCTAAAGCTATGCAGGAAGAGTTTGAAATGAGCTTGATAGGCGAATTAAACTACTTCCTTGGACTTCAAATAAAGCAAACTGAAGAAGGAATCTTCATCAATCAAGCTAAGTATACAAAAGAACTTCTCAAGAGATTTGGGATGGATTCATTGAAATCAAGAAGAAATCCTATGAGTACAACTACTTCTCTTGATAAAGATGAAAATGGTAAAAATGTAGATACTAAGCTCTACAGAGGTATGATTGGATCTCTATTATACTTAACTGCTAGTCGACCTGATATAATGTTTAGTGTTTGTATGTGTGCAAGATTTCAAGCTAATCCAAAGGAATCTCATTTAACTGCAATAAAACAAATTCTTCAATATTTGAAAGATAGTTCAGATTTTGGTTTGTTTTACCCAAAATCATCTTCCTTTGATTTAGTTTCATATAGTGATGCAGATTTTGCAGGAAGTAAATTTGATCGCAAGAGTACTAGCGGAACTTGTCATTTCTTAGGAAATTCCTTAGTCTCTTGGTTTAGTAAAAAGCAAAATTCAATGTCACTCTCAACAACTGAAGCAGAATATATAGCAGCTAGTTTAGCGTGTTCACAAGTACTATGGATAAAAAAGACCTTAAAAGATTTTGGTTTGAATTACTCCACAACAACTATTTACTGTGATAACACTAGTGCTATAAATCTTTTGAAAAATCCTGTTCAGCACTCAAGAACTAAGCATATTGAAGTTAGACATCATTTCTTAAGAGATCATGTGATAAAAGGAGATATTTTGTTAAATTTTATATCCACTAATGAACAACATGCAAATATCTTCACTAAACCACTTAAAAATGAAGATTTTATGAGAATTAGGAGAGAACTAGGCATTTGCTAGTTTTTGAATTTATAAAATATTGATTTTTTTATAAAATCTCAAAATCGCACTATATTAGTCGACTAATAAAATTTTAGTCGACTGATGCTTTTAAATTTTTTGAAAGAGTCACACATTATTAGTCGACCAATAAAATTCTAGTCGACTGATATTTTTAAAAAATTTCAAAGGACCCGATACCCCTTGGTTTTTTTAACGCATCATTTCATTTTTTACACCTTTTCGTTTTTCTTAAAAACGAAACCCTTTGAAAAAATGAAACCCTCTTTCTCTCTCTTCTGAAAAACCCTCGGAGTGTCGTTCGAACCTCTCCTCGCCGGAATCCTCTGGCCGTGACAGGGAGACGTCGAAATCCTCTTGCAGTGACCAGCGCATCTTCAGATCTCGCCGGAATCCTCTTGCCGTGATGATGCATCTTCAGATCTCGCCGGAATCCCCTTGTGGCAGCCTCCTCGCATCTGTCGTCATCCACCGCAGACTCCTGTGATCATTGCAAAAATTTTCCTATTCTCTTGTTTCTCTCTCTTCCTTCTCTTTTCCTTTTCTAACCTCTATTTTCCTCCTTTTTGAAGGGAGAAGAATAAAAAGAAAGAAAAGAGAAAGAGAAGAGAAAAGAAAAGAAAGAAAAAGAGAAGAGGAACTCTTTTGCGGGTTTTCACTTGACCTTGATTTAAAAAATATTTAGAAAATAACTCACCTCCGTTTTAAAAATATTGCGGGAAAAATGGAGAGACGGGATTCGCTCGTCGGTATGAGGTTCGACCGTTCCTGGCGCCTTTACCAGGGGTAATCGAACCAAGGATCGAATCTATGCCTTTTGCTTTGCCTAAATATAATCTAAAAATTTATTCTAACTCTAAATGCACAAAGAATCATGCTTGTGCAATGCAAAAATGTATAGTCCTTTTGAAAAGAATGTTTTGAAAATTTCCAAGTATTCTGAGATGAACTTGGTAAAGAAATGAAGAAATATTTGAATTTAACTTAGAACTTGAGATAGATCAGAGAAGTTCTAAGTTTTCAGAGTTGGGAAATAAATATTGATTTTGAAGAGAAAGATTTGAAGCTTTGAAATGAAAGAAAATGAAAAATGGATTTTGATTTTAATCATGGATTTAGGAGAAGAAGATGAAATCTGAAAATGCAATCTTAAGATTTGAAATCAGGACAGGTTTTGAGAGATCCAAATGATATATAGAAAGTAGGAATGGATTCAGACGAGATCTGAAACGGGGATTGGATTTAAAATCTAGAAATGGAAATTGGATTTTAAAATGGATTTAAAATTTGAAATCTGAGATCTGATGTAATCTTTGGGTTCTGGATCCTAAGAGGGATTTGGATCTGAAGTCTCGGATCCTAAGAGGGATTTGGATCTGAAATCTAAGATCCAAATGTAGAATAGGATTCTGGATCCTAAGGGAGAATTGGATCTGAAATCTGAGATCCAAAGTAGATTTTTAGTTCTGGATCCTAGGATGGATTTGGATCTGAAGTCTAAGATCCGAAGTGAAATTGGTGCTGGATCTTATAAGAAAATTGGATCTGAAGTCTGAGATCCAAAAGTGGAATTTGGAGTTTTTATCCTAAAGAGGAATTGGATCTGAAGTCTAAGATCAAAGTGAAATTAGGTCCTGGATCCTAAAGGAAATTTTGGATCTGAAGTCTGAGATCCAAGGTGAAATTTGGATTCTGGATCCTAGAATGGATTTTGGGTTTTTTTGAAAAGTCCAAATGAGACTTTTAAAAATGGATCTGGGTTTTGAAAATCCAGATTGGATTTAAAATTCAGGAATTGAATCTTGAATAAAATTTCAAAATCGATTTAGACCTTGAATTTGAAGTTTTGAACTTTTGAAATGTAAAAGGGGAAGAGAATCTCAAAGTTAAATTGAACTTTGGATTTGATTTGGAGTATTTGAATCTAAATGAATTTCGGAATTTCAAAGTCAAATTTGAACTTTGAAATTTGATTTGAATAAAAAAAAAATGAATCTGAAATCTCAGATTTAGATTGAATTTTGAGATTTAACAATGAAATTGAATCTTGAAAATTGAAAGAATGAATCGGATTTGATAAGGATTGAAGATAGATTTGGAGAAGGATATTTACTTGGAGTTTTTGAAAAAGGAAATTTCGAAAATATGATGCAATTCTATCCTAAATGATGAATGAATTTAAATTTTTGAAATTGGATTTTGAAAAAGCTATTCCATTCTTTAAATGAATTAAAATAAGATCGAAGATATAATACATCCTCGACTATGGTCGTTGAATGTATTATATAATAATCTATATTTAAACTCAGGTGAAAAATGAAACACATTTGGTGCTTTTAAAGAATTTAAAATGAAATTAACTCTCAATATACCCTGACTATGGCCATTGGTATATATTTTGAATTAATTTTAAGTTAAATTCTGATAAAAGGAGAAAATGTTTAAGGAAATATGATGAATTTCGAAAATGAATCCAGTGTGGATCCAATGTTATTTCGTAAAAGATAAAGATCCTAAGTTTTGTCCACACCCTGACTATGGCCATTGATGTGGATCATCGACTTAGGATCAATTACCTTTTACAAAAATGGTGCACGTGCCATTCGTGTTTCACCATTGTGAGAATTTGAAAAATAAAGGTAAAACGCATGAAAATGAGCAATTTTATGATATTTACAATGCTCATTCATTCTAATCTAGAGCAGAAAATGTAAATTCTCATTAAGATCTAACTTATTACAAAATTTGAATCCAAATAACGACGTCTTCCATGTATTCCCTGCAAAATTCAAATTAGCACGAGACAAAGGAGGCACATGGAAAGAAAGATGTAAATGATGAAAGGTATGTTAGATGTGTATAGGGATTGGCAAATGCTTTTATAAATGTCATGAATGTAAATGCTTCTACAGGGGTAACCTAGGGGTATACTTTAGTGGAATCACAATAGCCTCAAAGATGCTGTGAGGGGAGATGATGTTGGAATGAAAGGTTTTACACAAAGGAAGGTAGTTGTATGTAAGGGCTATAGCAAACTATAGACTGCTATGGAAGGCAGAAGCCACTAGGAAATATGGAGGTATTGTATGTTGATGAAGTGCCGATGTCAAATATGATGACATATGCGGGTGTTTGGCAGCTGGTAGGTGCTGCTGTGGTGTATTAAACAGGTTAAGAGAGTGAATACAGGTGGTGATGATACTGGAAGCAGTTGATAATTAACAGTTGCCTTGGAGCTAATGTTACCCAGTTAGAGAGCGGTTAAGTTATGACGACAGTCTAATATGACCAAGTATTCACAAGACAAAGTAAAACAGATGCTATATACAGGTGAGTAGTGTCTTGGGGAAACAGATGATCAGCACGTGTGCTGTCATCATAAAAAAAAAACTTATTGAACCCCTCAGACAGCATAAGTGAAATTTACAAACAACTATTCCTGATTGATGTAAATGGGGGTGTATCAGTAATGACAGTGAGACATTAAAGAAATCTATGAGATGAATCACTGTATGTGCAGAAGATGTTATCCCACGCGCATACTGAAACAACATGTAACTAGACTCAAAAAAAAAAAAAAACTTTCATGATTTTGAAATTGGGTTGGGGGAAATGTCATTCAGCTCAAAAGTCGAATTTTGCCTGACATAGCAATTGACACAATAGTCAGCAAAGTGACTACTAGTTGACCCTGAGAAAAACCTTCAGTAGTCACAACAGAGCATCCTACTCCTTCCAGATTGACCTTCCATAGAACCTGACCACTCAAAGTACTTGACACAGATGAAGATATGCGAGTAAGCACCAATGGCCAAGTACACACTCCCTTGTGCTGAGATAACTAGTGGTGATGCACCAACACATGATTTCGGGTTTACTTTCCGCAAGATTCGCATCTTCCCTTTATCATTTCTATGAGTTTTTGCTAACAAGGATGTTTCAGTGATAGTATTCTGCCCGAACTCCCTGAGAAACATAAGCTCTATTATAATAGTTGAATGGAACTGCTGACGCTAAATGGATATTGGAAATCCAAACATTATCGTCCATTAAAGACTCTCCTTCCATATTCCCACCTGAACTAGAGCCCCCGGATCCAACGATTTGTAAATGGTAGCAGATCTGGCTTTATGATCTTATCTTCATCAATTTAGCTCTAAGTTATGCACATCTCCTTTGTAAGCCATGTGGCTTAGTTCTGGAAGAACATCGTGATCAAGGAGACAGTGTTGTACAGGAAATAAGATGCCTAGACATGTAGTAAAATGATGGAGACAGGCATGTAGTGTATAGTTGATGGCAAATGAAAGCTTGAACAGTGTGTATAACATATGATGCAGTTATAGCGAATTGATTAGCCAATCGGTTTCTGCAACCTGATTATACAGATAAATCAACCTTAAAACAACCTACAGCCTCCTCAGACTTTAGTACAAAAAAAGAAAAATTTAATTCTAAAGACTTACAATGATAGCCCAGTGGTTCCCTCTGATATCTGAAACAGAAAGCAATGGAGATAAAACTGCAGACCTGCTAAAAATTAATCCCTGAATGGCATGGCAAATCATTAGTGATAAAGAAATGACATTGACCTTGGCCCATAGATGAAGTATTAAGCAACAACACTTCAGCTGATGGACTTTCTCTACCAGAGATCATTCAAATATGATGGCCTTGCATCAGTAGCTTAAAACTCAAGCCATTTGCCTTTAATTCTAATGCAGAGAATGCAATCATGAACCGATTGATATGGCGTTCAAACAAAGGTATCAATACTTATTTGAATGATTCCCGACTCATTCTGAGGGTACTCGTATTAATGAGACAAGGGCTCATGTCAAAACCGATACACCTTCACAACATAGCAGGTAATTTAATGAGTATGAAGAGTGAAACTGAACAAAGGATGAACATATTGCATGATAATTAAAAAAAAGAACAGAACAGGATGAGATGCAGAAAATGTCACATCCAAAGAAAAAAAAATACAAAACACTCAATTATGATAAACATTCTAAACACGCAAATGAGAGAACTCTGGAAAAGAAAGAAAAATGTGATGGTCTAAATCAGAGATGATGAATATGAGGGATCAGACACACAAAGCATCTGAACGAAAACACCTAAATGAGGATGGAATTTGAAATGCAGATGAAAGAAAATCGTGAATGAAATATACACTGATGAATATTATGTACAGAACTGATGCTGCAAATACAAGTGTAACGACTAATCAAAATGACATATACAAGTGGATGAGCAATCAAAATATATGTTCGATTGCGACTTATCAGAATTACCATAAGTCTAGAGGAGGTTTTGATCGATTCATTCTCATTAGTTAGCATATCAACACCTGCTGGGTTAATATAGATAAGACAGCAGATCAAATCCTGCCATCCCAGCCTTAGTTTAGAGATGATGAATCTGGTTAGGTAATCTAGAAGATTATCAAATGATGAAACCAGAAAGCAACTTCATGGGATGAAAATGCAATCTAAACTAAAATGCGGATTTGAAAAGAACTGCACAAAGCGTATACCAAATGAACAGAGTAAGTTACGATATCTCAAACAGATGCTTATTATAAGGACTAAGGATTCGTCTATAACGAAAACACAAAAGAAAAAAAAAATCATAAGCAGATAAACGATAGAAAGATATGTAACCCATAAGTGGGTCTGAATTCTATTGCAAAATGTGTATCGATACTGCCATAAGCAGACCGATATCACATATATTGCTTGGATTAATGATAAAAAAAAAGGAATCACAAGAAATTCTGAAAGGGAGGTAGGGGGAAGGTAAATTCACAAAAAGGAATAGAAGAGAAGAAGGTTAAATAGCAGACGACGTAGGGAAATCGCATCGAGATTCAGATAAACCAGAGAGATTCATTGAATCTAACATTGTAAACATAAGTAAATTGCAGAAAAGAAAAGAAAAAAAAATAGCGATAAAAATGTTGGAATTAAGACATTCCGTTTATTATTGCACAGGAGGGGGAATCGATGATGCTAACATCAACCCAACTCCCCGAAGGTGCGTTGATAGGGCCAAACCAGAGCAATATGAAGAAACAAGGGGATGGAACCAGAAAGGAGAAACAGGACACAATAATGTAAAGAAGTATCGGCAGAAAACAGGAGATGAGAGAGAAGTTCTTACCGGCTTCTTGCGGGAGAGATGCTTTCGAGGGAGGATTGTTCTTCAGCGGCTTGCAGAGGAGAAAACTCAGGAAGAAAAGAGGAAGAAGGAGGTTGGAGCGACGATGGAAAAAAAACTCGATGCCCCTCTATCTTTGCCCATGGTCTCTCTCTTTATAGGGAGAGACCGTTGGAAAATTTTCGAATCGAGTCCATAGGGTTCGGGAAGGTGGTCAGTTGGCGATCAAGGGTTGCGATGAAGGTTGTTAGTGAGAATCAGCCAATCCGAGGGTTGAGGATATAGGAAGTTATTCCCAAAGGGGAGAAGAAGGTGATCGAAGCTTCTGAAAAAAAAAAGGGGGGCGCGAGCCAAGGTGGAGCGCGTGATTTGGTTGTTGATGATGAACGAAGGAGCGAGGAGGGCTGAGGCGATCAGAGGGTTGATGATGGAAGAGGAACGCACATGGGGGTGGTCGGCCATGGAGGGAGAGAGAAGCGAGAGTGGGTTGTTTCCTCTTTCTCCAATTTCCAAAAGAAGGATTCCCTTTTTTTTTTTTTTTGTAAAATGACTCAAAATGAGGTTTTTGGCAAAAACTCCATTTTCGAGTTTTAAAAACTATTTGCCCTCTTCTCAATTTTTTGATTTTCATATTGATTTCCATTTTTTTTTGTATTTTTGTAAGAGAAAACTAAGATTTTAAAAAGAAAACAAAGTTTCAAACACTAAATTTTTGTATTTTTCTGAGAAATATTTATAAAAGTATGCTTCTGAGAATTTTAATCCCCTTCGAGAAAATTTCTTCAGACAAAGGGGTTTCTAACCCAAGTTTTGAGAAAATGTTCGAGTCTTGACACTCGAATCGAGAAATACAATGTGATGGATCCAAACGGATGTCGAATGGACTGTCCGAGCTATTTAATGGCTATTTTTGGTATTTTCTACAATTTTAATCTAAGATTTGAACAAGGAGGCTCAAATTTGGATCTGGGCAATGGATCAAGATCCAAATCAATGAATTTAATTTCAATAAAACTAGAGAAATGAACTGGAATTTAGATGTGAAATGACCCATTTTCTCAGAAAATGATATTAGGGACAAAAGGGGAATATTTAAAAGATTTTGAAAAATTTGGGGTGTTCACAGATGCCCCTCTTTGCTACTAAGCCGGTTGAAAGCCGAGCTTAGTGGCAAAGAAACACTCCAAATTTTGAAAAATGCCCCAGTCAGCAGATCTGAACTGGGTGTGGAAGAATTATTTTTTGAAACATGGCTTCTCGGGCTTTGAACCTTATCCTGAATGGTTTTGGGGGGACGAAATCCTCGACAATGGTATGAATAAATGATAAAGATGAGGAAATCGTGATGGGACTTTGGGTGAAGATCCTGAAATGATGAAAGGTGAGAATTTAGATCAAGTCTCGTGGACGAGACAAGATCAATCTTTTGAAATGACTCAGGTTTGCCCTTAACCTGGATGGGACGAAGATATATCAAGATAATTTGGATGAGGAAAGGAATATATAAACGGACCTCGATGGGACATTTTGAGGGAAATGCCTCATGAGATGAAACTCAAGGACAATCCTTTCCAGGATGAATGTATAAAGAGCACGGATTCCTTTGTCGGGAAATCAATGATGGGACGGGAAGGATTACTTCGCCTAAACGAAGCTCAGGTTCAACCCAAACCTGAAAGGAAGGTACCTCGTGGGGCGAGGTTCAGGCTTTATCCCCATCCTGAAAGGGACGACCATACAGAATCTTTGAGTGAAGAAACCGTGATGGGACAATAGATGCATCGCCGAAGCGAGATTCAAGTTTAACCCTTGACCTGAGTGGGAGATGATGCGGAATCTTCGAATGGAGAAACCGTGATGGGACTAGAAAGGATATCTAGTCGGAAATGGGACTCATGTTTAACCCTAACCTGAACGGAAGGTACCTCGTGAAGTGAGGTTCAGGCTTAACCCTTAACCTGAAAGGGATGATCACACGGAATCCTCGGATGAAGAAACCATGATGGGACCTTCAGAATTTGGACGAACAAATCCGAAAGGGGTTTGCGAGAAGAGAAAATCAAGGGATTCCCTAAAGCTTGGAAAGGGGATGATCTTGGGCACCTCATTGCTGAGACTAAAATCAGCTTTCTAAAAAACAGACGACCTCTCGCAGAAGGTTTGGGTTTGTACCTCGAGGAGCGAGGTAACAAGTTTAATCCTTAGCCTGAATGGATACAGAATTCTCGAGGAGCGAGAAAAACTGTGACGGACCTCTAGACTTCGCACAGCAAGTCCAAGAGGGGTTTTTGCAAAAGGATAAAAATGGGGGTCCCTAAAGCTTGAAAAGGGATTGTTCTTGGGCGCCTCATTGCTGAGACTGAAAAAAGCTTTTTGACAATAACAGATCTTTTGCAAAAGGTTTCAGGTTTAACCCTTTATCCTGAGCGGGAACTGTCTATGGTGGGACAGTGGGGAGCACAGGGAAGTGTGCGAATCTGAGAGCGCTTAGATCAGACGAAAGGAAAGGACCTTTCAGTCCTAAGGAGGGATGACGTCAGGATACGTCAAAACGATCTTCAAGTTCACACTTCATGTTGGGATAATCAGAAAAATATTGCCAATAAGATGCTAAAAATTGTAGTTGATTCAGAATGATTGAATTGTGCTCATGTGTGAAGATATCACCTCTTTCTACCTAGAGTATTAACTTCAATTGGGCTAACTCTGTAGATTTTGAGATCTAAAATTCAAATTTGTTGTTGTTGAGTTTCCTCAAGGAAGATATCAATTTCCCTAATATGAAAAGAAGAAGAAACATTCTTAGCTTCATAAAAGCAATTAAGTGAAAAGACATTGATAAAGAATTTCACATAGATAAAGATGATTCTTGACAGTTTCGGGCAGTTTGATATCCTGGGCATTTCCCATGATGATCTTGTTTGCATTCTTTTGGACCATGGATCTTTTCTGGGTTCTTTTACATCCTCCTTCATTTTGGAGATGTCCTGACTTTTCTCTCTTTTTCGAGGAAGGGTACGTCACAAACTCCTTCATCTTGGAGATGCTCTGATCCTTCTTTCCTTTCTCAGGGATTATGACATTGGTTCTTGGGTTGAAATCTCTAAATGATAGCAGAAATCAAATATCTTTTAGGGTTTGTCAGTATGTTCATCGCATCCGCCTTCATCTCGACGGTGATCCAAACTTTCCCTGGAAGGATCCGTCGCAAACTCCGTCATCTTGGAGATGTTTCAAATATTCTTTGGCCCCGGGGATCCACTCGCTTAATTCGCCTTCATCTTGACGATAATTGAGAGATCCCTTTTGTGGATATTTGATTGCAGCTTAGCTTGGATGACTGAGGATATATGGATTGGGTAGGTTCTTTTTACTGCTAGGGATATTTTCACTGTCTTACCACAAAAAGAATAATCTTTAAGAATGCGCCACAGCTATGATCAATATCAGCTCACTTATGGCTTTTCAACATCATTGAATTTTCCTTTGTCGGTCATATCAAAGATTTTTCTTCAACCTCTTGGTTGACCAACAGAAAAAAGCTTGAATTTAGCTCTTATTTTGCAAGAGTCTTGCTCTTTTGAAAATGATACTGAAGGTAGTTCGAGATAATTCTTTGTGCGATGAAAATTTTGAGATCAACAATGACTTTTGATAGCAAATTGGCAACGTATTCTAGAAAATCCTTGACGAAGGTCGCTTGATATCGAGTCGACACATCCATGACAAAATTCTCCTCTCTTTTTCTCCAAAAAGAGAGACTCAGGCTTAAGCCCTTACCTGAATGGGAAGTTGGAAATACTTCTCTCTTCCTTGAAAGAGGAGGCGTTTGCAAAACGGAGCTTTCGAAGAGAAATTAAGTTTTCGTCAAAACTCCCTATCTTTAGGCTTCTCTCATGGAAAGGTGGCCGAAAAACAAAGTTGAGAAAATATCACAGGGGAACGAGTCCATCACACTCTCCCTAGAAGAGGGTCCTCTGTGAAGGGGTTGGCCAAAGATGATAAAACAGGGGCCACAAAAGAAACGAGCTTCCGTCGAAGCTCTCCCTGGAAAAAGGGTTCTCTTGTGTAAAGTTGGTTGTTGTTTTGCAAACTGTTCGCGAAGAAAATGAGTCCCTTCAAACTCTCCCTGGAAGAGGGTCCTTGGGAACAAAAGATGGTTGCATGCGAAAAGAACGAGCTCCCTCGAACTCTCCCTGAAGAGGGTCCTTCGCAAGAGAAAAAGGTTGATTCTTGATAAAATGGTGACCTGAAGGTCGAAATTGAGAATTTATAGCTTGAAATGATAATGCTTGGTTAGCACAAAGACTAAACCTGGAGGGCCAACTGATTAGTCAGCCAAATACTAGCACGAGCACTAGATGTGCCAGAACGAGCACTGGATTTCTAAAAGAACCAGTACGAGCGCTGGGTTTTTGAAAAATGCGCACCAGTACGAGCACTGGATTTTCGAAATGCACACCAGCACGAGTGCTGGGTTTTTGAAAGGCACATCAGCACGAGCACTGGATGGTTCAATAGGAGAATTTGAAAAATGAGACTGACGTTCAAAGATACTTGAGAATTAAGCGAGAATGATTGTCGGTGTTTCAGGATTATCCCTTATCCTGAAGGGGTAATTCAAGGAGGAATTTTGAGAAAATAAGGATATACAAAAGCGAAAATCCAAGTCGGAACTCGGTTTTTCAAATATAAGAAATGAGTGAGAATCGAGTTTCAAAACTCGAATTCTCAACCCAACAATTTTGTCCAACACGAGCATTGGATTCAAAAGAAAGTTCAAGTAGGAACTTGATACTTCAAATGATATATAAAAGGAAAAACCCAAGTCGGAACCCGGATCTTTTCAAAATAATGATAAAAAAAGGAAGAACCCGAGTTTTGAACAACTCAAATCTTCAAGGGTACGATCGGTTCCAACACGAGTGTTGAATCCGATAGGAAGTCCGAGTCGGAACTCGAAACTTCGGACGATATATAAAAAAGGAAAACCCGAGTCGGAACCCGGATCTTTTTTAAAAATAATGATAAAGAATGGAAGAACCCGAGTTTTGAACAACTCGAATCTTCAAGGGTACGATCGGTTCCAACACGAGTGTTGAATCCGATAGGAAATCCGAGTCGGAACTCGAAACTTCAAACGATATATAAAAAGGAAAAACCCGAGTCGGAACCTGGATCTTTTAAAAATAATGATAAAAAAAAAGAAAGAATCCGAGTTTTGAACAACTCGAATCTTCAAGGGTACGATCGGTTCCAACACGAGTGTTGAATCCGATAGGAAGTCCGAGTCGGAACTCGAAACTTCAAACGATATATAAAAAGGAAAAACCCGAGTCGGAACCCGGATCTTTTAAAAATAATGATAAAAAATGGAAGAACCCGAGTTTTGAACAACTCGAATCTTCAAGGGTACGATCGGTTCCAACACGAGTGTTGAATCCGATAGAAAATCCGAGTCGGAACTCGAAACTTCGGACGATATATAAAAAAAGGAAAACCCGAGTCGGAACCCGGATCTTTTTTAAAAATAATGATAAAGAATGGAAGAACCCGAGTTTTGAACAACTCGAATCTTCAAGGGTACGATCGGTTCCAACACGAGTGTTGAATCCGATAGGAAATCCGAGTCGGAACTCGAAACTTCAAACGATATATAAAAAGGAAAAACCCGAGTCGGAACCCAAATCTTTTAAAAATAATGATAAAAAAAAGGAAGAATCCGAGTTTTGAACAACTCGAATCTTCAAGGGTACGATCGGTTCCAACACGAGTGTTGAATCCGATAGGAAGTCCGAGTCGGAACTCGAAACTTCAAACGATATATAAAAAGGAAAAACCCGAGTCGGAACCCGGATCTTTTAAAAATAATGATAAAAAATGGAATAACCCGAGTTTTGAACAACTCGAATCTTCAAGGGTACGATCGGTTCCAACACGAGTGTTGAATCCGATAGGAAATCCGAGTCGGAACTCGAAACTTCAAACGATATATAAAAAGGAAAAACCCGAGTCGGAACCCGGATCTTTTAAAAATAATGATAAAAAAAGAAAGAACCCGAGTTTTGAACAACTCGAATCTTCAAGGGTACGATCGGTTCCAACACGAGTGTTGAATCCGATAGGAAGTCCGAGTCGAAACTCGAAACTTCAAACGATATATAAAAAGGAAAAACCCGAGTCGGAACCCGAATCTTTTAAAAATAAAAATGAAAACAAAAACAAAACAAAAACCTGAGTCGGAACTCAGACAGGAAGGAGATAATTTCTACCCAAGAGTCGGATTTTAGAAGGATTGACAAGATGTATGACTAGATTCCGACAATGAAGAGGAGAGATTTACTCGAGATCCTTGACCCAAGATGGCCTAGGATTCGAATCTATTTATGACGGCTTCAGGATTTTCCTTTATCCTGAAGGAGTATAGAATAGAATTTGATGTGAATTGAGGAATTTATGAGAAATAATTCAGGTTTATCCCTTAACCTGAGAGGGAAAGAAGAATAGAATTTAAAGAGATTTAATAAAGAGAAACTGATATAAATCTAGAAAATCAACAAAGATTAAAAGGACTTGTATTTACAAAAGAATCCTCATAGGTAGCATTGTGGCTCCTACGAGGGGTCTCAGGATTTTCCCTTATCCTGAGTGGGATATAGATCAGATTTTAAGAAAATTTGGTGAAGGCAAATTGATATAAACCTAGAAAATCAATAAAGATTAACAAAACTTGTATTTACAAAAGAATCCACATAGGTAGCATTGTGGCTCCTACGAGGGGTCTCAGGATTTTCCCTTATCCTGAATGGGAGCACCTCGGGCAACGAGGGTCAGGTTTGTCCCTTAACCTGAGGGGGAAAAAAAAGAAGATTTAGAAAATGCCTCATGGGAAAGAGGCATCAGGTTTATCCCTTAACCTAAAAGGGTTTTAAGAATAAAAATTTGATAGAATTTAATGAAATTGATGAAAACTTGACGAAAAATTGATAAGGATAATAAACTGACGAAAATTTGATTAAATTGAAGATGAAATGAATGCAACTAATAAAGATAATAAGATTAACTGAAAAAATTGAGAAGATTTTTTTGGAAAAGAGTTTGTCTGATCCTGCCTGCACGTGGGATCTTTAAAGGAAAATGTTTATTTAAGTGAAACATCATTTTTGGGAAGAAAGTCCACCGTAAGAAGAATGATCAGTGCGAGGACTGATCCTTCAAATCAACATGAGAGATCATCATGAGGGTCAATTTTTGAAGAAAATGGTTTGAAATCTAATTTTCAAAAAACTGATTTCTGAAAGTAATAGTTCGAAACTGATAATAAGATCAACACAAGGGTTGATGCTTTTGAAACCAATTTTAGAAGATAAGACCAAGACAAGGGTTGATCTTTGGATATACTGTTCTAGAAACCAATCTTGGAATATAAGACCAACACAGGGGTTGATCTTTGAATACAATGATTTAAATTTAATACAAAGATTGATTTTTTTGAATGATTTGAAAACCATTTTGAAAGATTAGACCAACACAAGGGTTGATCTTTGAATATAAAGATTTGAAATCCATTTTAGAAGATAAGACCAACACAAGGATTGATCTTTGAATATGAAGGTTTAGAATTCATTTTGGAAGATAAGATCAGCGCAAGGGTTGATCGTTGAACATGACGGTTTTGAAAAATCACTTTTGGAAAATATGATCAACACGAGGGTTGATTTGCCAATGCAATGGTTCGAAAACTTATTTTTGAAGATATGATCAACACGAGGGTTGATTTGCCAATGCGATGGTTCAAAAACTTATTTTTGAAGATATGATCAACACGAGGGTTGATTTGCCAATGCGATGGTTCGAAAACTTATTTTTGAAGATATGATCAACACGAGGGTTGATTTGCCAATGCGATGGTTCGAAAACTTATTTTTGAAGATATGATCAACACGAAGGTTGATTTGCCAATGCGATGGTTCGAAAACTTATTTTTGAAGATATGATCAACACGAGGGTTGATTTGCCAATGCGATGGTTCGAAAACTTATTTTTGAAGATATGATCAACACGAGGGTTGATTTTTGACAAAGGTTGGGCCAAAGAACATTTGAACCCTTTGGTCATAACAAGGATTTTCAAAATTTCATGATTTTTGAAAGAGCCCTCATAGGTAATATCATTTCTCCCATGAATGATGCCAGGATTGTCTTGCATTCTGAAAAGAACAGGAATTTAAATGCCCCAGTATGGCAAAAGAAGGAAGTATTTGAATATCAAAGATATAAAGAAAATTTGACATTTCATTGATAAGCAAAGGTTTGATGACAAAAACTGAATATTTACAGGAACTTTAAAAGGAAAAGATCCATAGAAGGCTTAACTGACTGGCCCCTACAAGATAACTAACAAAAGAGACGAAAGCAGGAAACTTTGGTTTTATCAATTCTTTGGGTGATCCGGAAGAGTCTAGGTTGGAACTGCAGGTTGCTCCCCTCCTTCATCTGGTACCAAAATTTCTTTGTCGATGAAATCCTGTATGATGTTTTTGAGGACGAAGCAATGCTCTGTATCGTGTCCCCTTACTTGATGAAATTTGCAAAAACATTCTTTCCATTTTCCCATGGTGACTGAAGGATCAACTCCCCTGGGAAGCTTGATCATGTCTTCCGTGAGTAGGTATTTGAGAACCTCCTCGACTGGCTGACCTAAAGGGGAAAACTCGCGATCATAACTCCAGCCAACATACTTTGTCTCCTTTGGCTTGCCTGATTGTCGAGAGTCGTCCCTTTTCTGAGAGCTAGACTGAACCTGCTTGGTTAGGGGAATCAGGCACTTTTCTTCTTTGTCTTCAACAAAAAGATTTCTATCAATGCAGTCTTGAATAATATTTTTGAAAACAAAGCAATGATCAGTGTCATGTCCTGTTGTCCGATGGAATTTGCAGAATTGGTTCTTGTATTTTCTCAAGATAGTGGAAGGACTCGTGGCTTTTGGGAGCCTGACTAGTCTCTTGGTTAACATGTATTCAAGAACTTTATCCAGCGGCTCATCCAAGGGAGTGAAATCTCGGTTACTACTCCAATCTTTACGCTTTAGCTTTTCCTGATTCTTCTCCTTCTGCGGAGGATTGGATTGAAGTGGTTCATCTTGGTTTCTGCTGAACTTTCCCTTTTGGTTCCTAGATGACTCCAAATTGCTGTTTTGATTGCCCGGGTTGCCTTTGTTGCCACTCCTGCTGATTTTAGAACTTCCTGTACTGCCATCGTTGTGCTTGCTCATTCGGAAGGTGATAGGTGTCCCTTCCTTGGTGGGAGCTTTCCAAAACTGGCTTCAGCCTGCTCGGATAATATCTCAACCATCATCTTTTTGAACAACCGATATATGGCAGGATCAATCTCATTCTGGCTGTCCTGACCTCCTTCTCTGGCAAACCTCTGAGAGTCCATTTCTCAATTCTTGCTTCTAACTGGTGCGGTCTCTGATCTCAGTCTGGACCACCCGTTAATACCAAATGCTTTTTCTGTAGGACAAAATGGGACCCTTTTAGAAAGATTTTGGAGGAAACTTTGATAAAGAAATCAAATTGATAAAGAGACATCCCACTACTAGGGATTGAGCCCGTACGAGAGGTATGACAATTGAATTATTTTCCCGTGAGAAGAAATAAATAATTTAGAAAAGGACATCTCTTGATGAAAGAGATTTTTGTTACAAAATAGATTTAGAAGATATGTAGAAGAAAATTTTAGAATAGATGGTAAATTTTGAAAAATTGGAAAAATTGTAGGCAGGATCAGAAAAGAATTTAAAGAAATCAAGAAAGGAAAAGAAAAATACACCTGGGGTTTCTGAAGAGAAGGAAAATTTTGAATAATATGCCCAGGGTTTTGGAAAGGTTTGATATATATATATATATATATATATATATATATATATATATATATATATATATATATATATATATATATATATATATATATATATATATATATATAAGAAAATATGAGAGACATTGCATAACTAAAGTCATATCAACAAAGATGTGCACACAACATTCCCTAAAGGCTGACTCTATATGCAATATTTGAAATGGCTGATAGGACCTTAATCCTAACTCTATGGTTTAGATCATCTGATTCCAATCAAGGTACGCCGATATACTCAAGCCGAAGCTCGAAATACGTGGCATATAAAGATATCTCTCCGGTTCTAAGGTAATGGCTTCCCAACATCCTTGAGCACCTACCGATATACCTCGGACTATGGCCCTTAGGTACGTGGTAGGGGGGCATGAACCCAAATAAGTGGTCCAGTTGTGAGGCTCTCTCCCGAACTATGGTTCAGTGAGATAGCCCAGCAACGTGAAGACCGGGACAATATAGGTAGGGATGTTTTCAAAATATGATCAACATGCAATAAAATCAGAAGGCTCTAATGCAAGTCCTAAAGAGATAGATCTAAATAAAGAAGAAGCACACACTTGCATACATTGTTTGCATTCAATCCCTAAAATTGAGGAGAGTTGTATTTAAGACCTAAGTCTAATGTGAACATGGATAATCTCCTCAATATGGTCCTACCAAACCATACTTAGATCCTATATGCAATGATGTCAGCTTTAGGACAGAGTCTAGGCTCCTAAGGTTTGCATGAAAATGTAGCTGACATATGTTGGAATAAAGACTTAGATTATATAAAAGCAAAGCAAAGGCATAGATCCAACCGGACGAAGACGAGTCCCATCACGGTCACCAAACCTGTGATCATCGCAAAATTTTTTCTATTCTCTTGTTTCTCTCTCTTCCTTCTCTTTTCCTTTTCTAACCTCTATTTTCCTCCTTTTTGAAGGGAGAAGAATAAAAAGAAAGAAAAGAGAAAGAGAAGAGAAAAGAAAAGAAAGAAAAAGAGAAGAGGAACTCTTTTGCGGGTTTTCACTTGACCTTGATTTAAAAAATATTTAGAAAATAACTCGCCTCCATTTTAAAAATATTGCGGGAAAAATGGAGAGACGGGATTCGCTCGTCGGTACGAGGTTCGACCGTTCCTGGTGCCTTTACCAGGGGTAATCGAACCAAGGATCGAATCTATGCCTTTTGTATTGCCTAAATATAATCTAAAAATTTATTCTAACTCTAAATGCACAAAGAATCATGCTTGTGCAATGCAAAAATGTATAGTCCTTTTGAGATGAACTTGGTAAAGAAATGAAGAAATATTTGAATTTAACTTAGAACTTGAGATAGATAAGAGAAGTTCTAAGTTTTCAGAGTTGGGAAATAAATATTGATTTTGAAGAGAAAGATTTGAAGCTTTGAAATGAAAGAAAATGAAAAATGGATTTTGATTTTAATCATGGATTTAGGAGAAGAAGATGAAATCTGAAAATGCAATCTTAAGATTTGAAATCAGGACAGGTTTTGAGAGATCCAAATGATATATAGAAAGTAGGAATGGATTCAGACGAGATCTGAAACGGGGATTGGATTTAAAATCTAGAAATGGAAATTGGATTTTAAAATGGATTTAAAATTTGAAATCTGAGAAACGATGTAAATTTTGGGTTCTGGATCCTAAGAGGGATTTGGATCTGAAGTCTCGGATCCTAAGAGGGATTTGGATCTGAAATCTAAGATCCAAATGTAGAATAGGATTCTGGATCCTAAGGGAGAATTGGATCTGAAATCTGAGATCCAAAGTAGATTTTGAGTTCTGGATCCTAGGATGGATTTGGATCTGAAGTCTAAGATCCGAAGTGAAATTGGTGCTGGATCTTATAAGAAAATTGGATCTGAAGTCTGAGATCCAAAAGTGGAATTTGGAGTTTTTATCCTAAAGAGGAATTGGATCTGAAGTCTGAGATCCAAAAGTGGAATTTGGAGTTTTTATCCTAAAGAGGAATTGGATCTGAAGTCTAAATCAAAGTGAAATTAGGTCCTGGATCCTAAAGGAAATTTTGGATCTGAAGTCTGAGATCCAAGGTGAAATTTGGATTCTGGATCCTAGAATGGATTTCAGGTTTTTTTGAAAAGTCCAAATGAGACTTTTAAAAATGGATCTGGGTTTTGAAAATCCAGATTGGATTTAAAATTCAGGAATTGAATCTTGAATAAAATTTCAAAATTGATTTAGACTTTGAATTTGAAGTTTTGAACTTTTGAAATGTAAAAGGGGAAGAGAATCTCAAAGTTAAATTGAACTTTGGATTTGATTTGGAGTATTTGAATCTAAATGAATTTCGGAATTTCAAAGTCAAATTTGAACTTTGAAATTTGATTTGAATAAAAAAAATGAATCTGAAATCTCAGATTTAGATTGAATTTTGAGATTTAACAATGAAATTGAATCTTGAAAATTGAAAGAATGAATCGGATTTGATAAGGATTGAAGATAGATTTGGAGAAGGATATTTACTTGGAGTTTTTGAAAAAGGAAATTTCGAAAATATGATACAATTCTATCCTAAATGATGAATGAATTTAAATTTTTGAAATTGGATTTTGAAAAAGCTATTCCATTCTTTAAATGAATTAAAATAAGATCGAAGATATAATACATCCTCGACTATGGTCGTTGAATGTATTATATAATAATCTATATTTAAACTCAGGTGAAGAATGAAACACATTTGGTGCTTTTAAAGAATTTAAAATGAAATTAACTCTCAATATACCCTGACTATGGCCATTGGTATATATTTTGAATTATATTTAAGTTAAATTTTGATAAAAGGAGAAAATGTTTAAGGAAATATGATGAATTTCGAAAATGGATCCAGTGTGGATCCAATGTTATTTCGTAAAAGATAAAGATCCTAAGTTTTGTCCACACCCTGACTATGGCCATTGATGTGGATCATAAACTTAGGATCAATTACCTTTTACAAAAATGGTGCACGTGCCATTCGTGTTTCACTATTGTGAGAATTTGAAAAATAAAGGTAAAAAGCATGAAAATGAGCAATTTTATGATATTTACAATGCTCATTCATTCTAATCTAGAGCAGAAAATGTAAATTCTCATTAAGATCTAACTTATTACAAAATTTGAATCCAAATAACGACGTCTTTCATGTATTCCCTGCAAAATTCAAATTAGCACGAGACAAAGGAGGCACATGAAAAGAAAGATGTAAATGATGAAAGGTATGTTAGATGTGTATAGGGATTGGCAAATGCTTTTATAAATGTCATGAATGTAAATGCTTCTACAGGGGTAACCTAGGGGTATACTTTAGTGGAATCACAACAGCCTCAAAGATGCTGTGAGGGGAGATGATGTTGGAATGAAAGGTTTTACACAAAGGAAGGTAGTTGTATGTAAGGGCTATAGCAAACCATAGACTGCTATGGAAGGCAGAAGCCACTGGGAAATATGGAGGTATTATATGTTGATGAAGTGCCGATGTCAAATATGATGACAGATGCGGGTGTTTGGCAGCTGGTAGGTGCTGCGGTGGTGTATTAAACAGGTTAAGAGAGTGAATACAGGTGGTGATGATACTGGAAGCGGTTGATAATTAACAGGTGCCTTGGAGCTAATGTTACCCAGTTAGAGAGCGGTTAAGTTATGACAACAGTCTAATATGACAAAGTATTCACAAGACAAAGTAAAACAGATGCTATATACAGGTGAGTAGCGTCTTGGGGAAACAGATGATCATCACGTGTGCTGTCATCATAAAAAAAAAAAAAACTTATTGAACCCCTCAGACAGCATAAGTGAAATTTACAAACAACTATTCCCGATTGATGTAAATGGGGGTGTATCAGTAATGACAGTGAGACATTAAAGAAATCTATGAGATGAATCACTGTATGTGCAGAAGATGTTATCCCACGCGCATACTGAAACAACATGTAACTAGACTCAAAAAAAAAACTTTCATGATTTTGAAATTGGGTTGGGGGAAATGTCATTCAGCTCAAAAGTCGAATTCTGCCTGACATAGCAATTGACACAATAGTCAGCAAAGTGACTACTGGTTGACCCTGAGAAAAACCTTCAGTAGTCACAACAGAGCATCCTACTCCTTCCAGATTGACCTTCCATAGAACCTGACCACTCAAAGTACTTGACACAGATGAAGATATGCGAGTAAGCACCAATGGCCAAGTACACACTCCCTTGTGCTGAGATAACTAGTGGTGATGCACCAACACATGATTTCGGGTTTACTTTCCGCAAGATTCGCATCTTCCCTTTATCATTTCTATGAGTTTTTGCTAACAAGGATGTTTCAGTGATAGTATTCTGCCCGAACTCCCTGAGAAACATAAGCTCTATTATAATAGTTGAATGGAACTGCTGACGCTAAATGGATATTGGAAATCCAAACATTATCGTCCATTAAAGACTCTCCTTCCATATTCCCACCTGAACTAGAGCCCCCGGATCCAACGATTTGTAAATGGTAGCAGATCTGGCTTTATGATCTTATCTTCATCAATTTAGCTCTAAGTTATGCACATCTCCTTTGTAAGCCATGTGGCTTAGTTCTGGAAGAACATCGTGATCAAGGAGACAGTGTTGTACAGGAAATAAGATGCCTAGACATGTAGTAAAATGATGGAGACAGGCATGCAGTGTATAGTTGATGGCAAATGAAAGCTTGAACAGTGTGTATAACATATGATGCAGTTATAGCGAATTGATTAGCCAATCGGTTTCTGCAACCTGATTATACAGATAAATCAACCTTAAAACAGCCTACAGCCTCCTCAGACTTTAGTACAAAAAAATAAAAATTTAATTCTAAAGACTTACAATGATAGCCCAGTGGTTCCCTCTGATATCTGAAACAGAAAGCAATGGAGATAAAACTGCAGACCTGCTAAAAATTAATCCCAGAATGGCATAGCAAATCATTAGTGATAAAGAAATGACATTGACCTTGGCCCATAGATAAAGTATTAAGCAACAACACTTCAGCTGATGGACTTTCTCTACCAGAGATCATTCAAATATGATGGCCTTGCATCAGTAGCTTAAAACTCAAGCCATTTGCCTTTAATTCTAATGCAGAGAATGCAATCAAGAACCGATTGATATGGCGTTCAAACAAAGGTATCAATACTTATTTGAATGATTCCCGACTCATTCTGAGGGTACTCGTATTAATGAGACAAGGGCTCATGTCAAAACCGATACACCTTCACAACATAGCAGGTAATTTAATGAGTATGAAGAGTGAAACTGAACAAAGGATGAACATATTGCATGATAATTAAAAAAAAGAACAGAACAGGATGAGATGCAGAAAATGTCACATCCAAAGAAAAAAAAAATACAAAACACTCAATTATGATAAACATTCTAAACACGCAAATGAGAGAACTCTGGAAAAGAAAGAAAAATGTGATGGTCTAAATCAGAGATGATGAATATGAGGGATCAGACACACAAAGCATCTGAACGAAAACACCTAAATGAGGATGGAATTTGAAATGCAGATGAAAGAAAATCGTGAATGAAATATACACTGATGAATATTATGTACAGAACTGATGCTGCAAATACAAGTGTAACGACTAATCAAAATGACATATACAAGTGGATGAGCAATCAAAATATATGTTCGATTGCGACTTATCAGAATTACCATAAGTCTAGAGGAGGTTTTGATCGATTCATTCTCATTAGTTAGCATATCAACACCTGCTGGGTTAATATAGATAAGACAGCAGATCAAATCCTGCCATCCCAGCCTTAGTTTAGAGATGATGAATCTGGTTAGGTAATCTAGAAGATTATCAAATTATGAAACCAGAAAGCAACTTCATGGGATGAAAATGCAATCTAAACTAAAATGCGGATTTGAAAAGAACTGCACAAAGCGTATACCAAATGAACAGAGTAAGTTACGATATCTCAAACAGATGCTTATTATAAGGACTAAGGATTCGTCTATAACGAAAACACAAAAGAAAAAAAAAATCATAAGCAGATAAACGATAGAAAGATATGTAACCCATAAGTGGGTCTGAATTCTATTGCAAAATGTGTATCGATACTGCCATAAGCAGACCGATATCACATATATTGCTTGGATTAATGATAAAAAAAAAGGAATCACAAGAAATTCTGAAAGGGAGGTAGGGGGAAGGTAAATTCACAAAAAGGAATAGAAGAGAAGAAGGTTAAATAGCAGACGACGTAGGGAAATCGCATCGAGATTCAGATAAACCAGAGAGATTCATTGAATCTAACATTGTAAACATAAGTAAATTGCAGAAAAGAAAAGAAAAAAAAATAGCGATAAAAATGTTGGAATTAAGACATTCCGTTTATTATTGCACAGGAGGGGGAATCGATGATGCTAACATCAACCCAACTCCCCGAAGGTGCGTTGATAGGGCCAAACCAGAGCAATATGAAGAAACAAGGGGATGGAACCAGAAAGGAGAAACAGGACACAATAATGTAAAGAAGTATCGGCAGAAAACAGGAGATGAGAGAGAAGTTCTTACCGGCTTCTTGCGGATGAGATGCTTTCGAGGGAGGATTGTTCTTCAGCGGCTTGCAGAGGAGAAAACTCAGGAAGAAAAGCGGAAGAAGGAGGTTGGAGCGACGATGGAAAAAAAAACTCGATGCCCCTCTATCTTTGCCCATGGTCTCTCTCTTTATAGGGAGAGACCGTTGGAAAATTTTCGAATCGAGTCCATAGGGTTCGGGAAGGTGGTCAGTTGGCGATCAAGGGTTGCGATGAAGGTTGTTAGTGAGAATCAGCCAATCCGAGGGTTGAGGATATAGG
This sequence comes from Nuphar pumila, assembly GCF_984573655.1. Taxonomy (NCBI): domain Eukaryota; kingdom Viridiplantae; phylum Streptophyta; class Magnoliopsida; order Nymphaeales; family Nymphaeaceae; genus Nuphar; species Nuphar pumila. Next base: position 34,837,632 of record NC_143265.1, read on the forward strand.
GAGTTATTCCCAAAGGGGAGAAGAAGGTGATCGAAGCTTCTGAAAAAAAAAGTGGGGCGCGAGCCAAGGTGGAGCGCGTGATTTGGTTGTTGATGATGAACGAAGGAGCGAGGAGGACTGAGGCGATCAGAGGGTTGATGATGGAAGAGGAACACACATGGGGGTGGTCGGCCATGGAGGGAGAGAGAAGCGAGAGTGGGTTGTTTCCTCTTTCTCCAATTTCCAAAAGAATGATTCCCACTTTTTTTTTTTTTGTAAAATGACTCAAAATGAGGTTTTTGGCAAAAACTCCATTTTCGAGTTTTAAAAACTATTTGCCCTCTTCTCAATTTTTTGATTTTCATATTGATTTCCATTTTTTTTTGTATTTTTGTAAGAGAAAACTAAGATTTTAAAAAGAAAACAAAGTTTCAAACACTAAATTTTTGTATTTTTCTGAGAAATATTTATAAAAGTATCCTTCTAAGAATTTTAATCCCCTTCGAGAAAATTTCTTCAGACAAAGGGGTTTCTGACCCAAGTTTTGAGAAAATGTTCGAGTCTTGACACTCGAATCGAGAAATACAATGTGATGGATCCAAACGGATGTCGAATGGACTGTCCGAGCTATTTAATGGCTATTTTTGGTATTTTCTACAATTTTAATCTAAGATTTGAACAAGGAGGCTCAAATTTGGATCTGGACAATGGATCCAGATCCAAATCAATGAATTTAATTTCAATAAAACTAGAGAAATGAACTGGAATTTAGATGTGAAATGACCCATTTTCTCAAAAAATGATATTAGGGACAAAAGGGGAATATTTAAAAGATTTTGAAAAATTTGGGGTGTTCACAACTCCTCCTCGTCTATTCACTGTTTCTGTTGTATTGGTTCTCCTTCACAACGTCGGACAACTTCTTCCTTCTGCCAGACGTCATTTGGAAGCCGACATCATTCTCTGCAACTATTTTTTTGGGTGAATCTATTTTTAACCATGCCTCGTTCGAAGACTGCATCTGCAAAAGGTTCTCCTTCTCCTACACCTTTAGCAAGACATGGATTTTCTCTCAGATTATTTCGAAATCCTCTTTTATATGATACTTTTGGATCAATTTCTGCACTTCCTATTTTACCAGGCTGAAATGTCATGTTTCACCTATTTTCTCGTTACAAAATAAGAGAATTATTTCCAGAAATTTCACATCTTTTTGATGCTTGTGCAGACACCCTTCATTATCCTTTTTTGATCCACTTATTTTATATAAATTTACAAATTGATCATGAAACTGTAGTTCTTTCCTCTCTTGTTCGTGATGTTGAAATTGAGTTTGATTCTAAACTACTTGGAGAAATCCTAGAAATTCCACCTTCAGACACTCTTTTCAATACTGTTGAACTAAATTATGAAAGAATTTTTGAACAAATTCTTCTTCCCAGTGCACCTCATTGTCCTTCTTTCAAAAATACTAATCTTCAAACTCGTGCACGCATTGCTGGATGAATCCTTGCCCACAATGTTCTACCTAAAACTGGTTCTTTTGATTACTATTCCACAGATCTATCTACGACTCTTTATGTCTTATTTGGAAATATTTCTATAAATTGGGCCAACGTGTATTTTACTAATTTGTGGAAACAAAAATCATTTCTTCCTTATGGATGTCTTCTTACTCGTATTTTTAGACATTTCAAAGTTCTCTTAACAAATGAAAAATATATTGAGCAAAAGGAGTTCTTTGATCAAACTATTTTTAAACGAATGAAAATCAAATATCTGCCTCCTTTAAATGTTGATCAAACTGAACCATCTGATCCTACTAAACCATCAATTTCTGAACCCTCACCATCTTTTGCGACACCTTCATCTCAAGCAAAACGAAAGAAATTTTCTACAAGTCAAAACAATGATGAAGTTTTGCAGCAACTGGAAGCTTTGGAGCTGCATCAACGCACTTTTTGTGAAGATGTGACTCAACAACTTTCTTTGATTCAAAAAGATGTTACTGCAATCAAGGACTTGCTCAACTCACTTTTCTGATCTTTGTTTTCTATCTTTACTAAACTTTGATACTTTATGGGTTGTAATATTTTAAACGTGTATTTACATTTTGCTTATGCTATTTCTTCCCTTACTCTTTTTTATTATGACAAAGGGGGAGAAAAAGATAGAATTTGGTAGACACATGCATGGAAATTGCAGGAGAAAAAGATAGACCTTGCATGAGAAATGAGAAATTAAGAGAAAAAGATAGAAATTGAATATTGCATTATGACATGGAAATTACATCATGAGAAAGCAGCATTGAAAATTGCTTTTTTGAAAAAGATAAAAAGTTATAAAAATGCATGAAGTAATGATGGAAATGCAAACCAATCAATATGTGATATATGTGCTTTGAATGTACTAACTTTTAATGGTGTGCAACATATTGACCGGGGGAGTAAAATCTCCATCTATGCATCTAAATGCTTCATCTTTGATTAAGTTTGTCATCATAAAAAAGGGGGAGATTGTTACGCCACTGAAGTCGTACATGATACTTCAAGTACAAGGTTTTGATGATGAGCAAGTGAAATCAACTGCATTTCAGCTAAGGCAATGAAGACATTGAAGAATTCAATGAAAAATCTTTGAAGACTAGTGTGCAAATGTTAAATTCATTAAAAGTCTTAGATTCTTGTAAGAGCCTTACTTAGAGTATATATTTAGGTTGCATTTCACCTAAAAAATCCTTAGAAAAACTTTTCTAAAAGAACCCTTCATGAAAATCTTTTTAGAAAACTCTTTTTTTAAAATTTCGTGTTTATTAGTCGACCAATAGACTCACCAGTCGACTAATCCTTTCGCGCCATATTTTCTAAATAGTCATTTTCGTCAAATTAGTCGACCGAAGGTTTTATCAGTCGACTAAACAGAATGTTTGTTTTTTGGAAATTTTAGCAGCAGTCGACTAATAACTTTATCAGTCGACTGGACAGAACATCTGTTTTCTAAAAATTTAGCAGCAGTCGACTAATGCTTTTATCAGTCGACCGGATAGAATGTATGTTTTTTAGAAGATTTTAGCAGCAGTCGACTAAAAGGTTTTTCAGTCTACTGATGATATTATCAGTTGACTAACTTTTCTCTAGTTGACTAAGTTTCAAAAGTTCAGATTTTCAAACGGCTCGATTAACAGATTAGTCGACCGACGATAACTGTCAGTCTACTAATAACTAACTATTAGTAGACTAACTGTAAACACCCCAAATTTTCCTCATCTATTCTTAAAAATCCCTCCTCGTGTAGTGCCAACCCTGTAGGTCAGTGTAGGAGTCAAACCCTGAGTCAGTTTCAAAAAATCAACATTTTACCCATTTTCATTAGGAAAATTACCATTTTACCCTTAGGTCATCCCGGACCCCAGTCAGTCGGAGTCAACCAAGCTCATTGGTCAGTTCAAGACAGTTAGAATATCAGTCATCTCAAGCTCATCTGAGCTCACAATGAACAGACCATTTTCATTTCTGACCATTCCTGCCAAAATGGGATCATTTCTTCAAAAATGAGCTCATTTCTCACTCGAATCCAAGCCAATTGTCTCCAAGTCAGTCATTCCCAGTCAGTCATGTTCCCCAAAGTCTAACTTGAGCTCACCAGGAGTTCAAGTGCTCCAATTTCAGTTCAAAACCATTTCTAAGTGTTTAGGAGCCCATTTTAGTCCATTTCAGCTCTTTCAGCTGAAATTGAGCCGAGTTCAGTCAGTTGAGTTAGTGTTTGAGACTTGATTTTAGTTCATCTCAGTATTACTGACCTTTGTTTTAGCTCAAACCCAGTTCAGGTTCGTAATTCACTTCATTCCAATGACCATTCCATACCATTTCTCTAAAAATGGCAGCTTTTCTTGAAAATTCAGTTGGAAAGGTCAGTTGAGTCAGTGTCCGTTGAGTTCATTTGAGTTCTGAAACTCTAAAACCCAGCTCAATCCAGTTCATTTCAGTTGAATCAAGCTCAAACCCTAATTTTCAGTGTTACTCTAGCTTGGCAGAGCTCGAAAATCATTTCTTCAACCATTTTTGCAAATTTTGTCAATTTTAACACTTTTTGAACTGGTACAAGTGTCAATCGGGGTCTAACATCCAAAATTCTTCATTCAGGGTTAGCATTTCGCATAGCCTTTCATGTCATTTCTCATCATTTCATATCATTTCTCAGCATTTCATAACATTTCATCACATTTCATTTCATTTTCGAAGTCCAGAACTCCAGCTTTATAAATTCCAATCCAGATTGAGTTTTAAAAGTTTTCAGAAATCAATTTCAAACCTCGGGTTTCCAAAATTGATATTTTCACCCCGGGAGTCTAAATTTGGAAATATTTTCTCAAGAAAAATAATCTGGATTTCTTTCAAAATCAAATTTTCAAGTTTTACACTGGATTTGCTTCGCAATGAGCTATTGAACTTCAAAATCTAAGCTCGTTTCAAAAACTGCCAAAAATAGCTCATTTCGTTTGGAAATATTTTCTCAAGAAAAACAATCTGGATTTCTTTCAAAATTACATTTTTAAATTCTACATTGGATTTGCTTTGCAACGGGGTATTGAACTTCAAAATCCGAGCTCGTTTCAAAAACTGCCAAAAATAGCTCGTTTTGTCTGAAAATAGATTTGGAAGCATTTTCTCAACAAAAACAATTTGGATTTCTTCCAAAATTAAATTTTTAAATTCTACATTGGATTTGCTTCGCAACGAGGTATTGAACTTCAAAATCCGAGCTCGTTTCAAAAACTGCCAAAAATAGCTCGTTTCATCTGGAAAGTTTCTGAAAAGACTATTTTACCCCTTTAATCGTCAAAATGAATTTCAAAAGTGGAATTTGGACCAGCTCTGAGATGGCCCATCCATTTGCATTTTCTGTTTTAATTTATAAAAAAAGAAAAAAAAATTTACCTTTTTCTTTATTTTTTTTGTTTGTTTTATTTTTTTTATTATTTTATTTTCCTAAGGTGGGACCCACAAGGGGGTCGACCACCCTAGCCCATTTCCTTTCTTTCTTCCTCCATTTTCTTTTTTATTTTTATTTTTATTTTTATTTTTTTTTACTTTCCTTTTTTCTTTCTTTCTTCTTTCTTTTTCTTTCTTTCTTTCTTTCCTCCTTTCTTTCCTCTCCCAGCCACTCACATATACCCTATCCAGCCCCTTCTCTTCCTCTTTCCCTCTCCTTTTCCTCCCTTTCTTTCCTTTTCTTTCTCCCCTCTTCTTTCCTTTTCCTTTTCCTTCTTCCCTTCCTTACTCCTTTCTTCCTCCAAAGCCATACGGCTGTAGCCTTGGGCATTACACAACCTTCTTCATTAATCAATGGTGACTTAGGGAAAGATATCATCTTTCCTAAGTTACCAATCAAAAACAAAAGGAAAAAAAGAATGGCTGGCCTCCCAAGCTCAATTCACGTCTCTCTCTCTCTCTCCCTTGAACTCTCTCTTTCTCACCCCTTGGCTGCAGCTTCCAGCCATTGAAACAACACCCTTGCAGCCCTCAGCAGCACCAACTGGAAGCCTCCACGCACAGCACCATTACAACCATCGATCACAGCATCTGCAACCTTCTCCATTTGCTGCAGCAAGACCCCAAGCTATCCTTGGCTGCAACTCCCAGCCATTGAAGCCACCTCTAGAGCTCCTTTCTCCAGCCAACAGCCGGCCTCCACTTTGAAGCACCATCAACGTCTTCACCTCCATTACAGCCACCTTCCACAGCAGCAGTTGGGCCTCCATCACAGCCACCTTCCATAACCGCAGTTGGGCCACCTTCCACAACAGCAGCTGGGCCTCCAACAGCAGCCCTTCATTGCAGCCATCTTCAATCTTCTCAAAGGCAGCAGCCACCAAAGGGGAGCTCTTTGCAGCCACAGCCACACCTTCATCCTTGGCAGCACCACAGGGATACCTCCACAGCAGCATAGCCATCTCCAGCAAGCCTCCTTCACACCCTTGCTACCAGCCACAACCAACTTCAAGTGCAGCCACTACCTTCATCACACGTTCCAGCCGGCACCTCCTTCTTGACTTCCAGCCCTCCTCACCTTGGTGCCTTTGACGCCCCAACTTCCTCAACCTTGGATCATCTCCACCACATCCGCTTTCCTTCAGCCAATCCCAGCAAACCCAAGGTAAGAGCTTCATCTTTTTACTTTTTTATTTTCATTACTTTCTTGCTTAAGGCTACATGGAGTATGGGATCCCTCCGATGGATGGATCGGATCCCCTATCACCATAGCCAAAATTGAGTTTAGATTATACCCCCCTGATTATTTTTGTTTTATCATTGAATTCATGTAAATTTCGTATTATAGGCCTCATATTTAGATTATTTTAATGCTTTATAGGTATTTTGATTAGTTTCTTTAATATTTGCTAATTAGTTTATAGGTTTTGATTTTAAGCGTCAGTCCAGCCTTCGTTTCATGTTTAATTGTTCATCTATAAATTTCAAAAATTTTATGATAGATGTATGGGTTAATCATTCATTTCTCTGCAAAAATTCGGATCGATTTGAGTTTAATAACTCTATCTAATAAATCCAAAGTCCAGATCAGGTTTTAAACCCTCTGGAAATTCCAGATTCCCATTTAGCAGGGTTGTCGACCCAAGATCGCCTCCATGGATGATTCAATTTTCCCTAAAAAAATCATAGTGAATTAATCATTGAATATACTGATTATCTAGAAATTTTGAAGTTTTTCCAGTTTGTTTTACTCTCTGTAAAAAATCGGATTTCCCAGACCCCTGGGAAAATCTCGATTTTCTTTTGTCAGGGTATAGACAGACTCTAATGCATCAAGTCCTACCAATCCGTAGCCTGTCCGCAAAACATTTCAACATGAAAGTTGTTTCTAACATAATTGCCTATCATTTCCCAAAACTTGGGAATTTTTGGATCTGTTTCATTATTTTTTCCGGATTTTCTCTTTCTGTCTAATAGATTCCAATGTCCAGAAATTCCAGATATTTAGGTCTCTGATAACAGTGTGGCCTTTTCCAAACCGTAATCCGAATCCCAAGAGTGTCAAAAAATCAAATCTTTCTCTGTTTGTCAGGGACATTTTCCCACAATTTAAACCTTTTTCCCATCTGTTTGCTATTTTTCTCACATTTTCTCCCGAAACCTGTCTGTTTCCCTTAAATCCTAGAATCGCCGGATTCCGATCCGACTTGCCGGAGTGGCACAGCTCCGACCATAGGTCAAAACCAGAAAGTGTAAAAATCAAAAATCCTTGAATTACTGTCTTCTGTCACCCCATGAAATTTGGGGAATTTTTATGGAAATTTGATATCCTAAATTCCCTTTAGAATCAACATTTTAGGCAAAAATCACAAAATTTAGGGTTTTTATTTGAATTTCCATATTTAAAAATACAAAAAAATTATATTTTAGAGATCAATTATATTTCTAGGGTTATTGTAGTTGTCCATGCCAAATTTGGTTTAATTCCAAGTTCATTTGCTCCATGTGTTAGTTTATCTTTAAATTCAGAAGCGAAAATCAAGTTAAATTCGATATTTTATGATATTTTCGCCATGTTAGGGTTTTTATCATGTACATAAGCATGTAGAATCATATTAGGGTTAATTTTATTCTCATTTGCATTTCATATTTTTCTATTTTGCAAAATTTATTTCAGAAAACCCTGGTTTCAAGGCCATAGTCTTGTTATCAGGGGTATTTTGGTCATTTTGACCTAAATTTCGAAATTTCCATTTCTAATTCTCCAAAATTTCATGCATATCATCATATCTTATCATATTATGTTTGATTTATTTCATTTGATTTTCAAAATTCCAAAATTTACAAAAAATCTTTCATAAAACCCTGATTTCAAGGTCATCAGGGGTATTTTGGTCATTTTGACCCCAATTTCGAATTTTCAAGTTTATTTTCAAAATTTATTCATTATTTCTCATGTTTATATCAAAGGGGGTATGATTCTGGGTTTATATCTGAATAATATCCGATAATTTTCCATATTTTCGGATAAATTCAGAAAAACCTACATTTTTGTGCTAACCTTGTTTTCTAGTTTTGCAGGAACATTCAAGAAGAAGACTTAGCTTTTATTTTTTTATTTCAATTCAATGTAACCTCAAATGTAATAATTTGGAATAAGAGTTATTTTTCTGCTTAGAATAGGGTTGCATTGCATATAGTTTAATTTCTGCAAAATTTTAATATGTGATGTATGATTCATGCACATTATTTTAAATTCACTATGGTTTACACGAATGGCACGTGCACAAGCTCTTATGGAGTTTATAAACTCGGTGGGATTCGTATTTATGGCCATAGTCAGAATACGAAGAAAACCAAGATTTATGATCTTCATATTAGCCATATTCAGCCTACACACTTAGGCTAACTTCAAAAATGCACTGCATTTCTCAAAGTTTTAAAAGGATTTCCCAATTCCTCAATTAAAATTCCCTTTTCAAATTCATATTCATTCATTCATATCATTCAAATTGCATTATTCTCAAATTCATTTTCCAATTTCAATTTCAGAAAATTCAGCTTTCTCAAGAATTTCCAAGTCTTTCTCAGGATCTAATTTTCTCAAAATTCTAAGTTTTCAAAAGAGATTTCAAAGCATTTCCCAAGTTCAACCCAAGATTTTCCAATCTTTTAAAATTCTCAAATTTCAAAGTCTCAAGTTTTCAAAAAGATCGATTTTCTCAGATTTCTCATTTTCTTGAGAACTCAGTTTCCTGAGAATCCATTTTTCATTTCAAAAGTCATTTTCCAATGAATTTCTTAGATTTTCTTAGAATTCTCAAATCCATTTTCTCAGAAAAGCAATTCCAAATTTCAAAATCGATTTTCCAAAGTTCAAGTTTTCATGAGGAATCACTTTCCAATGCAAATTTCTGATTTCCAATGAATTTCAATGATTTTCCCGGGAATTCAATTTTCAAGTACTTTTTCAATCAATTTTCAAGCACATTTCAATTTTCCAAAGCAAACATCATATTTTCTCAAACTTGCATTTTTCAAAATTTCATAGCACAAGCCTGATTCTTTGTGCATTCTAGGAAAAATAGAGCATAATTTAGATATTTGAGTCAAGTTAAAGCACATAATTGGTCCTTGGTTCAATTACCCCTGGTAAAGGCGCCAGGAACGGTTGAACCTCGTACCGACATGCGGATCCCATTCCATGGAATTTTCCCGCAAATTTTCAAAACGGAGGCGAGTAAATTTTCAAAACAATTTTCAAAACTTTGGTCGAGTTTGACTCGCGAAATTTGTTTCTTTCTCGCAAGGGAGGGAAAATTTTTTTGCGATGATAACAGGTTTGGCGACCGAGATGGGACCTGTCTTCGTCTGATCAATTTTGTGCTTTGACTTAGTTCAATTATCAAAATCATGCTCTACAAAATGTCAACTTTATTTTTTGATATCATGTGAACCTAGGAGCCTAGACTTGAACCCAGCTGACATGGATTGCATGTAGACTAGGCATGGTTTGGTAGGACCATATTGAGGAGAATTATGCATGCTCACTTTGACTTAGGTCTGAAATACAACACTCCTCAATCTAGGACTTGTATGAAAACAATGTTTGCTTCTTCAAAAGTTTTCAAAATTCTATCTCTTTAGGACTTAGAGCCCTCTGTTTGCCTGCATGTGATCATATTTCAAAAACCACCCCACCTATGTCTACCCGGTCTTCACGTTGCTGGGCTCTCTTCCAAAACCATAGTTCGGGACAGAGCCTCACAACTGGGCCTCTTATTTGGGCTAACGCCCCTCTGCCACGTACCAAGGGCCATAGTCCAACGTATATCGGCAGGCGCTCAAGGATGTTGGGAAAACACAAGCCTAGACCCAGAGATGAGTTTTATGCCACGTACATCGAGCCTCAGCTCGAGTATATCGGCATAGCATGATTAGACACAGTTGATCTGACCCTAGAGTCAGGATTAGGGTCCTAAAGCTCTTTCAAAATCAATGCATTTAGAGTTGGCTTCTTAGGGATTGCTGTATGTGCATAATTGTTTGTAATTGAATGTATGATATTCATTTTCGTCTTATTTTCTCATATTTTTCCCAATTTTTCCAAAATACCGAACAATTTTCCAAAATACCTCATTTTCCATCTTTTGTGAAATATCTCCTTTTTCTCAAAAACCCTGGACGATTTTTCTAAATTATCCACCTTTTCTTCAAAACTCCAGGAGATTTTCCATTCTTTCGTTCCTCTGGACTTCGAATTTCCAGCTTTCATTTTATCCTGCCTGCAATTTTCAAAATTCTTGTATTTTTCCAAAGTCTAATTCCAGTCTTCTTGTCCCTAAGTCCAATGGCATCTAGTCAGCTCGATTCTATTTTTCCCGAGGGTCACATCTCCTACGAGGTGCGACAAAGTCTTCCTGAGCATCGATCTCTTAGCACCGGACCCTTCTTCCTCCGGTGGTACTATGTCTGGTTCAAAAACTTCTCTCGTATGTTTTCGGACCACTTGAGCGATTGCAGGTTGGAATTGGCATCTGCAGTGGGAAAGTTGACAGTCAACGGCAATCTGATTCATGCACTGGCAGAGCGGTGGAATCCGCGCACTTGCACGTTCTGGTTCCCGTGGGGTGAGATAACACTATTGATGGATGAATTTTCAGAGATTATGGGACTGCTCGAGCCAGTCGGTCAGCCTGGAGATCCATTAGAGCAGCAATTTCTGATCAATGTCAAGGGTCTGGACCCCAAAGATGTCGTAGCTCGCATGACAGGGGCAAGTCTTTGCCACTGATTGAAGAAAACGAGAATGAGTACGTGAACCTGATCGAGATCTACCGACAGCATGGAAAATTTGCAGAAGTCAACTCGCTGTCCAAAACAGCTCAAGAGAGAATTCAACATGCGATGGTTCTATGTACTGTGGGACTTGCTTTCTTTCCAGATGGACAGAATTAAGTGGATGTCAGAATAGTTCAGCTTTTGAGAAGATGAGGAAGTTGACGGACGAGCCGTCTCTCGATAGCCATGGCCGCGCTTGCTTTTCTATATAGAGGATTGACCCACTTCACACTTGGAGAGTCCATCCTAGTCGAGGGATGTACCTATGCTCTTCAGTCTTGGTTCCTTCAGCATGTGCCGACTAGAGCTAGTTCGTTCAGATACAATGGCAAGGAACTTCTTACAGTTGCGCGGTACCGATTCATGATCGATTATCTGTAGGAAGAAGAAGTGGTGTGGGACTACTTTGATCAAGAATTATCACCTCCCAGATACACCTATGCATATGGCAAGAGATTCAAGCTACTTGGCCCATTTTCCTGTACCTACTACTATCCAGAGTGATGCATCAGACAATTCTCTCAGAGACAAAAGCGCGTAGAAGCTCGGCTACTATCAGGGGTTATGCCAAAGTTTGACCTTACATCAGCACAATGGTCTGAAACATACCATTCTGCCATATATGGCTGGGATTCTTTCATCATTCTCACTCTTTTCCTTGGTCCTCGTGTCTTTGTTGATCGTTAAGAGTGGTGACAGACTGTCTATATACTCCCTCTTTCTCAAGTCCACTATTGATGCAATCATATTTTTCCTTCAATAAAGAAAAAAAATCCTTCAATTTTTATTCTATCATGGTTTGATAACCTCGCCTAGGTGACAAGGCATATTTGCAGTTGTTCGTTCTCCTTGCAAAGAATGACAACATAATTGTCGTGACTCCAGCGGCGACCCAATCCCTAGTAATGGGATGTTCTTTCAATTATCTATCAAATTCTCATCAAATATTTTTACTATATTCATTTCTATCCTGAATCTTCATCATCGAAATTTAATCATCCATTCTACAAAGAGCATCAGTATTCCCAAGTGGTTCAGATCAGATCAAGCAAGAAGACACCACTGTATCAGGGCATCAGTGATTTTAGAAGCAGGCAAGAAGAAATGGATTCTCCAAGATCTGCCAGAAGACAGAGTTTGAATGATAGGGATGGCATTGATCCTACTACATATCAGATGTTCAAGAAAATGATGATTAGGATGATGTCTGAGCAAGCTAAGGACTGTTTCAGAAAATCTCGCATAAAAAAGAAGACATCTGTCTCCTTCTCTTAGAATATCACTGGTAAGAGTAACGAGCGATTTGGCATATGTCTGCCCGATATTTTATTATTGCTGATGTCCTCTATCATCGTGGATTCAGTTCTAAATATTTCAGATGCCTAGACGAAGATGAAGCCAAAGAAGTTGTCCAGGAGGTACACGAAGGCATTTGCAGTAGACTCATCGGCTACCAAACTCTTATCAAGCAAATCATCCAGGCATGATCTTATTGGAAGACTATGCAGCAAGATTGCTACCATTTTGTATAGAAGTGTGCTCTATGCCAGATACATGCACCTTCTATTCATGCGCCAGCAATATATTTGCGAATCGCCATCTCTCCATGGCTATTTTCTATGTGGGCCTTTGATGTTGTGGGCCCCATCACTCCTGCTTCAAACAGCTACAAATATTTTCTTGCCGCAACAGAATATTTCACTAAATGGGTCGAAGCTATCACTTTGCGTATAATAGAAGGTCGACACATGGTCTTATTCATCCACAAGAATATTGTTGTTTCGGCATACCGCACGATATCGTGTCAGACAATGAGAGTCATTTCAAGAATAAGAGAATGAGGACATTTGACTTAAAGTTCAGAATTCAGCATCGTTTCTCCGCTCCTTATTATCCTCAAAGGAATGGTCAGGCAGAGGCCACCAATAAGATTCTGATTCGAATCCTGGAGCGAACCTTGGAAACAGGCCATAATTGGCATGAGAAGATCCATGATGCATTATGGGCATACAGAACCACCATTTGTACTCCAACTAATGCTACTCCGTCAGAACTTGTCTACGGAACTGAAGTAGTACTGCCTCTACATGTTCAGAAACCTGCCTTGAAGTTCGCATCACTGCTGGAGTTATCGTTTGATCAGTATTGGCAGCAGCGACTGGTACAACTTTATTTGCTCAATGAAAGAAGACTCAGAGCAACAGAGCACGCTCAATCATATCGTCAGAGGATAGCCAAACAATATGCAAAATTTGTCATTCAAAGAAAATCTTGAGTCAATGATCTAGTGCTCAGATCAACGGCCTATCTCAAGCACCGTCTGGGTGGCAAATGGTCGCCGAATTGGGAAGGTCCCTATGTTGTTGAGTAAGCATTACTCTGTAATTCATATCTGCTCATCAATGCCGATGGTGTGGAATTATTAGACCCCATCAATGATCAACATTTGAAAATTTTCTATACTTAAATCCTCTATTCCATCCTTTGTAATTCCTCAATATATTTTCCTCAATAATGGTCAAATCCTTCTTTCCCAGTTACACTGGGGCATTATTTTAAAATTTGTCTTCAAAACATTATGTATGCAGGCAGGATCAAACAAATCTCTCATTTTGCATACATGTGCATTTATTTACATCATTTTGCATACATTTGCATTCATTTACATTTACATGCATTCATTTGCATCCATTTACATTCATTTGCATCAAATTCATTTCCCCTTTAGGTTAAGGGATAAACCTGAACATCCCCTTTAGGTTAAGGGATAAACCTGAACTTCCCCTTCAGGTTAAGGGATAAACCTGAACTTCCCCTTCAGGTTAAGGGATAAACCTGAACTTCCCCTTCAGGTTAAGGGATAAACTTGAGTTTCCCCTTCAGGTTAAGGGATAAACCTGAACTACCCATTCAGGATAAGGGATAAATCCTGAGACCCCGACAGTTGTCTAAGTCATCATGAGGATGAAGATTGAAAATCTCTCATCAGAATCAGTTGGGTAAATTTTCAAAATCCAGTGTTCGTGCTGGTAAGATTTTCAAAAACCAGTGTTCATGCTGGTAAAATTTTCAAAAATCCAGTATTCGTGCTGGTAAAATTTTTAAAAAACCAGCGATTTGTGCTGGTAAAATTTTCTAAATCTAGTGTTCGTGCTGGTAAATTTTCAAAATCCAGTGTTCGTGCTGGTAAGATTTTCAAAAACCACTGTTCGTGCTGGTAAAATTTTCTAAATCCAGTGTTTGTGTTGGTAAATCTTCAAAATCCAGTGTTCGTGCTGGTAATTCTTCGAAAAACAGTATTCGTACTGATCCATTTTCAAAATCCAGTACCTATACTGGTTCATTTCCAAAATCCAGTATTCACACTGGTACATCTTTCAAAATCCAATTGTTATTGGTCGGACTTTCAAAATCCAATTTTTATTGGTCAAACTTTCTAAATCTGGTTTACTGATTAATGTTTTTAAACCTAATCCATGCTAGTCTAGTTTTCCTTCGGGATTCGAGTTCCGACTCAAATTTTCTTTTCTTCTAACCGGTCTAGTTTTCCTTCGGGATTCGAGTTTCGACTCGAATTTTCTTTCCGTCTAATTAGTCTAGTTTTCCTTTGGGATTCGAGTTCCGACTCGAATTTTCTTTCCTTCTGACCGGTCTAGTTTTCCTTCAGGATTCGAGTTTCGACTCGAATTTTCTTTCATTCCAATTGATCTACTTTTCCTTCGAAGATTCGAGTTCCGACCCGAGTTTTCTTTTCCTAAAATTGGTCTAGAAGATTAGAGTTCTGACTCGAATCTTCTTCCAAATCCAATTTCAAATATCAAATTTCAAAGTTCCAAATTCTAATTTCGGCCCTCGGGCCACCCAATTTCCAAATTTCCAATTTCGAATTTCGGGTCAATCAATTTCCAAATTCCAATTTCCAATTTCCAATTTCCAATTTCAAATACCAAATTTTAAATTTCCAATTTTCAAATTACCAAAATTCTCAATTTTGACCGCCAAGTCATCCAATTTCCATTCCCCGTTCAGGATAAGGGGATAATCCTGAAACCGTTCATAGAAACAATCCAACTCTATATAAGAGTCCCCGTTCTTCAGTGAACTGATAGTGTTCCAAGCGAACTGATAGTCGTTCTTCAGTGAACTGATCGTGTTCCAAGCGAACTGATAGTGTTCCAGTGAACTGATAGTCGTTCTTCATTGAACTGATAGTGTTCCAGTGAACTGATAGTCGTTCTTCATTGAACTGATAGTCGTTCTTCAGTGAACTGATATTGTTCCCAAGCGAACTGATAGTCGTTCTTCATTGAACTGATAGTGTTCCAGTGAACTGATAGTCGTTCTTCATTGAACTGATAGTGTTCCAAGTGAACTGATAGTCGTTCTTAAGTGAACTGATATTGTTTCCAAGTGAACTGATAGTCGTTCTTCATTGAACTGATAGTGTTCCCAGCGAACTGATAGTCGTTCTTCATTGAACTGATAGTGTTCCCAGCGAACTGATAGTCGTTCTTCATCGAACTGATATTGTTCCCAAGTGAACTGATAGTCGTTCTTCATTGAACTGATAGTGTTCCCAGCGAACTGATAGTCATTCTTCATCGAACTGATAGTGTTCTAAGCGAACTGATAGTCGTTCTTCATTGAACTGATAGTGTTCCAGCGAACTGATGGTCGTTCTTAATTGAACTGATATTATTCCCACCGATGGTCGTTCTTAATTGAACTAATATTGTTCCTAGTAAACTGATAGTCGTCTACTTTGGAAAGGAGATGAGAATTTTCGTCACGGATGTGTTGAGCCGGACCTCAAATACTCTCTTTCACCAAGGATTTCAAGAACATGTTGTCAATTTGTCAGGCAATTACCTGTTGATTTCAAAACGTTATTGCACAAATTTTTACCTCAGTTTACCTTCAGTATTACTTCCAAAAAGGCAAAGCTTTTGTGAAGAAGGATTCAAAATCCAAATTCTTTCTATTGGCCAACCAAAAGGATGAAGGATAAATCCTCGATATGGCTAGAAAAGAAGATTCAATGTTTTTGCAAAGCCATAGAGGATTGATATTGATCGCAGTCAATGGCATATTTTTATAGACCATTCTTGTGAAAATGAGGCAGTGGAAATATCCTGAGCGCTAGAAAAAGAGAGAATTCATCCAAGCCCTGTATCCTCAAAATCACCTAAGCTGCAATTAAATATCCGCAAAAGGGATCTCTCACTTGTCGTCAAGATGAAGGCGAATTAAGCGAGTAGACCCCCGGGGCCAAAGAAGATTTGAAACATCTCCAAGATGACGGAGTTTGCGACAGATTCTTCCAGGGAAAGTCCAAAGACTATCGAGATGAAGGCAGATGCGATGAACCTCCCGACAATCCCTAAAAGATATTTAATTTCAACTATCATCCAAAGATCTCTAAACCCAAGAGCCAATATTGTCAAAAAAAAAAAAAAAAGGATCGAAACATCTCCAAGTTGAAGGAGCTTGTGACGTACCCTTTCAAAAGAGAGAAAAAAAAAATCTCCAGCCAAGAAGCCAATATCGTCAAAGAAGGATTGAAACATCTCCAAGTTGAAGGAGTTTGTGACGTACCCTTCCCAAAAGAGAGCAAGAGAGGAAAAAGAAAGAGAGAAAAAGTCAGAACATCTCCAAAATGAAGGAGAATGTAGCAAAAACCCAAGAGAGCCAAAAGAGTGCAGAAAGATTATCATGAGAGAAACTCCCAGGATATCAAACTGCCAAAATTTGCCAAGAATTTCTTTAAATTTGTGCAATTCTATTATCAATATTCTTTCATCAATTGCTTTCATAATATCAAATTCTCTTTCTTGGTCATATCAAGGAAATTGATAACCTCCTTGAAGAAAGTCAATCGCAAGAAATTTGGATGCTAAATCTTGATTCTACGAAGTGAATCTCGTTTGGAGGTAATGCTTCAGGTAGAAAAGAAGGAATATCTTTGCAACAATGTACATCATTTTCAAAAACTTTGAATCAACAACAAAATTTCCAACATTTTGACATTATTTTCTAGCTATCCTAACGTGAAGTGAGAGCTTGATGTCCGTTTTTGATACATCCTGACACCAATTTTAAATCCTTCTTAAGGACTTGATTTCGTCGCCCAATCAGGACAAGGGTATAAACCTGAGCCTCATTCAAAGAGGTATTTCATTTTCTGCCCAATCAGGATAAGGGTACAAACCTGAGCCTCCTTTGATGAGGTATTTCATTTTCTGCCCAATCAGGATGAGGGTACAAACCTGAGCCTCCTTTGATGAGGTATTTCATTTTCTGCCCAATCAGGATAAGGATACAAACCTGAGCCTCTTTTGATGAGGTATTTCATTTTCTGCCCAATCAGGATAAGGGTACAAACTTGAGCCTCCTTTGATGAGGTATTTCATTTTCCGCCCAATCAGGATAAGGGTACAAACCTGAGCCTCCTTTCATGAGGTATTTCATTTTCCGCCCAATCAGGATAAGGATACAAACCTGAGCCTCCTTTGATGAGGTATTTCATTTTTCTTCCCAATCAGGATAAGGGTACAAACCTGAGCCTCCTTTGATGAGGTATTTCATTTTCTTCCCAATCAGGATAAGGATACAAACCTGAGCCTCCTTTGATGAGGTATTTCATTTCCCGGTCAGGTTAAGGGTCAAACCTGAGCTTCGTTTCTATGCGAAGTATTTCCCGTCCCATCCAGGTTAAGGGCAAAACCTGAATCTCACTTCTTTTGAAGTAAATTTTTCTTCTTCATTCTCCATTTCATATCTACCATTTTCATCAGGGCTAATTTCTTCATACCCAGTCAGATCCTTCTAACTGGGGCATTTTTATAGCCCAAATTTGGTGTGTTTTCTTTGCCACTAAGCTCGTCTTCAAGCCGGCTTAGTAGCAAAGAGGGGCATCTCTAAACACCCCAAATTTTCCTCATCTATTCTTAAAAATCCCTCCTCGTGTAGTGCCAACCCTGTAGGTCTGTGTAGGAGTCAAACCCTGAGTCAGTTTCAAAAAATCAACATTTTACCCATTTTCATTAGGAAAATTACCATTTTACCCCTAGGTCATCCCGGACCCCAGTCAGTCGGAGTCAACCAAGCTCATTGGTCAGTTCAAGACAGTTAGAATATCAGTCATCTCAAGCTCATCTGAGCTCACAATGAACAGACCATTTTCATTTCTGACCATTCCTGCCAAAATGGGATCATTTCTTCAAAAATGAGCTCATTTCTCACTCGAATCCAAGCCAATTGTCTCCAAGTCAGTCATTCCCAGTCAGTCATGTTCCCCAAAGTCTAACTTGAGCTCACCAGGAGTTCAAGTGCTCCAATTTCAGTTCAAAACCATTTCTAAGTGTTTAGGAGCCCATTTTAGTCCATTTCAGCTCTTTCAGCTGAAATTGAGCCGAGTTCAGTCAGTTGAGTTAGTGTTTGAGACTTGATTTTAGTTCATCTCAGTATTACTGACCTTTGTTTTAGCTCAAACCCAGTTCAGGTTCGTAATTCACTTCATTCCAATGACCATTCCATACCATTTCTCTAAAAATGGCAGCTTTTCTTGAAAATTCAGTTGGAAAGGTCAGTTGAGTCAGTGTCCGTTGAGTTCATTTGAGTTCTGAAACTCTAAAACCCAGCTCAATCCAGTTCATTTCAGTTGAATCAAGCTCAAACCCTAATTTTCAGTGTTACTCTAGCTTGGCAGAGCTCGAAAATCATTTCTTCAACCATTTTTGCAAATTTTGTCAATTTTAACACTTTTTGAACTGGTACAAGTGTCAATCGGGGTCTAACATCCAAAATTCTTCATTCAGGGTTAGCATTTCGCATAGCCTTTCATGTCATTTCTCATCATTTCATATCATTTCTCAGCATTTCATAACATTTCATCACATTTCATTTCATTTTCGAAGTCCAGAACTCCAGCTTTATAAATTCCAATCCAGATTGAGTTTTAAAAGTTTTCAGAAATCAATTTCAAACCTCGGGTTTCCAAAATTGATATTTTCACCCCGGGAGTCTAAATTTGGAAATATTTTCTCAAGAAAAATAATCTGGATTTCTTTCAAAATCAAATTTTCAAGTTTTACACTGGATTTGCTTCGCAATGAGCTATTGAACTTCAAAATCTAAGCTCGTTTCAAAAACTGCCAAAAATAGCTCATTTCGTTTGGAAATATTTTCTCAAGAAAAACAATCTGGATTTCTTTCAAAATTACATTTTTAAATTCTACATTGGATTTGCTTTGCAACGGGGTATTGAACTTCAAAATCCGAGCTCGTTTCAAAAACTGCCAAAAATAGCTCGTTTTGTCTGAAAATAGATTTGGAAGCATTTTCTCAACAAAAACAATTTGGATTTCTTCCAAAATTAAATTTTTAAATTCTACATTGGATTTGCTTCGCAACGAGGTATTGAACTTCAAAATCTGAGCTCGTTTCAAAAACTGCCAAAAATAGCTCGTTTCATCTGGAAAGTTTTTGAAAAGACTATTTTACCCCTTTAATCGTCAAAATGAATTTCAAAAGTGGAATTTGGACCCGCTCTGAGATGGCCCATCCATTTGCATTTTCTGTTTTAATTTATAAAAAAAGAAAAAAATTTACCTTTTTCTTTATTTTTTTTGTTTGTTTTATTTTTTTTATTATTTTATTTTCCTAAGGTGGGACCCACAAGGGGTCGACCACCCTAGCCCATTTTCTTTTTTATTTTTATTTTTATTTTTATTTTTTTTTACTTTCCTTTTTTCTTTCTTTCTTCTTTCTTTTTCTTTCTTTCTTTCTTTCCTCCTTTCTTTCCTCTCCCAGCCACTCACGTATACCCTATCCAGCCCCTTCTCTTCCTCTTTCCCTCTCCTTTTCCTCCCTTTCTTTCCTTTTCTTTCTCCCCTCTTCTTTCCTTTTCCTTTTCCTTCTTCCCTTCCTTACTCCTTTCTTCCTCCAAAGCCATACGGCTGTAGCCTTGGGCATTACACAACCTTCTTCATTAATCAATGGTGACTTAGGGAAAGATATCATCTTTCCTAAGTTACCAATCAAAAACAAAAGGAAAAAAAGAATGGCTGGCCTCCCAAGCTCAATTCACGTCTCTCTCTCTCTCTCCCTTGAACTCTCTCTTTCTCACCCCTTGGCTGCAGCTTCCAGCCATTGAAACAACACCCTTGCAGCCCTTAGCAGCACCAACTGGAAGCCTCCACGCACAGCACCACTACAACCATCGATCACAGCATCTGCAGCCTTCTCCATTTGCTGCAGCAAGACCCCAAGCTATCCTTGGCTGCAACTCCCAGCCATTGAAGCCACCTCCAGAGCTCCTTTCTCCAGCCAACAGCCGGCCTCCACTTTGAAGCACCATCAACGTCTTCACCTCCATTACAGCCACCTTCCACAGCAGCAGTTGGGCCTCCATCACAGCCACCTTCCACAACCGCAGTTGGGCCACCTTCCACAACAGCAGCTGGGCCTCCAACAGCAGCCCTTCATTGCAGCCATCTTCAAACTTCTCAAAGGCAGCAGCCACCAAAGGGGAGCTCTTTGCAGCCACAGCCACACCTTCATCCTTGGCAGCACCACAGGGACACCTCCACAGCAGCATAGCCATCTCCAGCAAGCCTCCTTCACACCCTTGCTACCAGCCACAACCAACTTCAACTGCAGCCACTACCTTCATCACACGTTCCAGCCGACACCTCCTTCTTGACTTCCAGCCATCCTCACCTTGGTGCCTTTGACGCCCCAACTTCCTCAACCTTGGATCATCTCCACCACATCCGCGCTTCATCTTTTTACTTTTTTATTTTCATTACTTTCTTGCTTAAGGCTACATGGAGTATGGGATCCCTCCGATGGATGGATCGGATCCCCTATCACCATAGCCAAAATTGAGTTTAGATTATACCCCCCTGATTATTTTTCTTTTATCATTGAATTCATGTAAATTTCGTATTATAGGCCTCATATTTAGATTATTTTAATGCTTTATAGGTATTTTGATTAGTTTCTTTAATATTTGCTTATTAGTTTATAGGTTTTGATTTTAAGCGTCAGTCCAGCCTTCGTTTCATGTTTAATTGTTCATCTATAAATTTTAAAATTTTTATGATAGATGTATGGGTTAATCATTCATTTCTCTGCAAAAATTCGGATCGATTTGAGTTTAATAACTCTATCTAATAAATCCAAAGTCCAGATCAGGTTTTAAACCCTCTGGAAATTCCAGATTCCTATTTAGCAGGGTTGTCGACCCAAGATCGCCTCCATGGATGATTCAATTTTCCCTAAAAAAATCATAGTGGATTCATCATTGAATATACTGATTATCTGGAAATTTTGAAGTTTTTCCAGTTTGTTTTACTCTCTGTAAAAAATCGGATTTCCCAGACCCCTGGGAAAATCTTGATTTTCTTTTGTCAGGGTATAGACAGACCCTAATTCATCAAGTCCTCCCAATCCGTAGCCTGTCTGAAAAACATTTCAACATGAAAGTTGTTCCTAACATAATTTCCTATCATTTCCCAAAAGTTGGAAATTTTTGGATCTGTTTCATTATTTTTCCCGGATTTTCTCTTTCTGTCTAACAGATTCCAATGTCCAGAAATTCCAGAGATTTAGGTCTCTGATAACAGTGTGGCCTTTTCCAAACCGTAATCCGAATCCCAAGAGTGTCAAAAAATCAAATATTTCTCTGTTTGTCAGGGACATTTTCCCACAATTTAAACCTTTTTCCAATCTGTTTGCTATTTTTCTCACATTTTCTCCCGAAACCTGTCTGTTTCCCTTAAATCCTAGAATCGCCGGATTCCGATCCGACTTGCCGGAGTGGAACAGCTCCGACCATAGGTCAAAACCAGAAAGTGTAAAAATAAAAAATCCTTGACTTACTGTCTTCTGTCACCCCATGAAATTTGGGGAATTTTTATGGAAATTTGATATCCTAAATTCCCTTTAGAATCAACATTTTAGGCAAAAATCACAAAATTTAGGGTTTTTATTTGAATTTCCATATTTAAAAATACAAAAAAATTATATTTTAGAGATCAATTATGTTTATAGGGTTATTGTAGTTGTCCATGCCAAATTTGGTTTAATTCCAAGTTCATTTGCTCCATGTGTTAGTTTATCTTTAAATTCAGAAGCGAAAATCAAGTTAAATTCGATATTTTATGATATTTTCGCCATGTTAGGGTTTTTATCATGTACATAAGCATGTAGAATCATATTAGGGTTAATTTTAATCTCATTTTCATTTCATATTTTTCTATTTTGCAAAATTTATTTCAGAAAACCCTAGTTTCAAGGCCATAGTCTTGTTATCGGGGGTATTTTGGTCATTTTGACCTAAATTTCGAAATTTCCATTTCTAATTCTCCAAAATTTCATGCATATCATCATATCTTATCATATTATGTTTGATTTATTTCATTTGATTTTCAAAATTCCAAAATTTACAAAAATTCTTTCATAAAACCCTGATTTCAAGGTCATCAGGGGTATTTTGGTCATTTTGACCCCAATTTCGAATTTTCAAGTTTATTTTCAAAATTTATTCATTATTTCTCATGTTTATATCAAAGGGAGTATGATTCTGGGTTTATATCTG
Source organism: Nuphar pumila (assembly GCF_984573655.1). Lineage (NCBI taxonomy): Eukaryota > Viridiplantae > Streptophyta > Magnoliopsida > Nymphaeales > Nymphaeaceae > Nuphar > Nuphar pumila. Next base: position 34,860,045 of record NC_143265.1, read on the forward strand.
AATAATATCCGATAATTTTCATATTTTCGGATAAATTCAGAAAAACCTACATTTTTGTGCTAACCTTGTTTTCTAGTTTTGCAGGAACATTCAAGAAGAAGACTTAGCTTTTATTTTTTTATTTCAATTCAATGTAACCTCAAATATAATAATTTGGAATAAGAGTTACTTTTCTGCTTAGAATAGGGTTGCATTGCATATAGTTTAATTTCTGCAAAATTTTAATATGTGATGTATGATTCATGCACATTATTTCAAATTCACTATGGTTTACACGAATGGCACATGCACAAGCTCTTAAGGAGTTTATAAACTCGGTGGGATTCGTATTTATGGCCATAGTCAGAATACGAAGAAAACCAAGATTTATGATCTTCATATTAGCCACATTCAGCCTACACACTTAGGCTAACTTCAAAAATGCACTGCATTTCTCAAAGTTTTAAAAGGATTTCCCAATTCCTCAATTAAAATTCCCTTTTCAAATTTATATTCATTCATTCATATCATTCAAATTGCATTATTCTCAAATTCATTTTCCAATTTCAATTTCAGAAAATTCAGCTTTCTCAAGAATTTCCAAGTCTTTCTCAGGATCTAATTTTCTCAAAATCCTAAGTTTTCAAAAGCGATTTCAAAGCATTTCCCAAGTTCAACCCAAGATTTTCCAATCTTTTAAAATTCTCAAATTTCAAAGTCTCAAGTTTTCAAAAAGATCGATTTTCTCAGATTTCTCATTTTCTTGAGAACTCAGTTTCCTGAGAATCCATTTTTCATTTCAAAAGTCATTTTCCAATGAATTTCTTAGATTTTCTTAGAATTCTCAAATCCATTTTCTCAGAAAAGCAATTCCAAATTTCAAAATCGATTTTCCAAAGTTCAAGTTTTCATGAGGAATCACTTTCCAATGCAAATTTCTGATTTCCAATGAATTTCAATGATTTTCCTGGGAATTCAATTTTCAAGTACTTTTTCAATCAATTTTCAAGCACATTTCAATTTTCCAAAGCAAACATCATATTTTCTCAAACTTGCATTTTTCAAAATTCCATAGCACAAGCCTGATTCTTTGTGCATTCTAGGAAAAATAGAGCATAATTTAGATATTTGAGTCAAGTTAAAGCACATAATTGGTCCTTGGTTCAATTACCCCTGGTAAAGGCGCCAGGAACGGTTGAACCTCGTACCGACAGGCGGATCCCATTCCATGGAATTTTTCCGCAAATTTTCAAAACGGAGGCGAGTAAATTTTCAAAACAATTTTCAAAACTTTGGTCGAGTTTGACTCGCGAAATTTGTTTCTTTCTCGCAAGGGAGGGAAATTTTTTTTGCGATGATAACACTAACTACTGTTCCAGTCGACTAATTTTGCCATTTTTCTTAAAACTTTAAAAAGGCGCGTCTTTTCATTTTTCAAACATTTTGATCATTCAAAATGAACTGTTTTGACACCCTTTCATACCCTCAACGTATAGAATCTTTCAACTATAAATATGAGTGCATTTTACACTCAAAAGCATATCAATCCAATCGATTTACATTGAATTGCTTTTTGCTTTTCACTCATATTCATTTTCTCACTCACTTGATATTTTTCACTTCAGTTTTTCACTCAATATCCTTTGAGAGATAGTGAATTCGTGAGTTGAGTATTCCAACAACCTTAAAAGTCAAGTGCATCTCATTTGCATTCATAAGAAGGGCTCATAGGTTATTTTTTGTAAGTTGTTACTTATTTCTTTTTTCTGTAAAAGGAAGGACTCCTTGGTTTAAAGGAGTTGTCTGCTTTCAGTAGGTGTGTTACTGAAAGTGGGACCAGATTTGGTCTGTATGATCTTGTAGTTACACAAGGTTGATAGTGGAAATCTCAAGCTGGTTTTGCTTGGAGACTGAATGTAGGTTGGGAAAGACCGAACTAGGATAAATTATTGTGTTCTTTGTGTGTTTGCTTTGTGTATTGCAAAATCCGTCAATATTTTGCAGACAATTCTTAAATGCACTATTCACCCCCCCTCTAGTGCTCGTTGCCTCGATCCTACTGCACTTTCACTTTTGAGGATGGATATGGATTTTGAGAAATCCAAATTTAAAAGTGGGTTTTTAACCTTAAAAAAAATGAATTTTGAGATTCAGAATCAATCTCAAAACCTTGATTTTTGAATTGAGAATCAAGACTCAATCTTTAGATAGAACTTTGGAAATTTTGAAAAATAAAGAATAAATTTGATGTAAAAAAAAAATCAAAAGATGAATCTGGGAATTCCAAAGTTTAATTTGAACTTTGAAATACGATCTGGGATATTGAATTGAATTTGAAATCAAATCTTGAAAATGAATTTGAGTTTTCAAAGTCGAATTGAACTTTGAAATTGGATTTGGATTGGAAATTGAATTTTGAATATAAAAATAAATTTGAAATTTCAAAGTCAAATTGGACTTTGAAATTTGAAGTTCAAATTTTTTGAAATAAGATAGAAGGATGAATTTGAATAAGATTTGAAGATTGATTTGAGAAATGAAGAATATACTTAAAAATGTATTGAAAGATCACTTGGATTTTGAAAAAGAATGTTTAAAAATATGATGTAATTCTAGCCTAAATGATGAAATGAATTAAAGAGAGTGTTTGAAAATTGAATTTAAAAATCATATTTCATTCTTTAAATGAATTGAAATAAGATTGAAGATATAATATATTTTTGACTATGGTCATAAAATGTATTATATAATAATCATATTTAAATTCAAATGAAGAATAAAACACATTTTGTTGCCTTTATAGAGTTTCAAATGAAATTAACTCTCAATATATCCTGACTATGGCCATTGATATATGTTTTGAGTTAATTTTAAGTTAAACTCTGATAAAGGGAGAAAATACTTGGAAAATATGATGATTTTTTTTTTAAAGAGATCCAGTGTGGATTCAGTGTTATTCCATAAAAGATGCAAATCCTAAGTTTTGTTCACATCTTGACTATGGCCATCGATGCAAATCATCAACTTAGGATTTAATCACCTTTTATTAGAATGGTACACGTGTCATTTGTGTTCCCATTCGTGAATTTTGAAATAAAAGAAGAAAATGATGTGAAAACAAGCAATTTCTAGAAAATATGCATGCTCATACATGTTAATCTAGTACAAGAAATATAAAATTCTCATTAATACCTAACTATTACAAATTTGAATTGAATTTGAGGTTGGAAATCCCTAATTTAAGAAGAAAAATAACATTTTCACATATCTTCTGCAAAATAGGGTTAACATACAACAAAGATACAAAATATGAAAGAAACTAAGAGATTGTATCAAAGCTAAAGTGCATGTGATGATGCCTATATGCAGATGAGGGAAATCCACCTGAAAATGCAGGTGTAATACACTAACTATTGAGAAAAATGAATGCCAACATATACATATGATACCCTAATCTAGTAACGAAAATGGATATTAAGTGTATGGGAGCAATGATATATATATGAAGAAAGCACAGAAGTTGTGTACAATGGAAATGTTGTGAAAAGTGTAATGGTTGAAGATCTCGCAAGTCGTAGCAGTGATATGATAGGCTATGTTGCTGTGTATATTGTGCACAGTAGGATATATGCAATGGGCAAGTGCGATGGAGGTTAAAATATGATAGGTGAAGCACTATGTAAAAGAACACAAGTGATCAGATGCAACAGACTATGTAAGTGCTACTGCAAGAGGTGCAACTGGGAGCCTAGAAGATGTTATATGTTGAGCAGTGGATGAATGCGCACAACAGACATAAATGTTGTTATGTAACGCATGATAACAGGTAATATTAATAGTAGTTGCAGCAAAAATGAAGTGGAAGGTGCTGTAACAGGTAATGTGATTGCAGCCGTTGGGGTATGCATGTGCTATGCATAATGGATGTATGAGTGAGGCGACATACTGTGAAATGTTATGCCCATGAAGATGTGCAGCAAGCAAGATGGGTGTGGGAAAGTGTGTGTGACTATGAATAGTGTTGTTTGCAGGTGGCCGTGAAGTTATGCAACATAGGTATGTAGTAAATGCATAAATGCTACATGTGAAATGAAGTAAATGCAACAATGAAGGATGTGCATTATATAAAATGGTGGAATAGTAGGAAGCAGCAGGTTATAAGGTGATGAATGCTGGTGCTTATGGGGCTGTAGCTAAAAAACTTACCTGCTTTCACATATGCCAACTTAAAAGGTCATTTTGCAACAGTCTGAAGCAAAGGCTTTTAGTTATTTGCTGGAATATCAGAACAATGTGTTGGTTTAGCTTTTACCTGATGGCAAGTTGCTTGTATATCTTAACAAGGGTAGCCTTTCTCAGTATCTATTCACTGACCCTTCATAACCCACTTGAATGCATAGTCCACCATTGCAACCATTACTATATGAGTTGTCATGATCACATAATTCTTGCTTAGAAGGACTGATCAAGATCCCTATGACAATCTTCTTTATAGCTTCAATGACGCCTTTTGCTGAGAACATCCAATAATCACCTTCCTATTGGTGACGAAATGGTGATGAAACAAGAGAGCATCTGGTTTTTTAGGGCCACTTTTGCTGTAAGTATAAGCTGAATTTTTGGAATGGAGCTGTTGTAAACACCCCAAATTTTCATTCACCTCTCCAACATTTCCACCAAGCATCAGCATCCAGCCTCTGAAATCTCCAGAGGGCAAAATGGTCATTTTTCTGAGCCCGAACCTTGCAAAAGTCTAAATTTCATCTGCAACTCTCAAAATTTCTCTATTTTTAGCTCAGATGTTCAAAATTTTATCCCTGATAGGAGACAGGCATCTCCAAGTCTTGGTTTAAGATTCTATTGCATAAGACATGACATTGCATATCATTGCATGAGCATCTCATATCACTGCACTGCACAGCATGTCATTTTGAGGTCCAGAACTCTCGATTTCAAAATTTTCAATCCAGATTTGAATTTCAACTCTTTTCAAAAGTGATTTCAAAACCCTGGGTCTTTAAAATTATTATTTCTTCCCATTTTACCCCCAGGGCTCTGAATTTCAAAATATTTCCTCAGAAAAACAATCTGGATAATTTTCAATAAATTTCAACTCAGATTTTGCCTTTTGTCAGCTATTTCAACTACCTTCCTTTTACAAAATCGCCCTACAAGGGCTAACTCTTTTCAAAAATTCTTGTTTTACCAATTAGTCCAGATTTTATGAAAATTCCAAAAAGAGGTTGTTGTCTTATCCTTATTTCAATAAAGAAGCAATGTGGGACCCACACTGAGGTGGTGTCACACAGGCTTTTCCTTTGAAAAATTTGAATTTTGAAAAACCCAAAAATATAGGAGCCTTGTCCCATGGATTGGTGCCACTTGTCTTTTCTCTCTCCTCCCACTTATCTGCCAAGTGTCAGTGTGGGGCTACCTTAAGAAGCCGCCACATGTCAGTGTCCACCATCTTTACCCTGCGCCATGTGGTATTCCAAAGATCACTCTGAGATGCCAAGTGTCATAGGTTGTCCTGTCCAGAAAAAGTGGAGCTTGTCTCCTCTGAGGTGGCGCCACTTGAAGTGTGTCTCCTACAGAGGACACGTGTCAACCTCTCTCTCCTTCAGAAAGGTAGACTGACACATGTCTCTCCCTACTTTTCTCAGAAAAGTAGAAGACACGTGTCACTCCAAGCTTCCTCCAGAAAAGATAGGCTTGTCTCCTCTGAGGTGGCGCCGTTTGAAGTGTGTCTCTTGCAGAGGACACATGTCAATATCTCATTTCCTCAGAAAAAGCAAATGCCATGTGTCATTCTCTGCTCTTCTCAGAAAAAGTAAATGCCACGTGTCACTTCCTGCTCTCTTCAGAAGAAGCTAGAATTCAAACATTCAAATCCTTCCAGAGGTGGCACAAATCCTGAACTTCACCTTTTCCATTTTGTCTGAGATGGCGCAACATGGCTTGGACCTCCTTCTCTTCCCTCTGCCACGTGTCAATCTCTGCTTCTTTTAGAAAAAGCAAGATGACACATGTCTTTCCCCTACTTTTCTCAGAAAAGTAGATGACACATGTCATCTCCAGCTTCCTTCAGAAAAAGTAGAGGACACATGTCACTCTTGGCTTTCTTCAGAAAAGCAACCATTCAAAAGTTTTCAGACAAGAGCTAGGTGGCGAAAATCCTGAAGTTCTACCTTTTTCTACTTTGTCTATGAGGGCGCCACATGTTTCTTGCTTTTCCCTCCTGCCACATGGCATTGTAGGAGTCACTCTGAGGAAATGCCACGTGTCCATCCTCCATTCCTCCAGAGCCAACCTCCATTTGAAATTCAAATCTCTCTCTAAGGTGGCGCCATTTGAGAAGGCTTCTCCAGACAGCTGACACTTGTATGTCACATGTCCAAACCTCCCTGCATCAGAAAAAGTAGAAAACCCCCCCTCTGAGGTGGCGCATTCTGCTTATTCCAGTCCTGTTCTCCTGCCACATGGCATTGTAGGAGCCACTTTGAGGAACTGCCACATGTCAGCCTCTCCTTTCCTGCAGAAAAGTAGAATTTGAATTCCTCTGAGGTGGCACAGTCTGTTTCTTCCACTCCTGTCCTTCTAACATGTGTCAAGAGCCTCCAGAGATGGCGCCACATGGCATGCTCCTATTGTTTCCAACTTTACACCTCAAATCTCCTTTTGAGGTGACGCCAATCCAGAGCCCCACTTGGCTTTCCTTCTTTTATTTATTTTATTTTTTTTAATAAAAATAGACCCTGAGGTGGCGCCATTTGAGAAGCCTTCAGAAAAGCCAAATTCGAATTTCAAACTCCAAGAGAGCACCCTCTGAGGTGGCGCAATCTGGGAGCTTCTTGCAAAGAAAATCAAGCAAACCCAATTTTGAAAATTTTCAAATTCTGCTGAGGTGTCTCACCCACAAAATTTCTCATTTTATTTTCTCAAAAAATCAAAATAGCACCCCCTGAGATGGCGCCACATGGAGGGCTCAGATTTTGTCTGTTTGAAATTCAAAATTTTTAGAAAAATTCTATAAAAACAAGGCTCCATGCCCAGCCTGAGGGAGCTTTTTTTGGACTTTGAAATTCAACCTAGACTTTCTTCAAAACACCATTTTGAACTTTGGAATTCACGCCCCCCTTTGGGCTCAGTGAAGAAGGTGCAGTGGGTCGATCTTGGTGAATCATCCGAAGCCCGGAGCGAAGGACAAACAAAACCCTTGGTAGCCGTCCCTTTCAAGAGCTTCAACGCTGCATAACGAAGCAAGGTGCACCTCTTTTCCTCTCAATTTCATATCATGATTTGATTCGGGTGTCGTTTGAAGAAAGAGCTCGTCCGAGGAATGGATTGAGCTATTCTCATAAAATGACAAATATAAAAATACATGATTATGCTTCCTTGATGATTTTTATCATTCATGCATCTAGCTAGATTTAATTTGCATTTTATTTCGTTAATTTAGCATGCTTCATGAGTTAATTAGGATTAATTTAGCATTTTTTTTAATTCTGCTCAGTTTCAGTAGTTCTTTGTTTTTGTCAGTCAGTTCACACCTCATTTCATGCGTGTAATTTTTGTTAAAAAATCCAACAAAATCATGTAATTTGCCCTTAGGTGTCCCTAGAAATGTACCAAAAATTCGGAGAGATTTAAATTCGTTTACTGTGGTAAACGTTCAAAAAGGTAAGTCGGGTTTTACTACCCGGGATGCATTTTAAAATGTCTTTTCCAACTTGTAAAATCGAGATCTCCCTCATGGGAGATCCTATTTTCGATCCGAAAGACGTTCTGAACTCGGTAAGATATCTATTTTTTAACCTGATTTTCTCAGATTTTTCTGTTTTTTTAATGTCTTACAAAAATCCGAGAGTGCAGGACACGTGTCAGAGCATGATTTGGGCCTCTGAGACTTTGGAACGACTTAGGTCGATGGGTTCTCTTTGGGTATTACTCCAAATCCAAATCTGTAAAAAGTGAATGTTATGTCCGGGATGTCCTCTATTTGTACCTGAAAGCCTGTGATTTTTAGAATAGTTGTGATATCTGTTTCGGATTTTTTTTGTCAGTCATCTGTTTGGTCACATTTGTTTGTTCTGTCGATTTAGGAATGAAAAGTTATATTTTTATCTGTGTTTATGTTAATAAAATGCCAAAATCATGAACATGAAAGTTGTTCCTGTAGGTGTCTTGAGTAGCTCTGGTAAATATCAGAAATTTCCATGGCCGTTTTCTATTTTTTTAGCATTTTATATTAGATTAGGTTCATTTTTACCTCCGTCAGAACCAAATCCCTGTTACCGAACTCACCATGGCTCAAATCTCGAAGCTATAAAAACCAAAAATGTTCCATTTCGGGTCTTTTAGCAGTCTGCAAAATATCAGAAGTTTTTATGGTGTAAATTTTGCATTATCATATTAAGCATTGCATTTGGTTCAGGCCCATATGCGAAATCCACCCCTTTTAGGACTTTCTTTAAATTTTAGCATTTAAATCATATCATTTCGTAGTTTTTAGCATTCTAGGCTGTTTATCAGAGTAGGTAAATGCTTCATACCGAATTTGACAGCATTTGGAATTCATTTGAGGCTTCGTTTGGCCATAATATCAAAACAGGGCCCCGCGGGACCCGGATCCAAGCGAAAAACAAGCGAAATTCGTTATTTTGGATAAATTGCAAAATGTCAAATTCTGATTTTACAGTCCTAATGTGTTTAGCAGCATGTTATCATGCCTCATACTGCATTTCATCATCATTTGATTCAATTTGAATTTCGAAATCTCAATTTTACCAAGTTTTCCTTCAAAAAAACCCTAATTTTAAAGGTATAACTTTAATATTAGGGGTATTTTGGTCATTTTGACCACCATTTCGAATTTCAAACTATTTTCTACCGAATTTCCTGTATTTACATCATTTCAAATATCAAGGAAGCATGAGAATAGGGTTTATATCCAATTAAATCCAATAATTTCATAATATTATTGGAAAATCTTGGAAAAACCCACATATTTGAGCTAACCCCATTTCAAGCTTGGCAGGGACATTCAAAGAAAGGAGCTGAAGTCTGTAATTCAATTTATTTCATTTATTTAGTGATGTAATAATGTAAATTTTGGAATAAGAGATTTAATTTTCTGCTTAAACTAGGATGCATATCATATAGTTTGAATTCCTGCAATACCATGTTTATGTGATTCATGCACATTATTTCAAAAGCACTATGGATGTCCACGAATGGCACGTGCACCAACTCTTAGGGAGTTGATGAACTCGGTGGAATCCATATTTACGGCCCTAGTCGGAATATGGACGAGACCCAGATCCATCATCTTTCTACTGGTCACATTGAGCCTACACTCTTAGGCTATCTTAAAATGCACATCATATTTCCAATATTTTCAAAGTATTGTGCATTAAATCAATTAAACTCTGAACATATTCATGGCCACAGTCAGGATATGTGAAGGATTTATTTTGACTTAATACACATTTTTCCAACAAATTTCGTAGAAAATCTTTCAAAGTGCATTCATTCACTCATATCATTTGCATCATGAAATCATTGGTTTTCTCGTGATTTTCTTAAGAAAATTTCATTCTCAAGAAAATCGATTTCTCAAGAAACTCTAAGAATTTTCCAAAATCGGTTTTCCCAAGTCAAGTTTTTCCACAGTTTTCCCTGGAAAATGTTATTTTCTTAAGAGCTTCAAAAGAGTCTTCCAATCTTTCTCCAAGATCAAAATCGATTTCCAAGTATTTCAAGGGTAAAATTTCCAGGATTTCAATTTCCCAAGTTTTGAATTTCCTTCTCCAATGAGTTTTCCTATAAACTTTCCACCATTTTCCTAAGAAAATTCTCAAAGTCCGAGTTTTCCCGAGAAGTGTTTCCCTTTTCAAATGTTCACCTTTTTCTCAAGAATCACTTCTATTTTGCCAAGACTTTCAACTATTCATGATTTTCCCACAACTTTATGAACTTTCCCGAGATTTCAAATATTTTCCATCTGAGTTTTCTTGAGAAATTGATTTTTATCATTTGCCTTAGAACTATTTCCAACTCCAAAGCATTTTTCAAGCATACATCATGTTTTTCCAACTTCCATTTTCTAAAATCTCATAGCACATGCCTGAATTCTCTGTGCATTTAGGATAGAGCACAATTTCGATAATTTCACTAAGTCAAGCACAATTTTGGTCCTTGGTTTGATTACCCTTGTTAAAGGCGGCAGGAACGGTCGAACCTCGTACCGACAGGTCGAACCCCATCCCATGGATTTTCCCGCAATTTTCAAAACGGAGGCGAGTATTTCAAAACAATTTCCAAAATCCGGTCAAGTTTGAATCGCAAAAGCGTTTCTCCCTCTTTCTCTTCCCCAAGGAAGGGAAGACGGGAAAAATTTCACGACGATAACAGCTGTGAAACCGAACTCACACTGGATATTTCTTGCATCACATTTACTGCAAACTGTGCACCTGGTATGCTCATCAGCAGGGTGATATGTTGCAAAAATGTGTCAGCGAGTGTTGCAGAGACTCTTTCTTTTCTCTTGGAATGATACTTCTGTTGTTGCTGACTTGCTTTAGCTCCTTCACCATTTATTACCCACTGCAACCCAAACTATATAAGACACGGCAGCACCCATTTGCAGAGATTTTCCAAATTGAACATATGCATTCTTCCAGCCATGACAGAATTAACCTGAATGTAAGTGGCAAAGGTACCATCGTGACCATCAATGGAGGCTGCAGGGGTTATCAGAGTTTGAGCTGTAGCCATGGTTCTTATCAATATACATGTAAACCATAACATTCAAATAGCAACCGACTCTATTTTGCTGGGAAATGTTAAGATGGTGGATCTTGGAGGAATTCATTAATATACATGTATATCAAGCTTGAATACATGATATACTTTGCAGAAGAAAATCAAATATGTAGCAACAATACCTACGAACAATCATCAATACCATTGACAAAACTTCCACTGCATTTTCATATGGCTTATTCCTCGCAATGCAAACTTGAACTACAAAAGAACTCTTGCAGCCATAGACGAGCTTGAGTACAACAAACCAAAATAGGAGAACGGTCAATTACCAGCATGATGCTTGACCACGTGGTGAAGGACGCCATTTCAACTTTTTCAGCCCACTCTTCACTCATAAGAATAGAAACTAACTCTTTGCCATCCTTGTCCAGAGATATTTTCGTTGGCAAGGAGTCTCTTGATGAAAGGCTACCATTGTCCATTGCATATGGTTAGGATTTTTCAGGTACAGAGTCGCTTGGGATGCTTTTGGTTTTACTGCTGGATATACAATGATCTTAATGCTAAACAGGAGTTTGGTTGTCACTTTCATTATGATATCATCAGGAGCTCTCATATCAGCCAAACCAAAAGGGGGATACATTGTCGAATCCCTTACAGAACTTCGCAATACTCCAAAAGGAGCAATCGTCATGCAAGGAGATATCAGTAAGAAAAAAAAAAGGGGAATGCATCCAATGCTATTCTATGTCAACACCATGATACAGTTGATGGTAATGCTCGGAGGGTATAGCGATGTTTATGAATGCTGAAAGGTTAATATTATATGAAATTTATTGCAGCATTATTTCAATAAGATGATGTAAAATAAATTTACGGTGAGTTATGTATTCACGATGCAATGAACCACAGAAGCAAGATGAGAGCGAAGAAGATAAAATGAAAACCGATAAAACGAAAACCTAAACACAAATTGAACCAGAGACATTGATAGAGATTATTTATGAAATTTAAACCCAAGCGATAGAACACTGAGATGAAAATCGGGAGGACGTGTTGTAAAAGAAACACCGATATAGGAAAGGAATTACCGCTTATATAAAAGCATACTAAAGAAGTCGAGGAAATTTATGTAAAATGAACAAAATACGACAAATTAGAACAAATAAAAGGCCATCTGATGCTTTTAAGCGAGAAATCAACGCAAAAGACGAACAAAAGGGAGAAAAAAGAAGAAGTAAAAAATTAGATGTTGGAATCAGTAGATTTCGTTAATGTTGCAATGGATGGATCGATCTTGCTATATGTAGGTCGATTCCATCACTTTGCCTTGTAATAAAAGAAAAGAAGTGAAGACGAACAAAAATCAGAACAGAGACATGCTGAACAATAAAGGAAAAAAAATGTTCACAGAAAATAGGAAAATAGAGGAAGATGATTACTTACCTGTAATCGCAAGGGCGATCGATCGGCTTCCTTCACACGATGAAGAGGAGGAGCAGAGAGGAAAAAGGAGAATATGAAGAAGAAGGGATCCGAGGGAAAATGGGGTGAAGACAGATCGGAAGAGAGAAGCAATGCGTATGGAGGGGTGAAACGCGGTCCCTCAACCCCTTCCATTGTGCCTCCTTTTATAGAGGGGGGGAAGAAGAGTCGAGAAAAGTTGGTTGTTGGAGATGAACGAGAGAGGAAGAAGAGGGCGATGGAGGTTGGTGATGGGCGGATGGCGATCGAGAGAGAGAGAGAGAGAGAGAGAGAGAGAGAGAGAGAGAGAGAGAGAGAGAGAGAGAGAGAGAGAGACCGAGAGAGTTTCGCCATTTGCAATGGAACATCGTTAGGGTTTTCCAAAGAGAATTTTTATTAAAAGGGTTTTTTTAGAAAGTTTTTTTCAAAGGGGGGTTTTTAAACCAATTTTTCATATTTTTCTTTTTCAACTTGATTTTTTGTTTCTTTTTCTTTACATTTCTATTTTTTGTTATTTTCTGTATTTTTGTATTTTTTTGTTATATTTTTGAAATAAAATTTTAAAACTATGAGAAAATGAAGGATTTAAAACTATTTTTTGTAAGATTTTGAAAATATTTACAAAAGGAGAGTTTTCTGAGAATTCGGGTTCTGATCTTGGGAATTTCTTCAGAAAACGAGTTTGGATTCAGGTTTTGAGGAAATATTTGAGTTTTTAACCTTGAATCGAGAAATACAGAGTTATGGATCCAAACGGATACCGGATGGGCTGTCTGAGCCTTTCAGAAATTATTTTTGGTATTTTCTGGAAATTTAATTTGAAAATTGGATAACGAGTCTCAAATTGGGATTTTGGCACTGGATCTGGATCCAAAATTGAGTCTGATATGTAAAATGGATTTGATTCCAGTAAATCTGAGAAATAAATTGGATTTTTAAGAAAAAATGACCCAATTTATTCAGAAAAGGGGGCTATGGGAAAAAAAGGAATATTTACAAAATTTTAAAAAATTTGAGGTGTTCACAAATGCCCCTCTTTGCTACTAAGCCGATTGAAAGCTGAGCTTAGTGGCAAAGAAAACACTCCAAATTTTGAAAAATGCTCCAGTCATCAGATCTGAACTGGGTGTGGAAGAATTTATTCTAAAAGACATGGTTTCTCAGGTTTAAAGCCTTATCCTGAACGACTTTGGGGAGACGAAATCGTCGAAAATGATATAACTAGATAATAAAAATGATGAAATCGTGATGGGACTTTGGGTGAAGATCTCAAAATGGCGAAAGATAGGAATTTTGATCAAGTCTCATGAGTGAGACAAGATCAGCTTTTTGAAATGACTTAGGTTTAGCCCTTAACCTGGATGGGATAAAGATATATCAAGATGATTTGAATGAGGAAAGGAATACATGAGGACCTTAATGAGACATTTTTGAGACAATTGCTTCGTGAGATGAAACTCAAGTATGATCCTTTCTTGGATGGATGAAGAGCATGGATTCCATGAGGGGGAAAACTATGATGGGATTGGGAGAACTATCTCGTCGAAACGAGGCTCAGGCTTAACCTAAACCTGAACGGAAGATACCTCGAGGAGCGAGGTTCAGGCTTAACCCTTAACCTGAAAGGGCCGATACCTCGAGGAGCAACGTTCAGGCTTAACCCTTAACCTGAAAGGGGCGACCATACGGAATCCTCGAACGAAGAAACCATGATGGGACCTTCAAAGTTTGGATGAACAAATCCGAGAGGGGTTTTGCAAAAAGGAGGAAAATGGGGTTCCCTAAAGCTTGGAAAAGGGATGATTTTGGGCGCCTCATTGGTGAGACTAAATCAGCTTTTGAAATCAATGACCTCTCACAGAAAATTACAGGTTTGACCGTTAACCTGAGCGGGTGATACCGTACGAAATCCTCGAATGAAGAAATCATGATGGGATTGAGAGAGATATCTCGCCTGAACGAGGCAACTCTTTTGGGAACGTGAGAGTGTGAACACCCCAAATTTTTCAAAATCTTTTAAATATTCTTTTTTTGCCCCTGGCCTCATTTTCTGGGTAATTGAGTCACTTTTTTTTCATTTTATTTCTCTAGTTTTCAAAAATTGAATTCATTTTATATATCTGACTCAATTTCGGATCCGGATCCAGATCCAGATAAAAGATCCAAATCTGAGCTTCGTTGTCCAATTTTTGAATCAAATTCTCAAAATTACCAAAAATAACCTTTTAAAAGGCTCAGACAGTTCATCCAGTATCCGTTTGGATCCATCGTGTTATATTCCTCGATTCGAGGTTTAAAACTCGATTATTTTCTCAAAACTTGGGTCCAAACCCATTTTTTGAAGAAATTTTCCCAAAATAACCTTGATTTTTCAGAAAAACCCTTTCTTCGGTAAATATTTTGAAATTTTGTAAAATTAGTTTAAATTTTTTAGTTTTTAGAGTTTTGTTTTCAGAAAATACAAAAAAATATATATAATTTCAAGAAAAGAACAAAAAAATAAGAAAATAGAAAAAAAAGAAACACAAAAATGGCCTTTTAAAAGCACCCTTTTGAAAAATCGAGTTTTTGTGAGAAAACTTTTTGCAAAAATTTGTTAGGGAGCCCCCTCTTTGCAAAAACCTGAAAATAAAGAGGGCCCCTTTGAATTTGTTTTTTTAGGGTTTTTGTGAAAACTCTTCGTAAAGGAGGGTTATAGGGCCTTCTCCCTCTCTCGCAAGAACCCTCATCGCACGCCCCCATCAGCCGCCTCCTTCCTCTGATCCTCCATGGCGTCCACCCTCTGATCCTCTTCTTCTATCATCGAGCAACATCCACCCTCCATCACCAACCGAACTCCTCCCCTTCCCGAACCTTCGTCCCCCTCCTTAAGAGGGGCACGATGAGAAAACCCCAGGCCATCGCTTCTCATCCCTGCACCTTCTTCCTTCCTCTCATCCCCTCTTTCATTTTCCCTCTCCCTTTGATGCTCTCCAATCAGCAGAAAGGTCGGCCATCCCCTCAAGGCCTCGGTGATTAATCCTCCCTTTTCACCTTAGATTTTCTGTAAATATTCTTCTTCTCTTATCACCTTGTTCTATTACGATTAGATTTCTCTTCGTTCTTTTTTTTTTATGCACACACGGTAAGATCGGTCTGCGTATAGCAAGACCGATCTACCAAGTGCTACAGCTACGGAATCCCCGATTCCAACACCTCATTTCTCTCTTTCATCCTTTATTTACGGTTTGTTCTGATTTTAATATACGTTGATAGTCTGGTTTTCTGTATTTTCACTCTCATTGCCCATTCCTGCATGATTCTTTATTCATGAGCTAATTTTTTTATTTTATTTCATGTCCCTTTCATATTTCAATATTTATATCGGACCCTCGATTTTCCTTGTTTTTTTTTGTCTTTCTTTCCTTCTTTTACCTTTTTCCTTTTTTTCTTTTGGTTTTATTAGCCATTTTTCCTGTTGGCTTTGTGATTCCAGGCATTTGATTACCTGTTTTGTTCAGATCAATATTATTTGTTTAAACAATAGATCTGAGAGTGTTCTAGCCTCAGGACTTTGTTAAAATCCCATTCCATGGTATTAATATCTTGAGTTTCCTGCATCTCTGATAGATAACATATACTTCATGATATGCTTTTCTTCTGTTTTATAATTCATTTGTTTGAATTTTATCGGTGTGAGAAAGCTGCAGATGGCTGTCTTGAGGCTTCTCTTAATGGTTTAGCATCGGCCTTACCCCTTTCAGTGTTCATTGTAAATTGTTCCTTTCATCGAGGGACTTATATAATCATCACTTGAATCACTTTCATCTGTAACTGACACAACCATCGTCTTCACATTCATCGGCAAGCTACTACGAAATGGACATAGAATTTTTTTTTTCTTGTAATAGCGGGTCCGATCTGTTGCGAAACTCCATTAAGTTTCCTATGTAACTCAATAGACACTGCATGACTAGCATATTTGTGCATTGTGTCTACTCCATCAGATGTGCAATATGTTTATTATCCTCATGCTCACCATTCTTATGCATGATAGTTGTAGCATAACAGATGAACATTCAACTTCCCCTGCACAGTAGAAGACGAGGATATCTAGAGCTGTAACCAAACGCTCTGATCACCGTGATGATCATATCCGGAATACTCCAGAATTTGTCGCAAGATTCTTGTAGTTGTCTCTAATGTTTGCGAAGTTTTGATCATTCGACTTTTTCCGGCATGTCGACGCAAGTACCTCTGGGACAGAAGATACTATATGAGGATATTGAGGGTTTGTTTGTGTTCGAAACAAAGGGTACCCTAGCATCTGTTGTCCGGTGGTATGTACATGGTCTGAATGCTATGGCCAAGCCACATAGAACTCCAGTCTCAGAGATCGATTTACCGTAAATTAGCTTATTCCTAAGAGTGATTCATTGATCTACCTTATTGTGATAAACTAATTGCAAAACTCAAGTGGTTGGGTAAGCTTCATCTATATGAGGTTCAGCTCATGAGTGGAGGTTTATGTTGCAGGTTTGATCTTTTCATTCTCTCTTGAAAGTACAGTTAGGGAACAAGGGATTGTTAGAGATTATTTGATTCATTTTCCTGTTGCAGTAACATGATGGTCTTTATCTCTTGTGTTATCAATATGATGATCATCTATATTCTTATGTAAGTCCCATGAATGAACATTATATTGGCTGGGAAACCTTTCACATTTTGTGGTTTAACTGAGTTTATTTATTGGTCGTCTCTTTTTATTTCACATAGAAAATCCTATTACAGTTGTGTATAGGGGCATGATTTGGTTACATGGTCAATCTGCATGTTATGCCTCTATTTATATGTTAGGCTGAAATCTACCAATGCATATGAAATTTATGCTTAATTTAGGTTTGTTTGATTTTATTTTCAGGCCTTGGTAAATTGGATATGTAAACACTAATTCAATCAGCAGAACCACCAAAATGGGATGGAGGATGGCCATGATATTGCATGCTGACCATGATGAGTTGTTTTGGACTTGGAATAACACAGTGATTTGGTATTCATAGGGCAGAACTGACACCAGTAGGTATGCCAGTAAAAACTCAAATTACCTTCCTTCTTGAATCATAATTTTTTGGGTTCTGCAGAATTGCTTATTCACGGGCATGCTATTGAAAACAAATTATTCTACCTATGTTTATCATGATTTATTAGGAAACAATTTATTCTATATGATTTATTGGGTTGCTTATAGCTTACCCTTGCCTTGTAATCGTAACCTTGATGTTCTTAAAATGGAAAGCCTGTCAGTTTCATTTTTCTGCAAAATTTTGGTCATTTTTCTCTGCCTAGGGTTTGGGGCATCATTGTCTAACTTCATTTTATTTTGGGTGCATTTTCTGGAAATCTGAGATTGGTATGGCCACTCAGAGGGTGTTAAGATAGAGAAATATGGTCAATAGATAGGGTTTAGACCTGTTTAGCCCATCCAAATTGTTCCCACCAAATGGTGAGCCCATATTTGGCGTGGATGAAGAGTTTTCAAATAATGTAGGGCTGGTGGCAGACCTGTATAAGGTCCAGCTCGTGAGTTGAGGTTGGGTTGCTGGGTTTGATCCTTTCATTGTGGGTTTTTCTTTTTTGGTCAGTTGTGGATATGTTTGGTGTGCACAGGAAGGTAACATGGGTGATTTAAGTGGTATGTCAGGAGAAAATGAGGGAAAAGATGAGTCAATATATATATATATATATGATGAGTTGAATATCAAGTATTGGAGGGAGTATATGTGCAGGTTGTTTGCTGTTAGCAATCTTGGGGTCTTGGGGTGGATGTTATTGGGGTTGTAGGGGTAAAAGACTAAACTAGTTCAAATGTGTCAGCAATTCAATTTTACTATTTGTATAACAAATTCAGATTTGAGTGTGTTCTGGTCTTGTGTGTACTAATCTCTTTGCATCCTAAGAAAGCATTTACTAAAAATTGGATGGTGAAATTCATCTGGTCTGATTTTAATTTCATTAATTCATGTAATTTAAAGTTGGTCAATTCAATGTCTGTCTTAGATGGTCTTGAAAATCTATTTTACAGTAAGAAATGGTCGTCTCAACTTGCCCAGCTGAGAAAATTGTAAATAGTATCTTCATTCAACATGGTGGCATAGACAAAACATGTAAAATTCTTTAACTTTATGATATTTGAACCTTTCTTTAATTCCGATTTCAACATGGTGGCATAGATTAGATGTTGTGACTAATTCATGATCTAGCATGTCCATAAATTCTGCTATATTATTTATGAAAGCACTTCATTTGCTTCTTTTCCATGGATTTTTTTTTTATTCCTGCAGAATGTATCTTAAATTTTGGCCTGATTCTTGTTTTGATGAGTAATTCAACCTCTATTCATGTGGGCTGCACTATTAATATTTCTTTTCAGGAGATGGAAAAGGTCACAGAATGCAGCCTCTCTGTTGCCTTAGAAACCATATTGGATTGTGAAAGTATTCATCAGTTGAAAACTTCATATTCAAAAGATAAGGGCTGAAATATTAAACTGAGTTTTTTTTCTTTTCTTTTCTTTTTATCTTGCTCCACCAAGAAATAAAAGAAAATAAGAACCCTATTGTTTATTCAAACCTTGTGAAAGTATTCATCAGTTGGATTCATCGTGAAAGCAGCTTTACTCTGATCAGGAGTTGAGCCTATCTTTGCTTTTACTCCCCTGTTTGAGAATATGTTTTGGTTTCCCAATGATGGATCTAATCTAAAAGTCCTACCAACAGTTGTCTGAGTCAGATTTCCTGCAATACATAGATTAGTTCGATATATCTTTGATAACTCTAGTGGTGGATGAGCAAGTACATCTTCCTGTTGTTTCTGATTCATTTGCCTTCTTTCATAAATTGACATTTAAGATCTACAAAGACCCCAAACCATACCATCCAGACAGATTCTTTTTTATATCAGAACCTTGCCAGTTCAGAGTTGAATGTGAATTTTAGTTTGCTCAACCAGTTCAAATCAGAACCTTCAGATTGCTCATCGTCCAAGCCATTTGCACCTGTACTGCCATCATTCTTCAGCAACACACCCACTTGCACAACATCTATTGTAATTTTCTGCAAGCATATAGCAGTGTGTTATCGTAGCGAAAACTTTTTCCCTCTTCCCTTCCCTTGCGAGAGAGAGAGAGGAAAATGCTTCCACGAGTCAAATTTGACCGGATTTTGGAATTTTTTTTTGAAATACTCGCCTCCATTTTTTAAAATAGCAGGAAAATCCATGGGATATGGCTCGACCTGTCGGTACGAGGTTCGATCGTTTCTACCGCCTTTAACAGGGGTAATCGAACCAAGGACCAAAAATGTGCTTGACTTAGTGAAATCATCGAAATTGTGTTTTATCCTAAATGCACAGAGAATTCAGGCATGTGCTATGAGATTTTGTAAAATACAACTTGGGAAAACATGATGTATGCTTAGAAGACATTTGGAGTTGAAAGATATTTCTCAGAGAAAAGGTGAAAGTCAATTTCTCAGGAAACTAAGATCAAATGGTTTTGAAATCATGAGAAAGTTCCTAAGAATGTGGGAAAATCATGAATGGATGAAAATCTCGAGAAAATGGAAAGGATTCTTGAGAAAACATTTGAAGGGAAAATGTTTGTCAGGAAAAGATTCAAGTTTTGAAAGCTTTCTTTGGAAAATGGTTGAGATTCATTGTAAAATTCTTTGGAGATGGAAAGTCAAAACTCGAGAAACTGAAATCCTAAGGATCTTATCCCTGAAATACTGGAAAATCGATTTTGATCTTGAGAAAGATGCGAAATTCCTTTTTTGAAAATCTTAAGAAAATAACATTTTCCAGGGAAAATCACGGGAAAACTTAACTTGGACAATCCAATTTTGAAAATTTCTTAGTGTTTTTTGATAAATCAATTTTTTTGAGAATGAAATTTTCTTGAGAAAATCATGGGAAAAGCAGATGATGCCATGATGCAGATGATTGGAATGAATAAATGCACTTTGAAAATAACATTTAGAAAGATTTTCTGAGAAATTTGTTGGAAAATGTGTATTAAGTCAAAGTAAATCCTTCACATATTCTGACTGTGGCCATGAACATGTTCAGAGTTTAATTGATTTAATTCACAATATTTTGCAAAATTGGAAATATGAGGTACATTTTTTGAAGATAGCCTAAGAGTGTAGGCTCAATGTGACTGGTAGAAGGATGATGGATCTGGGTCTCATCCATATTCCGACTAGGGCCGTAAATATGGACTCCACCGAGTTCATCAACTCCCTAAGAGTTGGTGCATGTGCCATTCGTGTACATCCATAGTGTTTTTGAAATAAAATGCATGAATCACATAAACAGGATATTGCATGAATTCAAACTATATGATATGCATCCTAATCTAAGCAGAAAATTAAATCTCTTATTCCAAAATTTACATTATTACATCACTAAATAAATGAAATAAAAGAAATTGCAGACTTCAACTCCTTCCTTTGAATGTCTCTGCCAAACTTGAAATGGGGTTAGCTCAAATATGTGGGTTTTTCCAAGATTTCCAATAATATTCTGAAATTATTGGACTTAATTAGATATAAACCCTATTATCATGCTTTCTTGATATTTGAAATGATGTAAATGCAAGAAATTCAGTAAGAAATAGTTTGAAATTCGAAATTATGGTCAAAATGACCAAAATACCCCTATTATTGAAGTTACACATTTAAAATCAGGGTTTTTTGAAGGAAATTTTGGTAAAATTGATATTTTGAAATTCGAATTGAATCAAATGATAATGAAATGAAATATGAGGCATGATGACATGCTGCTAAACACATTAAAAATTAAAAATCAGAATTTCGACATGCTACAATTCATTAAAAATAACGAATTTCGCTTGTTTTTCGCTTGGATTAGCGTCTCGCGGGGCCCTATTTTAATGATACGGCTAAACCGAGCATCAAACGAATTCTAAATGCTGTCAAATTTTATATGGAGCATCTACTTGTTCTGATAAACAGCCTAGAATGCAAAAACTCATGAACAGACATGATTTAGATACAAAAATTTACAGAAAAATCCTAAAATGGGCGAATTTCGCCTGCGGACCCGAACCAAATGTAACACTTAATGCAGTAATACGCGAATTCCACCATAGAAACATCTGGTATTTTGCAAATTTCTAAATGACATGAAAATAAGCAATTTTGTCTTTTACAGCCTCGGGATTTGAACTACGATGAGTTTGGTAACGGGAATTTGGCTCTGACGAAGGTAAAATCAACCTGATCTGATATCAAATTGCATACAAAATAGCAGCCGACCATGGAAATTTCTGATATTTAAATGAGGAACTACTAACAGATTCAGAAACAATTTTCATTTTTATGGTTTTGGCATTTGATCAATAGGAACAAAGATAAAAATGCAACATTAATTGCCTAAATCAAGAGAACAGACAAATATGACAAACCAGAAGACTGACAAGAAAAATCCGAAACTGCTACTAAGACTATTCTAAAAATCATAAAATTTCAGATGCAAACATATGACACCTTAGACATGACATTCACTTTTTACAGATTTGGATTTGGAGTAACACCCAAAGAGAACCCATCGACTTAAGTTGATCCAAAGTCTTAGAGACCCAAATTAGGCTCTGACACGTGTCCCGAGCTCTCGGATTTTTGTCAGACATAAAAGAAATTCAGAAACATCTGATAAAATCATGTTAAAAACTAGACATCATTCCAAGTTCAGAACATCTTTTGGATCGAAAATCTGACCTCATATGAGAGAGATCTTGATTTTACAAGTAGGAGATAAATGTTCAAAATGTATCCCGAGTAACAAAACCCAACCTACCATTTTGAACTTTTACCACAGTAAACAAATTCAAATCATTCCGAATTTTGGAAGATTGTTGGGAACACCTAAGGGCGCATACTAGGATTTTCTCAACATTTTTAACAAAAAATAAGTGCATAAAATGACGTATGGACTGACTGACAAAAACAGAGAGTTACCTAAATGAAGCTGAATGTATGAAATATTAAATAAATTCATGGAACATGTTATTTAAATGAAATAAAACGTAAATCTAACTTATTTTAATGCGGAAATTTAATCAAGAAAGCATGAAAGACATCTTTTGATATGTGTCATTTTATGAGAATAGCTCGATCCATCACTCAGATGAGCTCTTTCTTCAAAACGACAATACGAATCGAGCAATGATATTATGATATCGAAATCAATAGGAATAGAATTGCACCTTGTGTTTTCCTGCAGCTTTGGAACTCCTGAATTGAATGGCTATCAACGGCTTCTTTCGTCCTTCGATCCGAGCCTCCGAGGGTTCACGAAAATCGATCCATGCCTAGATCGAATTGGGATTGATGCGAGCAAGGTTGGTGCTTCAATGCACCCTCTCCACTGAGCCCAAAGGGGGTGTGAATTCAAAATCGTGTAGTAGGGCACTCAGAGTGAAAATGCTAAATCCAAAGGGAGCTCTCTCTAAGCTGGGCATGGGACCTTGTATTTGTAGCAATTCTGGAGAATTTTGAATTTCAAGCAGGCTTAATCTGAGCCCTCCATATGGCGCCATCTCAAGGCATGCCACTTGAATTTTTGAAATAAATAAAATGTGAATTTTGTGGGTGAGACACCTCAGTAGAGGATTTTGAAAATTTTCAAAACTTTGCTTGATTTTCTCTATAGGAATCTCCCCTATGGCGCCACCTCAGAGGGGTTTGAATTCTACTTTTTCTGATGAAAGGAGATCTGGACATGTGGCAGTCTAGGATGGTTCCATACCTAACAAGTGTCAGCTTGCTGGAGGAGGTTCTTCAGATGGTGCCACCTCAGAGAAGAAATTTGAAATTCAAATGAGGTTGGCTCTGGAAGAAGGGAGGGTGGCCATGTGGCGCCACCTCAGGGTGGCTCCTACAATGCCATGTGGCAGGAGGGAGGAACAAGGAACATGTGGTGCCATCTCAGACCAGATGGAAAAAGTAAAGTTCAGGATTTGCGCCACCTAGGCCTTGTTTGAATTTTTTTGAATGGTTGCTTTTTCTGAAGAAGGCCAAGAGTGACACGTGTCCTCTACTTTTTCTGAAGGAAGCTAGGAGTGACATGTGTCACTTACTTTTCTGAGAAAAGTAAGGAGAGACATGTGTCATCCTGCTTTTTCTGAAGGAGGGAGAGATTGACACGTGTCCTCTACAGGAGACACACTTCAACTGGCGCCACCTCAGGGGAGACAAGCTTTAGTTTTTCTGAACAGGACAACACATGACACTTGGCATCTCATGGTGACCTTGGAATGACACATGGCATAGGGTGAAGATGGTGGACATGTGGCGCCATCTTAAAGAGGCCCCACACTGACACTTGGTAAAGATATGAAAAGAGAGAGGAAATGACATGTGGAGCCACCTCTAGGTGAACTCCACGCTGACACATGGCAAGTAAATGGGAGGAGAGAGAAAAGACAAGTGGCGCCAATTGAGGGACAAGGCTCCTATATTTTTGGGTTTTTCAAAACTCAGGTTTTTCAAAAGAAAAGCCTATGTGGCATCACCTCAGCATGGGTCCCACATTGCTTCTTTATTGAAATAAAGACAAGACAACAAAACCTCTTTTTGGAATTTTCATAAAAAACCTGGACTAATTGGCAAAACAGAAATTTTGAAAAGATTTGGCCCCTATGGAGTGATTTTGCAAAAGAATGATATTGGAAATTGTTGATAAAGGGGGAAGATCTGAGATAAAGTGGCTGAAATCCATATTGAAAGCTATCCAGATTGTTTTCTTGAGAAACTATTTTGAAATTTAGAGTCCTGGGGGTAAAATGGGAACAATTGATAATTTTGAAGACCCAGGGTTTTGAAATC
Source organism: Nuphar pumila (assembly GCF_984573655.1). Lineage (NCBI taxonomy): Eukaryota > Viridiplantae > Streptophyta > Magnoliopsida > Nymphaeales > Nymphaeaceae > Nuphar > Nuphar pumila. The sequence goes on from NC_143265.1 coordinate 34,884,140, forward strand.
AATTTTAAAAAGAGTTGAAATTTGAATCTGGATTGAAAATTTTGAAATCGAGAGTTATGGACCTCGAAATGACATGTTGTGCACTGCAGTGATATGAAATGCTCATGCAATGCTATGCAATGACATGTTTTATGAAATGTAATCCTGAATAAGGATTTGGAGATTCCCGTCTCCTGTCAGGGATAGGATTTTGAACATCTGAGCTAAAATAGAGAAATTTTGAGAGTTGCAGATGAAACTTGAACTTTTGCAGGTTCTAGACTCAGAAAATGACCATTTTGCCCTCCGGTTATTTCAGAGGCTGAATGATGATGTTTGGTGGAAATGTTGGGGAGGTGAGTGAAAATTTGGGGTGTTTACACAGTGTCAATGCATTACTGTGTCTCGTTTGTTCTGACATTTGCAGCAGTGCTTAGGCACTGCTGGGATTTCCTTAGGGGCGTTAGCAGAGGTGCTAATCACCTTCAGCACGTTGTAGTACCTTGCATTTCAATTTACCTCCCATACGCATATGCATACAGCTAAGTGCACCTCATATACATTTTTCAGTTCACCCTTTGACTCCTTAATATCATAAGATATCCCCATCTCTCTCTCTATGTATATATATATATATATATATATATATATATATATATATATATATATATATATATATATGTATATATAGGTGCTCCTTTCATTTAGCTTAAAATATACATCTCTATTCATGTAATATGAGCATCTCTTTTCATGTGTATTTTCCCTCTTAATATGAATGCTTGTCTATATATCTCTTTAATCAATGTGTATGTAATTCCCTCATTTGACATGTATAAATATGTTTCTTTTATTAGAGGTAAATACCATACTAAGCTATAATGTGTAAATTTTGCCAGGGTACATTCTGTATCCTTAGCCTATTGCTTTATATTTACTTAGTTTTGCAGGGAATATGTGGAAAAAAGTCATTTCTTGGATTTGTATTTTCAATATTGTAATAAGTTAGGTCTTAATGAGAATTTACATTTCCAGCTTTTAGATAGGATGAATGAGCATTGTAAATATTATAAATGGTTTGTTTGTTTTTCATGCTTTTTGCCTTTATTTTCTAAAATCTCACAATGGTGAAACATGAATGGCACGTGCACCATTTCGTAAGAGGTAATTAATCCTAAGTTGATGATTTACATCAATGGCCATAGTCAAGATGTAAACAAAACTTAGGATTTTTATCTTTTATAAAATAACACTGGATCTACACTAAATCCTTATCAAAAATCATCATATTTTCAAATATTTTCTTCTTTTACTAGAGTTTAATTTAAAATTAACTCAAAAAAATATATCAATGGCCATAGTCAGGATATATTAAGACTTAATTTCATTTTAAACTCTATAAAAGCACCAAAATATGTTTGATTCTTCATTTAAATTTAGATATGATCATTATATAATACATTCAATGACCATAGTCAGGAGTGTATTATATCACTAATCTTATTTACATTCATTTAAAGAATGAAATATGACTTTCAAAATCCAATTTCAAAGTTATTTAAATTCATTCATCATATAGGATAGAGTTGCATCATATTTTCGAAATTCCCTTTTCAAAAACCCAAGTGATTGTGAATATCTCTTCTTCAGTTTTTACTTCAATTCATCAATTTTATCTCATCTTCAAAGTCCAAATTTTAAACTTTGAAATCAAATTCAGAGTTCAATCTAACTTTGAAGTTCTTGATTCATTCATTGAATTCCAAATTTAAGTTTCAAAATTCAAAATCCAATTTAACTTTGAAATTCATCTGTATATCCCAAAATTCAAATTCTAAATTCAAAATCAAACTTCAAAGTTCAATTTAACTTTGAAGTTTCTTATCCATCTTCTTCAAATTCAAAATCAATGTTTGAGATTGATTCTGAATCTCAAAATTCAAGTCTTTTTAAGTTTTAAATTCAATCTGGGTTTTCAAAACCCGGATCCATCTTCAAAAGTCCCATCTGAGCTTTCAAAATCCAAATCCAAAGTTAGACCCAACTTCACCATGGATCTCCAAATCCAAATTCCATTTAGGGTCTAGAATTCAGTTCCACCTTGAATCTCAAACTTCAGATCCACAATCCATTCTAGGATCCAGAACCCAATTTTACCTTGATTTTAAATCCACAATCCATTCTAGGGTCCAGAACTCAATTTCACTTCGAATCTCAAACTTTAGATCCAAATTTCCTTTAGGATCCAGAAACCAATTTCACCTTGGATCTCAGTCTCTAGATCCTAAATCCATTTTAAGATCCAAAATCCAATTTAGGATCCAGATTTCATATCCAACTTCCTCTCGGATCTTAGACTTCAGATCCAATCCCACTTAGAATTTCCAGAGCCTTGGTCCAGCCCTATCTCGGATCTCAAAATTCAGATCCAGTTCCATCTTAGATATTAGATTAGAATTTCATTTCAAATCTAATTTCACCCCCTACTCTCAAAGCCAATTATTTCTCAAGTCTAAATTCAAGTTTCTATTTTGATATCGAATTTAGAATCGATCCTTAAAAATCAATTCTAATACAAAATCCATTTCTAACTTTGAAGTTTCATCTCCTTTTCACTCATCTTTCAATCATTCTTTTCAAATTCAAAGATTTATTTTCCCAATTCTGATCATTCCAAAAGACTCAGAACTTCAAAAATCTATCTCAAAATTCTAAGTTAGATTCTACCTTTTCTTCATTTTATTTCATCTCAGAATACTTGGAAATTTCAAATCCTTTTCAGACGGAGCATACATCCTTGCATCGCACAAGCATGATTCTTTGTGCATTTAGACTTAGGATAAATTGTTAGATAATATTTAGGCAAAGCAAAAAGGCATAAATTCGATCCTTGGTTCGATTACCCCTAGTAAAGGCGCCAGGAACGGTCGAACCTCATACCGACAAGCGGATCCCGTCTCTCGATTTTCCTGCAATATATTTCAAAACGGAGGCGAGTAATTTTCTAAATATTTTCAAATCAAGGTCAAGTGAGACCCCGCAAAAGAGTTCCTCTTTCTCTTCTTTTCTCTTCTCTCTTTCTTTCTGTCTTTTATTTTCTCCCTTCAAAAAGGAAGAAATAGCGGTTAGAAAGGAAAAGAGAAGGAAGAGAGAGAAACCACAAGAAAGGAAAATTTTTGTGATGATCACAGTTTTGGCGACCGTGATGGGACTCGTCTTCGTTCGGTCGGATCTATGCCTTTGCTTTGCTTTGATATTATCTAAGTCTTTATTCTATAAATGTCAGCTTCATTTCTATGCAAAACTTAGGAGCCTAGACTCTGTCCTAAGCTGACATCATTGCATATAGGATCTAAGTATGGTTTGGTAGGACCATATTGAAGAGATTATTCCATGTTCACATTAGATTTAGATCTGAAATACAACTCTCCTCAATTTTAGGGATTGAATGCAAAACAATGTATGCAAGTGTATGCTCCTCTTCATTTTAATCTATTTCTTCTAGGACTTGCATTAGAGCTTTCTGGTTTTATCTGCATGTTGAACATGTTCTTTTTTTAAAACATCCCTACCTACATTGTCCCGGTCTTCACGTTGCTGGGCTGTCTCACTGAACCATAGTTCGGGAGAGAGCCTCACAACTGGACCACTTATTTGGGTTCGCGCCCCCCTACCACGTACCTAAGGGCCATAGTACGGGGTATATCGGTAGGTGCTCAAGGATGTTGGAAAGTCATTATCTTAGAACCGGAGAAATATATTTATGCCATGTACTTCGAGCTTCGGCTTGAGTATATCGACATATCTTGATTGGAATTCGATGATTTAAATCTTAGAGTTAGGATTAAGGTCCTATCAGCCATTTCAAAAATTGCATCTAGAGTCAGCTTTAGGGAGTGTTGTTTGTGCATCCTTGCTTGTATTATTGTGATTATATGATATTTTATATCTTCCTTATATTCTCCAAAACCCTGGGTATATATTATTCAAATTTTCCTTTTTGTTTTAAAACCCAGGTGTATTTTCCTTTTATTCTTCTAAATTTTTTCAAAATTCTTCTGATCTTGCATGCAAGTTCTTCAAATTTTAAATCTTTACCATTTATTCTCAAAATTTCATTTTCACTCTTATTTTTCTCATTTTATATTTTTTTTATGTTTTCATAAATAAAATCTCTTTCCGTCAAGAGATATCCTTTTCAAAATAGCATTTTTCTTCGTATTTTAGTTAGTTACTCTCCCTCGTAGAGTAAACAACGCAATTGTCACAAATTTTATGGCAACTCAATCCCTAGTAATGGGATGCAATTTTTAAACAGATGTCAACCTAATCCTTCCTCTTGTCATAATTTCTCCAAAAGTTGCTTCGGTCTAAAAACTTTCACTTTCCTCTACAGAGAGCGTTGATATTCAAAAATGGTTCATACAAGAGCTGGAAAAGAAACAGTTCCTCAACACAGTGATAGTGAGGCAGAAGGGATAAACTCTCCTAAGTTGGTCAAGGGACAGGGTCAGAACAAAGAAGATGACATTGACCCCGCTATGTATGGTATGTTCCAAAAGATGATGGCGAGGATGATGTTGGAGCAAGCCGAGGCCAAGCTGAAAGAGGCAGTTCCTAAAAGCAAGTCAGAATCATCAGAAAAAAGGTACAACCGGACACTACTTCTGAAGAATCGGAGTCAGTCGAGGAAGAGCAATTTGTCTACAAATAGAATCCTCCAAGGCAGTCTGTAAAAATAGCTGCAGAAGAGCCTGAATCCGTCAACAAGCCTAAGTCTGGGACTCCGGCAGAGGACCCGATGAGCAAGCAGATGAAGGAGATGAACCGAGCAATTAAGGACATTCAAGCCAAGGGTAAGGGAAAGTAGACCTACACTAGCGAATATTTTTACGATGGTCTAGATGGGGACTATAACCTGGAGAATCTTCCTCGCAAGTTTCTCACATTTGACGAAACTAGCAACCCTAAAGCCCACTTAGCCACATTTTATGCAGAATGTTGCCGTTTCAGAAAAGACAACAAGGCTTTGTTCATCTGTTTTCTCCGCAGTCTAGAGGGTGTAGCAGCCAGGTGGTATGCCGACCACATCAATTGTATCGAACTACGAGAGTTCGATAAGGTAGTCAATTTGTTCATTGAACGCTTCCTATTCAATATTGAGGCTTCACCTACGCTCAATCACCTTTACAACTTAAAGCAAAATGAGACTGAAAGAGCAGGAGAATTCATCCACAGGTGGAGAAGCACATGCAACAAGATGAAAGTTCCCATTCCAGATGAGCATGCATTGCAAATAATCCTCAACAATTTCTCTCAGTCCCTGAGAAGCCTCATTGTAACTTCCCTGGCAAAATCCTTTATCAAGTTAATTGAGCGAACTGAATGGCTCGAAGCAGGAATAGAAAGCGGACTTTACGAGGGCATGCCTCTGGTCAAGAATATCCAAGACCAGAAGAAGAAGGCACAGTTCGCTCATTCAGTTGATGCCTCAAGCAATAGTCTTGGCAGTAGCAGCAAAGGAAACAAAAACAACAGTGGAAGTGGCCCTAGAATAGATCAGAACAAGGGGCAGAAGGAAAGATCCTATAAGAACAATGACAAACCATTTCCAATTGGCCTCCAGCAAAAGAGTGATCTTCAAGAGAAGACCAAGTACATCAAATGGGAGAAAGATCGAGTCTTCACTCCGTTAGATCAAAGTTTAGAAGTGATTATGGATTACCTTTTAAAGCATGGGATGATCAAACTCCCTAAAATCGCAGATCCTCCCATAATCTTGGGAAAATTCAAGGACTAATTCTGCAAATACCATAGGGCAACATGGCACGACACAGAGCACTGCTTCATCCTTAAACATATGAAACAAGACTGCATTGACAGAAGTGAGCTGATAGAGGATAAGGACGAAGAGCGTCCAGCAGTCCTGACAGAACCATTTTCGGATCACTCAAAGAATTGAGGATGCCCAAGCTTTTTTTTTTCTTCTCTTCTCTACACTGTTATTTTCCTTTTTGTTAGTCATCTTGTAGGGGAAAGTCAGCCCAGTCTTTTGAATCCTTTCCTTTCAAAGTTCTTGTAAATATTTAGTTTTGTTATTGAACCTTTGCTTATCAATGAAATGCCAATTTCCTTATATCTTCTATATCCAATACTTATTTTCCCTTTGCCATACTGGGGCATTAAATTCCTGTTCTTTTTTAAAACGCGGGACAAATCCTGACATCATTCATGAGAGAAATGATATTACCTATGAGGGCTTTTCAAAAATCATGAAATTTTGAAAGTCTTCATTATGACCAAAGAGTTCAAATATTCTTTGGTCCAACCTTTGTCAAAAATCAACCCTCGTGTTGATCATGTTTTCAAAATAGGTTTCGAACCATTATATAGAAAGATCAACCCTCATGTTGATCATATTTTTAAAAATAAGTTTTTGAACCATTGCATTGAAAATTCAACCCTCGTGTTGATCCTATCTTCCAAGATCAGTTTCGAAACATTATATTCAAAAGATCAACCCTTGCATTGGTCTTATCTTCCAAAATGGGTTTTAAATCATTATAATCAAAGATCAACCCCTGTGTTGGTCTTATCTTCCAAAATAGATTTTCAAAACATTATATTCAAAGATCAACCCCTGTGTTGGTCTTATCTTCCAAAATGGATTTCAAAACATTATATTCAAAGATCAACCCCTATGTTGGTCTTATCTTCCAAAATTGGTTTTTAAACATTGTATTCAAAGATCAACCCTTGTATTGATCTTATTATCAGTTTCAAACTGCTATTTTCAGAAATCAGAGTTATTGTCGATCTTCTTTTTCCAAAATTAGATTTCAAATCATTTCCTTCAAAAATTGACCCTCATGATGATCTCTCATGATGATTCCCCTTTTCAAAGATTAGTTCTTGTGATAATCATTCTTCTCGCAGTTGATTTTTCTTCCCAAAAATGATTTCTCACTTATCTTTTTAAATGAACATCTTCCTTTCAAGATCCCATATGCAGGCAGGATCAGAAACACTCATTTTTCTCAAATCTAATAAATTTTCAGCTATTTTTGTTATCTTTATCAATTTCATTCATTTTATTCATATTTTTATCAAGTTTATATCAATTTTATCGAATTTTATCAAGTTTTATCAAATTTTCTTCAATTTTATTAAATTTTATCGAATCTGAACCATTTCAGGTTAAGGGGTAAACCTGATGCCTCTTTTCAAGTAGGTATTCTTTTATTCTATTTTCCCTTTCAGGTTAAGGGATAAACCTCACCCTCGTTGTCCGAGGTGTTCCCATTCAGGATAAGGGATAATCCTGACATCCCTCACAGAAGCAACAAAGCTATATGTGAGCATTCTTTTCAAAAACAAAAATTATCATAAATTTATTCGATCTTTCCCCACTTTTTTATAAATTTTATTCTTATTCCCGCTTAGGTTAAGGGATAAATCTGACCCGCGTTGTCCGAGGTGTTCCCATTTAGGATAAGGGATAATCCTGAGACCCCTCGTAGGAGCAATAATGCTACCTACGAGATTTCTTTTGCAAATACAAGTGTCCTCAATCTTTATTTTCTAAATTTATATAAATGTCTCTTCATTAATTTTCCTTAAATTCTATTCATTTTTTCCCTCAGGTTAAGAGATAAACCTGACCCTCGTTGTCCGAGGTGTTCCCATTCAGGATAAGGGATAATCCTGAGAGCCCTCGTAGGAGCAATAACGCTACCTATGAGGATTCTTTTGTATAAACAAGTTTCATCAACCTTTATTGATTTTCTAAATTTATATCAATTTTTCTTCATTAAATCTCCTTAAATTCTATTATTTTCCCCTTTCAGGTTAAGGGACAAACCTAAACCTCGACATTCGAGGTATTCTTTTTTTCAGGATAAAGGATAATCCTGAGATCACTCATAGGAGCAACAATGCTACTTGTGAGAATTCTTTTGCCAAATAAATTTTCAGCAATACCCTTAAATTTTCTTCATTTTTGTCAATCTTTAAATCAAATTCTATCTCCTTCTATCTTCTCAAATTGTATTCTTTCTTTTCCTCGTTCAGGATAAGGGTTAATCCTGAAAATTGGACCACATACCTGATCCATCTAAATCATAGATCATAAATTCTAAATCTTTCCTTCTCCCTTCTAAATTCAAGTCTCAAGTTATCTCTTCACAAAATCTTCTTTCCTTTTCAGGTTAAGGGGTAAAACCTATATAATTTTTCCCTAAATTCTCATCAAATGTCTATTATATTTCCCCTTCAGGATAAGGGATAACCCTGGAACCCCGACAATCATTCCTGTTTCAATCTCTAAATATCTTAAAAATGTTGGTCTCCTTCCCGACTCTCAGTTGTAAAACCCGATACTCGCACTGGTGATTTTGCTAAATTTTCAAAATCTAAAGATCAAGTTCAGTCACAAGACTCAGTTCTCGTGTTGTTTGTCTCTCAGAAAGTCTCAATCTTAGATCAAATCACTAAATCAAAGGTCGTTAAATAAAATGTTCCAGCTACTTCGTTGGTTGTTAAATGAAATGTCCCAGCTACTTCGTTGGTCGTTAAATGAAAGGTCCCAGCTACTTCGTTGGTCGTTAAATGAAATGTCTCAGCTACTTCGTTGGTCGTTAAATGAAATGTCCAAGCTACTTCGCTGGTCGTTAACTGAAATGTCCCAGTTTTCACTGGTCGTTAAATGAAAAGTCCCAGCTACTTCGCTGGTTGTTAAATGAAATGTCCCAGCTACTTCATTGGTCGTTAAATGAAATGTCCCAGCTACTTCGCTGGTCGTTAAATGAAATGTCCCAGCTACTTCGTTGGTTGTTAAATGAAATGTCCCCGCTACTTCGCTGGTCGTTAAATAAAAATGTCCCAGTTTTCACTGGTCGTTAAATGAAATGTCCCAGCTACTTCGCTGGTCGTTAAATGAAAGGTCCCAGCTACTTCGTTGGTCGTTAAATGAAATGTCCTAGCTACTTCGCTGGTCGTTAAATGAAATGTATCAGCTACTTCGTTGGTCGTTAAATGAAATGTCTCAGCTACTTCGCTGGTCGTTAAATGAAATGTCCCAGCTACTTCGCTGGTCGTTAAATGAAATGTCCCAGCTACTTCGTTGGTCGTTAAATGAAATGTCTCAGCTACTTCGTTGGTCGTTAAATGAAATGTCCCAGTTTTCACTAGTCGTTAAATGAAATGTCTCAGCTACTTCACTGGTCGTTAAATGAAAGGTCCCAGTTTCACTGGCCGAAATTTCCAAAATCATAGATTCAACTCAAGGTCTCACCAAAATCTATATTGACTGATTATTTCACAAAGAAATCGTGAAAACTTTTCCAATTTGCTAAAAATATTTGTTGATTCCAATAAATCTTACTGCACAAAAGAATTACCTCAGATTATCTCTAGTATTTTTTCCAAAAAAGGTGAAACTTTTTGCGAAAAAGAGGTAAAATTCAAATCTTTTCCTGTTGATCAACCAAAAGGATGAAAGAAATATCCTCGGTATGATTAGAGAAAGAAATATTCAATGATGTTGAAACGCCGAAAGTGAATTGATATTGATCATGGCTATGATGCATGTTTTAAAGACGATTTTCTGGCAATCAGGCAGTGGAAATATCTTGAGCGATAAAAAGAATCCTCTCGACCAATGTCTCCTCAATCCAGATTTTCTGCAAAAGGGATCTCTCAATTGTCATCGAGATGAAGACGAATATGCGAGCAGACCCTCGAGGCTAAAGACGATTTGGATCATCTCCGAGATGAAGGAGTTTGTGAAGGATCCTTCAAGAGAAAGTTCAGATCACCGTCGAGATGAAGGCGAGTGTGATGGACCTACCGACAAACCCTAAAAGATATTTGATTTCTGCTATCATCAAAAGACCCTTTGAGCCTATATCATCAATACCTGAGATAAATGAAGGATCAAAACATCTCCAAGGTGAAGGAGTTTGTGACGTACCCTTCCCCCAAAAAAAGAGAGAAAAGTCAGGACATCTTCAAAATAAAGGATAATGTAAAAGCCCGAAAAGCCCAATGACTCAAAAAGAGTGCAAAAGGATCATCATAGGAAAACACCCAGATATCAAAACTGCCAAAATTGCCAAAAGTCATCTTTTCTCATGCAAAATTCTTTCATCAATTTCTTTTTACTACTTGCTTTTATGAAATTAAGAATATTTCTTCTCTTCTCATATCAGGAAAATGGATAGCTTCCTTAAAGAAAGTCATCAGTGCTAAAATTTTGAATTTGACTCTTAAGACCGAGAAGTTAACCTCATTAGAGGAAATACTCTAGGTAAAAGAGGGAATGTCCTTTTTTCACATATATGCACATTTTTTTTTTAATATTTGAGTCAACTGCAATTTTATCTTATTGGCAAAATTTTCTAGCTATTCCAAAAATGAAATAAATATTCAATATCCATTTTGATGCAACCTAGCGTTGTTTATATCTTCCAGGAAGAGTTGTCTCATCCGGTTGAAATATCTCTTCCTATCCCATCACGGTTTCTTCCTCCGAGGATTCTGTATGGTCGTACCCGCTCAGGTTAAGGGTCAAACCTGTACCTTCTGCGAGACGTCATCGATTTCAAAAGTTGATTTAGTCTCAGCAATGAGACACCCAAGATCATCCCTTTTTCAAGCTTTAGGGAACCCCATCTTCTTCCTTTCGCAAACCCCTGTCGGATTTGTTCATCCAAACTCTGAAGGTCCCATCACGATTTCTTCGTCCGAGGATTCCAGTTGGCCATCCCCTTCGGGTTAAGGGTTAATCCTGAACCTCACCCACCGAGGTATCTTCCTTTTTCAGGTTTCGGTTAAACCTGAATCTTGTTCCAACGAGTTTTCCTTGTTTTGACGAGGTGTTTTCCTCCAGTCCCATTGTGGTTCTTCCCATCGAGGAATCCATGCTTTATATATCCATCCAGGATAGGATCCTACTTGAGCTTCATCTCGCAAGGCATTTTCCAAAAATGTCCCATCGAGGTCTATTCATATTCCTTTCCCCATCCAAATCGTCTTGATATATCTTCGTCCCATCCAGGTTAAGGGCTAAACCTGAGTCATTCCAAGAGCTAATCTTGTCTCACCTGCGAGACTTGATCAAAATTTTTACCTTTCATCACTTCGAGATCTTCACCTAAAAGTCCCATCACGATTTTCTCATTTCTATTATTCAGTCATATCATCTTCGAGGATTTTGTCTCCCCAAAGCCATTTAGGATAAGGTATTAAGCCTGAGAAGCCATGTCTTTCAAATAAATTCTTCCACGCCGAGTTCAGATCTGCTGAATGGGGCATTTTCAAAATTTGGAGTGTTATCTTTGCCACTAAGCTCGGCTTTTTGCCGGCTTAGTAGCAAAGAGGGGCATCTGTGAACACCCCAAATTTTTTAAAATCTTTTAAATATTCCCTTTTTGCCCTGACCCCATTTTCTAGGTAATTGAGTCACTTTTTTTTCATTTTATTTCTCAAGTTTTCTGAAATTAAATTTATTTTATATATCTGACTCAAATTCGGATCCAGATCTAGATAAAAGATCCAAATCTGAGCTTCGTTGTCCAATTTTTAAACCAAATTCTCAAAATTACCAAAAATAACCTTTTAAAAGGCTCAGACAGTTCATCTGGTATCTTTTTGGATCCATCGCGTTATATTCCTCAATTCGAGGTTTAAAACTCGAATATTTTCTCAAAACTTGGGTCCAAACCCATTTTCAGAAGAAATTTTCCCAAAATAACCTTGACTTTTCAGAAAAACCCTTTCTTCGGTAAATATTTTGAAATTTTGTAAAATTAGTTTAATTTTCTTAGTTTTTAGAGTTTTGTTTTCAGAAAATACAAAAATATATATATAATTTCAAGAAAAGAACAAAAAAATAAGAAAATAGAAAAAAAAGAAACACAAAAATGGCCTTTTAAAAGCACCCTTTTGAAAAATTGAGTTTTTGTGAGAAAACTTTTTGCAAAAATTTGTTAAGGAGCCCCTTCTTTGCAAAAACCTGAAAATAAAGGGGCCCCTTTGAATTTGTTTTTTTAGGGTTTTTGTGAAAACTCTTCATAAAGGAGGGTTATAGGGCCTTCTCCCTCTCTCGCAAGAACCCTCATCGCACGCCCCCATCAGCCGCCTCCTTCCTCTGATCCTCCATGGCGTCCACCCTCTGATCCTCTTCTTCCATCATCGAGCAACATCCACCCTCCATCACCAACCGAACTCCTCCCCTTCCCGAACCTTCGTCCCCCTCCTTAAGAGGGGCACGATGAGAAAACCCTAGGCCATTGCTTCTCACCCCCGTACCTTCTTCCTTCCTCTTATCCCCTCTTTCATTTTCCCTCTCCCTTTGATGCTCTCCGATCAGCAGAAAGGTCGGCCATCCTGTTGCGGCAAGGAAGTATTTGTGGCCATTTGAAGCTAAAGGAGTGATGGGACCTACGACATCGAAGGCCCACATGGAGAACGGCCATGGAGAAACAACAGATTGCAAATAAGTTGCCGGAGCATGAATAGAAGGTGCGTGTATCTGGCATTGCACACACTTCTTCACATAATGATAACAGTCTTGTTGCATGGTCTTTCAGTAATAACCTGCTCTGATGATTTGTTTGACGAGGGTTTGATAACCGACGTGGCCACCACAAATGCCTTCGTGTGCTTCTCGCACAACTTCTTTGGCTTCGTCTTCGTCTAAGCATCTGGAATACTCTAAACAGAATCCACGACGATAGAGGACATTGGCCAAAATGAAATATCGAGTAGACATACGCTGGATTGCTCGCTGCTCTTTCTTTGAGAGTTCTGGAGGAAATTCACCGGTTTCTATGAAAGTTTTGATGTTGTAATACCAAGGCTTCTTTCTTTGCTCAGCCTGGTTTACTTGTTCCACTGGAAGGAAAGCAGGTTGGTCAAGTCTGCCGATTTTAAAAGAGCGACAAGATTCTCCATTTCTGAATGCCATAATGGAGCCTAAACTGGCTAGGCTATCAGCCACTTGATTAAAATCTCTCTTGATATGGAATAACTGAAATTCTTCAAACTTGCTGACAAGAGCTGAAACAATTTTTTGATAGGAAAATAGCTTCTGATCTTTTGACCTGCCATTCGGCTCGAACTTGATTGACAACGAGTAATGAGTCATCGTAGGCATGCACTCTCTTAACATTGAATTCTAGTAGAATCTTTGGACCTTGAATCAGGGCTTCATATTCGGCCATGTTGTGGGTACATTGAAAATCTAACTTGAGAGAAAATGGAATCATCTCCTTCTCAGGAGTGATTAATAAGATTCCAATGCCTATTCCAGCCATATTCTTAGAACCATCGAAAAATAAATTCCAGACTAGAGATTGTTGGATATTGCAAATTTGCTCATCAGGGAAGTCATCTTCGGCTTTCACTTCTTCTGCCAGAGGAAAATCCGCCAATTGATATGCAATTGCTTGACCTTTGACTGATTGCTGCGAGACATATTCTAAGTCATACTGCATCAATAAGACTTGCCATTTTGCGACTCGTCCGCTGAGGAAAGGCTGCTCTAAAATATACTTGAGAGGATTGAGTTTGGATAAGATTTTGACTTCCGATGCTAGCAGGTAGTGTCTTAGCTTCTGACACATCCATACCAGAGCTAGGCAAGTCTTCTCTATATGAGAGTATTTCTTTTCATAGTCTATGAAAGTCTTACTCACATAATAAATGGCGTGCTCTATCAGGTTGCCTTCTTTATATTGCACCAAGAATCCGCCACATGCAACTTGATTGACTGATATGTATAACAAAAAAGGTTTTCCCAATTCTGGCGGCTTCAAGATAGGAGGATTGAGAAGATACTTTTTTATTCGATCGAACGATTGCTGACACTCTGGTCCCCATTCAAACTTCACTCCTTTTCTGAGTAAGTGGTTGAAAGGTTCACATCTCATCGCCAAGTTGGAAATAAATCGCCGGATTGACTGCATACGTCCTTGAAGGCTACGCAGTTCTTTGAGATTCTTCGGGGGTGGCATGTCAATAATAGCCTTTGATTTGGCTGGGTCAACTTCAATTCCCTTTTTGCTGACCAGAAAACCCAACAGTTTGCCTGATTCGACTCCAAAGACACATTTTTGTGGGTTAAGCCTTAACTTGTAAAGAATGAATCGCTTAAAGACTTGGTCAAGAGCTTCGAGGTGATCTTCTTCCTCTTTAGATTTCACGAGGATATCGTCAACATGCGCATCCATGATTTTGCGCATTTGATCGTGAAATATAACAACCATTGCTCGTTGATACGTTGCTCCGGCATTCTTGAGCCCAAAAGGCATGACTGTATAGCAGAAAGTGCCCCAAGGCGTAGTAAAGGAAGTTTTTTACTGATCGCGGGCGACCAACTTAATCTGGTTGTAACCGGAATATCCATCCATGAAGGAGAACATGGCATGTCCTGTTGTGCTGTCAATCAGAAGATCAATGCTTGGCAGTGGATAGTCATCCTTCGGAGTTGCCTTGTTGAGGTCTCTGAAGTCTATGCAAATCCTGACTTTGCCACTTTTCTTTGGGACAACGACGATATTGGCTAACCAATTTGAATAGTCAATAGGTCGGATAAATCCTGCTTTGAGCAGATCTTCAAGTCCTTCTTTGACTTGTTGTTCTATTCTGGGATCCATTTTTCTCAGCTTTTGCTTAACTGGCTTTACATTTGGCTTCAAAACGAGTCGGTGTTCGACCAATTTGGGATCTAAGCTCGGCATATCTTCATATGTCCATGCGAACACTTCTTCATGTTGCTTGAGAAAATTTGTAAGCCTTTCTTTCTCTTCCGGACTTAGACTGGTACCGGTCTTGAGAATCTTGGGATCTTCCTCTGAGCCGATATTGACATCTTCAGTAGGATCTTGTACTAGAGCGGATGGTTCATCTTGCTTCTGAACTGAGGCGAACTCTGGTAATTCCTGAAGAGACGGATCAAATTCTGCATAATCATCTAACTGTTTTGCAACCTTACTATCTCCTGTGCTTGCTTTTACTCGGTGAATTGCTGCCGATTTCTGGAAAGCCTTGGGATTGATAATGAGTTTCTTGATTGCTCGGGAAGACATTTCTGAAATTTTGGATAAGAAATGGGATTCAGGAAAAATCGTCCATCATATGACAAACAATCATTTAAAAAGAACTATGCATAAAATGACATTTGAGTTATAAAATGAGGAGATAGAGAAGGAAGATAGATGGCATCCAGATAGACAAAGAAACTTGACATTTTATTGATTTGACTTGATAAAAGACATTGAAACATTTATTTTGAAAGGAATAGAAAGGAAATGCAACAACGATTCTCAATGTGCCCCTTTAACAAAAACAGTCTTCTTTGGTGAGCTACCGCCGGAAAACCCTAATCCTGCCCTGTGGGGACGATGCTTTTGGATCATTGGCTCGACACGACCATCTTCATTTTTGCCCAGTCCTTTAAAGGGTTGATAACCATGCTTCAGAAGTAAATCAAATCCCTTTCTTACTTTCATGAATTGTGGGAACAATGGATGATCTTTGACAGTGTCGTAGCTGACACGACCTCCAATCTTGAAGAACTTGGGACCTCTCCATCGGGTCATGGCTACAGTATGCGGGGATAATTCTGATGTTGCCTGGAGTATTTCCTGACTTTCTCTGAGACTGATCTCTTCATTCTCTCTGATGCTAGGAATATCTGTAGTGGAGGATGGTCGAGGGATCATAGGCTGTGGGAGCCTTTCTTCTGGGTCCTCTCCGAGCACTGTGGTAATCATTCCATCTTTGGACCATTTTACGCATTGATGCAAGGTGGAAGGCACTGCATTTGCATTATGAATCCACGTCCTTCCGAGTAACAGATTGTAGGTGGGTGGCACATTGACCACATGAAAAAGCACTGAATGCACAGAATAGTTGATGAACACTTCCAGGAATATCTTTCCTTTTGTCGTTTGACCATGGTTGTCAAACCCATAGATGGTAATAGGATCTGGAATGTATTCTTCTTTCTTAATGCCTAACGCTTTTGCGGTCATTTCGGGACATATATTGAGGTTGTTGCCTCCATCTACTAGCACATGGAGTACTGTCATTCCCCTTACCCAAACGATGATGTAAAGAGCATTATTGTGAAAGGAATGAGGCTTTGGAAGGTCCTCATCCGAGAAAGTGATCGGCGTGTTGGTCATGGCCGAATTCACTATTTGTGCCATGTCTTCAGGAGTGGTACTGGGCTTAACTTTGATCTTTCTGAGCAGATCATCCAGTACTTGCTGATGCTTGCAGGAACTCTTGGCCAAGTCAAGAATGAAAACATTGGACAGAGCGGTCAGAGGCTTCTGACTTGAATTCTCCGGCTTGGGCTTGATGATTTGATTGAGAAAATCAGGCAGTCCCTTTGACTTGGGGGCTGACTTTACAGGTGCTTCAGAAACTTTCATCTTGCTTAATGTTGAGATTAGATCCATCTTCTTAGAATCAGGAGTTGCTTGTCGTAGTACTGACACCTGGTGTTGAACCTGGAGATCTTGTGCAGAACACGGCTTGATGTGCTCATGCAGTAAGAATGGCTGTGCGGACACCACTGTCATGGTGTGTGAAGGAAAAGGCTGCTTAAGAATGTCCATTTTTTCTTCTTCTTCTCCTTCTACCAATAAATTCTTGTCAATAAGATCATGCACAATGTTTTTGAGAACGAAACAGTTCTCAGTGTTGTGTCCCACTGTTCTGTGGAACTTGCAGAATTGATCCTTCTATTTCCCCATAGGCACAGGGGGATCGGCCAGTCTAGGCAACTTGACAATTTCCTTCGACAACATATACTCGAGCACATCTTCGAGTGATTGGTCGAGAGGAGTAAACTTTCGGTCATAACTTCATCATTCATGTTTAACTTTTTCACGCAATTTCGGCCCTTGGTCTTGTTGAGAAGGCTTGCTATATTGAGGAGCAGGCTTCATTTTCGGATCTCCTTTATTGTTCGAATTGCCTGCGCCGTAGCAGTAATCTTTCTTCTGCCCTTTGTACTGATTCCGGCTATTGTTGTTGTTGTTGTTGGCAGAGAAGGTGAAGTGAGCTTTCTTCTTCTGCTCACCTTGGGGGTTATTTTTGGAAAAAGTGAAGCCTTCATAGACTCCATTCTCTACGCTTAGCTCGAGCCATTCTGCTCGCTCAGTTAATTCAATGAAGATCCTGGACGGTGCAGTAGAGATTAATCCACTTAATGGTTGAGAAAAATTATTGAGGATTAATGACAAAGCGTGCCTTTCAGAAATGGGATCTTGTAAATACCCCAAATTTTCACTCACTTCCCTGACATCGCCCTCAATCATCATATTTCAGTACTTTAGAAGCACTAAAGGGCAAAATGGTCATTTTCCAAGATTGAACCTTGCAGAAGGTCCTAAATTTCATTCTTGAGCCTCAAAATTTCTATATTTTGGTTCAGAGACATCTTTAAATTGCAAAATTTCAAAATCCTTTTTCTGGACAAAAAGCTAGAATTTCCAAGTCCAAGCTCAGAGTGACATTTCATAGAACATGTCTTTGCATAGCATTGCATCATTTCACTGCATAGCATGTCAGTTTGAGATTCAGAACTCCTGATTTTCAAAATTGTCCATCCAGATTTGATTTTTAAACTTTTTCAAATTGATTTTTTAAAAAACCCTGGGTATTCAAAATTATCAAATTTTCCCATTTTACCCCCAGGACTTTGAATTACAAAAATTTTCTCAAGAAAAACAATCTGGATATTTGGATATTGATTTTAAAGATTTTATCTCAAAACTTTTTGCAAAAGATTTTAAATCTCTTTACCAATTTTTTTTACTTTTATCCATATTTTTGCCTTGAAAAACCAATTTTTCCAAATTCTTGAAAAACAAATAATGTTTTGTCTCGTATTTTCAAATAAACGGAGCGGGACCCGCCTTTGAACTAGCATCATACTCAGATTCCCAGGTAAGTATCTTATTCTCAAGTAGGACCCACCCGGAGGTCATACCAATTTGTAATTTTTTCTTTTTAAAATTCTTATTTATTTATTTATTTTTTTAGTGGGCCCACACACATGTGGCACCTCAATTGAAAATAAAAGATTTACAAAAACAAAATAAAGCTTTACTTTCAAAAGCATTTTAAAAGTGGGTTGAGGTGGCATTTCCAGAAAAGCCTCTCATTCATTTCAATATTCATTTTTTATATTTTCTTTTTATTGATTTGTTTACATTAAAAAAAAATTTTAAGAAGGGGGCAGCCTTAAATGGCACAGCCGAACTTCCCAAAAAAAAAAAAACTAATAAATTTCATTTTTACCTGGAACTTAGGTAAATGAAATGAAACATTCGAAAAAAAAAAAAAAAAAGATGCGCCCTTTTGAAAACGGCAGCATTGAAGTCCGATTTGAAAAAAATTTCAAAAAAATGATAACGGACCCTCATGAATGGGGAGGGAGTTGTGTTTTCTTACAGGAGAAATGAAAAGTTTTTAAAAAGGAGAGGAGCATTCACGAGAAGGAGGGGGGGAAGAAAAATCTGTATTTTCTTTGGAGAACTCTCTCTCTCCAGTCTCTGCTCTTCTCACCCTATTCCTCTCGGCTGGCAAAGGGGCCGATTAATTGGGTTTTGGTTTTTCTTCTTATTGCAGGGGCCGGACATTAAGAAAGGGAGGTCTTTTGTGCTTATCGCAGAGGAGAGCATTCACGAAAAGGGAGAGGAGCATTCGCGAGAGGGAAAAAGGGGGTTTTGTTGAGGTTTTACAGGAGCCAGCCAGGGGGGAGGAGACCAAAGTGAGAGCAAATTTCTTTCTACAGCCAAAAGGGTTTGAAAAGAAAAGAAGGCTGGTCGATAGAAAAAGGGGATTGAAAGTTTTCTTGGAGTTTTGATTGCAGGTGATTCACAAAAGGAAGAAAAGTCGATTGGATTGGTTTTTTTTGGTTTTGCAGGGTCTTCCACCTCCAACCAGCAACAGGCTGCCGCCCCTTTCCTTCAGCCCAACGGTTGCTGCCCATCATTCCTTCAGTCGCAGGAGAACCAGCTGCCCCCTTTCTCTTAGTCCAGCCGTAAAGGATCCAGCAGGCTCCATCTTCCTTCAGTCCAGCCAGCAGGAGGTCCAGCGTGAAACACCATTTTCATCTCCACTTCAGCCCAGCCACCATCTGCATCTCCTTCAATCCTCCAGTTGTAGAGAATCTCCATCCAGCAGTTTTCCTTTTTTTTTTTTTTAGCCCATTAGCAGAAAACCGACATTTATTTGCCCTCTACAGATCGTTTGGAACAGAGGACTTACAAGGTAACGTATGGCTGTATGTATTTTCATTTCATTCTTTATGTTTCCTGTTTTGTTATTTTGAAAAAATTTCATTTCATCATAATCTCCTGAATTCCATGATTGTTTCAAGGTTATATTTTCCTGTCTTTTATTACTTGAATTTCATATTTGTTTTGTTTTCTGCATTTCCAGTTTTGTTTTTATTTCTTGTTGTGCTTTTGTTTCAAGTCATTCCTTTATGAAATTTTTTTGTCATTTGTTCATTAAATTCCTGTTTCTTCATTCAGTTTTCCTGTTTTGCTTTCTTTCCTGTTTTCTTCATTCAATAAATTTCCTGTTTTACATGTCATTTTCCTGTTTGTTTTCTTTTTCAAGTCATTTTCTGTTTTTGCAAATACAGAATTTCCTGCTAGTTGCTTTTCTGTTTTGTTTTATTCCTTAAATTCCTTTTTTTTTTTACATTATAGTGATTTCCTGTTTAAACATTGATTTTCCTGTTTTCTGAAAGTTTTAATGCTATATTTTACATTCAATCATTTAGTTGGTCCTAGATTTAATTAGAATTTAACTTCAGTTAAAATTGTCATTAGATTTCTTCTTATTTTTTTAGTGTTTTTAGCATCTAGCTAGTTTAATATAAGTTCTATTTCTATTTCGTGTACTGCTCGTGTTCTTTTGATTTATGCAGGATCGCACAGGAGTAGACATTATCTTAGTGAATACTTAGGGAGGAACTCGATATCTACAAGAAAAATCTGGAAGATATGGTTGCTTTGGAGCTATCAAATATTTAGTTATATATATTTTTTTTATTTCGTCAATGACGTAACAATCAAAATGTGAACTTTGGAATAATATTTACTTTTACTGCTTAGATTAGGCCGCATCTCATATAGTTTGATTTCAGCAATATCCTGATTATATGATGCATACATCTCAATCTTTCAAAATTCACCGTGGATGAACACGAATGGCACGTGCACCAACTCTTAGAGAGTTGATGAACTCGGTGGAATCCATATTTACGGCCCTAGTCGGAATATGGACGAAACCCAGATCCATCATCTCTCTACCAGTCACATTGAGCCTACACTCTTAGGCTATCTTAAAAATGCACTTCATATTTCCAATGTTTTCAAAATATTGTGAATTAATTCAAATAAACCCTGAATATATTCATGGCCACAGTCAGAATATGTGAAGGATTTACTTTGGCTTAATCCACATTTTTTTTCAACAAATTTTTCAGAAAGTTTTTCAAAGTGCATTCATTCATTCAAATCATCTGCATCATTCGTTTTTCTCATGATTTTCTCAAAAGATTTTTATTTCATGGAGTCGATTTCTCAAGAAACTATGATGATATTCGGAGTTGGATTTTCCAAATCAAAGTTTTCCTATGATTTTCCCTAAAAAGTTATTTTCTTAAGATCCATTTTCAAAAGGAATTTTCATCTTTCTCAAGAATCAAAGTTGATTTTCAAACATTTCAAAAACAAGATTCTCAGGATTTCAATTTCCTAAGTTCTGAATTTCCTTCTCCAATGATTTTCCCTACAAAATTTTCTATCATTTTCCTAAGAAAATTCTCAAAAATCCAAGTTTTCCCAACAAGTGCTTTCCTTTTCAAATGTTCATCTTTTCTCAAGAATTCCTTCTATTTTCCCGAGATTATCATTTCTTCATAGTTTTCCAAATTTTTATAACTTTCTCAAAATTTTCCCGGGATTCTCATTTCTTCATGGTTTTCCAAGTCTTTTTAAACTTTCTCAAACTTTTTTCTGAGATTCTCATTTCTTCATGGTTTTCTAAGTATTTCTAAACTTTCTCAAAATTTTCTCGAGATTCTCATTTCTTCAAGATTTTCCAACTCTTTATAAACTTTCCCGAGATTTTCAAACCTTCTTCGTTTGAGTTTTCCTGAGAGATTGATTTCCATCTTTTCCTGAGAAATGCTTTTCAAACTCCAAATATTTTCTAAGCATACATCATAGTTTTCCAACTTATATTTTACCAAATCTCATAGCACATGCCTGAATTCTCTATGCATTTAGGATAGAACACCATTTCGATGATTTTACTAAGTCAAGCACAATTTTGGTCCTTGGTTCGATTACCCCTGTTAAAGGCGGCAGGAACGGTCGAACCTCGTACCGACAGGTCGAGCCCCATCCCATGGATTTTCCCGCAATTTTCAAAACGGAGGCGAGTATTTCAAAACAATTTCCAAAATCCGGTCAAGTTTGAATCGCGAAAGCATCTCCCTCTCTCTTCCGCAAGGAAGGGAAGACGGGAAAAATTTTGCGACGATAACAGGTTTGGCGACCGTGATGGGACCTGTCCTTGTCTAAGCTAAATTATGCTTGACTTAGTTCAATTATCGAAATTATGTTCACAACATGTCAGCTCTTTACTTTTGATATCATGCGAACCTAGGAGCCTAGATTCTGACCTAGCTGACATTGACTGCATGTAGCTTAGGCATGGTTTGGTAGGACCAGATTGAGGAAAAATTTTCATGCTCACATAGACTTAGGTCTAAATACAACTCTCCTCAATTTAGGATCTGAATGCAAACAATGTATGTTTCTTCGAAGATTTTCAAAAGTCTATCTCTCTAGGATTTAGAGCCATCTATTTCTTGCATGTGATCATTTTTTAAAACCCTAATTACCTATCATTACCCAGTCTTCATGTTGCTGGGCTCTCTTCCAGAACCCTAGTTCAGGACAGAGCCTCACAACTGGGCCAATTATTTGGGTTAACACCCCCCTACCACGTACCGCGGGCCACAGTTCGAAGTATATCGGTAGGCGCTCAAGGATGTTGGAAAACCTTACCTTAGAACCAGAGTTGAAATTATATGCCACGTACCTCGGATTTTAATTCGAGTATATCAGCATAACTGGATTAGACAAAGATGATCTGAATCTAGAGTTAGGATTAAGGTCCTACAACTGTTTTCAAAATGATGCATTTAGAGTGAGCCTTTTAGGGAGTGCTGTATGTGCATAAATGTTTGTGCAGGATGTGATTGTTTGTATGCTACCTTTATTTTTTCAAATACCCATATTTCTCATCTTTTCCTTTTATTTTCTCAAACCTTGGATGATTTTCCCAAATATCCAATTTCCTCCAAAACTCCAAGTGATTTTTCCTTCTTCCGTTCTACTGGATCTCGAATTTCCATCTGCATTTTCAACTTGCCTGCAATTTTCCAAAATCATATGTTTTCTCTCATTGGATTTTCAATTCTTCTGTCTATTTGCAAAATTCTTCATCTTATTTTCCTCGTGCATACCTTGACTATTGCGGTGGAAATTGTTTACCCACTTGCCTTCTTCTTATTCTAAATCCATTTGCAGATTGTTTTCCCAAGAGATATCTCTTTCCTTCAAAAATAGTATTTTTCTCGTGGTTGACGACCCCGCCTAAGTAACAAGGCACATTTTCCGTTGTTATTTCTCTTACAAAGAATGACAACACAATTGTCGTGATTTCAGCGGCGACTCCATCCCTAGTAATGGATATTCTTTCAATTGTCTACCACATCAACAATAATCATTTTTTTTTTCCAATCCGAAATTTCCTCAGAGTCTGATCAAGGCTTTATCCTGCAGAGAGCATTCCTCAACATTTGATGGTTCAAACAAGGTCAGGAAGAAGAACCACATCATCACAGCACTCCTCAGCCTCAGAAGGCAAAATGGATCATCCCGTGAATCAAGATCAACAACAAGAGGGGGATGGCATAGACCCACAGATGTATGCCATGTTCCAGAAAATGATGACCAAAATGATGAGTGAACAGGCTGGGACCAGTGTAGAGAAGAATCCATTCAGAGAGAAGTTCCACGGGCACAAGGATAAGAAGACTTTCAAGAAGCAAGTTCAGCCAGAGGAAACTTCAGATGAATCAGACTCGACTGAAAATACCGATGAAGAATATGAAGTGCCTCCGGCATTTCAGAATTAGGGCCGAAAACAAAGGAGGAGTCGCAAATCAAAGAATCAAGTTGCAGAAGAGCCTCTGCAGTCACAGTTCAAAGAAATGGCCAAAGTTGTTAAAGACATGCAAGCTCGCGACAAGGGCAAGAAAGTCTTCACTAGCGAAGATTTCTATGATGGCCTCGAAGGGGATGAAGATCTGGAGAACCTTCCTCGCAAGTTCATCAAATTCGATGGTTCTGGTGATCCCAAAGCCCACCTTGCCATGTTCTTTGCCGAATGCTCCAAATTCAAGAGAGACAATAGGGCCCTATTTCTCTGTTTTCCTCGTAGCCTAGAAGGCATTGCCGCCAAGTGGTACTATGAGCATATCAATCCAATCGAGCTGCGAGAATTCGATAAGGTGGTCAACCTATTCATTGAGCGATTTCTGTTCAATACTGAAGCACTCCCAACATTGAGCCATCTCTGCAATCTAAGGCAGAATGAAAATGAAAAGACAAGGGACTTCATTCGCAGATGGAGAGAGACCTGCAACAAAATGAGAGATCCTATATCAGAAAGGCATGCTCTATCGCTGATCCTCAATAATTTTTCGCAACCTCTAAGAGGATTAATCTCTACCTCACCCTCCAAATCTTTCGTTGAACTCATTGAGCGAGCAGAATGGCTCGAGCTGAGCGTGGAGAATGGAGTTTATGAAGGCTTCACATTTTCCAAGAATAACCCTCAAGGTGAACAAAAGAAGAAGGCTCACCTCACTTTTGCGGCTAAATCTTTCAATAATAGCAAAGACAACAAGAATGATCATGGCAACAGTTTGGAGAGAATCAAAGGGCAAAAAGGGAAGGACATCAACAGTGATAAACCTCTCCAATCCAGCCCTCAACATCAAAAGAAAGATCAGGAAAAATCAAAGCGCAAAGACTGAAGAACTGATCGAGAATTCACCCCTCTGGATCAGACACTCGAGAGTATCCTCGAGTATATGCTTGAGAAAGATCTTGTCCGGTTGCCTAAAGCCGCTGATCCCCCTGCAATTATGGGCAGATTCAAAGAACAGTTTTGCAAGTTTCATCGAGCAGTAGGGCACGATACAGAAAACTGCTTCGTCCTTAAAAACATTGTTCAAGACTGCATTGACAAGAAGCTCCTCGTTGAAGATGAAAAGGAGGACTAGTCATCCTGACAAAGATTTTTTTCTACAATCATTCAAGAAGATGACAATGCCAACAATTTTCCATTTCTCATCTTGCTTTTCCAAAAGAATAATGTAATCTCATTATTTTTCCTTGATTTCAAAGTATCAATAAAATCATCAAATTTTCCAATAGTTTGGCGCCATATTATTTATTTCTCCTTCCTTTCTCACAATGTCTATTGTGAGGAATGATCTTGAGAATGTCTATTAGCCAAGAAGCTTGTCGCCTTATTCATCAATTATCCTTCTTTTATTCAAAATTTTCCTCCCTAGTTACACTGGGGCTTTTTTTTGAAAATTTTATCTTTACCTCAAAACATCCTCTATGCAGGCAGGATAAACCAATATCTCATTTTGCATATATATGCACTCATTTGCATTAATTTTGCATTCATTTGCATCAATTTGCATTCAATCATATTAATTTGCATTTCATGTGCATGTGCATTGTATTTGCATTAACTATGCACCCAATTCCATTTCCCCTTTAGGTTAAGGGATAAACCTGAATCATTTTCCATAATTCTTCAATTTCGACCCTCGGGTCATTCAATTCTTCAATTTCGACCTCCGGGTCACCCAATTTCCAATTTTCAAATTACCATATCTCAATTTCGATCGCCAGGTCATCTAATTTCCATTCCCCGTTCAGGATAAGGGGATAATCCTGAAACCATTCATAGAAGCGATCCAACTCACTATAATGGTCCTCGTTCTTCATTGAACTGACAGTGTTCCCAAGTGAACTGATAGTCGTTCTTCATCGAATTGATAGTGTTCCCAAGTGAACTGATAGTCGTTCTTCATTGAACTGATAGTATTCCAAGCGAACTGATAGTCGTTCTTCATCGAACTGATAGTGTTCCAAGCGAACTGATAGTCGTTCTTCATTGAATTGATAGTGTTCCAAGCGAACTGATAGTCGTTCTTCATCGAACTGATAGTGTTCCAAGCGAATTGATAGTCATTCTTCATTGAACTGATAGTGTTCCCAAGTGAACTTATAGTCGTTCTTCATCGAACTGATAGTGTTCCAAGTGAACTGATAGTCGTTCTTCATCGAACTGATAGTGTTCCAAGCGAACTGATAGTCGTTCTTCATTGAACTAATAGTGTTCCAAGCGAACTGATAGTCGTTCTTCATCGAACTAATAGTGTTCCAAATGAACCGATGGCCGTTCTTCATTGAACTGATATTATTCTCAGCGATGGTCGTTCTTCATTGAACTGATATTATTCCCAGCGATGGTCATTCTTAATTGAACTGATATTGTTCCTAGTGAACCGTTAATCGTTCTTAATCGAACTGATATTATTCCTAAAGATGGTCGTTCTTAATTGAACTGATATTGTTCTCAGAGAACCGATGGTCGTTCTTAATTGAACTGATATTGTTCCCAGTAAACTGATAATCACCTCCTTTGGGGAAAGGAGAGGATAATTTTCGTCACGGATGTGTGGAGCCAGACCTCAAATGCTCTCTTTCACGCAGGATTTCGAGAAAACTTTATCAATTTGTCAATCAAATTATTTGTTGATTTCAGAATCTTTATTACATGAATCTTTACCTCAGTTCACCTTTACCATTATTTCCAAAAGAGTGAAGCTTTTTGCGAAAAGAGATTCAAAATTCAAATTCTTTCCATTGGCCAACTAAAAGGACGAAGGATAAATCCTCGATATGGCCAGAAAAGAAGATTCAATGTTATTGCAAAGCCATAGATGATTGATACTGATCGCAGTCAATGGCATATTCTTAAAGATTATTCTTGTAAAGATGAGGCAGTGGAAATATCCTAAGCGCTAAAAAAAAAGAGAGCATTTATCTAAGCCCTGTCCCCTCAAAACCACCTAAGCTGCAATTAAATATCCGCAAAAGGGATCTCTCACTTGTCGTCAAGATGAAGGTGAATTAAGCGAGTAGACCCCCGGGGCCAAAGAAGATTTGAAACATCTCCAAGATGAAGGAGTTTGGGACGGGTCCTTCCAGGGAAAGTCTAAAGCACTGTCAAGATGAAGGCAGATGCGATGAGCCTCCCAACAATCCCTAAAAGATATTTAATTTCAGCTATCATCCAAACCCCTGAGCCAATATCGTCAAAGAAGGATCGAAACATCTCCAAGTTGAAGGAGTTTGCTACTTACCCTTCTAAAAAAAAAAGAGAGAGAGGAAAAAGAAAGAGAGAAAAAGTCAAAACATCTCCAAAATGAATGAGAATGCAGCAAAAAACTCAAAAGAGCCAAAAGAGTGCAGAAAGATTATCATGAGAGAAGCTCCCAGGATATCAAACTGCCAAAATTTGCCAAGAATTTCTTTAAATTTGTGCAATTCTATTATCAATATTCTTTCATCAGTTGCTTTCATAATATCAAATTCTCTTTCTTGTTCATATCAAGGAAATTGATAACCTCCTTGAAGAAGGTCAATCGCAAGCAATTTGGATGCTAAATCTTGATTCTACGAAGTGAATCTCGTTTGGAGGTAATGCTTCAGGTAGAAAAGAAGGAATATCTTTGCAACAATGTGCATCATTTTCAAATACTTTGAATCAACAACAAAATTCTCAACATTTTGACAATATTTTCTAGCTATCCTGTCATGAAGTTAGAGCTTGATGTTCGTTTTCAACACATCCTAACACCAATTTTAAATCCCTCTTAAGGACTTGATTCCTTCCCTTCTTTGAGAGTGTGAGCTCTCTGATTTGCACACTTTCCTGTGTCCCCACTGTCCCACCATAGACAATCCCATTTCAGTTCGAGGTCAAACCACCAATCATTTCTCGCAAAAGGCAATTTCAAAAGCTGATTTTAGTCTCAGCAATGAGACGCCCAAAATCAATCCCTTTTCAAGCTTTAGGGATCCTATTTCCCTTCCTTTTGCAAAACCCCTGTCGGATTTATTATGCAAAATCCGAAGGTTCCATCATGGTCTTTTCTTTCGAGGATTTCACTCCATTTTCCACCCGATCAGGATAAGGGTACAAACCTGAGCCTCATTCAAAGAGGTATTTCATTTTCCGCCCAATCAGGATAAGGGTATAAACCTGAGCCTCATTTGCTGAGGTAATCCATTTTCCGCCCAATCAGGATAAGGGTATAAACCTGAGCCTCATTTGCTGAGGTATTCCATTTTCCGCCCAATCAGGATAAGGGTATAAACCTGAGCCTCATTTACTGAGGTATTCCATTTTCCACCCGATCAGGATAAGGGTACAAACCTGAGCCTCATTCAAAGAGGTATTCCATTTTTTGCCCGATCAGGATAAGGGTATAAACCTGAGCCTCATTCAAAGAGGTATTTCATTTTCCGCCCAATCAGGATAAGGGTATAAACCTGAGCCTCATTTGATGAGGTATTCCATTTTTCGCCCGATCAGAATAAGGGTATAAACCTGAGTCTCATTTCTATGAGATATTTCAATCCCCAATCAGGTTAAGGGTCAAACCTGAGCTTCGTTCCATACGGAGCATTTCTTGTCCCATCCAGGTTAAGGGCATAAACCTGAACTTCGCTCTCTCAAAGCAAATCTATTTCCTCTTTATTCTCCATTTCATATCTACCATCTTCCTCGGGCTAATTTCCTTCATACCCAGTCAGATCCTTCTAACTGGGGCATTTTTTTTATATATAGCCCAAATTTGGAGTGTTTTTCTTTGCCACTATGCTCGACCATAAGCCGGCTTAGTAGCAAAGAGGGGCATCTGTAAACACCCCAAATTTTCACTCACTTCCCTGACATCGCCCTCAATCATCATATTTCAGTTCTTTAGAAACACTAAAGGGCAAAATGGTTATTTTCCAAGATTAAACCTTGCAGAAGGTCCTAAATTTCATTCTTGAGCCTCAAAATTTTTATATTTTGGTTCAGAGACATCTTCAAATTGCAAAATTTCAAAATCCTTTTTCTGGACAAAAAGCTAGAATTTCCAAGTCCAAGCTCAGAGTGACATTTTATAGAACATGTCTTTGCATAGCATTGCATCATTTCACTGCATAACATGTCAGTTTGAGATTCAGAACTCCTGATTTTCAAAATTGTCCATCCAGATTTGATTTTTAAACTTTTTCAAATTGATTTTTTTAAAAAAACTGGGTATTCAAAATTACCAAATTTTCCCATTTTACCCCTAGGACTTTGAATTACAAAACTTTTCTCAAGAAAAACAATCTGGATATTTGGATATTGATTTTAAAGATTTTATCTCAAAACTTTTTGCAAAAGATTTTAAATCTCTTTACCAATTTTTTTTACTTTTATCCATATTTTTGCCTTGAAAAAACAATTTTTCCAAATTCTTGAAAAACAAATAATGTTTTGTCTCGTATTTTCAAATAAACGGAGTGGGACCCGCCTTTGAACTAGCATCATACTCAGATTCCCAGGTAAGTATCTTATTCTCAAGTAGGACCCACCCGGAGGTCATACCAATTTGCAAATTTTTCTTTTTAAAATTCTTATTTATTTATTTATTTTTTTAGTGGGCCCACACACATGTGGCACCTCAATTGAAAATAAAAGATTTACAAAAACAAAATAAAGCTTTACTTTCAAAAGCATTTTAAAAGTGGGTTGAGGTGGCATTTCCATAAAAGCCTCTCATTCATTTCAATATTCATTTTTTATATTTTCTTTTTATTGATTTGTTTACATTAAAAAAAAATTTAAGAAGGGGGCAGCCTTAAATGGCACAGCCGAACTTCCCAAAAAAAAAAAAACTAATAAATTTCATTTTTACCTGGAACTTAGGTTAATGAAATGAAACATTCGAAAAAAAAAAAAAAAGATGCGCCCTTTTGAAAACGGCAGCATTGAAGTCCGATTTGAAAAAAATTTCAAAAAAATGATAACGGACCCTCATGAATGGGGAGGGAGTTGTGTTTTCTTACAGGAGAAATGAAAAGTTTTTAAAAAGGAGAGGAGCATTCACGAGAAGGAGGGGGGGAAGAAAAATCTGTATTTTCTTTGGAGAACTCTCTCTCTCCAGTCTCTGCTCTTCTCACCCTATTCCTCTCGGCTGGCAAAG
Source organism: Nuphar pumila (assembly GCF_984573655.1). NCBI lineage: Eukaryota > Viridiplantae > Streptophyta > Magnoliopsida > Nymphaeales > Nymphaeaceae > Nuphar > Nuphar pumila. Next base: position 34,913,568 of record NC_143265.1, read on the forward strand.
GGGCCGATTAATTGGGTTTTGGTTTTTCTTCTTATTGCAGGGGCCGGACATTAAGAAAGGGAGGTCTTTTGTGCTTATCGCAGAGGAGAGCATTCACGAAAAGGGAGAGGAGCATTCGCGAGAGGGAAAAAGGGGGTTTTGTTGAGGTTTTACAGGAGCCAGCCAGGGGGGAGGAGACCAAAGTGAGAGCAAATTTCTTTCTACAGCCAAAAGGGTTTGAAAAGAAAAGAAGGCTGGTCGATAGAAAAAGGGGATTGAAAGTTTTCTTGGAGTTTTGATTGCAGGTGATTCACAAAAGGAAGAAAAGTCGATTGGATTGGTTTTTTTTGGTTTTGCAGGGTCTTCCACCTCCAACCAGCAACAGGCTGCCGCCCCTTTCCTTCAGCCCAACGGTTGCTGCCCATCATTCCTTCAGTCGCAGGAGAACCAGCTGCCCCCTTTCTCTTAGTCCAGCCGTAAAGGATCCAGCAGGCTCCATCTTCCTTCAGTCCAGCCAGCAGGAGGTCCAGCGTGAAACACCATTTTCATCTCCACTTCAGCCCAGCCACCATCTGCATCTCCTTCAATCCTCCAGTTGTAGAGAATCTCCATCCAGCAGTTTTCCTTTTTTTTTTTTTAGCCCATTAGCAGAAAACCGACATTTATTTGCCCTCTACAGATCGTTTGGAACAGAGGACTTACAAGGTAACGTATGGCTGTATGTATTTTCATTTCATTCTTTATGTTTCCTGTTTTGTTATTTTGAAAAATTTTCATTTCATCATAATCTCCTGAATTCCATGATTGTTTCAAGGTTATATTTTCCTGTCTTTTATTACTTGAATTTCATATTTGTTTTGTTTTCTGCATTTCCAGTTTTGTTTTTATTTCTTGTTGTGCTTTTGTTTCAAGTCATTCCTTTATGAAATTTTTCTGTCATTTGTTCATTAAATTCCTGTTTCTTCATTCAGTTTTCCTGTTTTGCTTTCTTTCCTGTTTTCTTCATTCAATAAATTTCCTGTTTTACATGTCATTTTCCTGTTTGTTTTCTTTTTCAAGTCATTTTCTGTTTTTGCAAATACAGAATTTTCTGCTAGTTGCTTTTCTGTTTTGTTTTATTCCTTAAATTCCTTTTTTTTTTTACATTATAGTGATTTCCTGTTTAAACATTGATTTTCCAGTTTTCTGAAAGTTTTAATGCTATATTTTACATTCAATCATTTAGTTGGTCCTAGATTTAATTAGAATTTAACTTCAGTTAAAATTGTCATTAGATTTCTTCTTATTTTTTTAGTGTTTTTAGCATCTAGCTAGTTTAATATAAGTTCTATTTCTATTTCGTGTACTGCTCGTGTTCTTTTGATTTATGCAGGATCGCACAGGAGTAGACATTATCTTAGTGAATACTTAGGGAGGAACTCGATATCTACAAGAAAAATCTGGAAGATATGGTTGCTTTGGAGCTATCAAATATTTAGTTATATATATTTTTTTTATTTCGTCAATGACGTAACAATCAAAATGTGAACTTTGGAATAATATTTACTTTTACTGCTTAGATTAGGCCGCATCTCATATAGTTTGATTTCAGCAATATCCTGATTATATGATGCATACATCTCAATCTTTCAAAATTCACCGTGGATGAACACGAATGGCACGTGCACCAACTCTTAGAGAGTTGATGAACTCGGTGGAATCCATATTTACGGCCCTAGTCGGAATATGGATGAAACCCACATCCATCATCTCTCTACCAGTCACATTGAGCCTACACTCTTAGGCTATCTTAAAAATGCACTTCATATTTCCAATGTTTTCAAAATATTGTGAATTAATTCAAATAAACCCTGAATATATTCATGGCCACAGTCAGAATATGTGAAGGATTTACTTTGGCTTAATCCACATTTTTTTTCAACAAATTTTTCAGAAAGTTTTTCAAAGTGCATTCATTCATTCAAATCATCTGCATCATTCGTTTTTCTCATGATTTTCTCAAAAGATTTTTATTTCATGGAGTCGATTTCTCAAGAAACTATGATGATATTCGGAGTTGGATTTTCCAAATCAAAGTTTTCCTATGATTTTCCCTAAAAAGTTATTTTCTTAAGATCCATTTTCAAAAGGAATTTTCATCTTTCTCAAGAATCAAAGTTGATTTTCAAACATTTCAAAAACAAGATTCTCAGGATTTCAATTTCCTAAGTTCTGAATTTCCTTCTCCAATGATTTTCCCTACAAAATTTTCTATCATTTTCCTAAGAAAATTCTCAAAAATCCAAGTTTTCCCAACAAGTGCTTTCCTTTTCAAATGTTCATCTTTTCTCAAGAATTCCTTCTATTTTCCCGAGATTATCATTTCTTCATAGTTTTCCAAATTTTTATAACTTTCTCAAAATTTTCCCGGGATTCTCATTTCTTCATGGTTTTCCAAGTCTTTTTAAACTTTCTCAAACTTTTTTCTGAGATTCTCATTTCTTCATGGTTTTCTAAGTATTTCTAAACTTTCTCAAAATTTTCTCGAGATTCTCATTTCTTCAAGATTTTCCAACTCTTTATAAACTTTCCCAAGATTTTCAAACCTTCTTCGTTTGAGTTTTCCTGAGAGATTGATTTTCATCTTTTCCTGAGAAATGCTTTTCAAACTCCAAATATTTTCTAAGCATACATCATAGTTTTCCAACTTATATTTTACCAAATCTCATAGCACATGCCTGAATTCTCTATGCATTTAGGATAGAACACCATTTCGATGATTTTACTAAGTCAAGCACAATTTTGGTCCTTGGTTCGATTACCCCTGTTAAAGGCGGCAGGAACGGTCGAACCTCGTACCGACAGGTCGAGCCCCATCCCATGGATTTTCCCGCAATTTTCAAAACGGAGGCGAGTATTTCAAAACAATTTCCAAAATCCGGTCAAGTTTGAATCGCGAAAGCATCTCCCTCTCTCTTCCGCAAGGAAGGGAAGACGGAAAAAATTTTGCGACGATAACAGGTTTGGCGACCGTGATGGGACCTATCCTTGTCTGAGCTAAATTATGCTTGACTTAGTTCAATTATCGAAATTATGTTCACAACATGTCAGCTCTTTACTTTTGATATCATGCGAACCTAGGAGCCTAGATTCTGACCTAGCTGACATTGACTGCATGTAGCTTAGGCATGGTTTGGTAGGACCAGATTGAGGAAAAATTTTCATGCTCACATAGACTTAGGTCTAAATACAACTCTCCTCAATTTAGGATCTGAATGCAAACAATGTATGTTTCTTCGAAGATTTTCAAAAGTCTATCTCTCTAGGATTTAGAGCCATCTACTTCTTGCATGTGATCATTTTTTAAAACCCTAATTACCTATCATTACCCAGTCTTCATGTTGCTGGGCTCTCTTCCAGAACCCTAGTTCAGGACAGAGCCTCACAACTGGGCCAATTATTTGGGTTAACACCCCCCTACCACGTACCGCGGGCCACAGTTCGAAGTATATCGGTAGGCGCTCAAGGATGTTGGAAAACCTTACCTTAGAACCAGAGTTGAAATTATATGCCACGTACCTCGGATTTTAATTCGAGTATATCAGCATAACTGGATTAGACAAAGATGATCTGAATCTAGAGTTAGGATTAAGGTCCTACAACTGTTTTCAAAATGATGCATTTAGAGTGAGCCTTTTAGGGAGTGCTGTATGTGCATAAATGTTTGTGCAGGATGTGATTGTTTGTATGCTACCTTTATTTTTTCAAATACCCATATTTCTCATCTTTTCCTTTTATTTTCTCAAACCTTGGATGATTTTCCCAAATATCCAATTTCCTCCAAAACTCCAAGTGATTTTTCCTTCTTCCGTTCTACTGGATCTCGAATTTCCATCTGCATTTTCATCTTGCCTGCAATTTTCCAAAATCATATGTTTTCTCTCATTGGATTTTCAATTCTTCTGTCTATTTGCAAAATTCTTCATCTTATTTTCCTCGTGCATACCTTGACTATTGCGGTGGAAATTGTTTACCCACTTGCCTTCTTCTTATTCTAAATCCATTTGCAGATTGTTTTCCCAAGAGATATCTCTTTCCTTCAAAAATAGTATTTTTCTCGTGGTTGACGACCCCGCCTAAGTAACAAGGCACATTTTCCGTTGTTATTTCTCTTACAAAGAATGACAACACAATTGTCGTGATTTCAGCGGCGACTCCATCCCTAGTAATGGATATTCTTTCAATTGTCTACCACATCAACAATAATCATTTTTTTTTTCAATCCGAAATTTCCTCAGAGTCTGATCAAGGCTTTATCCTGCAGAGAGCATTCCTCAACATTTGATGGTTCAAACAAGGTCAGGAAGAAGAACCACATCATCACAGCACTCCTCAGCCTCAGAAGGCAAAATGGATCATCCCGTGAATCAAGATCAACAACAAGAGGAGGATGGCATAGACCCACAGATGTATGCCATGTTCCAGAAAATGATGACCAAAATGATGAGTGAACAGGCTGGGACCAGTGTAGAGAAGAATCCATTCAGAGAGAAGTTCCACGGGCACAAGGATAAGAAGACTTCCAAGAAGCAAGTTCAGCCAGAGGAAACTTCAGATGAATCAGACTCGACTAAAAATACCGATGAAGAATATGAAGTGCCTCCGGCATTTCAGAATTAGGGCCGAAAACAAAGGAGGAGTCGCAAATCAAAGAATCAAGTTGCAGAAGAGCCTCTGCAGTCACAGTTCAAAGAAATGGCCAAAGTTGTTAAAGACCTGCAAGCTCGCGACAAGGGCAAGAAAGTCTTCACTAGCGAGGATTTCTATGATGGCCTCGAAGGGGATGAAGATCTGGAGAACCTTCCTCGCAAGTTCATCAAATTCGATGGTTCTGGTGATCCCAAAGCCCACCTTGCCATGTTCTTCGCCGAATGCTCCAAATTCAAGAGAGACAATAGGGCCCTATTTCTCTGTTTTCCTCGTAGCCTAGAAGGCATTGCCGCCAAGTGGTACTCTGAGCATATCAATCCAATCGAGCTGCGAGAATTCGATAAGGTGGTCAACCTATTCATTGAGCGATTTCTGTTCAATACTGAAGCACTCCCAACATTGAGCCATCTCTGCAATCTAAGGCAGAATGAAAATGAAAAGACAAGGGACTTCATTCGCAGATGGAGAGAGACCTGCAACAAAATGAGAGATCCTATATCAGAAAGGCATGCTCTATCGCTGATCCTCAATAATTTTTTGCAACCTCTAAGAGGATTAATCTCTACCTCACCCTCCAAATCTTTCGTTGAACTCATTGAGCGAGCAGAATGGCTCGAGCTGAGCGTGGAGAATGGAGTTTATGAAGGCTTCACATTTTCCAAGAATAACCCTCAAGGTGAACAAAAGAAGAAGGCTCACCTCACTTTTGCGGCTAAATCTTTCAATAATAGCAAAGACAACAAGAATGATCATGGCAACAGTTTGGAGAGAATCAAAGGGCAAAAAGGGAAGGACATCAACAGTGATAAACCTCTCCAATCCAGCCCTCAACATCAAAAGAAAGATCAAGAAAAATCAAAGTGCAAAGACTGGAGAACTGATCGAGAATTCACCCCTCTGGATCAGACACTCGAGAGTATCCTCGAGTATATGCTTGAGAAAGATCTTGTCCGGTTGCCTAAAGCCGCTGATCCCCCTGCAATTATGGGCAGATTCAAAGAACAGTTTTGCAAGTTTCATCGAGCAGTAGGGCACGATACAGAAAACTGCTTCGTCCTTAAAAACATTGTTCAAGACTGCATTGACAAGAAGCTCCTCGTTGAAGATGAAAAGGAGGACTAGTCATCCTGACAAAGATTTTTTTCTACAATCATTCAAGAAGATGACAATGCCAACAATTTTCCATTTCTCATCTTGCTTTTCCAAAAGAATAATGTAATCTCATTATTTTTCCTTGATTTCAAAGTATCAATAAAATCATCAAATTTTCCAATAGTTTGGCGCCATATTATTTATTTCTCCTTCCTTTCTCACAATGTCTATTGTGAGGAATGATCTTGAGAATGTCTATTAGCCAAGAAGCTTGTCGCCTTATTCATCAATTATCCTTCTTTTATTCAAAATTTTCCTCCCTAGTTACACTGGGGCTTTTTTTTGAAAATTTTATCTTTACCTCAAAACATCCTCTATGCAGGCAGGATAAACCAATATCTCATTTTGCATATATATGCACTCATTTGCATTAATTTTGCATTCATTTGCATCAATTTGCATTCAATCATATTAATTTGCATTTCATGTGCAAGTGCATTGTATTTGCATTAACTATGCACCCAATTCCATTTCCCCTTTAGGTTAAGGGATAAACCTGAATCATTTTCCATAATTCTTCAATTTCGACCCTCGGGTCATTCAATTCTTCAATTTCGACCTCCGGGTCACCCAATTTCCAATTTTCAAATTACCATATCTCAATTTCGATCGCCGGGTCATCTAATTTCCATTCCCCGTTCAGGATAAGGGGATAATCCTGAAACCATTCATAGAAGCGATCCAACTCACTATAATGGTCCTCGTTCTTCATTGAACTGACAGTGTTCCCAAGTGAACTGATAGTCGTTCTTCATCGAACTGATAGTGTTCCCAAGTGAACTGATAGTCGTTCTTCATTGAACTGATAGTGTTCCAAGCGAACTGATAGTCGTTCTTCATCGAACTGATAGTGTTCCAAGCGAACTGATAGTCGTTCTTCATTGAATTGATAGTGTTCCAAGCGAACTGATAGTCGTTCTTCATCGAACTGATGGTGTTCCAAGCGAATTGATAGTCATTCTTCATTGAACTGATAGTGTTCCCAAGTGAACTGATAGTCGTTCTTCATCGAACTGATAGTGTTCCAAGTGAACTGATAGTCGTTCTTCATCGAACTGATAGTGTTCCAAGCGAACTGATAGTCGTTCTTCATCGAACTGATAGTGTTCCAAATGAACCGATGGTCGTTCTTCATGGAACTGATATTATTCTCAGCGATGGTCGTTCTTCATTGAACTGATATTATTCCCAGCGATGGTCATTCTTAATTGAACTGATATTGTTCCTAGTGAACCCTTAATCGTTCTTAATCGAACTGATATTATTCCTAAAGATGGTTGTTCTTAATTGAACTGATATTGTTCTCAGAGAACCGATGGTCGTTCTTAATTGAACTGATATTGTTCCCAGTAAACTGATAATCACCTCCTTTGGGGAAAGGAGAGGATAATTTTCGTCACGGATGTGTGGAGCCAGACCTCAAATGCTCTCTTTCACCCAGGATTTCGAGAAAACTTTGTCAATTTGTCAATCAAATTATTTGTTGATTTCAGAATCTTTATTACATGAATCTTTACCTCAGTTCACCTTTACCATTATTTCCAAAAGAGTGAAGCTTTTTGCGAAAAGAGATTCAAAATTCAAATTCTTTCCATTGACCAACTAAAAGGACGAAGGATAAATCCTCGATATGGCCAGAAAAGAAGATTCAATGTTATTGCAAAGCCATAGATGATTGATACTGATCGCAGTCAATGACATATTCTTAAAGATTATTCTTGTAAAGATGAGGCAGTGGAAATATCCTAAGCGCTAGAAAAAGAGAGCATTTATCTAAGCCCTGTCCCCTCAAAACCACCTAAGCTGCAATTAAATATCCGCAAAAGGGATCTCTCACTTGTCGTCAAGATGAAGGTGAATTAAGCGAGTAGACCCCCGGGGCCAAAGAAGATTTGAAACATCTCCAAGATGAAGGAGTTTGTGACGGGTCCTTCCAGGGAAAGTCTAAAGCACTGTCAAGATGAAGGCAGATGCGATGAGCCTCCCAACAATCCCTAAAAGATATTTAATTTCAGCTATCATCCAAACCCCTGAGCCAATATCGTCAAAGAAGGATCGAAACATCTCCAAGTTGAAGGAGTTTGCTACTTACCCTTCTAAAAAAAGAGAGAGAGAGAGGAAAAAGAAAGAGAGAAAAAGTCAAAACATCTCCAAAATGAAGGAGAATGCAGCAAAAAACTCAAAAGAGTCAAAAGAGTGCAGAAAGATTATAATGAGAGAAGCTCCCAGGATATCAAACTGCCAAAATTTGCCAAGAATTTCTTTAAATTTATGCAATTCTATTATCAATATTCTTTCATCAGTTGCTTTCATAATATCAAATTCTCTTTCTTGTTCATATCAAGGAAATTGATAACCTCCTTGAAGAAGGTCAATCGCAAGCAATTTGGATGCTAAATCTTGATTCTACGAAGTGAATCTCGTTTGGAGGTAATGCTTCAGGTAGAAAAGAAGGAATATCTTTGCAACAATGTGCATCATTTTCAAATACTTTGAATCAACAACAAAATTCTCAATATTTTGACAATATTTTCTAGCTATCCTGTCATGAAGTTAGAGCTTGATGTTCGTTTTCAACACATCCTAACACCAATTTTAAATCCCTCTTAAGGACTTGATTCCTTCCCTTCTTTGAGAGTGTGAGCTCTCTGATTTGCACACTTTCCTGTGTCCCCACTGTCCCACCATAGACAATCCCATTTCAGTTCGAGGTCAAACCACCAATCATTTCTCGCAAAAGACAATTTCAAAAGCTGATTTTAGTCTCAGCAATGAGACGCCCAAAATCAATCCCTTTTCAAGCTTTAGGGATCCTATTTCCCTTCCTTTTGCAAAACCCCTGTCGGATTTATTATGCAAAATCCGAAGGTTCCATCATGGTCTCTTCTTTCGAGGATTTCACTCCATTTTCCACCCGATCAGGATAAGGGTACAAACCTGAGCCTCATTCAAAGAGGTATTTCATTTTCCGCCCAATCAGGATAAGGGTATAAACCTGAGCCTCATTTGCTGAGGTAATCCATTTTCCGCCCAATCAGGATAAGGGTATAAACCTGAGCCTCATTTGCTGAGGTATTCCATTTTCCGCCCAATCAGGATAAGGGTATAAACCTGAGCCTCATTTACTGAGGTATTCCATTTTCCACCCGATCAGGATAAGGGTACAAACCTGAGCCTCATTCAAAGAGGTATTCCATTTTTTGCCCGATCAGGATAAGGGTATAAACCTGAGCCTCATTCAAAGAGGTATTTCATTTTCCGCCCAATCAGGATAAGGGTATAAACCTGAGCCTCATTTGATGAGGTATTCCATTTTTCGCCCGATCAGAATAAGGGTATAAACCTGAGTCTCATTTCTATGAGATATTTCAATCCCCAATCAGGTTAAGGGTCAAACCTGAGCTTCGTTCCATACGGAGCATTTCCTGTCCCATCCAGGTTAAGGGCATAAACCTGAACTTCGCTCTCTCAAAGCAAATCTATTTCCTCTTTATTCTCCATTTCATATCTACCATCTTCCTCGGGCTAATTTCCTTCATACCCAGTCAGATCCTTCTAACTGGGGCATTTTTTTTATATATAGCCCAAATTTGGAGTGTTTTTCTTTGCCACTATGCTCGACCATAATCCGGCTTAGTAGCAAAGAGGGGCATCTGTAAACACCCCAAATTTTCACTCACTTCCCTGACATCGCCCTCAATCATCATATTTCAGTTCTTTAGAAACACTAAAGGGCAAAATGGTTATTTTCCAAGATTGAACCTTGCAGAAGGTCCTAAATTTCATTCTTGAGCCTCAAAATTTTTATATTTTGGTTCAGAGACATCTTCAAATTGCAAAATTTCAAAATCCTTTTTCTGGACAAAAAGCTAGAATTTCCAAGTCCAAGCTCAGAGTGACATTTCATAGAACATGTCTTTGCATAGCATTGCATCATTTCACTGCATAGCATGTCAGTTTGAGATTCAGAACTCCTGATTTTCAAAATTGTCCATCCAGATTTGATTTTTAAACTTTTTCAAATTGATTTTTTTAAAAAAACTGGGTATTCAAAATTACCAAATTTTCCCATTTTACCCCTAGGACTTTGAATTACAAAACTTTTCTCAAGAAAAACAATCTGGATATTTGGATATTGATTTTAAAGATTTTATCTCAAAACTTTTTGCAAAAGATTTTAAATCTCTTTACCAATTTTTTTTACTTTTATCCATATTTTTGCCTTGAAAAAACAATTTTTCCAAATTCTTGAAAAACAAATAATGTTTTGTCTCGTATTTTCAAATAAACGGAGTGGGACCCGCCTTTGAACTAGCATCATACTCAGATTCCCAGGTAAGTATCTTATTCTCAAGTAGGACCCACCCGGAGGTCATACCAATTTGCAAATTTTTCTTTTTAAAATTCTTATTTATTTATTTATTTTTTTAGTGGGCCCACACACATGTGGCACCTCAATTGAAAATAAAAGATTTACAAAAACAAAATAAAGCTTTACTTTCAAAAGCATTTTAAAAGTGGGTTGAGGTGGCATTTCCATAAAAGCCTCTCATTCATTTCAATATTCATTTTTTATATTTTCTTTTTATTGATTTGTTTACATTAAAAAAAAAAATTAAGAAGGGGGCAGCCTTAAATGGCACAGCCGAACTTCCCAAAAAAAAAAAAAAACTAATAAATTTCATTTTTACCTGGAACTTAGGTTAATGAAATGAAACATTCGAAAAAAAAAAAAAAAGATGCGCCCTTTTGAAAACGGCAGCATTGAAGTCCGATTTGAAAAAAATTTCAAAAAAATGATAACGGACCCTCATGAATGGGGAGGGAGTTGTGTTTTCTTACAGGAGAAATGAAAAGTTTTTAAAAAGGAGAGGAGCATTCACGAGAAGGAGGGGGGGAAGAAAAATCTATATTTTCTTTGGAGAACTCTCTCTCTCCAGTCTCTGCTCTTCTCACCCTATTCCTCTCTGCTGGCAAAGGGGCCGATTAATTGGGTTTTGGTTTTTCTTCTTATTGCAGGGGCCGGACATTAAGAAAGGGAGGTCTTTTGTGCTTATCGCAGAGGAGAGCATTCACGAAAAGGGAGAGGAGCATTCGCGAGAGGGAAAAAGGGGGTTTTGTTGAGGTTTTACAGGAGCCAGCCAGGGGGGAGGAGACCAAAGTGAGAGCAAATTTCTTTCTACAGCCAAAAGGGTTTGAAAAGAAAAGAAGGCTGGTCGATAGAAAAAGGGGATTGAAAGTTTTCTTGGAGTTTTGATTGCAGGTGATTCACAAAAGGAAGAAAAGTCGATTGGATTGGTTTTTTTTGGTTTTGCAGGGTCTTCCACCTCCAACCAGCAACAGGCTGCCGCCCCTTTCCTTCAGCCCAACGGTTGCTGCCCATCATTCCTTCAGTCGCAGGAGAACCAGCTGCCCCCTTTCTCTTAGTCCAGCCGTAAAGGATCCAGCAGGCTCCATCTTCCTTCAGTCCAGCCAGCAGGAGGTCCAGCGTGAAACACCATTTTCATCTCCACTTCAGCCCAGCCACCATCTGCATCTCCTTCAATCCTCCAGTTGTAGAGAATCTCCATCCAGCAGTTTTCCTTTTTTTTTTTTTTAGCCCATTAGCAGAAAACCGACATTTATTTGCCCTCTACAGATCGTTTGGAACAGAGGACTTACAAGGTAACGTATGGCTGTATGTATTTTCATTTCATTCTTTATGTTTCCTGTTTTGTTATTTTGAAAAAATTTCATTTCATCATAATCTCCTGAATTCCATGATTGTTTCAAGGTTATATTTTCCTGTCTTTTATTACTTGAATTTCATATTTGTTTTGTTTTCTGCATTTCCAGTTTTGTTTTTATTTCTTGTTGTGCTTTTGTTTCAAGTCATTCCTTTATGAAATTTTTTTGTCATTTGTTCATTAAATTCCTGTTTCTTCATTCAGTTTTCCTGTTTTGCTTTCTTTCCTGTTTTCTTCATTCAATAAATTTCCTGTTTTACATGTCATTTTCCTGTTTGTTTTCTTTTTCAAGTCATTTTCTGTTTTTGCAAATACAGAATTTCCTGCTAGTTGCTTTTCTGTTTTGTTTTATTCCTTAAATTCCTTTTTTTTTTACATTATAGTGATTTCCTGTTTAAACATTGATTTTCCTGTTTTCTGAAAGTTTTAATGCTATATTTTACATTCAATCATTTAGTTGGTCCTAGATTTAATTAGAATTTAACTTCAGTTAAAATTGTCATTAGATTTCTTCTTATTTTTTTAGTGTTTTTAGCATCTAGCTAGTTTAATATAAGTTCTATTTCTATTTCGTGTACTGCTCGTATTCTTTTGATTTATGCAGGATCGCACAGGAGTAGACATTATCTTAGTGAATATCTAGGGAGGAACTCGATATCTACAAGAAAAATCTGGAAGATATGGTTGCTTTGGAGCTATCAAATATTTAGTTATATATATTTTTTTTATTTCGTCAATGACGTAATAATCAAAATGTGAACTTTGGAATAATATTTACTTTTACTGCTTAGATTAGGCCGCATCTCATATAGTTTGATTTCAGCAATATCCTGATTATATGATGCATACATCTCAATCTTTCAAAAATCACCGTGGATGAACACGAATGGCACGTGCACCAACTCTTAGAGAATTGATGAACTCGGTGGAATCCATATTTACGGCCCTAGTCGGAATATGGACGAAACCCAGATCCATCATCTCTCTACCAGTCACATTGAGCCTACACTCTTAGGCTATCTTAAAAATGCACTTCATATTTCCAATGTTTTCAAAATATTGTGAATTAATTCAAATAAACCCTGAATATATTCATGGCCACAGTCAGAATATGTGAAGGATTTACTTTGGCTTAATCCACATTTTTTTTCAACAAATTTTTCAGAAAGTTTTTCAAAGTGCATTCATTCATTCAAATCATCTGCATCATTCGTTTTTCTCATGATTTTCTCAAAAGATTTTTATTTCATGGAGTCGATTTCTCAAGAAACTATGATGATATTCGGAGTTGGATTTTCCAAATCAAAGTTTTCCTATGATTTTCCCTAAAAAGTTATTTTCTTAAGATCCATTTTCAAAAGGAATTTTCATCTTTCTCAAGAATCAAAGTTGATTTTCAAACATTTCAAAAACAAGATTCTCAGGATTTCAATTTCCTAAGTTCTGAATTTCCTTCTCCAATGATTTTCCCTACAAAATTTTCTATCATTTTCCTAAGAAAATTCTCAAAAATCCAAGTTTTCCCAACAAGTGCTTTCCTTTTCAAATGTTCATCTTTTCTCAAGAATTCCTTCTATTTTCCCGAGATTATCATTTCTTCATAGTTTTCCAAATTTTTATAACTTTCTCAAAATTTTCCCGGGATTCTCATTTCTTCATGGTTTTCCAAGTCTTTTTAAACTTTCTCAAACTTTTTTCTGAGATTCTCATTTCTTCATGGTTTTCTAAGTATTTCTAAACTTTCTCAAAATTTTCTCGAGATTCTCATTTCTTCAAGATTTTCCAACTCTTTATAAACTTTCCCGAGATTTTCAAACCTTCTTCGTTTGAGTTTTCCTGAGAGATTGATTTCCATCTTTTCCTGAGAAATGCTTTTCAAACTCCAAATATTTTCTAAGCATACATCATAGTTTTCCAACTTATATTTTACCAAATCTCATAGCACATGCCTGAATTCTCTATGCATTTAGGATAGAACACCATTTCGATGATTTTACTAAGTCAAGCACAATTTTGGTCCTTGGTTCGATTACCCCTGTTAAAGGCGGCAGGAACGGTCGAACCTCGTACCGACAGGTCGAGCCCCATCCCATGGATTTTCCCGCAATTTTCAAAACGGAGGCGAGTATTTCAAAACAATTTCCAAAATCCGGTCAAGTTTGAATCGCGAAAGCATCTCCCTCTCTCTTCCGCAAGGAAGGGAAGACGGGAAAAATTTTGCGACGATAACAGGTTTGGCGACCGTGATGGGACCTGTCCTTGTCTGAGCTAAATTATGCTTGACTTAGTTCAATTATCGAAATTATGTTCACAACATGTCAGCTCTTTACTTTTGATATCATGCGAACCTAGGAGCCTAGATTCTGACCTAGCTGACATTGACTGCATGTAGCTTAGGCATGGTTTGGTAGGACCAGATTGAGGAAAAATTTTCATGCTCACATAGACTTAGGTCTAAATACAACTCTCCTCAATTTAGGATCTGAATGCAAACAATGTATGTTTCTTCGAAGATTTTCAAAAGTCTATCTCTCTAGGATTTAGAGCCATCTATTTCTTGCATGTGATCATTTTTTAAAACCCTAATTACCTATCATTACCCAGTTTCATGTTGCTGGGCTCTCTTCCAGAACCCTAGTTCAGGACAGAGCCTCACAACTGGGCCAATTATTTGGGTTAACACCCCCCTACCACGTACCGCGGGCCACAGTTCGAAGTATATCGGTAGGCGCTCAAGGATGTTGGAAAACCTTACCTTAGAACCAGAGTTGAAATTATATGCCACGTACCTCGGATTTTAATTCGAGTATATCAGCATAACTGGATTAGACAAAGATGATCTGAATCTAGAGTTAGGATTAAGGTCCTACAACTGTTTTCAAAATGATGCATTTAGAGTGAGCCTTTTAGGGAGTGCTGTATGTGCATAAATGTTTGTGCAGGATGTGATTGTTTGTATGCTACCTTTATTTTTTCAAATACCCATATTTCTCATCTTTTCCTTTTATTTTCTCAAACCTTGGATGATTTTCCCAAATATCCAATTTCCTCCAAAACTCCAAGTGATTTTTCCTTCTTCCGTTCTACTGGATCTCGAATTTCCATCTGCATTTTCAACTTGCCTGCAATTTTCCAAAATCATATGTTTTCTCTCATTGGATTTTCAATTCTTCTGTCTATTTGCAAAATTCTTCATCTTATTTTCCTCGTGCATACCTTGACTATTGCGGTGGAAATTGTTTACCCACTTGCCTTCTTCTTATTCTAAATCCATTTGCAGATTGTTTTCCCAAGAGATATCTCTTTCCTTCAAAAATAGTATTTTTCTCGTGGTTGACGACCCCGCCTAAGTAACAAGGCACATTTTCCGTTGTTATTTCTCTTACAAAGAATGACAACACAATTGTCGTGATTTCAGCGGCGACTCCATCCCTAGTAATGGATATTCTTTCAATTGTCTACCACATCAACAATAATCATTTTTTTTTTCCAATCCGAAATTTCCTCAGAGTCTGATCAAGGCTTTATCCTGCAGAGAGCATTCCTCAACATTTGATGGTTCAAACAAGGTCAGGAAGAAGAACCACATCATCACAGCACTCCTCAGCCTCAGAAGGCAAAATGGATCATCCCGTGAATCAAGATCAACAACAAGAGGGGGATGGCATAGACCCACAGATGTATGCCATGTTCCAGAAAATGATGACCAAAATGATGAGTGAACAGGCTGGGACCAGTGTAGAGAAGAATCCATTCAGAGAGAAGTTCCACGGGCACAAGGATAAGAAGACTTTCAAGAAGCAAGTTCAGCCAGAGGAAACTTCAGATGAATCAGACTCGACTGAAAATACCGATGAAGAATATGAAGTGCCTCCGGCATTTCAGAATTAGGGCCGAAAACAAAGGAGGAGTCGCAAATCAAAGAATCAAGTTGCAGAAGAGCCTCTGCAGTCACAGTTCAAAGAAATGGCCAAAGTTGTTAAAGACATGCAAGCTCGCGACAAGGGCAAGAAAGTCTTCACTAGCGAAGATTTCTATGATGGCCTCGAAGGGGATGAAGATCTGGAGAACCTTCCTCGCAAGTTCATCAAATTCGATGGTTCTGGTGATCCCAAAGCCCACCTTGCCATGTTCTTCGCCGAATGCTCCAAATTCAAGAGAGACAATAGGGCCCTATTTCTCTGTTTTCCTCGTAGCCTAGAAGGCATTGCCGCCAAGTGGTACTATGAGCATATCAATCCAATCGAGCTGCGAGAATTCGATAAGGTGGTCAACCTATTCATTGAGCGATTTCTGTTCAATACTGAAGCACTCCCAACATTGAGCCATCTCTGCAATCTAAGGCAGAATGAAAATGAAAAGACAAGGGACTTCATTCGCAGATGGAGAGAGACCTGCAACAAAATGAGAGATCCTATATCAGAAAGGCATGCTCTATCGCTGATCCTCAATAATTTTTCGCAACCTCTAAGAGGATTAATCTCTACCTCACCCTCCAAATCTTTCGTTGAACTCATTGAGCGAGCAGAATGGCTCGAGCTGAGCGTGGAGAATGGAGTTTATGAAGGCTTCACATTTTCCAAGAATAACCCTCAAGGTGAACAAAAGAAGAAGGCTCACCTCACTTTTGCGGCTAAATCTTTCAATAATAGCAAAGACAACAAGAATGATCATGGCAACAGTTTGGAGAGAATCAAAGGGCAAAAAGGGAAGGACATCAACAGTGATAAACCTCTCCAATCCAGCCCTCAACATCAAAAGAAAGATCAAGAAAAATCAAAGTGCAAAGACTGGAGAACTGATCGAGAATTCACCCCTCTGGATCAGACACTCGAGAGTATCCTCGAGTATATGCTTGAGAAAGATCTTGTCTGGTTGCCTAAAGCCGCTGATCCCCCTGCAATTATGGGCAGATTCAAAGAACAGTTTTGCAAGTTTCATCGAGCAGTAGGGCACGATACAGAAAACTGCTTCGTCCTTAAAAACATTGTTCAAGACTGCATTGACAAGAAGCTCCTCGTTGAAGATGAAAAGGAGGACTAGTCATCCTGACAAAGATTTTTTTCTACAATCATTCAAGAAGATGACAATGCCAACAATTTTCCATTTCTCATCTTGCTTTTCCAAAAGAATAATGTAATCTCATTATTTTTCCTTGATTTCAAAGTATCAATAAAATCATCAAATTTTCCAATAGTTTGGCGCCATATTATTTATTTCTCCTTCCTTTCTCACAATGTCTATTGTGAGGAATGATCTTGAGAATGTCTATTAGCCAAGAAGCTTGTCGCCTTATTCATCAATTATCCTTCTTTTATTCAAAATTTTCCTCCCTAGTTACACTGGGGCTTTTTTTTGAAAATTTTATCTTTACCTCAAAACATCCTCTATGCAGGCAGGATAAACCAATATCTCATTTTGCATATATATGCACTCATTTGCATTAATTTTGCATTCATTTGCATCAATTTGCATTCAATCATATTAATTTGCATTTCATGTGCATGTGCATTGTATTTGCATTAACTATGCACCCAATTCCATTTCCCCTTTAGGTTAAGGGATAAACCTGAATCATTTTCCATAATTCTTCAATTTCGACCCTCGGGTCATTCAATTCTTCAATTTCGACCTCCGGGTCACCCAATTTCCAATTTTCAAATTACCATATCTCTATTTCGATCGCCAGGTCATCTAATTTCCATTCCCCGTTCAGGATAAGGGGATAATCCTGAAACCATTCATAGAAGCGATCCAACTCACTATAATGGTCCTCGTTCTTCATTGAACTGACAGTGTTCCCAAGTGAACTGATAGTCGTTCTTCATCAAACTGATAGTGTTCCCAAGTGAACTGATAGTCGTTCTTCATTGAACTGATAGTGTTCCAAGCGAACTGATAGTCGTTCTTCATCGAACTGATAGTGTTCCAAGCGAACTGATAGTCGTTCTTCATTGAATTGATAGTGTTCCAAGCGAACTGATAGTCGTTCTTCATCGAACTGATGGTGTTCCAAGCGAATTGATAGTCATTCTTCATTGAACTGATAGTGTTCCCAAGTGAACTGATAGTCGTTCTTCATCGAACTGATAGTGTTCCAAGTGAACTGATAGTCGTTCTTCATCGAACTGATAGTGTTCCAAGCGAACTGATAGTCGTTCTTCATTGAACTAATAGTGTTCCAAGCGAACTGATAGTCGTTCTTCATCGAACTGATAGTGTTCCAAATGAACCGATGGTCGTTCTTCATTGAACTGATATTATTCTCAGCGATGGTCGTTCTTCATTGAACTGATATTATTCCCAGCGATGGTCATTCTTAATTGAACTGATATTGTTCCTAGTGAACCGTTAATCGTTCTTAATCGAACTGATATTATTCCTAAAGATGGTTGTTCTTAATTGAACTGATATTGTTCTCAGAGAACCGATGGTCGTTCTTAATTGAACTGATATTGTTCCCAGTAAACTGATAATCACCTCCTTTGGGGAAAGGAGAGGATAATTTTCGTCACGGATGTGTGGAGCCAGACCTCAAATGCTCTCTTTCACCCAGGATTTCGAGAAAACTTTGTCAATTTGTCAATCAAATTATTTGTTGATTTCAGAATCTTTATTACATGAATCTTTACCTCAGTTCACCTTTACCATTATTTCCAAAAGAGTGAAGCTTTTTGCGAAAAGAGATTCAAAATTCAAATTCTTTCCATTGGCCAACTAAAAGGACGAAGGATAAATCCTCGATATGGCCAGAAAAGAAGATTCAATGTTATTGCAAAGCCATAGATGATTGATACTGATCGCAGTCAATGACATATTCTTAAAGATTATTCTTGTAAAGATGAGGCAGTGGAAATATCCTAAGCGCTAGAAAAAGAGAGCATTTATCTAAGCCCTGTCCCCTCAAAACCACCTAAGCTGCAATTAAATATCCGCAAAAGGGATCTCTCACTTGTCGTCAAGATGAAGGTGAATTAAGCGAGTAGACCCCCGGGGCCAAAGAAGATTTGAAACATCTCCAAGATGAAGGAGTTTGTGACGGGTCCTTCCAGGGAAAGTCTAAAGCACTGTCAAGATGAAGGCAGATGCGATGAGCCTCCCAACAATCCCTAAAAGATATTTAATTTCAGCTATCATCCAAACCCCTGAGCCAATATCGTCAAAGAAGGATCGAAACATCTCCAAGTTGAAGGAGTTTGCTACTTACCCTTCTAAAAAAAAAGAGAGAGAGAGGAAAAAGAAAGAGAGAAAAAGTCAAAACATCTCCAAAATGAAGGAGAATGCAGCAAAAAACTCAAAAGAGTCAAAAGAGTGCAGAAAGATTATAATGAGAGAAGCTCCCAGGATATCAAACTGCCAAAATTTGCCAAGAATTTCTTTAAATTTATGCAATTCTATTATCAATATTCTTTCATCAGTTGCTTTCATAATATCAAATTCTCTTTCTTGTTCATATCAAGGAAATTGATAACCTCCTTGAAGAAGGTCAATCGCAAGCAATTTGGATGCTAAATCTTGATTCTACGAAGTGAATCTCGTTTGGAGGTAATGCTTCAGGTAGAAAAGAAGGAATATCTTTGCAACAATGTGCATCATTTTCAAATACTTTGAATCAACAACAAAATTCTCAATATTTTGACAATATTTTCTAGCTATCCTGTCATGAAGTTAGAGCTTGATGTTCGTTTTCAACACATCCTAACACCAATTTTAAATCCCTCTTAAGGACTTGATTCCTTCCCTTCTTTGAGAGTGTGAGCTCTCTGATTTGCACACTTTCCTGTGTCCCCACTGTCCCACCATAGACAATCCCATTTCAGTTCGAGGTCAAACCACCAATCATTTCTCGCAAAAGACAATTTCAAAAGCTGATTTTAGTCTCAGCAATGAGACGCCCAAAATCAATCCCTTTTCAAGCTTTAGGGATCCTATTTCCCTTCCTTTTGCAAAACCCCTGTCGGATTTATTATGCAAAATCCGAAGGTTCCATCATGGTCTCTTCCTTCGAGGATTCCATTTCATTTTCGGCCCGATCAGGATAAGGGTACAAACCTGAGCCTCATTCAAAGAGGTATTTCATTTTCCGCCCAATCAGGATAAGGGTATAAACCTGAGCCTCATTTGCTGAGGTAATCCATTTTCCGCCCAATCAGGATAAGGGTATAAACCTGAGCCTCATTTGCTGAGGTATTCCATTTTCCGCCCAATCAGGATAAGGGTATAAACCTGAGCCTCATTTACTGAGGTATTCCATTTTCCACCCGATCAGGATAAGGGTACAAACCTGAGCCTCATTCAAAGAGGTATTCCATTTTTTGCCCGATCAGGATAAGGGTATAAACCTGAGCCTCATTCAAAGAGGTATTTCATTTTCCGCCCAATCAGGATAAGGGTATAAACCTGAGCCTCATTTGATGAGGTATTCCATTTTTCGCCCGATCAGAATAAGGGTATAAACCTGAGTCTCATTTCTATGAGATATTTCAATCCCCAATCAGGTTAAGGGTCAAACCTGAGCTTCGTTCCATACAGAGCATTTCCTGTCCCATCCAGGTTAAGGGCATAAACCTGAACTTCGCTCTCTCAAAGCAAATCTATTTCCTCTTTATTCTCCATTTCATATCTACCATCTTCCTCGGGCTAATTTCCTTCATACCCAGTCAGATCCTTCTAACTGGGGCATTTTTTTTATATATAGCCCAAATTTGGAGTGTTTTTCTTTGCCACTATGCTCGACCATAAGCCGGCTTAGTAGCAAAGAGGGGCATCTGTAAACACCCCAAATTTTCACTCACTTCCCTGACATCGCCCTCAATCATCATATTTCAGTTCTTTAGAAACACTAAAGGGCAAAATGGTTATTTTCCAAGATTGAACCTTGCAGAAGGTCCTAAATTTCATTCTTGAGCCTCAAAATTTTTATATTTTGGTTCAGAGACATCTTCAAATTGCAAAATTTCAAAATCCTTTTTCTGGACAAAAAGCTAGAATTTCCAAGTCCAAGCTCAGAGTGACATTTCATAGAACATGTCTTTGCATAGCATTGCATCATTTCACTGCATAGCATGTCAGTTTGAGATTCAGAACTCCTGATTTTCAAAATTGTCCATCCAGATTTGATTTTTAAACTTTTTCAAATTGATTTTTTAAAAAAAACTGGGTATTCAAAATTACCAAATTTTCCCATTTTACCCCTAGGACTTTGAATTACAAAACTTTTCTCAAGAAAAACAATCTGGATATTTGGATATTGATTTTAAAGATTTTATCTCAAAACTTTTTGCAAAAGATTTTAAATCTCTTTACCAATTTTTTTTACTTTTATCCATATTTTTGCCTTGAAAAAACAATTTTTCCAAATTCTTGAAAAACAAATAATGTTTTGTCTCGTATTTTCAAATAAACGGAGTGGGACCCGCCTTTGAACTAGCATCATACTCAGATTCCCAGGTAAGTATCTTATTCTCAAGTAGGACCCACCCGGAGGTCATACCAATTTGCAAATTTTTCTTTTTAAAATTCTTATTTATTTATTTATTTTTTTAGTGGGCCCACACACATGTGGCACCTCAATTGAAAATAAAAGATTTACAAAAACAAAATAAAGCTTTACTTTCAAAAGCATTTTAAAAGTGGGTTGAGGTGGCATTTCCATAAAAGCCTCTCATTCATTTCAATATTCATTTTTTATATTTTCTTTTTATTGATTTGTTTACATTAAAAAAAAAATTTAAGATAGGGGCAGCCTTAAATGGCACAGCCGAACTTCCCAAAAAAAAAAAAAACTAATAAATTTCATTTTTACCTGGAACTTAGGTTAATGAAATGAAACATTCGAAAAAAAAAAAAAAGATGCGCCCTTTTGAAAACGGCAGCATTGAAGTCCGATTTGAAAAAAAATTCAAAAAAATGATAACGGACCCTCATGAATGAGGAGGGAGTTGTGTTTTCTTACAGGAGAAATGAAAAGTTTTTAAAAAGGAGAGGAGCATTCACGAGAAGGAGGGGGGGAAGAAAAATCTGTATTTTCTTTGGAGAACTCTCTCTCTCCAGTCTCTGCTCTTCTCACCCTATTCCTCTCGGCTGGCAAAGGGGCCGATTAATTGGGTTTTGGTTTTTCTTCTTATTGCAGGGGCCGGACATTAAGAAAGGGAGGTCTTTTGTGCTTATCGCAGAGGAGAGCATTCACGAAAAGGGAGAGGAGCATTCGCGAGAGGGAAAAAGGGGGTTTTGTTGAGGTTTTACAGGAGCCAGCCAGGGGGGAGGAGACCAAAGTGAGAGCAAATTTCTTTCTACAGCCAAAAGGGTTTGAAAAGAAAAGAAGGCTGGTCGATAGAAAAAGGGGATTGAAAGTTTTCTTGGAGTTTTGATTGCAGGTGATTCACAAAAGGAAGAAAAGTCGATTGGATTGGTTTTTTTTGGTTTTGCAGGGTCTTCCACCTCCAACCAGCAACAGGCTGCCGCCCCTTTCCTTCAGCCCAACGGTTGCTGCCCATCATTCCTTCAGTCGCAGGAGAACCAGCTGCCCCCTTTCTCTTAGTCCAGCCGTAAAGGATCCAGCAGGCTCCATCTTCCTTCAGTCCAGCCAGCAGGAGGTCCAGCGTGAAACACCATTTTCATCTCCACTTCAGCCCAGCCACCATCTGCATCTCCTTCAATCCTCCAGTTGTAGAGAATCTCCATCCAGCAGTTTTCCTTTTTTTTTTTTTAGCCCATTAGCAGAAAACCGACATTTATTTGCCCTCTACAGATCGTTTGGAACAGAGGACTTACAAGGTAACGTATGGCTGTATGTATTTTCATTTCATTCTTTATGTTTCCTGTTTTGTTATTTTGAAAAATTTTCATTTCATCATAATCTCCTGAATTCCATGATTGTTTCAAGGTTATATTTTCCTGTCTTTTATTACTTGAATTTCATATTTGTTTTGTTTTCTGCATTTCCAGTTTTGTTTTTATTTCTTGTTGTGCTTTTGTTTCAAGTCATTCCTTTATGAAATTTTTCTGTCATTTGTTCATTAAATTCCTGTTTCTTCATTCAGTTTTCCTGTTTTGCTTTCTTTCCTGTTTTCTTCATTCAATAAATTTCCTGTTTTACATGTCATTTTCCTGTTTGTTTTCTTTTTCAAGTCATTTTCTGTTTTTACAAATACAGAATTTTCTGCTAGTTGCTTTTCTGTTTTGTTTTATTCCTTAAATTCCTTTTTTTTTTACATTATAGTGATTTCCTGTTTAAACATTGATTTTCCTGTTTTCTGAAAGTTTTAATGCTATATTTTACATTCAATCATTTAGTTGGTCCTAGATTTAATTAGAATTTAACTTCAGTTAAAATTGTCATTAGATTTCTTCTTATTTTTTTAGTGTTTTTAGCATCTAGCTAGTTTAATATAAGTTCTATTTCTATTTCGTGTACTGCTCGTGTTCTTTTGATTTATGCAGGATCGCACAGGAGTAGACATTATCTTAGTGAATACTTAGGGAGGAACTCGATATCTACAAGAAAAATCTGGAAGATATGGTTGCTTTGGAGCTATCAAATATTTAGTTATATATATTTTTTTTATTTCGTCAATGACGTAATAATCAAAATGTGAACTTTGGAATAATATTTACTTTTACTGCTTAGATTAGGCCGCATCTCATATAGTTTGATTTCAGCAATATCCTGATTATATGATGCATACATCTCAATCTTTCAAAAATCACCGTGGATGAACACGAATGGCACGTGCACCAACTCTTAGAGAATTGATGAACTCGGTGGAATCCATATTTACGGCCCTAGTCGGAATATGGACGAAACCCAGATCCATCATCTCTCTACCAGTCACATTGAGCCTACACTCTTAGGCTATCTTAAAAATGCACTTCATATTTCCAATGTTTTCAAAATATTGTGAATTAATTCAAATAAACCCTGAATATATTCATGGCCACAGTCAGAATATGTGAAGGATTTACTTTGGCTTAATCCACATTTTTTTTCAACAAATTTTTCAGAAAGTTTTTCAAAGTGCATTCATTCATTCAAATCATCTGCATCATTCGTTTTTCTCATGATTTTCTCAAAAGATTTTTATTTCATGGAGTCGATTTCTCAAGAAACTATGATGATATTCGGAGTTGGATTTTCCAAATCAAAGTTTTCCTATGATTTTCCCTAAAAAGTTATTTTCTTAAGATCCATTTTCAAAAGGAATTTTCATCTTTCTCAAGAATCAAAGTTGATTTTCAAACATTTCAAAAACAAGATTCTCAGGATTTCAATTTCCTAAGTTCTGAATTTCCTTCTCCAATGATTTTCCCTACAAAATTTTCTATCATTTTCCTAAGAAAATTCTCAAAAATCCAAGTTTTCCCAACAAGTGCTTTCCTTTTCAAATGTTCATCTTTTCTCAAGAATTCCTTCTATTTTCCCGAGATTATCATTTCTTCATAGTTTTCCAAATTTTTATAACTTTCTCAAAATTTTCCCGGGATTCTCATTTCTTCATGGTTTTCCAAGTCTTTTTAAACTTTCTCAAACTTTTTTCTGAGATTCTCATTTCTTCATGGTTTTCTAAGTATTTCTAAACTTTCTCAAAATTTTCTCGAGATTCTCATTTCTTCAAGATTTTCCAACTCTTTATAAACTTTCTCGAGATTTTCAAACCTTCTTCGTTTGAGTTTTCCTGAGAGATTGATTTTCATCTTTTCCTGAGAAATGCTTTTCAAACTCCAAATATTTTCTAAGCATACATCATAGTTTTCCAACTTATATTTTACCAAATCTCATAGCACATGCATGAATTCTCTATGCATTTAGGATAGAACACCATTTCGATGATTTTACTAAGTCAAGCACAATTTTGGTCCTTGGTTCGATTACCCCTGTTAAAGGCGGCAGGAACGGTCGAACCTCGTACCGACAGGTCGAGCCCCATCCTATGGATTTTTCCGTAATTTTCAAAATGGAGGCGAGTATTTCAAAACAATTTCCAAAATCCGGTCAAGTTTGAATCGCGAAAGCATCTCCCTCTCTCTTCTGCAAGGAAGGGAAGACGGGAAAAATTTTGCGACGATAACAGATCTCTCATTTTGTTGCAGGCTGACCTCCATCTGTGAATGAAATCTCGTGCTTTTTCATTCTCATTCTGCCTCAGACTGCAGAGATGACTTAATGTCGGGATCGCTTCTGTGTTGAACAAAAAGCGTTCAATAAATAAATTCACCACTTTATCGAACTCCTTGAGCTCAATGGGATTGATATGCTCAGCATATCATTTAGCTGCAACTCCTTCCAAGCTGCGAGGGAAACACAGGAACAGTGCTCTGTTATCTCTCTTGAATCTTGAGCACTCTGCGAAGAAAGTGGCGAGATGGGCTTTCGGATCGCCAGAACCATCGGAGAAGGTTTTCGAGATCGTCATCCCCTTCGAGGCCGTCATAGAAGTCCTCACTGGTGAAGACTTTCTTGCCCTTGTCGCGGGCTTGGAGATCCTTAACAACTCGGGCCATTTCCCTGAATTGTGACTGTAGAGGTTCTTCTGTGACCTGATTCTTTGATTTGCGGCTCCTCCTTTGTTCTCGGCCACGTTTCTGAAATGCCGGTGGCACCTCATATTCTTCCTCACTATCTTCCGTTGATTCTGATTCATCTGAGATTTCTTCTGGCTGAACCTGCTTCTTGGGAGCCTTCTTATTCTTGTGCCCGTGGAACTTTTCTCTGAATTGATTTTTTTCTGCACTAGTCTCAGCTTGTTCACTCATCATTTTATTCATCATCTTTCGGAACATGGCATACATTTGCGGATCTATGCCATCATCCTCTTGCTGTTGATCTTGATTCACGGGATGATCCATTTCTCCTTCTGAGGCTGAGGAGTGCTGAGGTGATGTGGTTCTTCTTCCTGACCTTGTTCGAACCATCAAATGCTGTGGATGCTCTAATGTAGCTGTGGATGCTCTCTCTCTGCAGGGCAAAGACCTGATTAGATTATGAAAGAATTGGCTTTTGGAAGAAATATTTATTGAAAATATGGTAGACAATTTGAAGAAGATGTCCCATTACTAGGGACTGAGTCGTCGCGAGAATCACGATAATTGTGTTGTCAATTCTTAGCACGAGAAACAAACAACAAAAATATGCCTTGTTACCTAGGCGAGGTCGTCAAACCACAATAGAAAAAGAGAGAATTTTATTGAAATGAGAAAATATGATTTTATTGATCTTGACAAAGAGGTGGAGGACAAACAATTTGCCACCATTCACGATAATCAGTAGATACTCTAGAACCAGGAAAAATTTTAAGAGAGACAAAGGAATCTCAACCGTAGCGGGCAGAATGATATGCCCCAGACCATTGTGCGGAGGTGAGATCAAACTCTGCCATAACTCCTGATAACAATCGGGCTTTGACGTACTGTTGTCTCTGGGAGAACTGTCGAACACATCTCTCTGGTTGATAGTAAGTGCAGAAGAATGGTCCCAGCAACTTGAACCGCTTGCCATAAGCGTATGTGTATCTGGGAGGAGATAGTTGCCGATCAAAATAGTCTCAGACTATGTCATCTTCTTGAATGTTGTTGATTACAAACCAGTACTGTGCCACTGGAAGAAGTTCTTGACCGTTGTATCTAAAAGAGCTTGCTCGGGCTGGAACATGCTGAAAGAACCAGGATTGAAGTGCGTAGATGCATCCTTCAACTAAGATGGATTCCCCAAGTGAGAATCGAGTCAAACCACGATATAGGAAGGCGAGTGCTGCCATGGCGATGGAAAGACGGTTGGTTTGTCGACTTCCCCATCTTCTCATAAGCTGTATTATTCTGATGTCCATGTAGTTTTGTCCATCTGGAAAGAGGGATAATCCTACAGTGCACAGGACCATTACATTTTGAATCCTTTCTTTAGCTGTCCTGGATAGCGAACTGACTTCAATGAAGGTCCCGTACTGGCGATACAACTCGAGCAGGTCAACATATTCATTTCCCTCCAACTGGATCAGGGGCCAGGATCGGCGGCCTGTCATACGAGCTAAGGAGTCTCGGGGGTCCAAACCCTTGACATTGATAAGGAACTAATGTTCTAATGGATCGCCTGGCTGACCGGCTGGTTCTGGCAATCCCATGATCTCTGAAAATTCATCCATTAAAATGGTCATCTCTCCCCATGGGAACCAGAAGGTACACGTCCGAGGATTCCATCGCTCTGCCATTGCGTGGATCAGGTTGTCGTTGATGGTCTGCTTTCCAACTACTGACGCCAATTCTAATCCGCACTCGCTCAAATGGTCCAGGAACATTCGGGAAAAGCTTTTGAGCCAGGAATAGTACCACCGGGGAATGAAAGTTTTGGTGCTAAGGGCTCAATGTTCAGGACGACCTTGTCGCACCTCGTAGGAGATGTGACCTTCAGGAAAGATAGGATCGACTTGACTGGATGCCATCGAACTGAAACAGAAAAGACTCGGAATGAGACTTAGGAAAATGTAGGAAATTTTAAAAATTTTTGCAGGCAGGATAAAATGTAGCGGGAAATTTGAGATCCAGTAGAAAGGTAGAAGGGAACACCACCTAGAGTTTTGAAAGAAATAGGATGTTTTTAAAATCTTCCAGGGTTTGAGAAAATAAAGGAAAATGTGAGAAATATGGATATTTGAAAATATTTTGGGAAAATGTAAGAAAATAGAGGTATCATACAAACAATCACATCCTGCACAAACATTTATGCACATTCAGCATTCCCTAAAAGGCTGACCATAGATGCATTATTTTGAAAACAGCTATAGGACCCTAATCCTAACTCTAAGTTCAAATCATCTTTGTCCAATCCAGTTATGCCGATATACCCGAACCGAAATTCGAGGTACATGGCATATAATTTCAACTTCGGTTCTAAGGTAAGGTTTTCCAACATCCTTGAGCGCCTACCGATATACTTCGGACTGTGGCCCGCGGTACGTGGTAGGGGGGTGTTAACCCAAACAATTGGCCCAGTTGTGAGGCTCTGTCCCGAACTAGGGTTCTGGAATAGAGCCCAGCAACGTGAAGACCGGGTAATGATAGGTAATGGAGATTTTAAAAAATGATCACATGCAAGAAATAGAGGGCTCTAAGTCCTAGAGAGATAGACTTTTAAAAATCTTTGAAAAAGCATACATTGTTTGCATTCAGATCCTAAATTGAGGAGAGTTGTATTCAGACCTAAGTCTATGTGATCATGAAAATATCTCCTCAATCTGGTCCTACCAAACCATGCCTAAGCTATATGCAGTCAATGTCAGCTAGGTCAGAATCTAGGCTCCTAGGTTCGCATATTATCAAAAGTAAAGAGCTGACATGTTGTGAACATAATTTTGATAATTGAGCTAAGTCAAGCACAATTCTGATCAGACAAGGACAGGTCCCATCACGGTCGCCAAACCTGTTATCGTCGCAAAATTTTTCCCGTCTTCCCTTCCTTGCGGAAGAGAGAGGAAATGCTTTCGCGATTCAAACTTGACCGGATTTTGGAAATTGTTTTAAAATACTCGCCTCCGTTTTGAAAATTGCGGGAAAATCTATGGGATGGGGCTCGGCCTGTCGGTACGAGGTTCGACCATTTCTGCCGCCTTTAACAGGGGTAATCGAACCAATGACCAAAATTATGCTTGACTTAGCAAAAATTATCGAAATTATGTTTTATCCTAAATGCACAGAGAATTCAGGCATGTGCTATGAGATTTGGTAAAATATAAGTTGGAAAACTATGATGTATGCTTAGAAAATATTTGGAGTTGAAGAGCATTTCTCAAGAAAAGATGGAAATCAATCTCTCAGAAAAACTCAGACGAAGAAGGTTTGAAATCTCGAGAAAGTTTATAAAGAGTTGGAAAATCTTGAAGAAGTGAGAATCTCGAGAAAATCTTGAGAAAGTTTATAAAGACTTAGAAAAATGAGAATCTCAGGAAAATTTTGAGAAAGCTTAGAAAGACTTGGAAAACCATGAAGAAATGAGAATCTCAGGAAAATTTTAAGAAAGTTTAGAAAGATTTGGAAAACCATGAAGAAATGAGAAAAGGAAAGTACTTGTTGGGAAAACTCGGACTTTGAGAATTTTCTTAAGAAAAGGATAGAAAATTTATAAGAAAATTCGTCGGAGAAGGAAATTTAGAACTTAGGAAATTGAAATTCTAAGAATTTTATCTTTGAAATATCGGAAAATCAACTTTTTATTCTGGAGAAAGATGAAAATTCCTTTTGAAAATGGATCTTAAGAAAATAACTTTTTAAGGAAAATCACAGGAAAACTTTGATTTAGAAAATCCAACTTCGAATATCATCATAGTTTCTTGAGAAATCGACTCCATGAAATGAAAATCTTTTGAGAAAATCATGAGAAAAACGAATGATGTAGATGATTTGAATGAATGAATGCACTTTGAAAAACTTTCTGAAAAATTTGTTGAAAAAATGTGGATTAAGCCAAAGTAAATCCTTCACATATTCTGACTGTGGCCATGAATATATTCAGGGTTATATTTGAATTGATTCACAATATTTTGAAAACATTGGAAATATGAAGTGCATTTTCAAGATAGCCTAAGAGTGTAGGCTCAATGTGACTGGTAGAGAGATGATGGATCTGGGTCTCGTCCATATTCCGACTAGGGCCGTAAATATGGATTCCATCGAGTTCATCAACTCTCTAAGAGTTGGTGCACGTGCCATTCGTGTTCATCCACGGTGAATTTTGAAAATTGAGATATATGCATCATAGAATCAGGATATTACTGAAATCAGACTATATGAGATGCAACCTAATCTAAGCAGTAAAAATAAATATTATTCCAAGGTTTACATTTGATTGTTACATTGCTAACATAAAATAAAAAAAAAATGAAATGGAGCCAAGGAATCAGCATCTTCTAAATTTTCCTGCAAAATGAGAGTTAGTACAAGATAACCAAGGAAATGAACATATATATAATATATACAATGAAGAGATACATGTAGATATAGAAATACTTGAATTTATGATGAATGATATATGATAATGAAGATATATTTACAAAAAGTAAGAGAAAAGAGAAATATATGTGATAACCAATACATATTAAGGGATACATATATATATATATATATATATATATATATATATATATATATATATATATATATATATATATATATATATACAAGTATATATACATGTATATGTATATATAGA
This sequence comes from Nuphar pumila, assembly GCF_984573655.1. Lineage (NCBI taxonomy): Eukaryota > Viridiplantae > Streptophyta > Magnoliopsida > Nymphaeales > Nymphaeaceae > Nuphar > Nuphar pumila. The sequence goes on from NC_143265.1 coordinate 34,943,307, forward strand.
CATATATATACATATATACGCATAGATATAGGTAGATATACAATAGATATACATATACATAGATATATATATATATAAATAATGAGAAAATATACATATTTAATGGAAATTTCATATAATGGGTAAAATCAGAAAATATAGGTATATACAGTTTCTGTAGGTAACTTTACATAGCCATATTTCCTAAATTACAAGATATATTTCAACAAAAATGGGTATGGAGCTTCCCTATATATCAATAACGAAGCCTATAAAAGATGGTCAAGAGATCATGAACGGATATGGATATATCCGTTCATGAACATAGCCGATTATCAAACCTGGGTACCTGCAGCAGAAAGGGGACAGCATAACGTATGTTACAAATTATTCACAAGGGGTTGATGGATTTCCCCTTTCATCAGCTTAATTTCAATCAATAAGTGTATTGGTATAAGTTGATGATTTGGGACAACCAAATATAGGAACCTTGGGTGACAAGATGGACAACAGCCAGATAACGTATAGATGGTATTGAGTAAGTATTTACATGTTGCAGTATTATCATAGTAGAAGTATAAAAGCACAGTGGGTCAACTAACACAAAGTATAAAAAAGACGAAATATGATTATATATAGGAATTGATCTGATGACATGCTGATACTAGGTGGTCTACCATGATATTTTACAACAAATCTCACTTCCTAAAGCTCATGCAATGTAGGATTATAAAACCAGCTTTACTTAAGCTAAATCCAATTGCTTAGATAATAGCTGAAGTGTGGGAAGTGTACAGCATAAGTGAGGGTGGTGTAGTGGGAGACTAGGTTACTGTGCTTAGGTACATGGGTATATAGCCATGAGAAGTAGTGGTTTATGTGGTAGCTGGTGTGTAAGGCATAAGACGGTGTTGTAGGTATATTATAACACAGTAGAAGACAACCTAAATGATTCATATTTAGTGGAATATATTAGGGAAATGGATACAGCAAACTGAAAGAACTGTGCTTTTAACATGGTTTGAAAATGATTAATGAGAATATGCCTGTAAAAGAAATCTACAGCAATACAGATATCAAAGTGTTGTAGTGAACCCCTTGGTAGTGGACGAACCGGGAGGCAGTGTTCATTTTCTGCCTCTACCTCTGTCAGCAGAGAGACTGAACTTGCCTTGATAGCTTCAATATCGAAAACTCCATTTTGCTAATGGATCCGATGTTCAATTGCTAATGAAGTGCAGTTGACAGTGATTACCAATTCGATAAAACTCACATAGACTTTATATTGATTGCCAACCAAACAGCAACCACAGGTTGTGCAATTAAAGAGAATAGTGAGTAGTATTGAAATGCTATTATGCTTAACATGAAACGTTCATCAATTGGCAAATGCATCAGATGGCATTGTAGAGAAATATATGCCTAATGAAAATGCAATATGTCATGGATGACAACAACAACAAAAAAAAAATTATTGGGAGGTAATGATATAGCAAAGGGAGTATGCTTATGAGAATAGGAAACATGCTTAGACGTCAAAGCCATGTAAACTAAAAAAAAAAAAAATTGAATGGGAAAAGAGGAAATATCACACATCAAATAGGATATGGCTCACCTTGAACGAGAAACGTCGATTCCTCCTTTGGTTTTTGGCAGCTGGGAGGCTTTTCAGAGATTACTTTTTAAAGACTCAAGATTTTGATGGGGTCGTTAGACCTCCTTCTGTTGTAGACAACAGGAAGGTTGATGGGTCTTCTGCTGAGGGACTGAAGAGGGGGTAGTGACCGTATGGCTAATACTGAGGGGCTGAAGAGAAAGAGGGATCCGTTGAATCCCCTGCTGCTGGGTGATCTGCGACTAGCTTGAAGGAAAGAGGGAGCAGAAATGGCAGATCTTTCTGCTGGTGGGCTAAAAAATGGGACGGCTAGGCTGAAAAGAAGGTCTACCCGCTGGCTGGAACTTCTGCTATTGAGTGGAAGAAGATGATGCTGGTGGTGGCTTCTCCTACTGTTGGGACTGAAGAGAAGGCAGCAATCCGTTGAATCCTTGGCTGGGCTGAAGATGAATGGGAGCAGGAACACGTTGGAATGTCTGGTGGTTGAAGAAGGATGAAACGCAGATGTTGGAGATGGCTCCCCTACGGCTGGGGCTGAAGAGGATCGGATGCTCCCTCACGCTTCAAAGCTCCCTCAGCAATCCGTTGAATCCTTTTTAAAACTTTCCTTTCCCCAAAAACAAAAAAAAATGCAGCCCCCTCCTCATTCATGAGGGTCCGTTATCATTTTTTTGAATTTTTTTTCAAATCAGACTTCAATGCTGCCGTTTTCAAAAGGGCGCATCTTGTTTTTTTTTTTCGAATGTTTCATTTCATTTACCTAAGTTCTAGGTAAAAATGAAATTTATTAGTTTTTTTTTATTTTTTGGGGAAGTTCGGCTGTGCCATTTAAGGCTGCCCCCTTCTTAATTTTTTTTTTTTTTAAACAAATCAATAAAAAGAAAGTATAAAAAATGAATATTGAAATGAATGAGAGGCTTTTATGGAAATGCCACCTCAACCCACTTTTAAAATGCTTTTGAAAGTAAAGCTTTATTTTGTTTTTGTAAATCTTTTATTTTCAATTGAGGTGCCACATGTGTGTGGGCCCACTAAAAAAAATAAATAAATAAGAATTTTAAAAAGAAAAATTTGCAAATTGGTACGATCTCCGGGTGGGTCCCACTTGAGAATAAGAAACTTACCTGGGAAATTCTACTCTAAGCCAGGACTTGGAAATTCTAGTTTTTTTGTCTAGAATAGAATTTTGAAGATTTGCAGTTTGAAAATGTCTCTGAACCTAAATATAGAAATTTTGAGGCTAAAGAATGAAATTTTGGACTTTCTGCAAGGTTTAATCTCAGAAAATGACCATTTTGCCCTTCATCGCTTCTGAAGAACTGAAATGTGCCGATTGAGGGTGATGTCAAGAAGGTGAGTGAAAATTTGGGGTGTTTAAACATCCCCGCAAGGCCTCGGTGATTAATCCTCCCTTTTCACCTTAGATTTTCTATAAATATTCTTCTTTTCTTATCACCTTGTTCTATTATGATTAGATTTCTCTTCGTTCTTTTTTTTTTATGCACACACGGTAAGATCGGTCTGCATATAGCAAGACCGATCTACCAAGTGCTACAGCTACGGAATCCCCGATTCCAACACCTCATTTCTCTCTTTTATCCTTTATTTACGGTTTGTTCTGATTTTGATATACGTTGATAGTCTGGTTTTCTATATTTTCACTCTCATCGCCCATTTCTGCATGATTCTTTATTCATGAGCTATTTTTTTTATTTTATTTCATGTCCCTTTCATATTTCAAGATTTATATCGGACCCTCAATTTTCCCTGTTTTTTTTTTTTTTTTCTTTCCTTCATTTCCCTTTTTCCTTTTTTTTCTTTTGGTTTTATTAGCCATTTTTCCTGTTGGCATTGTGATTCCAGGCATTTGATTACCTGTTTTGTTTAGATCAGTATTATTTGTTTAAACAATAGATCTGGGAGTGTTCTAGCCTCAGGTCTTTGTTAAAATCCCATTCCATGGTATTAATATCTTGAGTTTCCTGCGTCTCTGATAGATAACATATACTTCATGATTTGCTTTTCTTATATTTTATAATTCATTTGTTTGAATTTTATCAGTGTGAGAAAGCTGCATATGGTTGTCTCGAGGCTTCTCTTAATGGTTTAGCATCGGCCTTACCCCGTTCAGTGTTCATTGTAAATTGTTCCTTTCATCGAGGGACTTATATAATCATCACCGTAACTGACACAACCAGCATCTTCACATTCATCGGCAAGCTGCTACGAAATGGACATAGAATTTTTTTTTCTTGTAATAGCGGGTCCGATCTGTTGCGAAACTCCATTAAGTTCCCTATGGAACTCAATAGACACTGCATGACTAGCATATCTGTGCATTGTGTCTACTCCATCTGATGTGCAATATGTTTATTATCCTCATGCTCACCATTCTTATGCATGATAGTTGTAGCATAACAGATGAACATTCAGCTTCCCTTGCACAGTAGAAGACGAGGATATTTGGAGCTGTAACCAATTGCTCTGATCACCGTGATGATCATATCAGGAATACTCCAGAATTTGTCGCAAGATTCTTGTAGTTGTCTCTAATGTTTGCGAAGTTTTGATCATTCGACTTTTTCCGGCATGTCGATGCAGGTACCTCTGGGACAGACGATACTGTAAGAGGATATTAAGGGTCTGTTTGTGTTCGAAACAAAGGGTACCCCAGCATCTGTTGTCCGGTGGTATGTACATGGTCCGAATGCTATGGCCAAGCCACATAGAACTCCAGTCTCAGAGATCGATTTACCGTAAATTAGCTTATTCCTAAAAGTGATTCATTGATCTACCTTATTGTGATAAACTAATTGCAGAACTCAAGTGGTTGGGTAAGCTTCATCTATATGAGGTTCAACTCATGAGTGGAGGTTGGTGTTGCGGGTTTGATCTTTTCATTCTCTCTTGAAAGTACAGTTAGGGAACAGGGGATTGTTAGAGATTATTTGATTCATTTTCCTGTTGCAGTAACATGATGGTCTTTATCTCTTGTGTTGTCAATATGATGATCATCTATATTCTTATGTAAGTCCCATGAATGAACAATATATTGGCTGGGAAATGTTATCGTCGCGAAATTTTTCACCCGTCTTCCCTTCCTTGCGGAAGAGAGAGAGGGGAAACGCTTTCGCGCTTCAAACTTTGACCGGATTTTGAAAATTGTTTTGAAATACTCGCCTCCATTTTTTAAAATTGCGGGAAAATCCATGGGATGGGGCTCGACCTGTCGGTACGAGGTTCGACCGTTCCTGCCGCCTTTAACAGGGGTAATCGAACCAAGGACCAAAACTATGCTTGACTTAGCGAAATTATCAAAGTTATGTTCTATCCTAAATGCACAGAGAATTCAGGCATGTGCTATGAGATTTTGGAAAATGCCAGTTGGAAAACATGATGTATGCTTAGAAAAACATTTGGAGTTGGAAAGAATCTCTCAGGAAAAAGGTCAATTTCTCAGGAAACTCAGATAAAAAAGGGGTTTTTGAAAACATGAGAAAGCTTATAAAGATGTGGAAAAATCAGAAATAGTTGAAAATCTTGGGAAAATGGAAGTGATTCTTGAGAAAAGATGAACCTTTTGAAAAGGAAAACACTTCTTAGGAAAACTTGGACTTTGAGAGTTTTCTTAGGAAAATGATGGAAAATTTATAGGAAAACTCATTGGAGAAGGAAATTCAAAACTTGGGGAATCGAAATCCTGGGAATTTTACCTTTTGAAATACTTGGAAATCGATTTTGGATCTTGAAGAAAGATTGGAAAACTCTTTTGAATATCTTAAGAAAATATCATTTTCCTGGGAAAACTGTGTAAAAACTTGTCTTTGGAAAACCGATTTTAAAAAATCCTTAGAATTTCTTGAGAAATCGATTTCTTGAGAATGAAGTTTTCTTGAGAAAATCAATGATTTTATGATGCAAATGACATAAGTGAATGAATGCACTTTGAAAAGATTTTCTAAGAGATTTGTTGGAAAAATATGCATTAAGTCAAGATAAATCCTTCACATATCCTGACTGTGGCCATGAATATGTTCAGAATTTAGTTGATTTGATGCACATGATTTTGAAAACATTGGAAATATGATGTGCATTTTTAAGATAGCCTAAGAGTGTAGGCTCAATGTGACTAGTAGAAAGATGATGGATCTGGGTCTCGTCCATATTCCGACTAGGGCCGTAAATATGGATCCCACCGAGTCCATTAACTCCCTAAGAGTTGGTGTACGTGCCATTCGTGAACATCCATAGTGCTTTTGAAATAAGATGTATGCATCACATAAGCAGGATATTGCATAAATACAAACTATATGATATGCATCATAGTCTAAGCAGGAAATTAACTCTCTTATTCCAAAATTTACATTATGACATCACTAAATAAAGGAAATAAATGGAAATTGCAGACTTCAGCTCCTTCTTTTGAATGTCCCTGCCAAACTTGAAATAAGGTTAGCTCAAATATGTGGGTTTTTCCAAGATTTTCCAATAATATTATGAAATTATTGGATTTAATTGGATATAAACCCTAATCTCATGCTTTCTTGATATTTGAAATGATGCAAATGTAGGGAATTCAATGGAAAACAGTTTGAAATTCGAAATTGGGGTCAAAATGACCAAAATACCCCTAAAATTAAAGTTACACCTTTAAAATCAGGGTTTTTTGAAGGAAAACTTGGTAAAATTGAGATTTTGAAATTCAAATTGAATCAAATGATGATGAAATGCAGTAAGAGACATGATGACATGCTGCTAAACACATTAAGACTGTAAAATCAGAATTTGACATTTTGTAATTTATCCAAAATAATGAATTTCGCTTGTTTTTCGCTTGGATCTGGGTCCTGCGGGACCCTGTTTTGGTATTATGGCTAATCCGAACCTCAAATGGATTCCAAATTGCACCAAATTCGGTATGAAGCATCTACTTACTCTGATAAATAGCCTAGAATGCTAAAAATCACGAAATGATATGATTTAAATGCTACAATTCAAAGAAAATCCTAAAATGGTGGATTTTGCCTATGGATCCGAACCAAATGCAATGCTTAATATGATAATGCAAGATTTACACCATAGAAACTTCTGATATTTTGCAGACGGCTAAAATACCCGAAATGGAACATTTTTGGTTTTTATAGCCTCGGGATTTGAGCCATGGTGAGTTCAATAACAGAGATTTAGTTCTGACAGAGGTAAAAATCACACTAATCTAATGAAAAATGCTAAAGAAATACAAAACGGCCATGGAAATTTATGAAATAATCAGAGTTATGCACGACACCTACATGAACAACTTTTATGTTTATGACTTTGGCATTTGATCAACGGAAACACAGATAAAAATATAACTATTTCTGCCTAAACTAACAGAACAGACAAATGTAGCAAAACAGGGGGCTGATAAGAAAAATCCGAAGCAGGGGCCAACGCTGTTCTAAAAATTACAGGCTTTCAGATAAAAGCAGAGGACATCTCGGCCACCACTTTCACTTTTTACAGTTTTGGATTTTGAGCAACACACAAAGAGAAATCATAGCCCTAAGTCGATCCAAGATCTCAGAGGCCCAAATTAGGCTCTGACACGTGTCCCGAACTCTCGGATTTTTTTCAGACATAAAAAAAATCAGAAAAATCTTAAAAAATCATATTAAAAACTAGATATTCTCCCGAGTTCAGAACATCTTTCAGATCGAAAATAGGATCTACCATGAGGGATATCTCGATTTTACAAGTCGGCAAATGATTTTCAAAACGTATCCCGGGTAACAAAACCCGACTTGCCATTTTGAATGTTTACCGCAGTAAACAAATTCAAATGGATCCGAATTTTTGGAAAAATTTTCGGGACACCTAAGGGCGAATTCCGTGATTTTTTTGGGATTTTTAATAAAAAATAAATGCATGAAATGACGTGTGGACTGACTGACAAAAACAGAGACCTACTGAAAATAAGCAGAATTGAAATAAAGGCTAAATTAATCCTAATTAATTCATGAAATATGCTAAATGAATGAAATAAAATGCAAATTAAATCTAGCTAACTACATGCATGTTAAAAATCATCAAGGAAGCATAACAAAACATTTTTTATATATGTCATTTTATGAGAATAGCTCAATCCATCCCTCGGATGAGCTCTTTCTTCAAACGACTCCCGATTTGGATTATAGAATCACATCAAGGGGAAAAGAAGTGCATCTTGCTTCGTTACGCAGCGTAGGAGCTCTTGAAATGGGCAGCTATCACGAGCTTCCTTCGTCCTTCGCTCTGAGCTTCGGATGGTCCACCAAAATCGACCTCTGTTGGAATTGAATTGGCCACAGCACGAGCTCTACTCCACCTTCTTCAATGCGCCAAAGGGGGCACGATTTCCACAGTTCAAAATCTGATTCTAGGAAGGCTAGGTTGGATTTTCCAAGTTCACCAGAGCTAAAAAAAAAATGATCCCCCTAGGCTGGGCATGAACCCTTGTTTTTATAAATTTTCTGAAAATTTTTGAAATTCAAACAGGCTCAATCTGAGCCCTCCATGTGGCAACATCTCAGGGGGTGCCATCTGAGGGGTTTGAAATTCGAATTTGTCTTTTGCAGGGAGCCCTCAGGTGGCGCCACCTCATGGTGGGCTACCTTTATTAAAAATAAAATAAAAAAAATAAAATAGAGCCAAGTGGAGTCCTGGAATGGTGCCACCTCAAAAGGTGTTTGACACATGTCAGGAGGACAGAGCAGTGGGCTTAGAAGGCGCCACCTCAGAGGAATTCGAATTTTGCTTTTTTTGGTGAAAGGAGATCTGGACATGTGGCAGTCCAGGATGGTTCCAAGTGTCAGCCTACTGGAGAGGTTCTTCAGATGGCGCCACCTCAGGGGGAAGTTTGAAATTCAAATGGAGGTTGGCCCTGGAGGAATGGAGGATGGACATGTGGCGCCACCTCAGGGTGGCTCCTACAATGCCATGTGGCAAGAGGGAGGAAAAGAAGGGAAGGGACATGTGGCGCCCTCATAGGCCATCTGGAAAAATCAGAGCTCTGGATTTGCGCCACCTAGGCCTTGTTTGAATTTTGAATGGTTTGCTTTTTCTGAAGAAAGCCAGGAGTGACATGTGTCTCCTACTTTTCTGAGAAAAGTAGGGAGAAGACATGTGTCCTCTACTTTTTCTGAAGGAGTGAGAAGAAGACATGTGTCACCTGCTTTTTCTGAAAGAAGCAGAAGATAACACGTGGCAGAGGGGAGAGAAGGTGGGCCAGGCCATGTGGCGCCATCTCAGACAGGATGAAAAAGGTAGGAGTTCAGGATTTGCGCCACCTATGAGGAGATTTGAAACTTTGAATTCTAGTTTTTCTGAAGAGAGCAGGAAATGACACATGGCACTTGCTTTTTCTGAGGAAATGAGAGCTTGCCACGTGTCCTCTGCAGGAGACACTCTCCAAATGGCGCCACCTCAGAGGAGACAAGCTTACTTTTTCTGGATGAGTCTAGGAGTGACATGTGTCTCCTACTTTTCTGAGAAAAGTAGGGAGAGACATGTGTCAGGCTACTTTTCTAGAAGGAGGGAGAGGTTGACACGTGTCCTCTGCAGGAGACACACTTCAAGTGGCGCCACCTCAGAGGAGACAAGCTCCACTTTTTCTAGACAGGACAACCTATGACACTTGGCATCTCCTGGTAATCTTGGATTGACACATGGCGCAGGATGGATACTGACACATGGCAGATAAAATGGGATGACATGTGGCGGCTTCTTAAGGTAGCCCCACACTGACACTTGGCATGGAAATGGGAGGAGAGAGAAATGACAAGTGGCACCAATCCAGGGGACAAGGCTCCTATATTTTTTGTTTTTTCAAAATTCAAATTTTCAAAAGAAAAGCTTGTGTGACACCACCTCAGTGTGGGTCCCACATTGCTTATTTACTAAAATAAGGATAAAATAACAAAACCTCTTTTTTGGAATTTTCATAAAATCTGGAATAATTGGTAAAATAAAAATTTTTGGAAAGAGTTGGCCCTTGTGGGGCGATTTTGTAAAAAGGAGATATTTGAAATTGTTGACAAAATGGAAAAATCTGAGATGAATTGGCTGAAATCCATATTGAAAACTATCTAGATTGTTTTCCTGAGGAAATATTTTGAAATTCAAAGTCCTGGGGATAAATGGGAAAAATTGATGATTTTGAAGACCCAGGGTTTTGAAATCAATTTTGAAAAGAGTTGAAATTCTAATCTGTATTGAAAATTTTGAAATCGAGAGTTCTGGACCTCGAAATGACATGCTGTGCTGTGCAGTGCAGTGATTTGAAATGCTCATGCAATGATATGCAATGTCATGTCTTATGAAATGCAATCTTGAATCAAGACTTGGAGATGTCTGTCTCCTGTCAGGAATAAAATTTTGAACATCTGAGTTAAAATTAGAGAAATTTTGAGAGTTGCAGATGAAATTTGGACTTTTGCAAGGTCCGGCTCAGAAAATGACCATTTTGCCCTCCAGCGATTTCAGAGGTTGAATGGGGATGTTTGGTGGAGATGTAGGGGAGGTGAGTGAAAATTTGGGGTGTTTACAGATGCCCCTCTTTGCTACTAAGCCGGCGTGTGGCCGAGCTTAGTGGCAAAGAAAAACACACCAAATTTGGGCTATATATAAAAAAAATGCCCCAGTTAGAAGGATCTGACTAGGTATGAAGAAATTAGCCCGAGGAAGATGGTAGATATGAAGCGAAGAATGGAGAGGAAAGATTTGCTTTGTGAGAGCAAAGTTCAGGTTTTATGCCCTTACCCTGGATGGGACAGAAAATGCTTCGTATGGAACGAAGCTCAGATTTGACCCTTTAACCTGATTGGGGGATGGAATATCTCATTGAAATGAGACTCAGGTTTGTACCCTTAACCTGATCGGGCGGAAAATGGAATACCTCTTTGATTGAGGCTCCGGTTTGTACCCTTATCCTGATCGGGCGGAAAACAAAATACCTCGTTGGTTGAGGCTTAGGTTTGTACCCTTATCCTGATCGGGCGGAAAATGGAATACCTCTTTGAATGAGGCTCAGGTTTGTACCCTTATCCTGATCGGGTGGAAAATGAAATACCTCATTGGTTGAGGCTCAGGTTTGTACCCTTATCCTGATCGGGCGAAAAATAAAATACCTCTTTGAATGAGGCTCAGGTTTGTACCCTTATCCTGATCGGGCGGAAAATGAAATACCTCTTTGATTGAGGCTCAGGTTTGTACCCTTATCCTGATCGGGCGGAAAATGGAATACCTCTTTGGTTGAGGCTCAGGTTTGTACCCTTATCCTGATCGGGCGGAAAATGGAATACCTCTTTGAATGAGGCTCAGGTTTGTACCCTTATCCTGATCGGGTGGAAAATGAAATACCTCTTTGAATGAGGCTCAGGTTTGTACCCTTATCCTGATCGGGTGGAAAATGAAATACCTCATTGGTTGAGGCTCAGGTTTGTACCCTTATCCTGATCGGGCGGAAAATGAAATACCTCTTTGAATGAGGCTCAGGTTTGTACCCTTATCCTGATCGGGCCGAAAATGAAATGGAATCCTCGAAGGAAGAGACCATGATGGAACCTTCGGATTTTGCACAGTAAATCCGACAGGGGTTTTGCAAAAGGAAGGAAAATGGGGTCCCTAAAGCTTGAAAAGGGATTGATTTTGAGCGTCTCATTGCTGAGACTAAAATCAGCTTTTGAAATTGCCTTTTGCGAGAAAATGATTGGTGGTTCGACCTCGAACCGAAATGGGACTGTCTATGGTGGGACAGTGGGGACACAGGGAAGTGTGCAATCTGAGAGTTCATGCTCTCAAAGAAGGGAAGGAATCAAGTCCTTAGGAGGGATTTAAAATTGGTGTCAGGATGTATCAAAAATGGACATCAAGCTCTCACTTCACGTCAAGATAGCTAGAAAATATTGTCAACATGTTGGGAATTTTGTTGTTGATTCAAAGTTTTTGAAAATGTTGCACATTGTTGCAAAGATATTCTTTCTTTTCTACCCAAAGCATTACCTCCACACAAGGTTCACTTTGTAGAATCGAGACTTGAAAACCCAAATTGTTTACAATTGACCTTTTTCAAGGAAGTTATCAATTTCCTTGATATGAGTAGGAAAGAAAATTTGATGTTATGAAAGCAATTGATGAAAGAGTATTGATAATAGAATTTCACAAATTTAAAGAGGATTCTTGATAAATTTGGCAGTTTGATATCTTGAGGGCTTCTCTCATGATAATCTTTCTGCACTCTTTTGGCTCTCTGGGTTTTTTGCTACATTTTCCTTTATTTTGGAGATGTTCTGACTTTTTCTCTCTTTCTTTTTCCTCTCTTTCTCTCTTTTGGGAAGGGTACGTCACAAACTCCTTCAACTTGGAGATGTTTCGATCCTTCTTGGACGATGGGTTTGGAGATCTTTGGTTGATAGCTGAAATTAAATATCTTTTAGGGATTGTCGAGAGGTTCATCGCATCTGCCTTCATCTCGACAGTGCTTTGGACTTTCCCTGGAAGGATCCGTCACAAACTCCGTCATCTTGGAGATGTTTCGAATCTTCTTTGGCCCCGGGGGTCTACTCGCCTAATTCGCCTTCATCTTGACGACAGGTGAGAGATCCCTTTTGCGGATATTTAATTGCGGCTTAGGTGATTTTGAGGAAACGGGGCTTGGGTAAATGCTCTCTTTTCTAGCGCTCAGGATATTTTCACTGCCTTGTCTTTACAAGAATAATCCTTAAAGTTGTGCCATAACTGCGATCAATATCAATCATCTATGACTTTTTAATAACATTGAATCTTCTTTTCTGGCCATATCGAGGACTTATCCTTCCTCCTTTTGGTTGGCCAATAGTAAGAATTTGGAGTTTGAATCCCTTTTCGCAAAAGCTTCACTCTTTTGGAAGTGATGCTGAAGGTAAATTGAGATAGAGATTAGTGCAATAAAAGATTCTGAAATCAACAATTGATTGACAAATTTGACAAAATTTTCTTGAAATCCTTGGTGAAAGTGAGTATTTGAAATCCGGCTCAATACATCCGTGACGAAAATTCTCCTCTCTTTTTCCCCAAAAAGAGAGACTCAGGCTTAGCCCTTACCTGAATGGGAAATGAGAAATACTCCTCTCTTCCCTAAAGAGGAGGTGTTTGCAAAACGAACTTTCGAAGAGAAATTGAGCTTTCGTCAAAGCTCCCTAATATTAGGCTTCTCTTATGGAAAGGGGGCCGATAATAGTGAGGTCTGAAAATTGGGTCATGAAAGGAACGAGTCCATCATACTCTCCCTGCAAAGAGGGTCTTTCATGACGAAAAATGGCCTAGTATGAAATTGGGGGGGGGGTCACAAGAAAAGCGAGTCTCCGTCGAGCCTCTCCCTTAAAAAGGGTTTCTTGTGTGAAATTGGAAATTGTTTTGCAAACGGTTCACAAAGACGCGAGTCCCTTCAAACTCTCCCTGAAAAGGGGCTAAGTGAACGAATTGGATAGCATGCGAAAAGAACGAGCTCCCTCGAACTCTCCCTAAAAGGGTCTCTCGCAAGAGAAAATGATTGAAATTGGATATTGAGATTGATTGACCCAAAGGTCAAAATGGAAAATTGGAAAATTGGTTGCTGGAAATTGAATGACCCGAAGGTCGAAATTGGATGACCTGATGGTCGGAATTGAGAATTGATTTGACCACAAAGGTCGAAATTGAGAATTGGTTGACCGAAAGGTCGAAATTGTGTGACCTGAAGGTCGAAATTGAGAATTGAGTGACCTAAAGGTCGAAATTGAGAAATGAAGGTCAAAGATTGGAAATTGATTTACCCGAAGGTCGAAATTTGGAAATTGATTGACCCGAAGGTCGAAAATTGGAAATTGAAGGTCGAGAATTGGAAATTGATAGACCCGAAGGTCGAGAATTGGAAATTGATTGACCCGAAGGTCGAAAATTGGAAATTGAAGGTCGAGAATTGGAAATTGATAGACCCGAAGGTCGAGAATTGGAAATTGATTGACCCGAAGGTCGAAATTGAGATTCGTAATTGAAATTGAGAATTGAAAATTGGGTGACCCAGAGGTCGAAATTGAAGAATTGCCTGATTTGAAGAATTAAATTGGAATTTGGAGAGCAAAATATCAAATTTGAGCAATTGACAGACCCTGATGATTGAAATGACTTGGATCAATAAAAGAGAATGATGAGTTCGAGTCAGAGCTCGAATAAAATATAGAGATCACGAGTCGGAACCCGAATCAACAGAGGAAAATGGAAGGCTCGAATCAGAGCTCAAATAAGATAATGAGATCACGAGTCGGAACCCGGATCAACAAAGGAAAATGAAGGACTCAAATTAGAGCTTGGATAAGATAAAGAGATCTCGAGTCGGAACCCGGATCAACAAAAGAAAATGAAGAACTCGATTCAGGGTTCGAGTAAGGTAATGAGATCACGAGTCGGAACCCGGATCAACAAAAGAGAATGACAAGCTCGAAGAGATCTCGAGTCGGAACCCGGATCAACAAAGGAAAATGATTTGTTCGAGTCAAGGCTCGAATAAAGTAGAGAGATCACGAGTCGAAACCCGGATCAACAAAGGAAAATGATTTGTTCGAGTCAAGGCTCGAGTAAAGTAGGGAGATCACGAGTCAGAACCCGGATCAACAAAGGAAAATGATTGGTTCGAGTCAAGGCTCGAATAAAGTAGAGAGATCACGAGTCGGAACCCGGATCAACAAAGGAAAATGATTTGTTCGAGTCAAGGCTCGAGTAAAGTAGAGAGATCACGAGTCGGAACCCGGATCAACAAAGGAAAATGATTTGTTCGAGTCAAGGCTCGAGTAAAGTAGAGAGATCACGAGTCGGAACCCGGATCAACAAAGGAAAATGATTTGAATAAAAACCCGAGTCGGAACTCGGTTTTCCAAAAAATTGAAAATGTGCCAGCTTGAATGCTGGATTTTGAAATAATACCAGTTCGAGTGCTGGGTTTTGGTTCAGTATTGGCGATGATCTTTGGATCATTAGGAATTGTGATGGGACTGTTTGTTGAGATCCCAATACCGACCGGATTGTTATTAATGCAATTGAATGCAAATGAATATGAGTTGATGCATATGAATGCACAAGTGCATGAAATAAGGAATTTGTTTATCCTGCCTGCATATAGAACAAAATTTTAAAATGCCCCAGTGTAACTGGGAAAGAAAGTTGGATCATTATTTGAAGGAAACAGGAAGGATTACAAGAGAAGGATAAATGTTTCAAGTATAAAACTTTTTCAAGTGTCGAGCATTAATAGGATCTGGCAATTCTACTCCATCGGCATTGATGAGCCGATATGAGTTGCGGGGTAATGCTTCTTTGACAACATAGGGACCTTCCCAAATTGGCGACCATTTGCCGCCAGGACGATGCTTGAGATAAGCTGTGGATCGAAGTACTAAATCATTGACTTTGAATCTTCTTTCGATGATAGACTTCGCATATTGCCTGGCTACTCTCTGGCGATAGGATTGAGCATGCTCTGCTGCTTTTAGCATTCTCTCGTCGAGTGAGTCTAGCTGCACTAGTCGCTGCTGCTGGTATTGATCAAGAGGTAATTGCAGAAGTGAAGCAAATTTCAAAGCGGGCTTCTGAACATGTAGCGGCAATACTACTTCTGTTCCATAGACCAGTTCTGATGGGGTAGCATTCGTTGGAGTTCGAATAGTGGTCCGGTAGGCCCATAGTGCATCGTGGATCTTCTCATGCCAGTCACGGCCTGTTTCCACAGTTCGCTCCAGGATACAAATTAAAATCTTGTTGGTGGCCTCTGCCTGACCATTCCCTTGAGGATAATATGGAGCAGAAAAATGGTGATAGATCTTGAATTTTGAGCAGAATGTCTTCATCTTTTCATTCTTGAAATGACTGCCATTGTCTGACACAATGTCATGTGGGATGCCGAAACGGCAAAGGATGTTCTTGTGAATAAAAGAGACCACATGTCGGCCTTCTACTGTGCGAAGAGTGATAGCTTCTACCCACTTGGTGAAATATTCTGTTGCGGCAAGGAAGTATTTGTGGCCATTTGAAGCTGAAGGAGTGATGGGACCTACAACATCGAAGGCCCACATGGAGAACGGCCATGGAGAAACAACGGATTGTAGATATGTTGCCGGAGCATGAATAGAAGGTGCATGTATCTGACATTGCACACACTTCTTCACATAATGATAACAGTCTTGTTGCATAGTCTTCCAGTAGTACCTTGCTCTTATGATTTGCTTGACAAGGGTTTGGTAGCCGACGTGGCCGCCACAAATGCCTTCATGTGCTTCTCGCACGACTTCTTTGGCTTCGTCTTCATCTAAACATCTGGAATACTCTGAACTGAATCCACAACGATAGAGGACATTGGCCAAAATAAAGTATCGAGTAGACATACGCTGGACTGCTCGCTGCTCTTTCTTTGAGAGTTCTGGAGGAAATTCACCAGTTTCTATGAAAGTTTTGATGTTGTAATACCAAGGCTTCTTCTTTTGCTCAGCCTGGTTTACCTGTTCCGCTGGAATGAAAGCAGGTTGATCAAGTCTGCCAATTTCAAAAGAGCGACAAGATTCTCCATTCTTGAATGCCATAATGGAGCCTAAACTGGCTAGGCTATCGACCACTTGATTAAAATCTCTCTTGATGTGAAATAACTGAAATTCTTCGAACTTGCTGACGAGAGCTGAAACAATTTTCTGATAGGGAAATAACTTCTGATCTTTGACTTGTCATTCGGCTCGAACTTGATTGACAACAAGTAGTGAGTCACCGTAGGCATGCACTCTCTTAACATTGAAGTCTAGTAGAATCCTTAGACCTTGAATTAGGGCTTCGTATTCAGCCATATTGTGAGTGCATTGAAAGTCTAACTTGAGAGAAAATGGAATCATCTCCTTCTCAGGAGTGATTAATAAAATTCCGATGCCTATTCCGGCCATGTTCTTGGAACCATCGAAAAATAAATTCCAGATTGGAAATTGCTGGATATTGCAAATTTGCTCATCAGGGAAGTCATCTTCGGCTTTCACTTCTTCGGTCAGAGGAAAATCCGCCAATTGATCTGCAATTGCTTGGCCTTTGATTGATTGTTGCGAGACGTATTCTAAGTCATACTGCATCAGTAAGACTTGCCATTTGGCGACACGTCCGCTGAGGAAAGGTTGTTCTAAGATATACTTGAGGGGTTTGAGTTTAGACAAAATTTTGACTTCTGATGCCAACAGGTAGTGTCTTAGCTTCTGACACATCCATACCAGAGCTAGGCAGGTCTTCTCTATTTGAGAGTATCTCTTTTCATAATCTATGAAAGTCTTACTCACGTAATAAATGGCGTGCTCTATCAGGCTGCCTTCTTTGTATTGTGCCAAGAATCCACCGCATGCGACTTGATTAACTGAGATGTATAATAAAAGAGGTTTTCCCAATTCTGGCGGCTTCAGGATGGGAGGATTGAGAAGATACTTCTTGATTCTATCGAACGATTGCTGGCATTCTGGTCCCCATTCGAACTTAACTCCTTTTCTGAGTAAGTGGTTGAAGGGCTCACATCTCATTGCCAAATTGGAAATGAATCGCCGGATTGACTGCATACGTCCTTGAAGGCTACGTAGTTCTTTGAGATTCTTCGGGGGTGGCATATCAATGATAGCCTTTGCTTTGGCTGGGTCAACTTCAATTCCCCTTTTGCTAACCAGAAAACCCAACAATTTGCCTGATTCGACTCCAAAGACACATTTTTGCGGGTTAAGCCTTAACTTGTAAAGAATGAGTCTCTTAAAGACTTGATCAAGGGCTTCGAGGTGATCTTCTCCCTCTTTAGATTTCACGAGAATATCATCAACATACGCATCCATGATTTTGCGCATTTGATCATGAAAGATAACAGCCATTGCCCGTTGATATGTTGCTCCAGCATTCTTGAGCCCAAAAGGCATGACTGTATAGCAAAAAGTGCCCCAAGGCGTGGTGAAAGAAGTTTTGGATTGGTCGCGGGCGGCCAACTTGATCTGATTGTAGCCGGAATATCCGTCCATGCAAGAGAACATGGCATGTCCTGCCGTGCTATCGACTAGAGGATCGATGCTTGGAAGTGGATAGTCATCCTTCGGAGTTGCCTTATTGAGGTCTCTGAAGTCTATGCAGATCCTTACTTTGCCACTTTTCTTTGGGACGACGACGATATTGGCTAACCAATCTGGGTAGTCAATAGCTCGAATAAATCCTGCTTTGAGCAGATCTTCAAGTCCTTCTTTGACTTGTTGTTCTATTCTGGGATCCATTTTTCTCAGCTTCTGCTTGACTAGCTTAGCATCCGGCTTTAAGACAAGACGGTGTTCGACTAATTTGGGGTCTAAGCCCGGCATGTCTTCATATGTCCATGCGAACACTTCTTCATGCCGCTTGAGAAAATCTGTAAGCCTTTTCTTTTCTTCTAAACTCAGACTGGTTCCGATCTGGAGGATTTTTGGATCTTCCTCTGAACCGATATTGACACCTTCAGTTGGATCTTGTACTAGAGGAGATGGTTCATCCTGCTTCTGAACTGCGGCGAACTCCGGTAATTCCTGAAGGGACTGATCGTATTTAGCACAATCATCTGACTGTTTTGCAATCTTATCATTTCTGGTGCTTGCTTTGATACTGTGAATTGCTGTCGACTTCTGAAAGGCTTGGGGATTGAGAACGAGCTTCTTGATTGTCCGAGAAGTCATTCTGAAATTTTGGAGAGAAAAAAAATCTGGTTCAGGCAAATCGGCCTATAGTAAGACAAGCAATCATTTGAAGAGAACCATGCATAAAATGGCATTGAATTGTAAAATGATGAGACGGACAGAAAGGGAGTAGATGGCATCCGGATAGACAAAGAAACTTGGAATTTTATTGATTGAATTGATCAATGACATTGGTAAAATGAGACACTTATTTGGAAAAGAATAGAAGGAAAATAACAAATGGTCTTTATTGTGCTCCTTTGACAAAAACAGTCTTCCTTGATGAGCTTCCTCCGGAGAACCCTAGTCCTGCTCTGTGGGGACGATGTTTCTGGATCATTGGCTCGATGCGGCCATCTTTGTTCTTGCCGAGTCCCTTGAAGGGTTGATAACCATGCTTCAGGAGTAAATCGAATCCCTTTCTTGACTTCATGAATTGAGGAAACAAGGGATGATCCTTAATGGTGTTGTAGTCGATTCGACCTCCAACCTTGAAGAATTGAGGACCTTTCCATCGTGTCGTGGCTACTGTGTGCAGAGATGGCTCTGATGGTGCCTGAAGTATTTCTCGATTCTCCCCGAGATTGATCTCTTCGCTTTCCCTGATGCTGGGAATATCTGCATTGAATGATGGCCGAGGAATCATGGGCTGCGGGAGCCTTTCTTCTGGGTCTTCTCCCAATATTGTGGTAATCATTCCACCTTTTGACCACTTCACACATTGATGGAGGGTAGAAGGCACTGCATTAGCGTTGTGAATCCATGTCCTTCCAAGCAGCAAGTTGTAGGTTGGTGGTACATTAACCACGTGGAAAAGGACGGAGTGCACCGAATAGTTGATGAACACCTCCAGGAATATCTTGCCCTTGGCCGTTTGACCATGATTGTCAAACCCATAGATAGTGATGGGATCTGGAATGTATTCCTTGTCCTTGATCCCTAATGCCTTTGCGGTCATTTCGGGACATATGTTGAGGCTACTGCCTCCATCGACCAGCACATGGGGAACTGTCATTCCTCTGACTCGAACGACAATGTATAAGGCATTATTATGAAAGGAATGAGGCTTTGGAAGGTCCTCATCTGAGAAGGTGATTGGCGCATTGGTCATGGCAGAGTTCACAATCTGTGCCATGTCTTCAGGAGTGGTACTGGGCTTAACTTTGATTTTCCTGAGCAGATCATCCAGTACTTGTCGGTGCTTGTTAGAATTCTTGGCCAAGTCAAGGATGGAGACATTGGATAAAGCAGTCAGAGGCTTCTGACTTGAATTCTCTGGCCTTGGTCTAACGATTTGCTTGAAGAAGTCAGGAGTTCCTTTTGATTTGGGAACTGACTTCACAGGTGCTTTCGCAACTTTCATTTTATCGAATGCTGAAATTAAGTCCATCTTCTTAGAATCTGGAGCTGCTTGTCGTAGCACCGTCACCTGATGCTGAACTTGGAGATCTTGCGCAGAACATGGCTTGATATGTTCATGCGGTAGAAAGGGTTGTGCAGACACTACTGCTGTGGTGTGTGAAGGGAAGGGGTGATTGAGAATGTCCATTTTCTCTTCTTCTTCTCCTTCTACCAATAGATTCTTTTCAATGAGATCTTGCACGATGTTTTTGAGAACAAAGCAGTTCTCGGTGTTGTGTCCCACTGTCCTGTGGAACTTGCAGAACTGATCTTTCCATTTTCCCATGGGCACAAGGGGATCGGCCAATCTGGGCAATTTGACCATCTCTTTCGATAGCATGTACTCGAGCACATCCTCGAGTGATTGGTCAAGAGGAGTAAACTTTCTGTCGTAACTCCATCCTTCATGTTTGGTCTTCTCACGCAGTTTTGGCCCTTGATCCTGCTGAGGAGGCTTGCTGAACTGAGGAGCAGGCTTTGCTTTCTGATCCTTGTTGTTCGAACTGCCTGAGCTGTAGCAGTAATCTTTCTTCTGCCCTTTGTGCTGATTACGGCCTTTGTTGTTGTTGTTAGCAGAATAAGTGAAGTGAGCTTTCTTTTTCTGCTCACCATGGGAGTTGCTCTTGGAAAAGGTGAAGCCTTCATAGACTCCATTTTCCACACTTAGCTTGAGCCATTCAGCTCGTTCAGTCAACTCAATGAAGGTCCTGGACGGTGCTGTGGAGATTAATCCTCTTAACGGCTGCGAGAAATTGTTGAGGATTAAGGACAATGCATGCCTTTCCGAGATAGGATCTCTCATCTTATTACAGGCTGATCTTCATCTATGAATGAAGTCCCATGCTTTTTTATTCTTATTCTGCCTTAAATTGCAGAGATGACTCAGTGTAGGCAGCGCTTTCGTGTTGAACAAGAAGCGTTCAATAAAGAGATTCACAACTTTGTCGAACTCCTTGAGCTCGATGGGGTTGATATGCTCAACATACCATTTGGCTGCAACTCCTTCCAAGCTGCGGGGGAAGCATAGAAACAATGCACGGTTATCCCTCTTAAACCGAGAGCATTCAGCAAAGAAAGTGGCAAGGTGCGCTTTTGGGTCGCCAGAACCATCGAATTTGATGAATTTACGGGGAAGATTCTCCAGATCATCATCCCCTTCTAAGTCATCATAGAAATCCTCACTGCTGAAGACTTTCTTGCCCTTGTCGCGGGCTTGCAGATCTTTGACAACTCGGGCCATTTCTTTAAACTGCGCTTGCAAAGGCTCTTCTTTATCTCTGCTCTTTGATCTGCGGCTTTTACTTTGGCCACGCTTCTGAAATGCCGGAGGCACCTCATATTCTTCATCTGTGTTTTCAGTTGAGTCTGATTCATCTGAAATCTCTTCTGGCTGGATCTGCTTCTTGGGAGCCTTCTTACTCCTACGACCATGAAACTTTTCTCTGAATGGATTCCTTTCTGAGCTGGTCCCGGGCTGCTCATTCATCATCTTATTCATCATTTTTTTGAACATGGCATACATTTGAGGGTCTATGCCGTCATCTTCTTGCTGTTGCTCTTGACTCTTCTCGGATCGAGGGGAACCCATTTCTTCTTCCGAGGCTGATGAGTACTGGGATGCCGTGGTTCTTTTGCCCGATCTTGTCTTAACCATCAAATGATATGGATGCTCTCTGCAGGGCAAAGACCTGATTAGATTTTGAAGGAATTAGCTTTTGGGAGAAATATTTGCTGAAAATATGGTAGACAATTTGGAAAAGATGTCTCATTACTAGGGACTGAGTCATCGTGGAAATCACGACAATTGTGTTGCCATTCCTTCTGCAAAAGAAATAAACAACGAAAATATGCCTTGTTACCTAGGCGAGGTTGTCAAACCACAATGGAAGGAAAGAGAATTTTATTAAAATGAGAAGAATAAGATTTTATTGATCTTGACAAAGAGGTGGGGGACAAACAATTTGCCACCATTCACGATAGTCGGCAGACACTCTAGGACCTGGAAAGATTTTAAGATAGACAAAGGAATCCCAGCCGTAGCGGGCAGAATGATATGCCCCGGACCATTGTGCGGAGGTGAGATCGAACTCTGCCATAGCTCCTGATAACAGTTGGGCTTCAACGTACTGTTGCCTTTGAGAGAACTGCCGAACACATCTCTCTGGTTGATAATAAGTGCAGAAGAATGGTCCTAGCAACTTGAACCGCTTGCCATAAGCGTAGGTATATCTGGGAGGAGATATTTGCCGATTAAAATAGTCCCAAACAACGTCATCCTCTTGAATGTTGTTGATCATAGACCGATACTGCGCCACTGGAAGGAGTTCTTGACCATTGTATCTGAAAGAGCTTGCTCGGGCTGGAACGTGTTGGAAAAACCAGGACTGAAGTGCGTAGATGCATCCTTCAACTAAAATGGACTCTCCAAGTGAGGATCGAGTCAGACCTCAATATAGGAAGGCGAGCGCTGCCATGGCTATGGAGAGGCGATTGGTTTGCCGACTTCCCCATCTCCTCATAAGCTGGATTATCCTGATGTCCATGTAGTTCTGTCCATCTGGGAAAAGGGACAGTCCTACAGTGCATAGAACCATTGCATTCCGAATCTTTTCTTTGGCTGTTCTTGAAAGCGAGCTGACTTCAACGAAGGTCCCGTACTGGCGGTACAACTCAAGTAGGTCAACATATTCATCTCCTTCTAACTGGATCAGGGGCCAAGATCGGTGGCCTGTCATACGAGCTAAGGAGTCTCGGGGGTCCAAACCCTTGACATTGATAAGGAATTGATGCTCTAATGGGTCGCTTGGTCGACCAGCTGGTTCTGGCAACCCCATGATTTCTGAAAATTCATCCATTAAAACAGTCATTTCTCCCCATGGGAACCAGAAGGTACATGTTCGAGGATTCCATCGCTCCGCCATTGCATGGATCAGGTTGCCATTGATGGTCTGCTTTCCGACTGCCGACGCCAGTTCTAATCCGCACTCGCTCAAATGGTCTGGGAACATTCGGGAAAAGCTCTTTAGCCAGGAATAGTACCACCGGGGAATGAAAGTTCCGGTGCTAAGGGCTCGATGTTCAGGACGACCTTGTCGCACCTCGAAGGAGATGTGACCTTCAGGAAAGATAGGATCGACTTGACGGGATGCCATCGAACTGAAAACAGAGAAAGACTCAGAATGAGACTTAGGAAAATGTGAGAAATTTTGAAAAAATTTTGCAGGCAGGATGAAAATGCAGCTAGAAATTCGAGATCCAGTAGAAAGGTAGAATGAAAAATCGCCTGGAGTTTTGAAAGAAATTGAATATTTGTGGAAATCATCCAGGGTTTGAGAAAACATATTGTGGAAAATAGGGATATTTCGAAAAAGACCTAATGAGTTAAAAAAACATTGGGAAATATAAAGAATTGAGAAAATCATACAATCACATCCTGCACAAACATTTATGCACATTCAGCACTCCCTAAAAGGCTGACTCTAGATGCATCATTTTGAAAACAGCAGTAGGACCTTAATCCTAACTCTAAGTTCAGATCATCTTTGTCCAATCCAGTTATGCCGATATACTCGAATCGAA
The DNA here is from genome assembly GCF_984573655.1 of Nuphar pumila. Taxonomy (NCBI): domain Eukaryota; kingdom Viridiplantae; phylum Streptophyta; class Magnoliopsida; order Nymphaeales; family Nymphaeaceae; genus Nuphar; species Nuphar pumila. Next base: position 34,966,608 of record NC_143265.1, read on the forward strand.
ATCCGAGGTACGTGGCATAGAATTTCAACTCCGGTTCTAAGGTAAGGTTTTCCAACATCCTTGAGCGCCTACCGATATACTTCGGACTGTGGCCCGCGGTACGTGGTAGGGGGGTGTTAACCCAAATAGTTGGCCCAGTTGTGAGGCTCTGTCCCGAACTAGGGTTCTGGAAGAGAGCCCAGCAACGTGAAGACCGGGTAATAATAGGTAAAGGAGATTTTGAAAAATGATCACATGCAAGAAATAGAGGGCTCTAAATCCTAGAGAGATAGACTTTTGAAAACTTTGAAGAAGCATACATTGTTTGCATTCAGATCCTAAATTGAGGAGAGTTGTATTTAGACCTAAGTCTATGTGAGCATGAAAATTTCTCCTCAATATGGTCCTACCAAACCATGCCTAAGCTATATGCAATCAATGTCAGCTAGGTCAGAATCTAGGCTCCTAGGCTCACATGATAGAAAGTAAAGAGCTGACATTTTGTGAACATAATTTTGATAATTGAACTAAGCCAAGCATAATTTAGGTCAGACAAGGACAGGTCCCATCACGGTCGCCAAACCTGTTATCGTCGCGAAATTTTTCCCTCGTCTTCCCTTCCTTGCGGAAGAGAGAGAGGGGAAACGCTTTCGCGCTTCAAACTTTGACCAGATTTTGGAAATTGTTTTGAAATACTCGCCTCCGTTTTTTAAAATTGCGGGAAAATCCATGGGATGGGGCTCGACCTGTCGGTACGAGGTTCGACCGTTCCTGCCGCCTTTAACAGGGGTAATCGAACCAAGGACCAAAACTATGCTTGACTTAGCGAAATTATCAAAGTTATGTTCTATTCTAAATGCACAGAGAATTCAGGCATGTGCTATGAGATTTTGGAAAATGCCAGTTGGAAAACATGATGTATGCTTAGAAAAACATTTGGAGTTGGAAAGAATCTCTCAGGAAAAAGGTCAATTTCTCAGGAAACTCAGATAAAAAAGGGGTTTTTGAAAACATGAGAAAGCTTATAAAGATGTGAAAAAATCAGAAATAGTTGAAAATCTTGGGAAAATGGAAGTGATTCTTGAGAAAAGATGAACCTTTTGAAAAGGGAAACACTTCTTAGGAAAACTTGGACTTTGAGAGTTTTCTTAGGAAAATGATGGAAAATTTATAGGAAAACTCATTGGAGAAGGAAATTCAAAACTTGGGGAATCGAAATCCTGTGAATTTTACCTTTTGAAATACTTGGAAATCGATTTTGGATCTTGAAGAAAGATTGGAAAACTCTTTTGAATATCTTAAGAAAATATCATTTTCCTGGGAAAACTGTGGAAAAACTTGTCTTTAGAAAACCGATTTTGAAAAATCCTTAGAATTTCTTGAGAAATCGATTTCTTGAGAATGAAGTTTTCTTGAGAAAATCTTGAGAAAATCAATGATTTTATGATGCAAATGACATAAGTGAATGAATGCACTTTGAAAAGATTTTCTAAGAGATTTATTGGAAAAATATGCATTAAGTCAAGATAAATCCTTCACATATCCTGACTGTGGCCATGAATATGTTCAGAATTTAGTTGATTTGATGCACATGATTTTGAAAACATTGGAAATATGATGTGCATTTTTAAGATAGCCTAAGAGTGTAGGCTCAATGTGACTAGTAGAAAGATGATGGATCTGGGTCTCGTCCATATTCCGACTAGGGCCGTAAATATGGATCCCACCGAGTCCATCAACTCCCTAAGAGTTGGTGTACGTGCCATTCGTGAACATCCATAGTGCTTTTGAAATAAGATGTATGCATCACATAAGCAGGATATTGCATAAATACAAACTATATGATATGCATCCTAGTCTAAGCAGGAAATTAACTCTCTTATTCCAAAATTTACATTATTACATCACTAAATAAAGGAAATAAATGGAAATTGCAGACTTCAGCTCCTTCTTTTGAATGTCCCTGCCAAACTTGAAATAAGGTTAGCTCAAATATGTGGGTTTTTCCAAGATTTTCCAATAATATTATGAAATTATTGGATTTAATTGGATATAAACCCTAATCTCATGCTTTCTTAATATTTGAAATGATGCAAATACAGGGAATTCAATGGAAAATAGTTTGAAATTCGAACTTGGGATCAAAATGACCAAAATACCCCTAAAATTAAAGTTACACCTTTAAAATCAGGGTTTTTTGAAGGAAAACTTGGTAAAATTGAGATTTTGAAATTCAAATTGAATCAAATGATGATGAAATGCAGTAAGAGACATGATGACATTCTGCTAAACACATTAAAACTGTAAAATCAGAATTTGACTTTTTGTAATTTATCCAAAATAACGAATTTCGCTTGTTTTTCGCTTGGATCTGGGTCCTGCGGGACCCTGTTTTGGTATTATGGCTAATCCGAACCTCAAATGGATTCCAAATTGCACCAAATTCGGTATGAAGCATCTACTTACTCTGATAAACAGCCTAGAATACTAAAAATTACGAAATGATATGATTTAAATGCTACAATTCAAAGAAAGTCCTAAAATGGTGGATTTTGCCTATGGATCCGAACCAAATGCAATGCTTAATATGATAATGCAAGATTTACACCATGGAAACTTCTGATATTTTGCAGACTGATAAAAGACCCGAAATGGAACATTTTTGGTTTTTATAGCCTCAGGATTTGAGCCATGGTGAGTTCAATAATAGAGATTTAGTTCTGACAGAGGTAAAAATCACACTAATCTGAAGAAAAATGATAAAGAAATACAAAACGGCCATGTAAATTTATGAACTTAATCAGAGTTATGAACGACACTTACATGAACAACTTTTATGTTTATGACTTCGACATTTGATCAACGGAAACACAGATAAAAATATAACTATTTCTGCCTAAACTAACAGAACAGACAAATGTAGCAAAACAGGGGGCTGACAAGAAAAATTCGAAGCATGGGTCAACACTGTTCTAAAAATTACAGGCTTTCCGATGCAAACATAGGACATCTCGGACACCACTTTCATTTTTTACAGTTTTGGATTTGAAGCAACACACAAAGATAAACCATAGCCCTAAGTCGATCCAAGATCTCAGAGGCCCAAATTAGGCTCTGACACGTGTCCCGAAGTCTCGGATTTTTGTCAGACATAAACAAAATCAGAAAAATCTACAAAAATCATATTAAAAACTAGACATTCTCTCGAGTTCATAACATCTTTAGGATCGAAAATCGGATCTCCCATGAGGGATATCTCGATTTTACAAGTCAGCAAATGATTTTCAAAACGTATCCCGGGTAACAAAACCCGACTTGCCATTTTGAATGTCTACCGCAGTAAACAAATTCAAATGGCTCCGAATTTTTGGCAAACTTTTAGGGACACCTAAGGGCGCATTCCGTGATTTTTTTGGGATTTTTAATAAAAAATAAATGCATGAAATGACGTGTGGACTGACTGACAAAAACAGAGACCTACTGAAAATAAGCAGAATTGAAATAAAGGCTAAATTAATCCTAATTAATTCATGAAATATGCTAAATGAATGAAATAAAATGCAAATTAAATCTAGCTAACTACATTCATGTTAAAAATCATCAAGGAAGCATAACAAAACATTTTTTATATATGTCGTTTTATGAGAATAGCTCAATCCATCCCTCGGATGAGCTCTTTCTTCAAACGACTCCCGATTCGGATTATAGAATCACATCAAGGGGAAAAGAAGTGCACCTTGCTTCGTTACGCAGCGTAGGAGCTCTTGAAAGGAGCAGCTATCATGAGCTTCCTTCGTCCTTCGCTCCGAGCTTCGGATGGTCCACCAAAATCGACCTCTGTTGGAATCGAATTGGCCACAGCACGAGCTCTACTCCACCTTCTTCAATGCGCCAAAGGGGGCACGATTTCCACAGTTCAAAATCTGATTCTAGGAAGGCTAGGTCGGATTTTCCAAGTTCACCAGAGCTAAAAAAAAATGATCCCCCTAGGCTGGGCGTGAACCCTTGTTTTTATAAATTTTCTGAAAATTTTTGAAATTCAAACAGGCTCAATCTGAGCCCTCCATGTGGCGCCATCTCAGGGGGTGCCATCTGAGGGGTTTGAAATTCGAATTTGTCTTTTGCAGGGAGCCCTCAGGTGGCGCCACCTCATGGTGGGCTACCTTTATTAAAAATAAAATAAAAAAATAAAATAGAGCCAAGTGGAGTCCTGGAATGGTGCCACCTCAAAAGGTGTTTGACACATGTCAGGAGGACAGAGCAGTGGGCTCAGAAGGCGCCACCTCAGAGGAATTCGAATTTTGCTTTTTTTGGTGAAAGGAGATCTGGACATGTGGCAGTCCAGGATGGTTCCAAGTGTCAGCCTGCTGGAGAGGTTCTTCATATGGCGCCACCTCAGGGGGAAGTTTGAAATTCAAATGGAGGTTGGCCCTGGAGGATTGGAGGATGGACATGTGGCGCCACCTCAGGGTGGCTCCTACAATGCCATGTGGCAAGAGGGAGGAAAAGAAGGGAAGGGACATGTGGCGCCCTCATAGGCCATCTGGAAAAATCAGAGCTCTGGATTTGCGCCACCTAGGCCTTGTTTGAATTTTGAATGGTTTGCTTTTTCTGAAGAAAGCCAGGAGTGACATGTGTCTCCTACTTTTCTGAGAAAAGTAGGGAGAAGACATGTGTCCTCTACTTTTTCTGAAGGAGTGAGAAGGAGACATGTGTCACCTGCTTTTTCTGAAAGAAGCAGAAGATGACACGTGGCAGAGGGGAGAGAAGGTGGGCCAGGCCATGTGGCGCCATCTCAGACAGGATGAAAAAGGTAGGAGTTCAGGATTTGCGCCACCTATGAGGAGATTTGAAACTTTGAATTCTAGTTTTTCTGAAGAGAGCAGGAAATGACACATGGCACTTGCTTTTTCTGAGGAAATGAGAGCTTGCCACGTGTCCTCTGCAGGAGACACTCTCCAGATGGCGCCACCTCAGAGGAGACAAGCTTACTTTTTCTGGATGAGTCTAGGAGTGACATGTGTCTCCTACTTTTCTGAGAAAAGTAGGGAGAGACATGTGTCAGGCTACTTTTCTAGAAGGAGGGAGAGGTTGACACGTGTACCCTGCAGGAGACACACTTCAAGTGGCGCCACCTCAGAGGAGACAAGCTCCACTTTTTCTAGACAGGACAACCTATGACACTTGGCATCTCCTGGTAATCTTGGATTGACACATGGCGCAGGATGGATACTGACACATGGTAGATAAAATGGGATGACATGTGGCGGCTTCTTAAGGTAGCCCCACACTGACACTTGGCATGGAAATGGGAGGAGAGAGAAATGACAAGTGGCACCAATCAAGGGGACAAGGCTCCTATATTTTTGGGTTTTTCAAAATTCAAATTTTTAAAAGAAAAGCTTGTGTGACACCACCTCAGTGTGGGTCCCACATTGCTTATTTACTAAAATAAGGATAAAATAACAAAACCTCTTTTTTGGAATTTTCATAAAATCTGGAATAATTGGTAAAATAAAAATTTTTGGAAAGAGTTGGCCCTTGTGGGGCGATTTTGTAAAAAGGAGATATTTGAAATTGTTGACAAAATGGAAAAATCTGAGATGAATTGGCTGAAATCCATATTGAAAACTATCCAGATTGTTTTCCTGAGGAAATATTTTGAAATTCAAAGTCCTGGGGGTAAAATGGGAAAAATTGATGATTTTGAAGACCCAGGGTTTTGAAATCAATTTTGAAAAGAGTTGAAATTCTAATCTGGATTGAAAATTTTGAAATCGAGAGTTCTGGACCTCAAAATGACATGCTGTGCAGTGCAGTGATTTGAAATGCTCATGCAATGATATGCAATGTCATGTCTTATGAAATGCAATCTTGAATCAAGACTTGGAGATGTCTGTCTCCTGTCAGGAATAAAATTTTGAACATCTGAGTTAAAATTAGAGAAATTTTGAGAGTTGCAGATGAAATTTGGACTTTTGCAAGGTCCGGCTCAGAAAATGACCATTTTGCCCTCCAGCGATTTCAGAGGTTGAATGGGGATGTTTGGTGGAGATGTAGGGGAGGTGAGTGAAAATTTGGGGTGTTTACAGGAAACCTTTCACATTTTGTGGTTTAACTAAGTTTATTTATTGGTCGTCTCTTTTTATTTCACATAGAAAATCCTATTACAGTTGTGTATAGGGGCATGGTCAATCTGCATGTTAGGCCTCTAGTTAGATGTTAGGCTGAAATCTACCAATGTATATGAAATTTATGCTTAATTTAGGTTTGTTTGCTTTTATTTTCAGGCCTTGGTAAATTGGATATGTAAACACTAATTCAACCAGCAGAACCACCAAAATGGGATGGAGGATGGCCATGATATTGCATGCTGACCATGATGAGTTGTTTTGGACTTGGAATAACACAGTGATTTGGTATTCATAGGGCAGAACTGACACCAGTAGGTATGCCAGTAAAAACTCAAATTACCTTCCTTCTTGAATCATAATTTTTTGGGTTCTGCAGAATTGCTTATTCACGGGCATGCTATTGGAAACAAATTATTCTACCTATGTTTATCATGATTTATTGGGAAACAATTTATTCTATATGATTTATTGGGTTGCTTATAGCTTACCCTTGCCTTGTAATTGTAACCTTGATGTTCTTAAAATGGAAAGCCTGTCAGTTTCATTTTTCTGTAAAATTTTGGTCATTTTTCTCTGCCTAGGGTTTGGGGCATCATTGTCTAACTTCATTTTAATTTTGGGTGCATTTTCTGGAAATCTGAGATTGGTATGGCCACTCAGAGGGTGTTAAGATAGGGAAATATGGTCAATAGATAGGGTTTAGACCTGTTTAGCCCATCCAAATTGTTCCCACCAAATGGAGAGCCCATATTTGGCATGGATGAAGAGTTTTCAAATAATGTAGGGCTGGTGGCAGACCTGTATAAGGTCCAGCTCGTGAGTAGAGGTTGGGTTGCTGGGTTTGATCCTTTCATTGTGGGTTTTTCTTTTTTGGTCAATTGTGGATATGTTTGGTGTGCACAGGAAGGTAACATGGGTGATTTAAGTGGTATGTCAAGAGAAAATGAGGGAAAAGATGAGTCAAAAATGTTGAGAAACTCTGTTTAGATGTCACATAATATGATACACTGTCTTATTTAATGTCATATGATATGATAATATGTCTTCTTGAAAAATGTTATATAATGACTGGATATGTTTTGCCATATATCTAACGAGTATTTGATGCAAGGATATCTCACTCAAAAAGGATGGAGACCTCTTGTTCAAGTACAACTATGATGCAATCATACTCCTTGAAGAAAAAGCTTGTTGAGCCATGCACTCCTAAAGACCTTCTAAAGAGATCGGCTTCCTCAAGTTGAAGATTTTTTTCTTCTTTAGATTCATTTGTAACAGAACCTTCAGAAGCTTGCATATTGCATATTACATACTCATAAAAGCTATTTCATAAAAGTATACGATAGTTTCAAAAAGCTCTTTTTTGAAAACAAATAATTGTACCTTCTTACAACCCTTTATGAAAAAGGTATTTTGACATGATTTCAAAATGTAATAATTGTACCTTATATCATATACAAGACAACATGAAAAGAAATGATTTCAAATATAGGAAAAAGACAAAACATGAAATCGGCTACACAAAGAAAACAAATATAATATGTTTTGAAAAGACTCTAGTTACCTTCTTTAAAGAAATGATTTCAAATATAGGAAAAAGACAAAACATGAAATCGACTACACAAAGAAAACAAATATAATATGTTTTGAAAAGACTCTAGTTACCTTCTTTAAAGAAATGATTTCAAATATAGGAAAAAGACAAAACATGAAATCGACTACACAAAGAAAACAAATATAATATGTTTTGAAAAGACTCTAGTTACCTTCTTTAAAGAAATGATTTCAAATATGGGAAAAAGACAAAACATGAAATCGGCTACGCAAAAGAAACCAAATATAATTTGTTTTGAAAAAGACTCTAGTTACCTTTTTACAAACTCATAGAATGTCGACTTACTTTAAGTCATCATTCTCTTTGTATAGCATTAAATACCTTCTGTAAAGAATCCTTGTTAAATATCCTTCTCAAAAATGTCGACTAACTTGTAGTCTTCATTCTCTCTGTAGACTTTGAAAAACACAACATAAAGAAAACACTTGACATGACTATGTACAAATAAATATCTCAAAGCACTCATTGACTTACACTCATTTAAAGTAAAGAAGTACCTGTGTACCACAAATCATTAATTAGGATAAAGACAAAACCACATGACAACCTACAATCCAACGTTCAATGTACTATTGTAAGAAATAGACTTTTTACATAAAATATATATTACCTAAAATATTACAACGACTAGTGTACCCTATATTTTACTTTTATGGATATAAGACTTTCTCGAATCTCTCTAAAGATGTTTTTTGAAATGACATGACATTTCACATCTCAAAAGGGTTACGGTTTCAAAAAGCCAAGGACTATTTTTTTAAGCTATAAAAACACACTCAAAAGAACTATTCAGACAGAAGGGAATGGAATAGACAAGTGAGCTTACAACGAGAAAAATACCTATTCGATATTTGAAAGAGAGCCTAGAAAAAGAAAGAGAAAAAGTCAAAAATAACTGTTTGACAAAGAGTATCTTCTGAGTGACAAACAGAACATTCTGAGAATCCTTCATTCGTGCATTCATATCATCCTGAAGGTTCTATAGGAAGTATTGTAACTTTCTGTTATTCACTGTATTCCTTCTTTGTTGAAAGAAGTAGACCTCTGTGAAAGAGGGTGTTGCCCTTCTCTATTGAGAGAAGAAGACCTCTGTGAAAGAGGGTGTGTAAACACCCCAAATTTTCACCCTCATCCAGTGTTTGTCCATTTCATAAGTCATTACAGATCATTGCATGTCATTGCATGTATCCTGCATAGCATTGCATGTCATTGCATAGCATTGCATGTCATTGCATAGCATTGCATGTCATTGCATCTCATTTTCGAGATCCAGCACTCCTATTTCAAAACATTCAATTCAGATTTGAATTTTAAAGCTTTATTTCAAAATCAAGTTCAAAACCTGGGTTTTTATTCAATATTCTGTCATTTTCCAACCCCAGGACTTTATATTTCGAAATATTTTCTCAGAAAACAATCTGGATTCATTTCAAATTCAAATTTTAATCGATTTCAATTCACAGATGAGACCCATTGAGGTGGTGTCGCTTCTGAATTCCTCTATTCATCAAATTTTTAAAAGTTTCAGTCCGATCAGGACTCTGTCTCAGAGTCCTAATCCGGTCAGAAGACTGGTTTTTAAGTCTGTTTTACTTCCATGTTCAGTCTTTTTCGATTATTTTCAAAATTTAGGTCATTTTACAGAGTCCAGTTAGTTCAGGACTCTATTTTAGAGTTCGATTGAGTTAGGAGTCTAACCCTGACTGTGTTTTTTTTTTTTACTTATTTCATCATTTCTTGATAAAATCTTTTGAAAATTCTTTCACTTGGCTTTTAAAATCTAAAATCTCAGAGTTCTAAGAGTTCAAGACTCTAACCCGGAGTTCCAGTTCACTTGAGACCATATTTTCAAAGATCTTGAATTTCAAATATCGATTTTAACCCCTTTTCAAAGCCATTTTCAGTGTTTATTTCAAAGTTTCTAAAACTCGATGTGGGCCCACTCAGTTGGCACCATATCCAGAGGAATTCTAACTCAGTTAGAACCCTATGGCATTTCAAAAATTCTAATTTTAATATTGCTTTTGAAAATCCTTTTGAAAACTCCTTCAATTTCAAGTTTTAAAATAATCTTTTTGTAAAAACTCAAGTAGGGCCCACTCGGGGTGGTGCCATATTCGAGTCAGTCAGGGCTAGAATAGGGTTAGTTGATGTCTTGGTTAGTGTTAGAGGTTTAGAAGAGTCAAAACCATTTTGAAAAACTCATTTTTGAAAGTTAGTTTTTAAAACTAGTGTTTTTAAAGGTTTTTAAAGGTTTTTAAAGGTTTTTAAAGGTTTTTAAAGGTGTTTTAAAAACCCAATGTGAGAAAATGCCAAGTGGCATCACATTTGAGGATTTTCTAGGATAGGCTAGGGGTTAATTAGGAATTATTTAGGATAATTTAGACTAGGGGTAGATAGGTAACTCCACCCCAAAATCGCCCCCCTTAGAAGAGTCCAAAAATTTTAAAATTGTCAATTTTTAAAACCTAAAAAAAATTCTATAAATAGAGACCCATAGGGGGTCGATTTTCCCATCTCTCTCCTATTGGATTCTTGAAGCTTCTCTCTCCTCTCCAGACCTTCCTCCATTGCTGCAACTCCAAGGTATGAATTCCTTTGCTTTTTTCATATTTTATTTAATGATTTTAATGTTTTAAACCTAGATCTAGGCTTAGATACTCCTCCTTATGGAAGATCAACCATGGTTTCATCTCAAGAACCATCAAGAATCAGCAAGAACGATCCAAGAAGGTGATCTAACCCTGTTTTGGATGATTTACAGGGATTTTAATCCATTAGAATTGATTTTAATATGATTCTTTGCATTATTAACCAATAAAATATATGATTTACCCCTTTTAATGGGTTAAATCTATGTTTTAAAGGTGATATCAAATTCCAGCCATTGATTCTCTGTTTTTAATTTATTTTCATGGTTTATTCATGTTTGTTTTACGTTCTACAGCATAAAAATAATTTTTATTTACTGTTTTATGGTTTATTTTATTGATTTACATTAGTTAATGCATGGTTTTTCAAGTTTCTTAAATTTCTGTGTGTTTTAGGTTTAGAACAGTAAAGATGATGTTATTTCGGATTAAAGCACTCATTATTTATTTCTGATTTTTTTATATGTGATGCATGCATGAGTTATTGAGTTACTGTAGAAAAATCAGAGGTTTTGAATCTCGGGAACCTTGTCAAAAAAATCAGACATCAAATCGAATTTTTAAAGCTTTAAAATCGTGGTTAAAATCAGGAAGGTAACTTTCTGTTATGATATTTCTCTCATCTTATATTCGATTTTAGATCTGTAAAGTGATATGGATTCACATTGAGTAGATCTGTCTTATGTGAATTTTTCGGATTTTTTGACCACTGTTTAGTATTTTTCCCTTTTCAGAGAATCTGTTTTTAAATTTAAAACTCATTAGGGTTTACCAAAACCCTAATCAGACTTGTGTTAGTCATAAATCCCAAACCACAGATCCCATTTTAGATATGTAAAAAGTGAGTATTGTTATTTTTCTGTCTACTGTTCACCACTAAAATTTCAGAGATGTTTGTTTAGGATTGCTATTTATTTTTGTATTTTCAATCTGAAGTAGCCGTTTTAATCCCTGTTAAAAGTGATATATTTTAGCTCAGATTGCCGGAAGGGTTTCTCCCTAACCGGAGATGCGTTTTCAGATCTGTAAATTGGAAAATCTCTGTTTTCCTTTTTAGTTAGTCTCTGTAAAATTTCATAAATTTCCATGGAGATTTGACCCCTGGTTCAGGTCTTGGATTGAAACTGGTTGGTGAATTAGGTCAAAAATAGCATATTTTTAGGGTTTAATGCAATTTTCGGATAATTTTAATGACAAAAAAATTATTTTTATAATTCCAATTCGATATTAGGGTTATAACAAGTGCAGGTACCAATTTTTATGGATTTTGGAATCCATTTGATGGCTGAATTAAGCAAATTGCAAAACCGGGTTCCTGAAAGATCCAAAAACACTGCAAAAATCACAAAATTTATGATATTGTTGGATTTTTGTGTATAAGCATATGGTTTTAGGGTTTTATTATGTTCATAAGCATCTTAGGATACTTTAATTTTAATTTTGTAGTTATTTGATTTCATTTAGGTCATAAAACCCAAATTTTTACCAAAATCTCTTTTTAAAAACCCTGATTTCAAGGCCATAGTCTTGCTATCGGGGGCAATTTGGTCATTTGACCTAAATTTCGAAATCCCTAACCCTAATTTCATATTTTTAATCATGTCATAGCATATTTGGTTTGAGTTTATTCCATTCAAATTTCAAAACTTGCATTTACCAAATATCTTTCTGAAAACCCTAATTTCAAGGCCATAGTTTTGTTATTAGGGGTATTTTGGTCATTTGGATACCAATTTCAAAATTTCATATCTTATCTTCCTTATTTATTCAATTTTATTTCATACTTTATCAATTTTGATTTAAGGGAATCATGGCAAAAAGGCTTATATCTAGCAAAATCCAGCAATTTCCTAATATTGCTGGATAAATCTAGAAAAGCCAACATATTTTCATTAACCAAGTTTTCTAGTTTTGCAGGTACATTGAAGACTTTATTTTTCATGTATTTAAATTTCAATAGTGATGTAACTTGTAATTAAACTTTGGAATAAGAATTTACATTTCCTGCTTAGCTTAGGTTGCATTGCATATAGTTTATTTTTTTTAAATAATGTTAATGTGTGATGGATGATGATTCATGCATATTTTTACAAACTCACCATGGTCTACACCAAAGGCACATGCACTAGCTTCTATGAAGTTTATAAACTTGGTGGAATTCGTATTTATGGCCATAGTCAGAATACGAATGATACTTAGATTTATTATCTTCACATTAGCCACATTCAGCCTACACTCTTAGGCTAACTTCAAAAATGCACTGCATTTCTCAAAAATACAAAAAGTATTTCTCAATTCCTCAAAATCATATTCATTCATTTCATGCATTTGCCAATTCCAATTTAAATTTTAATTCAAAGAAGTTCATTTTCTCAAAATTTTCTAAGTCATATGGAGAAATCGATTTTCTCAAAATATGAAAATCTCAAAGTATGTTTCAAGTGTTTCTCAAGTTCAAAATTTGAAATTTCAAGTTATATTTTCAAGTTCAAAGTTGGAATTCAGAGAAACCAAGTTTTCTCATAATTGATTTTCATAAAATCTCAAGATTTCCCCAGAAATCGATTTTTGCTTTCCTCAGAAATATTTTTCAAGTCCTAATTCACGATTTTCCATGTGATATCATTTCCAAGATTTACATTTTCTGAGTATTTCTAAGTATTTCAAAGCAAACATCATGTTTTCAAAATGAGCATTTTCAGAAAATTCATAGCACATGCCTGATTCTATGTGCATTTAGAAATTAGAATATGATTTAGACAAGTTGAATAGAGTAGAGCATAAGATTGATCCTAGGTTCAATTACCCCTGTTAAAGGTGGAAGGAACGGTTGAACCTCGTACCGACAGGTGAGTCCCATTCTACGGAATTATCCCGCATTTTAAAACGGAGGCGAGTTATTTTCAAAAATCTTTTTCAAAGGTCAGTTTGATTTGCAAAAAGTTAAAAATTTTGCGATGATAACATGGTGTTGTCCTTCTCTGTTGAGAGAAGAAGACCTCTGTGGAAGAGGGTGTGCCCCTTCTCTGTTGAGTGAAGAAGACCTCTGAGAAAGAGGGTGTTGTACTATTTATCCGGTGACTCGGATGTTATAGTGGAAAGCTCAAGTGGTTTGCTTGGGGACTGGATGTAGGTCAGGGTTTTGACTGAACCAGTATAAATCCTGTGTTCATTGTGTTGTGTCTTATTGCTTCATTTTTTATTATATCAACTTGCATCGTATTTCACTATTCACCCCCCCCTCTAGTGGAATTTCATTTGGTATCAGAGCAGCTTTGCTGGTTTCGACATAACAAGTCTTCCAGCACATATGGCATCTACCTCTTATGCTCGTGATATTGAAGGTCAACACGCATCTCGTTCTCCTTTCTTCAACGGCTCCAACTATGGATACTAGAAGTGCAGAATGGCTATATTTTTCAAATCCATAGATTTTGTTGTATGGAAAATTGTTGAGCATCCATACACATCTCCTTCCACAGACTATAACTTATGGTCTAATGAAGAAAAGAAAATGGCAAACCTAAATGCAAAGGCTATGAATGCCTTATATTGTGCCATCGATCAGAATGAATTCAATAGAATATTTGTATGTGAATCTGCATATGATATTTGGCATTTTTTGGAGGTTATTCATGAAGGAACCAACAAAGTGAAAGAAGCCAAAATCTCATTTCTTGTCAGAAAATATGAGTTGTTTAAAATGAACAAAGATGAACCCATCACAGAGATGTTCACCAGATTCACCAACGATCTGAAATCTCTGAGTGTAACCCACTCTCAGACAGAAAAGGTGAAGAAAATCTTGAGATCTCTCACAACTGATTGGGAGAAAAATACTACTGCTATTGAAGAAGCTCAAGATTTATCCAAACTTTCCAAGGACGATCTAATAGGATATGGCATATGAAGTCCACATGAAGGAAAGAAGGGAAGAAGAACAACCTTTGAAGAAAACTCTAGCCTTCCAAGCCCTTTCTGAGGATGAAGACTCAGAAAAAGAAACTGAGATTGCGCTACTCACCAGAAAATTTCAGCGCTTTATGAGAAGGAACCGGCTTCCAAATAAGCACAAAGAAAGAAAAAACCCAAAAGAAGATTTTATGTGCTACCAGTGTAATAAGCCAGGTCACCTGAGACGTGACTATCCTCTTCTCAAAAGAAAGTCCAAGACTGAGGAACCAAAGAAAAGTTTATTCAAGAAAAAGGCTCTGCATGCTCAATGGGATGATTCAGAACCATCCACCAGTGAAGAGTCAAATGATGATGAAGCAGAAACCGCCAACATGTGCTTCATGGCAGAAAGCTCTGTAAGTGAATCTCTTGATTTCTCCTTTGAAGATCTTCAAAATGCTTTTCAGGAACTTTTTGAAGAATCAAGGAAAACGATTCTCAAAAATAAACAGTTGAAATCTGAGAATCTAGAGCTCCTTTTGAAAAATGAAAAACTCAGTATTGAAAATTTTGAGTTACAAAAGAAAAATCTTCTTATTACTTCTGAAATCTCATCTACTAGCTTCAAGACTAAACATCTGCAAGTAGAAATTTCAGAATTAAAAAGGAAAACTGAAAACCTTATGAAAACGGTTTTCAAGTTTACTAAAGGAAAAGAGAACTTAGATAAACACCTATCCTCTCAAAAAGTCTCTTTCTACAAAAATGGTATTGGCTACTCTCATTTCAACAAGCCTTCTTGTATGAATCAAAAGACCACTTTTGTGAAAAGTTCGTCTGAACCAAATAAGGAGTATTATAATTTTAATTTTTTTAACTCCTCTAAGGCTGTAGACAAACCCAAATCCAAATGGATATGGGTTCCAAAGTCTAACAAAAAGGGACCCGATTGGGTACCAAAAAGAAATTTTACTTAATGATTTGCAGGCTCCAAACAAGAAGAACAGATGGATTCTAGACAGTGGATGTTCAAAACACATGACTGGACATTCAGACCTCTTTGATGTTCTTCATAAAAAGGAAGGAGGAACCGTCACCTTTGGAGATAACAACAAAGGTTTGATAATAGGTATTGGTAATATTGGAAATATAGATAAACCTCTTATCAAAGACGTTCTCTTGGTTAAAGGCTTAAAACATAACCTTCTAAGTATTAGTCAAATGTGTGATACAGGTTATAATGTTAGCTTTAATCATAATGCTTGTCTTATAGCAGACACCAACGAAAATATTATCTTAAAAGGTATAAGAAAAAATAATATATATGAACTATACCTAGAAAACATCACAGAACATTGCCTCATATCTAATAATGACTCTCAACATCTATGGCACATGAGAATGGGTCATGTCAATTCTAAATACATGTCTAAATTAGCTAAAGATAAGTTAGTACGTGGGTTACCCAAAATATCTTTTAAAAAGGATTACTTTTGTGATGCATGTCAATTAGGAAAACTGTCTAAATCATCCTTTAAATCAAAAAATATCATTTCAAGCAAAAGACCTCTAGAGCTTCTCCACCTGGATCTCTTTGGTCCTTCTAGAGTAGCTAGTCATAATCACAATAAATACGTTTTTGTCATTGTAGATGACTACTCAAGATTTACTTGGGTAATATTTTTGAAAAACAAAAGTGATACGTTTTATCAATTTGAAATTTTATGTAAAAAATTACAAAATGAAAATTCTTGTTCTATTGTTAAAATCTGTAGTGACCATGGAGGAGAATTTGAAAATGAACTTTTTGAAAATTTTTGTAACTTGCATGGTATTTCTCATAAATTTGCCTTTCCTAGAGCTGCACCTCAAAATGGTGTAGTAGAAAGAAAGAATAGAACCCTTCAGGAATCTGCTAGAACTATGCTCCAACACAATAATCTTGCTAAATCTTTTTGGGCAGAAGCTGTTAATACTGCATGCTACATAACAAATAGAGTTCTCATTAGACCCTTATTAAATAAAACTCCCTATAAACTATTCTATGACAGAACTCCAAGAATAGACTATTTCAAAGTCTTTGGTTGTAAATGTTTTATCCTAAACACAAAAGATAGCCTAGATAAATTTGATGCTAAATCTATTGAAGGCATATTTTTAGGATATTCAAGTCATAGTAAAGCATACAGGGTTTTCAATAAGAGTTCTAAGTCTATTGAAGAATCTATGCATGTTAGTTTCTGTGAATCTATTGATCAATTTGTTCATAAGCAAACTAGCGATGATGATATTGAAAGTACAGATTTATTTTTAGATAACACAGCTAAGTCTAATGAAGATGATCATCAAAGAACATTTGTCGATATCAAAGATCATCCTCAAAAGCAGATTTTGGGAGAACTGACAAAGGGAGTTCAGACTAGAGCTCAGCTAGAACGGATTGCAAATATGGCATTCATTTCTCAACTTGAACCAAAGAAGATTGATGAAGCCATCATCGATGAGTTTTGGATGCTAGCCATGACTGAAGAACTGAATCAATTCCAAAGGAATGAAGTTTGGGATCTTGTACCAAGACCAAAGGATCATCCGATCATTGGGACAAGATGGATCTTCAGAAACAAGCTAGACGAAACAGGTAATGTTATAAGAAACAAGGCCAGACTAGTAGCTCAAGGATACAACCAGGAGGAAGGTATTGATTTTGATGAAACATTTGCTCTTGTTGCTAGACTTGAATCTATTAGAATGTTTTTAGCATATGCAAGCTATATGGATTTCAAATTATATCAAATGGATGTTAAAAGTGCCTTTTTAAATGTTTTTATAAATGAAGAAGTTTATGTAAAACAATCTTCAGGATTTGAAAATGAACAATATCCAGATCATGTTTTCAAACTAAAACGTGCTTTATATGGCCTAAAACAAGCACCTCGTGCTTGGTATGATAGACTCATAACCTTTCTATTAAAAATTGGTTTTTCTGTAGGTAAAGCAGACTCGACATTATTTGTGAAAATAGTGAATAATCATACCCTAATTGTTCAAATATATGTGGACGATATCATCTTTGGATCTTCTAACAGTACTCTTTGTGAAGAATTTTCTAAGTCCATGCAGAAAGAATTTGAAATGAGTATGATGGGAGAACTCACCTACTTTCTTGGACTGCATATTAAGCAAACCAAGGATGGAGTTTTCATCAATCAGTCTAAGTATGCTCGTGAACTTCTGAAGAGGTTCAACATGAACTCAACTGCTTCAAAATCTACTCCTATGAGCACTACTACTGTTTTGGACAAAGATGAAGATGGTAAGTCTGTTGATACAAAGGTATACCGAGGTATGATAGGATCACTACTATATTTAACTGCTAGCCGTCCAGATATTATGTTCAGTGTTTGCTTGTGTGCTAGATTTCAGTCAAATCCAAAAGAATCACATCTTAAAGCTGTAAAAAGAATAATGAGATATTTAAAAGACACAGTTGATTTTGGATTATTCTATTCAAAATCCTCTACATTTGATTTAATCTCATACAACGATGCTGACTTTGCTGGAAGTAAATCTAGGGCACTCACTTGTATCATGGTTCAGTAAGAAACAAAATTGTGTATCCTTATCAACTACTGAAGCCGAATACATTGCTGCTAGCCTAGCCTGTACACAAGTTATCTGGATGAAACAAACCTTAAAAGATTTTGGTTTAAATTTTGAAAATACAACTATTTTCTGTGATAATACTAGTGCTATAAACTTATCTAAGAATCCGATTTTACACTCACGAACTAAGCACATTCAAATAAGACACCACTTCTTAAGAGAACAAGTCTTAAACAACATAATTAAACTCGAATTCATACTCACTAATCAACAATTAGCAGACATACTCACTAAACCATTGAAACATGAAGACTTTACACGAATTAGAAGAGAACTAGGAATATGCAAACTAAGTGACTTATAAATTAATCACACTTATTATAAGTTTTGATAAAATCTTACTTTAAAAGTTTTTTTCTTCTTATCGATTTTTTTCAAACTAGGTTTCCATATTCATGTATACTCTAAACTCTTAAGACACATTCTTTATGTCTTTCAACTTGTCATCTTTCAAGTACACCTCCATAATGACTCCTTGTCCTATCTCCTTTCACTCATATCCATAAGAACTAATTATATTAAAAGCTATCATGACATTGTCCACATCTCTCATCTCATAACACCTTTTATCACTTTTGTCTTCTTGTGAAAACCTCTCTTATGATAAGCTATCCGAGATTCAACATGATATTGTGTTCCTCACTCATGTTATTTTTTTTCAAGTGATATATCCCTTTTCATGACTTCCTTTCCTCCTATTAAGACACTTCACTAAACTTTATGGTAAATAAATCGAGTGTTTATCTTTCTTATTTTCTTCACCACCTTTTTCAAAATCAAGCTATCATATTTCACGTAAAATCTTACTACATCATCTGTTATATCATATCCTAAGTATAGTCTATTATCGTCCTTTCATCCTTCACACCTCTTATGAAAAAGTATTCGAAAAACTTGTCTTTCATTTTTTATTATTCTCATTAGTACCTTTAGTACTCTCTCTCTCTCATACGAATTAAGCCTCCATTCTTTTCTATCCGTGATTTTAACTCCTTTACTAGTTTAAAACTTAACTCTATTCTCTATGAAGTTCCTCCAATCGAGTTTCTTTAAAAATATGTTTATCAATTAAACATTAATTCATGTCAATCATAACTTTATTTTATGTCTTTTATCTCATATCAATCATGAACTTTTTTCTTGTTTTTTTATTCCTATCCTACTCGAAAATCTATATATGTCATCTCACTTTTCTGTATGACTACTCTTACTCCTTCCACGCATATCCATAAAAATATTTCTTATATAAGCAATTATTACTCTT
Organism: Nuphar pumila; assembly: GCF_984573655.1. Taxonomy (NCBI): domain Eukaryota; kingdom Viridiplantae; phylum Streptophyta; class Magnoliopsida; order Nymphaeales; family Nymphaeaceae; genus Nuphar; species Nuphar pumila. Next base: position 34,985,808 of record NC_143265.1, read on the forward strand.
CACTCATGAATGTCTTTTGTCTCCTCATTTCATCTCTCGATTACATTTTCTTATTGTATATTTTTTATTTTTGAATCCGACTCCTCCATGTCTATTCTCATTCTTTAATCTATCATTTATCAATTCTTATTTTTTAAAATATATTTTTGACTCTTTCTCTTTTTGTCTCATCATCTCTCTTACCACTATTCATAGTCAAAGTGTGTTCGTCTCATATTTACGTATGCTCATAAAAATTACAAATGTGAAGACACATTAATCATGACACATTTTTTTAAGTCATTCTTTTCTTTCAAAAATGGCATATCTTTCAAAGTACATATCACATGATCACCCTATGACCTATTTCCTTTCACGTATATCAAAATATACACTTCTTAAATAAGAAATTATTGCATTTTCTCATACTCTCATGTTTGTCCTATTCCAAACTCCCTCTTCACGATTTTGGAATGCTTTCACATAAAGTGAATCTTTGAAAAAGTTGTTTGTTCTTATTAAGCCATTATTCACTCTCTATTCTTCATGATCTTCACGAAAAATATGACACTCCATACTCAATTCATGACTCTTCTCACTATCCAACAAGATTGCCCATAGAAAATTTGTTACATATATAGAAAAAATTATTTCGAAACTATGCCCTTCTTAATATTTTCACTAATATAATACACTATCTTCCGAAATTGATTTGATTTGTCATTCACAAGTCTCTTATTTTACAACTCACGCATTTCCTCTTTCCACTAAAATCTAAAAATCCTTCACTTCCAATGTCATTCATTTCTTATCACCATTATTTTTTCTTCTTTTATTTATTAGATTGATTCATATCTCTTTCCCACGATTTTCTCTATTCTCTTACATACTTCTACTCCTTCCAAGCTTTTCCCTCTTAACCTTCTTTCAAACCCCTACAATGGCATCCTCTTCCTCATCCGATATTAACATGATTGAAGCTTCGGAATTGAGATTTCCAGATCTCATTCACACATATCACTCCATAAACTGGATGACCATCCAACCAGGTAAATTAGTCCATCTAGAAGACTTTCCAACATTTGATTTACAATCTTTACTTTCTGAATTTATTCATGTCTTAGCCGCTCTAAGATTAATGCCCATTTATCCTCATCTCATCAAAGTATTCTACACAAACCTTTCTGTAGACCCCGATCACTCTTCTATCACTTCCATGGTTCATGGAAAAATCTTCTCCTTCGACTTGTCTCAGTTAAGACATATTCTGAATATCTCTTCCTTTGGGATTGAGCTCCCTAACATAGTTCCTGTGATCATCGCAAAATTTTTCCTCTCATAATGTTCTCTCTCTTCCTTCTCTTTTCCGTTTCAACCTCTTATTTTCCTCCCTTTTGAAGGGAGAAAAGATAAAAGAACGGAAAGAAAGAGAGAAGAGAAAAGAAAGAAGAGAAGAGAAGAGGAAATCTTTTGCGGGTCTCACTTGACCTTAATTTTGAAAATATTTTTGAAATAACTCGCCTCCGTTTTTGAAATATTTGCGGGAAAACTGGGAGACGGGATCCGCTCGTCGGTACGAGGTTCGACCGTTCCTGGCGCCTTTACTAGGGGTAATCAAACCAAGGGTCGAATTAATGTCTTTTGCTTTGCAATGAATTTATCTAAGTATTTATCCTAAGTCTAAAAATGCACAATGAATCATGCTTGTGCAAATGCAAAGATGTATGCTCTTTTTGAAAAATATTTTGAAGAATTTCCAAGTGAATCAGATAAAGTGAAGAAATGTTTTCTAACTTAGAACTTAAGATTTGAAGTTCTAAGTTTTTAGAATAATCAGAGCTTAGGAAAATGAATTTGGATCTTTGAGAAAAATGATCTTGAAACTGAAAGAAAGAAAATTTCAAAGTCATAAATGGACTTTTGAATTTTGGAAGTTTGAACTTTGGATGAATATTTGGAATGGAATTGGGACATGAAGTTGGAGATCCAAGATAGGGTTGGGCCCTGGATCCTAAGAGGGAATTGGATCTGAAGTCTGAGATCCAAAGTAGAATTGGATTCTGGATCCTAAGAATGGATTTGGATCTGAAACTGAGACCCAAAGTAGGGTGAGGATCTGGATCCTAAGAGAAATTTGGATCTATGATTGAAGATCAAAGTGGAATAAGGATTTTGGATCCTAAGAGAAATTTGGATCTATGATAGGAGATCTAAAGGATTTGGATCCTAAATGGAATTTTGGATCTGTGATGGGAGATCCAAAATGGAATGGAGTTTATACTCGAAAATCTGGATCCAAGTTGAGACTAGGACTTATCTTTGGATTTGGGTTTTGAGAAGTCCAAATAGGACCTTTTAAAGATGAATCTGGGTTTTAGAAACCCAAATTTAAACTTGAGATTCAAATCCAAACTTTGATTGAAGATAAGGGGATGAACTTGCTTCTGAAATCAGAAGATAATTTCAAAGTTAAATTGAACTTTGAATTTGAATTTTGATTTGAATTGGAAATTTGAAGTTTGAATATAAAATGATTTTGGAATTTCAAGGTTGAATTGGGCTTTGAAATTGAATTTTTTTGAATATTGAAATGAAATAGAATTGGATTTGAATAAGATTTGATCTGAGAAGTAAAGGGGGATAATCACTTTGGAATTTTGAAAAGAAAATTTTTGAAAATATGATGCAATTCTATCCTATATGATGAATGAATTTGAATTTTGAAGTTAAATTTTGAAAATTGTATTTCATTCTTTACATGAATTGAAATAAGATTGAAGATATAATACATCCTTGACTATGGTCATTGAATGTATTATATAATAATCTATATTTAAACTCAGGTGAAGAATGAAACATATTTTGTGCTTTTATAGAGTTTAAAATGGAATTAACTCTCAATATACCCTGACTATGGCCATTGGTATATATATTGAATTAATTCTAAGTTAAACTCTGATAAAAGGTGAAATATTTGAAGAATATGATGATTTTTGAAAAAGGATCCAGTGTGGATCCAGTGTTATTTCATAAAAGACAAGAATACTAAGTCTTGTTTACACCCCGACTATGGCCGTTGGTGTAAATCATCAACTTAGAATTAACTTACCTTTTATGAAATGGTGCACGTGCCATTCATGTTTCACCATTGTGAGAATTTGAGAAATAAAGGAAAATGCATGAACAACAAGTGATTCAATGATATTTACAATGCTCATCCATTCTATCTAAAACAGGGAATATAAATTCTCATTAAGATCCTAACTTATTACAAAAATTGGATTTTATAACCCCAAGAAATGATATTCTCCACGTATTCCCTGCAAAGCACTTGATTAGTAGAGGAAAATAGAACAAAATTGTACATATCATATAGATGTTAAAAATGCTCATGTATAAGGGAAAGATGTGAAATGATATATATATATATATATATATATATATATATATATATATATATATATACATATAGGTAGGTATAGATACATATATGACACATGTATTATCTTGTGAAATAAGAAAGATGAGAATTGAATATACACTCTTGCTATATTGCTGAGTTGATTTATTCCAGTTTATAGACTGCAAAACCACTCTCCCAAAACATGTTCAAAGTTGATTTCATGATGAAATCAACCACCAAAAGACATCAAAGTTAAATTCCATATTGAAAGTCAGCAACATTTACAAGGACGGAAAAAGATGAGCACTTGGGAGACTATGTGAAGGTGAAACACAGCAAGATGCTATTGTGACTTGTGGCAACTAAAGAGGTGTAGGAGTAGGGCAACAGTGGGTGCCAGCATGGGCACTGCTTGTAATTTTCATAGGTTGTTACATATGCACATACCAGCATAAGAGGGGTATGCTGGAAATAGTAGAGGGTTGTGAGTGATGGAATGCTTATACAAAAAATGATAATGGAAATGTATGCATACTAATAGAATTATTGTTAAATAATGTTATACAAGTGCTATATAACTGAATCATTGAGATCAATTGTATAGCACTAATGAAATGGCAGTGTAAGGTAGCTAATGCCTAAATGCAGGATGCAGGAATATGTAAATGCAGGAAAATGAAGAGTGAAGGTATACTATGGGTGCTGGCAGTTCTAATTAAATCAGAAGTAAGGTTCTACTCTCAACATCTGCTTGATAAAATACTGCTCATATATTCAGATAATTTATTATTATTATATTTTTTTTTTTACCAGATGATCACTCAATAAAATACTGAAGACATTATTTCACATTGCCAACCTCCTGTCATTGTGATTTGACTAGGTATCCTTCATGCAATGAATCAAAGGTTTAACATAGACAGGTTAGTGATTAGACAGATGTTGCTGGAAATATATGACCATCATATCAGCTGAAAACATAACATGATGAATTATCAAAATAAAAAGAAAGAAAGAAAGATGATGATCAGAAGCCTTATTGTAAATTAAGTAAAAAAAAAAAAACATGCAAATAAAGGATAATAATAGGGCTTTTCAATTTCAATTATTTAGGCCTAAGCATGGGAGTTATGCCTCCTGCAGAAGAAAAGAAAAAAATCTATTTATAGACAGAAGAACAAACCTCGTGATCATCAAATTCGAATATAAGTATGCCCAACTGGAACAGAAAATAAAAGTTTTCAATCTCCAACCTAACAGCTCTCATAATCCATGTGGCATGTATTACAGTTGAAGACAGTGGTTTAACTGTATGGACTTTAGCGGCTTGAGACCTCCGAGCTTCCTTCGTGGGTCGAAATGGGGTACAGATGAAACGGTGAGGCTCAACCTTTTCCACAGAAATCACACTCCCAAATTAAACAACAAAGATCCAATCTCAAACTAGAAATCTGTGCTACTACAACCTCAATCACTATCACGCATGCCAGGTACTGAAAGATACAGCCCCTGAGTTTATTGATTTTAGCCAGCCAAATAGTTACTTGCAGTTACTGGGATTTAATAGAAAATGGGCCCTAATACCCGATAAAATTTTGGGCTCAAGGCCGATGAAGGTTGATATGCATATTAAAGATAAAACAGGTACAGGTGTGCACCTTTTCTACTATCAAGCAAAACCGAAAAAGTCAGAATTCCCAAACCTGAAGTAGAAAAAAAAAAGTTAGTGTCAGTGCAAGTCCAGGGTAGATAATCAAGTATGCTAAATCAAAATATCGACAGATAATCAAAAAAAAAAATAGGAAATAGTGATGCTATGTTAAAAAAGGGAAATGTCGATACGATTTGATTCTCATGTGCAGAAATAGCTACAGAACAGCTATTTAGATCAATTGCCAATATTCTTCCTAATTGATGCCCCTGGTTTTTTTTTTTGGATGGGTATGATGGATGTGATAACCAACTGCCAGAACCTCCAATGAGCAACAATTGCTCAATTTCCAAGAACATAGATCACAACACGCCAAGCTGATTTTCTGTAGTAGAGGGCATAAACTTATGTACCGGAGGGAAGAATGACTCCATGACTCTGAACTGGATGCTGAAGATATAGTTGATGCGATTATGCAGAGCCCAATCCCACAGGAATTCATGAATCATCTGTAGCATTATCATTGTGATATACCTTGCTTTACCGCAGGATGCTTAAAACAATATTGGATTTTTCCTCTTTCAAGCTAAAAGTGAGACAATGAAAGACTCAGAGGCCAAATGATAAGGTCCAAGATACTTAACAAATCACACAATTGTTGATATAAACCTATGTTACGGTGAATGACAATACCATGGATATAATCCTACTTGAGATAACATCTTAAAAAAAAAAAAAATCAATGGAAAGAAGGATATCTTCTCCATCACAACTTGTAAAAGCGTGATCTCATGAAATACCATTTACCAAGAAATGAATTAGCAGATTCAGATCACCATCTGCAGAAATGCAACTCAAAAAATATAGACTGCTATAATGGATCAACGATCCCAGATCTCCAATCGCAGAAATGTAAGAAAGCTATGGGTAAAAAAAAAATGATCAGACTCCGTGAATATCTATCAAAACCAAATGCAGTAAAATGATTGAAACATTATCTACTATTGGTAGTCGATCGATTAAAAAGGTAATCAAAACCAGAAGATAAAAGGGGGTACCGTGAATAAACTCCAAAATACATTCATACAACACCCTTGATAAAAAAAATCCGATGTGAATCGGGAACACAAACATATTATGCTGATCAAAAATCCCCAAAAAAAAAAAAAGAAATCTAAAATTAAGGATACGATCAAGATAAAAACAAGAATTCGCCAAGAAGTGGGAATCGGAATGCACATAAAAGATCTAAAGCATAAATGGGAAAGAAAATGAAAATGAACAAATGTTTGATCAAGTAACCAAAGAAAATTCCATAATATAAAAGGGAGATGTTAGAACGGATGTTCCCTTGCTGTTGCACGTACGCAGATCGATCTTGTTATTAACAGATCAAGTCTGTGTGAGTGTCTTGATTAAAGGAAAACCAGAAAGAAAGGAAAAAAAAGAAAAGAAAGAAACAGAAAATAGAAAGAAATTAACATAAAATTCGAGAAAAACCAAAGGGGAAGAACGGTATTCATCGAGACTCTGCTATAGCAGCAAACTATAGATATGATTTTTTTTTTTTAAAAGGAGAAATGATTTGTAGGAATTGGATGTTCCTTTTTAATTTTGCACGTATGTGGGCCGATCTTGCCATACACAAGTCGGCCCTACATGGGCGCTTAGATGGAAGAAATGGAGATTAATCAGAAGAGCAACAAAACGATAAGAGAGTAAAGGTGCTTACTGGGGGTTAATTAAGATGGAATGAGATCTCATATGTGTGCCCTGTGACTTTGCTGCGGAGATTGGTCGACTTTCCTTAACTAGTTGGAAGAAACCCAAGGAAACCATGGAGAGGAAGCGGAAAGAGAGGTAGAAGCTGGATCAAGAAGAGGAAATGCACATGGGAGGGTGAGAATGGATCCGTAAAAGAGAGGAAAGAGAAGGTGCAATGGGGAAGGGTGATAACGGATGGTGAAGAGAGAGCCCTGCGTGCTCTTTTAAGGGAGGGGAAGAGGATTCGGGAAGAAGATTGTTGGAGATGAGCGGAGGAAGGAAGGGTTCGTGCGATGGAGGGCTTAGAGGAAGAGAGGGTTGAGAGAGATGGAGGGGGCGGCTGGAAGCCATCCGAGATTAGGGTTTCTGAGGAAAATCCTGAGAGAAATCGGGCGTGAGAGGAAAAAAGGGGGGGTTTAAAAGGGTTTATTTGTGAAAATTTTTGTTTTTTTCCAAAAAGAGGCTCCCTTAACAAAAAATTTCATAAAAAATGGTTAAAAATGATTTTTTTAGCAAAATCGACTTTAAAAAGTTTCAACTCATTCATTTTTCTTGAAATTTTCCATTTTTTATTTGGTTTTTTTTGTTTTATTTTTCAATTTTTTTGTATTTTTAGAATAAAATCCTAAAGTTTTACGAGAAACCAAAGGTCAAACTATTTTTTTTGTGTTTTTGTAAAATATTTACAAAAAGGGAGTTTTTCTAAGAATTTAAAAGCTATTTTGAGAAAACTTCTTCAGAAATGGGTTTATGTCTGAATTTTTTAGAAATATTCGAGGTTTACAACCTCAAATTGAGGAATATAGGGTCGAGGGTCCAACAGAGTGCCGGATGAGCCGCCCAAGCCTTTCAAAAATCATTTTTGGTGTTTTTGTGCTTTTATTTTGGAAATCGGACAACGAGGCTCAGATTTGGATTTAAAATACTGAGTTCAGACCCGGAGTTGAATTTGAATATGTCAATGTGGAATCTAATCCAGAAATCTGGAGAAATAACTTGATTTTCTCAGAAAACGGGGTTAGGGGCAAAAGGGTCATTTTTACAAGACTTTGAAAAATTTGGGGTGTTCACAGTTCCTCTCGATCGAACTGTGTTTAAAAAGGTCCTCCTCTACACTCGTTCTACCCACTTTCCATGGCATGAAAGCAACTTGAAGCCCCATGCTCTGTTGTTGTCAAAAATTCTTTCCTCCAACATAGTACCCAAGTTGCCTTCTAGGGGATTTATTGCAAATGAAATCTCCCTTCTCCTTTATGCGATCTTTTGTCCCTTTCCCATCAACTGGTCCAGTGTTATATTCAATAACATGATTAATTTTTGTTCCTTTCACTCTCTTCCGTTCGGGTATTTCATAACCCTCATTCTTCAATACTTCCAAATCCCGCTTGAAACCGATGTCGTCTACCACTCCAACCGCACGTTTGATGCTTCCTCTCTTTATGAAGAAGACTCCTACGACGACGAACCTCAAGAAGCAGATCCAGCAGCAACTTCTGAATTTGACATCTTCTCAGCCCTTGTCAATGTTCAGAACACTCAAGATCTCCTTCTCAAAAATCAAGCATCTCTGCATCAAGCCTTCAAATCACTATAAATCGGCCAAGATAAATTACTTCGGAAGTTTCACCCCTCATCCGGCTCTGAATAAACTTATTTTTTTGTTTTTGGACTGTAATAACTTTAATCACTTTTGGTCTGTAATAACTCTGATACTCTGATCCCTTCCTTTTTGTCTATGACAAAGGGGGAGAAAACCTGTCTCCATTATTGGAGAAATACTCTCTCTTTAAACATTTTTTAATATTTTATGATATTATTATTTCTATGCATAATGTCTTTTTGACAGGGGGAGCATATTTTGTCATCATCAAAAAGGGGGAGAATGTTGAGAAACTTTGTTTTGATGTCACATAATATGATACACTGTCTTATTTAATGTCATTTGATATGATAATATGTCTTCTTGAAAAATGTTATATAATGACTGGATATGTTTTGCCATATATCTAACGAGTATTTGATGCAAGGATATCTCACTCAAAAAGGATGGAGACCTCTTGTTCAAGTACAACTATGATGCAATCATACTCCTTGAAGAAAAAGCTTGTTGAGCCATGCACTCCTAAAGACCTTCTAAAGAGATCGGCTTCCTCAAGTTGAAGATTTTTTTCTTCTTTAGAGTCATTTGTAACAGAACCTTCAGAAGCTTGCATATTGCATATTACATACTCACTCATAAAAGCTATTTCATAAAAGTATATGATAGTTTCAAAAAGCTCCTTTTTGAAAACAAATAATTGTACCTTCTTACAACCCTTTATGAAAAAGGTATTTTGACATGATTTCAAAATGTAATAATTGTACCTTATATCATATACAAGACAACATGAAAAGAAATAATTTCAAATATAGGAAAAAGACAAAACATGAAATCGGCTACACAAAGAAAACAAATATAATATGTTTTGAAAAGACTCTAGTTACCTTCTTTAAAGAAATGATTTCAAATATAGGAAAAAGACAAAACATGAAATCGACTACACAAAGAAAACAAATATAATATGTTTTGAAAAGACTCTAGTTACCTTCTTTAAAGAAATGATTTCAAATATAGAAAAAAGACAAAACATGAAATCGACTACACAAAGAAAACAAATATAATATGTTTTGAAAATACTCTAGTTACCTTCTTTAAAGAAATGATTTCAAATATAGGAAAAAGACAAAACATGAAATTGGCTACACAAAAGAAACCAAATATAATTTGTTTTGAAAAAGACTCTAGTTACCTTTTTACAAACTCATAGAATGTCGACTTACTTAAAGTCATCATTCTCTTTGTATAGCATTAAATACCTTCTGTAAAGAATCCTTGTTAAATATCCTTCTCAAAAATGTCGACTAACTTGTAGTCTTCATTCTCTCTGTAGACTTTGAAAAACACAACATAAAGAAAACACTTGACATGACTATGTACAAATAAATATCTCAAAGCACTCATTGTACTTACACTCATTTAAAGTAAAGAAGTACCTATGTACCACAAATCATTAATTAGGATAAAGACAAAACCACATGACAACCTACAATCCAACGTTCAATGTACTATTGTAAGAAATAGACTTTTTACATAAAATATATATTACCTAAAATATTACAACGACTAGTGTACCCTATATTTTACTTTTATGGATAGAAGACTTTCTCGAATCTCTCTAAAGATGTTTTTTGAAATGACATGACATTTCACATCTCAAAAAGGCTACGATTTCAAAAAGCAAAGGACTATTTTTTTAAGCTATAAAAACACACTCAAAAGTACTATTCAGACAGAAGGGAATGGAATAGACAAGTGAGCTTACAACAAGAAAAATACCTATTCGATATTTGAAAGAGAGCCTAGAAAAAGAAAGAGAAAAAGAAAGAGAAAAAGTCAAAAATAATTGTTTGACAAAGAGTATCTTCTGAGTGACAAACAGAACATTCTGAGAATCCTTCATTCGTGCATTCATATCATCCTGAAGGTTCTATAGGAAGTATTGTAACTTTCTGTTATTCACTGTATTCCTTCTTTGTTGAAAGAAGTAGACCTCTTTGAAAGAGGGTGTTGCCCTTCTCTGTTGAGAGAAGAAGACCTCTGTGAAAGAGGGTGTTGTCCTTCTCTGTTGAGAGAAGAAGACCTCTGTGGAAGAGGGTGTGCCCCTTCTCTGTTGAGTGAAGAAAACCTCTGAGAAAGAGGATGTTGTACTATTTATCCGGTGACTCGGATGTTATAGTGGAAAGCTCAAGTGGTTTGCTTGGGGACTGGATGTAGGTCAGGGTTTTGACCGAACCAGTATAAATCCTGTGTTCATTGTGTTGTGCCTTATTGCTTCATTTTTTTATTATATCAACTTGCATCGTATTTCACTATTCACCCCCCCCCCCTCTAGTGGAATTTCATTTGGTATCAGAGCAGCTTTGTTGGTTTCGACATAACAAGTCTTCCAGCACATATGGCATCTACCTCTTATGCTCGTGATATTGAAGGTCAACACGCATCTCGTCCTCCTTTCTTCAACGGCTCCAACTATGGATACTGGAAGTGCAGAATGGCTATATTTCTCAAATCCATAGATTTTGCTGTATGGAAAATTGTTGAGCATCCATACACATCTCCTTCCACAGACTATAACTTATGGTCTGATGAAGAAAAGAAAATGGCAAACCTAAATGCAAAGGCTATGAATGCCTTATATTGTGTCATCGATCAGAATGAATTCAATAGAATATCTGTATGTGAATCTGCATATGATATTTGGCCTTTTTTGGAGGTTATTCATGAAGGAACCAACAAAGTGAAAGAAGCCAAAATCTCATCTCTTGTCAGAAAATATGAGTTGTTTAAAATGAACAAAGATGAACCTATCACAGACAAGTTCACCAGATTCACCAACATCACCAACGATCTAAAATCTCTGGGTGTAACCCACTCTCAGACAGAAAAGGTGAAGAAAATCTTGAGATCTCTCATAACTGATTGGGAGAAAAAGACTACTGCTATTGAAGAAGCTCAAGATTTATCCAAACTTTCCCTGGACGATCTAATAGGAAATCTTATGGCATATGAAGTCCACATGAAGGAAAGAAGGGAAGAAGAACAACCTTTGAAGAAAACTCTAGCCTTCCCAGCCCTTCTTGAGGATGAAGACTCAGAAAAAGAAACTGAGATTGCGCTACTCACCAGAAAATTTCAGCGCTTTATGAGAAGGAACCGGCTTCCAAATAAGCACAAAGAAAGAAAAGACCCAAAAGAAGATTCTATGTGCTACCAGTGTAATAAGCCAGGTCACCTGAGACGTGACTGTCCTCTTCTCAAAAGAAAGTCCAAGACTGAGGAACCAAAGAAAAGGTTCTTCAAGAAAAAGGCTATGCATGCTCAATGGGATGATTCAGAACCATCCACCAGTGAAGAGTCAAATGATGATGAAGCAGAAACCGCCAACATGTGCTTCATGGCAGAAAGCTCTGTAAGTGAATCTCTTGATTTCTCCTTTGAAGATCTTCAAAATGCTTTTCAGGAACTTTTTGAAGAATCAAGGAAAACGATTCTCAAAAATAAACAGTTGAAATCTGAGAATCTAGAGCTCCTTTTGAAAAATGAAAAACTCAGTATTGAAAATTCTGAGTTACAAAAGAAAAATCTTCTTATTACTTCTGAAATCTCATCTACTAGCTTCAAGACTAAACATCTGCAAGTAGAAATTTCAGAATTAAAAAGGAAAACTGAAAACCTTATGAAAACGGTTTTCAAGTTTACTAAAGGAAAAGAGAACTTAGATAAACACCTATCCTCTCAAAAAGTCTCTTTCTACAAAAATGGTATTGGCTACTCTCATTTCAACAAGCCTTCTTGTATGAATCAAAAGACCACTTTTGTGAAAAGTTCGTCTGAACCAAATAAGGAGTATTATAATTTTAATTTTTTTAACTCCTCTAAGGCTGTAGACAAACCCAAATCCAAATGGATATGGGTTCCAAAGTCTAACAAAAAGGGACCCGATTGGGTACCAAAAAGAAATTTTACTTAATGATTTGCAGGCTCCAAACAAGAAGAACAGATGGATTCTAGACAGTGGATGTTCAAAACACATGACTGGACATTCAGACCTCTTTGATGTTCTTCATAAAAAGGAAGGAGGAACCGTCACCTTTGGAGATAACAACAAAGGTTTGATAATAGGTATTGGTAATATTGGAAATATAGATAAACCTCTTATCAAAGACGTTCTCTTGGTTAAAGGCTTAAAACATAACCTTCTAAGTATTAGTCAAATGTGTGATACAGGTTATAATGTTAGCTTTAATCATAATGCTTGTCTTATAGCAGACACCAACGAAAATATTATCTTAAAAGGTATAAGAAAAAATAATATATATGAACTATACCTAGAAAACATCACAGAACATTGCCTCATAGCTAATAATGACTCTCAACATCTATGGCACATGAGAATGGGTCATGTCAATTCTAAATACATGTCTAAATTAGCTAAAGATAAGTTAGTACGTGGGTTACCCAAAATATCTTTTAAAAAGGATTACTTTTGTGATGCATGTCAATTAGGAAAACTATCTAAATCATCCTTTAAATCAAAAAATATCATTTCAAGCAAAAGACCTCTAGAGCTTCTCCACCTGGATCTCTTTGGTCCTTCTAGAGTAGCTAGTCATAATCACAATAAATACGTTTTTGTCATTGTAGATGACTACTCAAGATTTACTTGGGTAATATTTTTGAAAAACAAAAGTGATACGTTTTGTCAATTTGAAATTTTATGTAAAAAATTACAAAATGAAAATTCTTGTTCTATTGTTAAAATCCGTAGTGACCATGGAGGAGAATTTGAAAATGAACTTTTTGAAAATTTTTGTAACTTGCATGGTATTTCTCATAAATTTGCCTTTCCTAGAGCTGCACCTCAAAATGGTGTAGTAGAAAGAAAGAATAGAACCCTTCAGGAATCTGCTAGAACTATGCTCCAACACAATAATCTTGCTAAATCTTTTTGGGCAGAAGTTGTTAATACTGCATGCTACATAACAAATAGAGTTCTCATTAGACCCTTATTAAATAAAACTCCCTATGAACTATTTTATGACAGAACTCCAAGAATAGTCTATTTCAAAGTCTTTGGTTGTAAATGTTTTATCCTAAACACAAAAGATAGCCTAGATAAATTTGATGCTAAATCTATTGAAGGCATATTTTTAGGATATTCAAGTCATAGTAAAGCATACAGGGTTTTCAATAAGAGTTCTAAGTCTATTGAAGAATCTATGCATGTTAGTTTCTGTGAATCTATTGATCAATCTGTTCATAAGCAAACTAACGATGATGATATTGAAAGTACAGATTTATTTTTAGATAACACAGCTAAGTCTAATGAAGATGATCATCAAAGAACATTTGTCGATATCAAAGATCATCCTCAAAAGCAGATTTTGGGAGAACTGACAAAGGGAGTTCAGACTAGAGCTCAGCTAGAACGGATTGCAAATATGGCATTCATTTCTCAACTTGAACCAAAGAAGATTTATGAAGCCATCATCGATGAGTTCTGGATGCTAGCCATGACTGAAGAACTGAATCAATTCCAAAGGAATGAAGTTTGGGATCTTGTACCAAGACCAAAGGATCATCCGATCTTTGGGACAAGATGGATCTTCAGAAACAAGCTAGATGAAACAGGTAATGTTATAAGAAACAAGGCCAGACTAGTAGCTCAAGGATACAACCAGGAGGAAGGTATTGATTTTGATGAAACATTTGCTCCTGTTGCTAGACTGGAATCTATTAGAATGTTTTTAGCATATGCAAGCTATATGGATTTCAAATTATATCAAATGGATGTTAAAAGTGCCTTTTTAAATGGTTTTATAAATGAAGAAGTTTATGTAAAACAACCTCCAGGATTTGAAAATGAACAATATTCAGATCATGTTTTCAAACTAAAACGTGTTTTATATGGCCTAAAACAAGCACCTCGTGCTTGGTATGATAGACTCATAACCTTTCTATTAAAAACTGGTTTTTCTGTAGGTAAAGCAGACTCGACATTATTTGTGAAAATAGTGAATAATCATACCCTAATTGTTCAAATATATGTGGACGATATCATCTTTGGATTTTCTAACAGCACTCTTTGTGAAGAATTTTCTAAGTCCATGCAGAAAGAATTTGAAATGAGTATGATAGGAGAACTCACCTACTTTCTTGGACTGCATATTAAGCAAACCAAGGATGGAGTTTTCATCAATCAGTCTAAGTATGCTCGTGAACTTCTGAAGAGGTTCAACATGAACTCAACTGCTTCAAAATCTACTCCTATGAGCACTACTACTGTTTTAGATAAAGATGAAGATGGTAAGTCTGTTGATAAAAAGGTATACCGAGGTATGATAGGATCACTACTATATTTAACTGCTAGCCGTCCAGATATTATGTTCAGTGTTTGCTTGTGTGCTAGATTTCAGTCAAATCCAAAAGAATCACATCTTAAAGCTGTAAAAAGAATAATGAGATATTTAAAAGACACAGTTGATTTTGGATTATTCTATTCAAAATCCTCTACATTTGATTTAATCTCATACAGCGATGTTGATTTTGCTGGAAGTAAATCTAGGGCACTCACTTGTATCATGGTTTAGTAAGAAACAAAACTGTGTATCCTTATCAACTACTGAAGCCGAATACATTGCTGCTAGCCTAGCCTGTACACAAGTTATCTGGATGAAACAAACCTTAAAAGATTTTGGTTTAAATTTTGAAAATACAAATATTTTCTGTGATAATACTAGTGCTATAAACTTATCTAAGAATCCGATTTTACACTCACGAACTAAGCACATTCAAATAAGACACCACTTCTTAAGAGAACAAGTCTTAAACAACATAATTAAACTCGAATTCATACCCACTAATCAACAGTTAGCAGACATATTCACTAAACCATTGAAACATGAAGACTTTACACGAATTAGAAGAGAACTAGGAATATGCAAACTAAGTGACTTATAAATTAATCACACTTATTATAAGTTTTGATAAAATCTTACTTTAAAAGTTTTTTTCTTCTTATCGATTTTTTTCAAACTAGGTTTCCATATTCACGTATACTCTAAACTCTTAAGACACATTCTTTATGTCTTTCAACTTGTCATCTTTCAAGTACACCTCCATAATGACTCCTTGTCCTATCTCCTTTCACTCATATCCATAAGAACTAATTATATTAAAAGCTATCATGACATTGTCCACATCTCTCATCTCATAACACCTTTTATCACTTTTGTCTTCTTGTGAAAACCTCTCTTATGATAAGCTATCCGAGATTCAACATGATATTGTGTTCCTCACTCATGTTATTTTTTTTCAAGTGATATATCCCTTTTCATGACTTCCTTTCCTCCTATTAAGACACTTCACTAAACTTTATGGTAAATAAATCAAGTTTTGGCGACCGTGATGGTCACAGTTTTGGCGACCGTGATGGGACTCGTCTTCATTCGGTCGGATCTATGTTTTTGCTTTGCATTGATATTATCTAAGTCTTTATTCTATAAATGTCAGCTTCATTTCCATGCAAACCTTAGGAGCCTAGACTCTGTCCTAAGCTGACATCATTGCATATAGGATCTAAGTATGGTTTGGTAGGACCATATTGAGGAGATTATTCCATGTTCACATTAGATTTAGATCTGAAATACAACTCTCCTCTATTTTAGGGATTGAATGCAAAACAATGTATGCAAGTGTATGCTCCTCTTCATTTTAATCTATTTCTTCTAGGACTTGCATTAGAGCTTTCTGGTTTTATCTGCATGTTGAACATGTTTTTTTTTTTAAACATCCCTACCTACATTGTCCCGGTCTTCACGTTGATGGGTTGTCTCACTGAACCATAGTTCGGGAGAGAGCCTCACAACTGGACCACTTATTTGGGTTCGCGCCCCCCTACCACGTACCTAAGGGCCATAGTCCGAGGTATATTGGTAGGTGCTCAAGGATGTTGGAAAGCCATTATCTTAGAACCGGAGAAATATATTTATGCCACGTACTTGGAGCTTCGGCTTGAGTATATCGACATATCTTGATTGGAATCAGATGATTTAAATCTTAGAGTTAGGATTAAGGTCCTATCAGCCATTTTAAAAATTGCATCTAGAGTCAGCTTTAGGGAGTGTTGTTTGTGCATCCTTGCTTGTATATCTGTGATTATATGATATTTTATATCTTCCTTATATTCTCCAAAACCCTGGGTATATATTATTCAAATTTTCCTTTTTGTTTTAAAACCCAGGTGTATTTTCCTTTTATTCTTCTAAATTTTTTCAAAATTCTTCTGATCCTGCCTGCAAGTTCTTCAAATTTAAATCTTTACCATTTATTCTCAAAATTTCATTTTCACTCTTATTTTTCTGATTTTATATTTTTTTTTATGTTTTCATAAATAAAATCTCTTTCCGTCAAGAGATATCCTTTTCAAAATAGCATTTTTCTTCGTATTTTAGTTAGTTACTCTCCCTCGTAGAGTAAACAATGCAATTGTCACAAATTTTGTGGCGACTCAATCCCTAGTAATGGTATACAATTTTTAAACAGATGTCAACCTAATCCTTCCTCTTGTCAAAACTTCTCCAAAAGTTGCTTCAGTCTAAAAACCTCCACTTTCCTCTACAGAGAGCACTGATATTCAAAAATGGTTCAGACAAGAGCTGGAAAAGAAACAGTTCCTCAACACTGTGATAGTGAGGCAGAAGGGATAAACTCTCCTAAGTTGGTCAAGGGACAGGGTCAGAACAAAGAAGATGACATTGACCTCGCTATGTATGGTATGTTCCAAAAGATGATGGCGAGGATGATGTCAGAGCAAGCCGAGGCCAAGCTGAAAGAGGCAGTTCCTAAAAGCAAGCTGAGGAAGAAGCCTGTAAAAAAGCAAGTCAGAATCATCAGAAAAAGGTACAACCGGACACTACTTCTGAAGAATCGGAGTCTGTTGAGGAAGAGCAAATTGTCTACAAACAGAATCCTCCGAGGCAGTATGTAAAAATAGCTACAGAAGAGCCTGAATCCGTCAACAAGCCTAAGTCTGAGACTCCAGCAGAGGACTCGATGAGCAAGCAGATGAAGGAGATCAACCGAACAATTAAGGACATTCAAGCCAAGAGTAAGGGCAAGTAGACCTACATTGGTGAAGATTTTTACGATGGTCTAGATGGGGACGATAACCTGGAAAATCTTCCTCACAAGTTTCTCAAATTTGACGGAACTGTCAACCCTAAAGCCCACTTAGCCACCTTTTATGCAAAATGTTGCCGTTTCAGAAAAGACAACAGGGCTATGTTCATCTGTTTTCCCCGCAGTCTAGAGGGTGTAGCGGCCAGGTGGTACGCCGACCACATCAATCGTATCGAACTACGAGAGTTTGATAAGGTAGTCAATTTTTTCATTGAACGCTTCCTATTCAATACTGAGGCTTCACCTACGCTCAATCACCTTTACAACTTAAAGCAGAATGAGACTGAAAGAGCAGGAGAATTCATCCACAGGTGGAGAAGCACCTGCAGCAAGATGAAAGTTTCCATTCCAGATGAGCATGCATTACAAATAATCCTCAACAATTTCTCTCAACCCCTGAGAAGCCTCATTGTCACTTCCCTGGCAAAATCCTTTATCAAGTTAATTGAGCGAACCGAATGGCTTGAAGCAAGAATAGAAAGCTGGCTTTACGAGGGCATGCCTCTGGTCAAGAATATCCAAGACCAGAAGAAGAAGGCACAGTTCGCTCATTCAGTTGATGCCTCCAGCAATAGTCTTGGCAGTAGCAGCAAAGGAAACAAAAACAACAGTGCCAGTGACCCAAGAATAGATCAGAACAAGGGGCAGAAGGAAAGATCCTATAAGAACAATGACAAACCATTTCCAATTGGCCTCCAGCAAAAGGGTGATCTTCAAGAGAAGACCGAGTACATCAAATGGGAGAAAGATCGAGTCTTCACTCCATTAGATCAAAGTTTAGAAGTGATTATGGATTACCTTTTAAAGCATGGGATGATCAAACTCCCTAAAATCGTAGATCCTCCCATAATCTTGGGAAAATTCAAGGACCAATTCTGCAAATACCATAGGGCAACAGGGCACAACACAGAGCACTGCTTCATCCTTAAACATATGAAACAAGACTGCATTGACAGAAGTGAGCTGATAGAGGATGAGGACGAAGAGCGTCCAGCAGTCCTGATAGAACCATTTCCGGATCACTCAAAGAATTGAGGATGCCCAAGCTTCTTTTTTTTCTCTTCTCTTCTCTACACTGTCATTTTCCTTTTTGTTAGTCATCTTGTAGGGGCAAGTCAGCCCAGTCTTTTGAATCCTTTCCTTTCAAAGTTCTTGTAAATATTTAGTTTTGTTATTGAACCTTTGCTTATCAATGAAATGCCAATTTCCTTATATCTTCTATATCCAATACTTCTTTTCCCTTTGCCATACTGGGGCATTAAATTCCTGTTCTTTTTTAAAACGTGAGACAAATCCTGACATCATTCATGAGAAAAATGATATTACCTATGAGGGCTTTTCAAAAATCATGAAATTTTGAAAGTCTTCATTATGACCAAAGAGTTCAAACATTCTTTGGTCCAACCTTTGTCAAAAATCAACCCTCGTGTTGATCATGTTTTCAAAATAGGTTTCGAACCATTATATAGAAAGATCAACCCTCGTGTTGATCATATTTTCAAAAATAAGTTTTTGAACCATTGCATTGAAAATTCAACCCTCGTGTTGATCCTATCTTCCAAGATCGATTTCGAAACATTATATTCAAAAGATCAACCCTTGCATTGGTCTTATCTTCCAAAATGGGTTTTAAATCATTATAATCAAAGATCAACCCCTGTGTTGGTCTTATCTTCCAAAATGGATTTTCAAAACATTATATTCAAAGATCAACCCCTGTGTTGGTCTTATCTTCCAAAATGGATTTCAAAACATTATATTCAAAGATCAACCCCTGTGTTGGTCTTATCCTCCAAAAATGGGTTTTAAACATTGTATTCAAAGATCAACCCTTGTATTGATCTTATTATCAGTTTCAAACTACTATTTTCAGAAATCAGAGCTATTGTCGATCTTCTTTTTCCAAAATTAGATTTCAAATCATTGCCTTCAAAAATTGACCCTCATGATGATCTCTCATGATGATTCTCCTTTTCAAAGATTAGTTCTTGCGATAATCATTCTTCTCGCAGTTGATTTTTCTTCCCAAAAATGATTTCTCACTTATCTTTTTAAATGAACATCTTCCTTTCAAGATCCCATATGCAGGCAGGATCAGAAACACTCATTTTTCTCAAATCTTATAAATTTTCAGCTAATTTTGTTATCTTTATCAATTTCATTCATTTTATTCATATTTTTATCAAGTTTATATCAATTTTATCGAATTTTATCAAGTTTTATCAAATTTTTCTTAATTTTATTAAATTTTAACGAATCTGAACCCTTTCAGATTAAGGGGTATACCTGATGCCTCTTTTCAATGAGGTATTCTTTTATTTTGTTTTCCCTTTCAAGTTAAGGAATAAACCTGACCCTCGTTGTCCGAGGTGTTCTCATTCAAGATAAGGGATAATCCTGACACCCCTCACAGAAGCAACAAAGCTATCTGTGAGCATTCTTTTCAAAAACAAAAATTATCATAAATTTATTCGATCTTTCCCATTTTTTTATAAATTTTATTCTTATTTCCGCTCAGGTTAAGGGATAAACCTGACCCTCGTTGTTCGAGGTGTTCCCATTCAGGATAAGAGATAATCCTGAGACCCCTCGTAGGAGCAATAATGCTACCTACGAGATTTCTTTTGCAAATACAAGTGTCCTCAATCTTTATTTTCTAAATTTATATCAATGTCTCTTCATTAATTTTCCTTAAATTCTATTCATTTTTTTCCTCAGGTTAAGAGATAAACATGACCCTTGTTGTCCAAGGTGTTCCCATTCAGAATAAGGGATAATTCTGAGACCCCTTGTAGGAGCAATAACGCTACCTATGAGGATTCTTTTGTATATACAAGTTTTGTCAACCTTTATTGATTTTCTAAATTTATATCAATTTTTCTTCATTAAATCTCCTTAAATTCTATTATTTTCCCCTTTCAGGTTAAGGGACAAACCTAAACCTCGGCATTCGAGGTATTCTTTTTTTCAGGATAAAGGATAATCCTGAGATCACTCATAGGAGCAACAATGCTACTTGTGAGAATTCTTTTGCCAAATAAATTTTCAGCAATTCCCTCAAATTTTCTTCATTTTTGTCAATCTTTAAATCAAATTCTATCTCCTTCTATCTTCTCAAATTGTATTATTTCTTTTCCTCATTCAGGATAAGGGGTTAATCCTGAAAATTGGACCGCATACCTGATCCATCTAAATCATAGATCATAAATTCTAAATATTTCCTTCTCCCTTCTAAATTCAAGTCTCAAGTTATCTCTTCACAAAATTTTCTTTTTTTTTCAGGTTAAGGGGTAAAACCTATATCATTTTTCCCTAAATTCTCATCAAATGTCTATTCGATTTCCCCTTCAGGATAAGGGATAACCCTGGAACCCCGGCAATCATTCCTGTTTCAATCTCTAAATATCTTAAAAATGTTGGTCTCCTTCCCGACTCTCAATTGTAAAACCCGGTGCTCGCACTGGTGATTTTGCTAAATTTTCAAAATCTAAAGATCAAGTTCAGTCACAAGACTCAATTCTCGTGTTGTTTGTCTCTCAGAAAGTCTCAATCTTAGATCAAATCACTAAATCAAAGGTCGTTAAATGAAATGTTCTAACTACTTCGTTGGTTGTTAAATGAAATGTCCCAGCTACTTCGTTGGTCGTTAAATGAAAGGTCTCGGCTACTTCGTTGGTCGTTAAATGAAATGTCCCAGCTACTTCGTTGGTCGTTAATTGAAATGTCCCAGCTACTTCGCTGGTCGTTAAATGAAATGTCCCAGTTTTCACTGGTCGTTAAATGAAATGTCCCAGCTACTTTGCTGGTTTTTAAATGAAATGTCCCAGCTACTTCGATGGTCGTTAAATGAAATGTCCTAGCTACTTAGTTGGTCGTTAAATAAAAATGTCCCAGTTTTCACTGGTCGTTAAATGAAATGTCCTAGCTACTTTGTTGGTCGTTAAATGAAAGGTCCCAGCTACTTCGCTGGTCGTTAAATGAAATGTCCCAGCTACTTCGTTGGTCGTTAAATGAAATGTATCAGCTACTTCGTTGGTCGTTAAATGAAATGTCTCAACTACTTCGTTGGTCGTTAAATAAAATGTCCCAGCTACTTCGTTGGTCGTTAAATGAAATGTCCCAGCTACTTCGCTGGTCATTAAATGAAATGTCCCAGTTTTCACTGGTCGTTAAATGAAATGTCTCAGCTACTTCGCTGGTCGTTAAATGAAAGGTCCCAGTTTCACTGGTCAGAATTTCCAAAATCATAGATTCAACTCAAGGTCTCACCAAAATCTATATTGACTGATTATTTCACAAAGAATTTGTGAAAACTTTGCCAATTTGCTAAAAATATTTGTTGATTCCAATAAATCTTACTACACAAAAGAATTACCTCAGATTATCTCTAGTATTCTTTCCAAAAAGGTGAAACCTTTTGTGAAAAAGAGGTAAAATTCAAATCTTTTCCTATTGATCAACCAAAAGGATGAAAGAAATATCCTCGGTATGATTAGAGAAAGAAATATTCAATGACGTTGAAATGCCAAAAGCGAATTGATATTGATCATGGCTATGACGCATGTTTTAAAGACGGTTTTCTGACAATCAGGCAGTGGAAATATCTTGAGCGATAAAAAGAATCCTCTCGACCAATGTCTCCTCAATCCAGTTAAGTTGCAATCAAATATCTGCAAAAGGGATCTCTCAATTGTCATCGAGATGAACACGAATATGCGAGCAGACCCCCGAGGCTAAAGAAGATTTGGATCATCTCTGAGATGAAGGAGTTTGTGAAGGATCCTTCCAGAGAAAGTTCAGATTACCATCGAGATGAAGGCGAGTGTGATGGACCTACCGACAAACCCTAAAAGATATTTGATTTCTGCTATCATCAAAAGACCCTTTGAGCCTATATCATCAATACCTGAGATAAATGAAGGACCAAAACATCTCCAAGGTGAAGGAGTTTGTGACGTACCCTTCCCCTGAAAAAAGAGAGAAAAGTCAAGACATCTCCAAAATAAAGGATAATGTAAAAGCCCGAAAAGCCCAATGACTCAAAAAGAGTGCAAAAGAATCATCATAGGAAAACACCCAGATATCAAAACTGTCAAAATTGCCAAAAGTCATCTTTTCTCATGCGAAATTCTTTCATCAATATCTTTTTACTACTTGCTTTTATGAAATTAAGAATATTTCTTCTCTTCTCATATCAGGAAAATGGATAGCTTCCTTGAAGAAAGTCATCTGCGCTAAAATTTCGAATCTGACTCTTAAGACCGAGGAGTTAACCTCATTAGAGGAAATACTCTAGGTAAAAGAGGGAATGTCTTTTTTTCACATACATGCACATTTTTTTTTTTAATATTTGAGTCAACTGCAATTTTATCTTATTGGCAAAATTTTCTAGCTATTCCAAAAATGAAATAAATATTCAATATCCATTTTGATGCAAACTAGCGATGTTTATATCTTCCAGGAAGAGTTGCCTCATCCGGTTGAAATATCTCTTCCTATCCCATCACGATTTCTTCCTCCGAGGATTCTGTATGGTCGTACCCGCTCAGGTTAAGGGTCAAACCTGTATCTTCTGCGAGAGGTCATCGATTTCAAAAGTTGATTTAGTCTCAGCAATGAGACACCCAAGATCATCCCTTTTTCAAGCTTTAGGGAACCCCATCTTCTTTCTTTCGCAAACCCCTGTCGTATTTGTTCGTCCAAACTCCGAAGGTCCCATCACGGTTTCTTCGTCCGAGGATTCCAATTGGCCATCCCCTTCAGGTTAAGGGTTAATTTTGAACCTCACCCACCGCGGTATCTTCCTTTTTCAGGTTTTGGTTAAACCTGAATCTCGTTCCAACAAGTTTCCCTCATTTTGACAAGGTGTTTTCCTCCAGTCCCATCGTGGTTCTTCCCATCGAGTTATTCATGCTTTGTATATCCATCCAGGATAGGATCCTACTTAAGCTTCATCTCACAAGGCATTTTCCAAAAATGTCCCATCGAGGTCTATTCATATTCCTTTCCCCATCCAAATTGTCTTGATATATCTTCGTCCCATCCAGGTTAAGGGCTAAACCTGAGTCATTCCAAGAGCTGATCTTGTCTCACCCGCGAGACTTGATCAAAATTTTTACCTTTCATCACTTCGAGATCTTCACCTAAAAGTCCCATCACGATTTTCTCATTTCTATTATTCAGTCATATCATCTTCGAGGATTTCGTCTCCCCAAAGCCATTCAGGATAAGGTATTAAGCCTGAGAAGCCATGTCTTTCAAATAAATTCTTCCACACCCAGTTCAGATCTGCTGACTGGGGCATTTTCAAAATTTGGAGTGTTATCTTTCCCACTAAGCATGGTTTTTTGCTGGCTTAGTAGCAAAGAGGGGCATCTGTGAACACCCCAAATTTTTCAAAATCTTTTAAATATTTCATTTTTGCCCCTGACCCCATTTTCTGGGTAATTGAGTCACTTTTTTTTTTTTTTATTTCTCAAGTTTTCTGAAATTAAATTCATTTTATATATCTGACTCAATTTCGGATCTGAATCTAGATAAAAGATCCAAATCTGAGCTTCGTTGTCCAATTTTTGAATCAAATTCTCAAAATTACCAAAAATAACCTTTTAAAAGGCTCAGACAGTTCATTCGGTATCTGTTTGGATCCATTGTGTCATATTCCTCGATTTGAGGTTTAAAACTCGAATATTTTCTCAAAACTTCGGTCCAAACCCATTTTCAGAAGAAATTTTCCCAAAATAACCTTGATTTTTCAGAAAAAACCCTTTCTTCGGTAAATATTTTGAAATTTTGTAAAATTAGTTTAAATTTCTTAGTTTTTAGAGTTTTGTTTTCAGAAAATACAAATATATATATATATATATATATATATATATATATATATATATATATATATATATATATATATATATAATTTCAAGAAAAGAACAAATAAAAAAGAAAATAGAAAAAAAAGAAACACAAAAATGGCCTTTTAAAAGCACCCTTTTGAAAAATCTAGTTTTTGTGAGAAAACTTTTTGCAAAAATTT
The DNA here is from genome assembly GCF_984573655.1 of Nuphar pumila. Taxonomy (NCBI): domain Eukaryota; kingdom Viridiplantae; phylum Streptophyta; class Magnoliopsida; order Nymphaeales; family Nymphaeaceae; genus Nuphar; species Nuphar pumila. Next base: position 35,010,418 of record NC_143265.1, read on the forward strand.
GTTAGAGAGCCCCCTCTTTGCAAAAAACTGAAAATAAAGGGGCCCCCTTTGAATTTGTTTTTTTAGGGTTTTTGGGAAAACTCTTCGTAAAGGAGGGTTACAGGGCCTTCTCCCTCTCTCGCAAGAACCCTCATCGCACACCCCCATCAGCCGCCTCCTTCCTCTGATCCTCCATGGCCTCCACCCTCCGATCCTCTTCTTCCATCATCGAGCAACATCCACCCTCCATCACCAACCGAACTCCTCCCCTTCCCGAACCTTCGTCCCCCTCCTTAAGAGGGGCACGATGAGAAAACCTCAGGCCATCGCTTCTCACCCCCGCACCATCTTCCTTCCTTTTATCCCCTCTATCATTTTCCCTCTCCCTTTGATGCTCTTCGATCAGCAGAAAGGTTGGCCATCTCTGCAAGGCCTCGGTGATTAATCCTCCCTTTTCACCTTAGATTTTATGTAAATATTCTTCTTCTCTTATCGACTTGTTCTATTACGATTAGATTTCTCTTCCTTCTTTTTTTTTATGCACACACGGTAAGATCGGTCTGTGTATAGCAAGACCGATCTACCAAGTGATACAGCTACGGAATCCCCGATTCCAACACCTCATTTCTCTCTTTCATCCTTTATTTACGGTTTGTTTTAATTTTGATATACGTTGATAGTCTGGTTTTCTGTATTTTCACTCTCATCGCCCATTCCTGCATGACTCTTTATTCATGAGCTATTTTTTTTATTTTATTTCATGTCCCTTTCATATTTCAAGATTTATATCGGACCCTCGATTTTCCCTGTTTTTTTTTTTTCTCTTTCTTTCCTTCTTTTCCCTTTTTCCTTTTTTTTCTTTTGGTTTTATTAGCCATTTTTCCTGTTGGCTTTGTGATTCCAGGCATTTGATTACCTGTTTTGTTCAGATCAGTATTATTTGTTTAAACAATAGATCTAGGAGTGTTCTAGCCTCAGGTCTTTGTTAAAATCTCATTCCACGGTATTAATATCTTGAGTTTCCTGCATCTCTGATAGATAACATATACTTCATGATCTGCTTTTCTTATGTTTTATAATTCATTTGTTTGAATTTTATTGGTGTGAGAAAGCTGCAGATGGCTGCCTCGAGGCTTCTCTTAATGGTTTAGCATCGGCCTTACCCCTTTCAGTGTTCATTGTAAATTGTATCTTTCATCGAGGGACTTATATAATCATCACCGTAACTGACACAACCAGCGTCTTCACATTCATCGGCAAGCTGCTACGAAATGGACATAGAATTTTTTTTCTTGTAATAGCGGGTACGATCTGTTGCGAAACTCCATTAAGTTCCCTATGGAACTCAGTAGACACTGCATGACTAGCATATTTGTGCATTGTGTATACTCCATCTGATGTGCAATATGTTTATTATCCTCATGCTCACCATTCTTATGCATGATAGTTGTAGCATAACAGATGAACATTCAGCTTCCCCTGCACAGTAGAAGACGAGGATATCTGGAGCTGTAACCAAACGCTCTGATCACCGTGATGATCATATCAGGAATACTCCAGAATTTGTCGCAAGATTCTTGTAGTTGTCTCTAATGTTTGCGAAGTTTTGATCATTCGACTTTTCCGGCATGTCGACGCAGGTACCTCTGGGACAGAAGATACTGTAAGAGGATATTAAGGGTCTGTTTGTGTTCGAAACAAAGGGTACCCTAGCATCTGTTGTCCGGTGTATGTACATGGTTCGAATGCTATGGCCAAGCCACATAGAACTCCAGTCTCAGAGATCGATTTACCGTAAATTAGCTTATTCCTAAGAGTGATTCATTGATCTACCTTATTGTGATAAACTAATTGCAGAACTCAAGTGGTTGGCTAAGATTCATCTATATGAGGTTCAGCTCATGAATGGAGGTTTGTGTTGCGGGTTTGATCTTTTCATTCTCTCTTGAAAGTACAGTTAGGGAACAGGGGATTGTTAGAGATTATTTTATTCATTTTCCCGTTGCAGTAACATGATGGTCTTTATCTCTTGTGTTGTCAATATGATGATCATCTATATTCTTATGTAAGTCCCATGAATGAACAATATATTGGTTGGGAAACCTTTCACAATTTGTGGTTTAACTGAGTTTTATTATTGGTCATCTCTTTTTATTTCACATAGAAAATCCTATTACAATTGTGTATAGGGGCATGATTTGGTTACATGGTCAATCTGCATGTTATGCCTCTAGTTATATGTTAGGCTGAAATCTACCAATGTATATGAAATTTATGCTTAATTTAGGCTTGTTTGCTTTTATTTTCAGGCCTTGGTAAATTGGATATGTAAACACTAATTCAACCAGCAGAACAACCAAACCAAACTCCTCCCCTTCCCGAACCTTCGTCCCCCTCCTTAAGAGGGGCACGATGAGAAAACCTCAGGCCATCGCTTCTCACCCCCGCACCTTCTTCCTACCTCTCATCCCCTCTTTCATTTTCCCTCTCCTTTTGATGCTCTTCGATCAGCAGAAAGGTTGGCCATCCCTGCAAGGCCTCGGTGATTAATCCTCCCTTTTCACCTTAGATTTTATGTAAATATTCTTCTTCTCTTATCGACTTGTTCTATTACGATTAGATTTCTCTTCCTTCTTTTTTTTTATGCACACACGGTAAGATCGGTCTGTGTATAGCAAGACCGATCTACCAAGTGATACAGCTACGGAATCCCCGATTCCAACACCTCATTTCTCTCTTTCATCCTTTATTTACGGTTTGTTCTGATTTTGATATACGTTGATAGTCTGGTTTTCTGTATTTTCACTCTCATCGCCCATTCCTGCATGACTCTTTATTCATGAGCTATTTTTTTTATTTTATTTCATGTCCCTTTCATATTTCAAGATTTATATCGGACCCTCGATTTTCCCTGTTTTTTTTTTCTCTTTCTTTCCTTCTTTTCCCTTTTTCCTTTTTTTTTCTTTTGGTTTTATTAGCCATTTTTCCTGTTGGCTTTGTGATTCCAGGCATTTGATTACCTGTTTTGTTCAGATCAGTATTATTTGTTTAAACAATAGATCTGGGAGTGTTCTAGCCTCAGGTCTTTGTTAAAATCTCATTCCACGGTATTAATATCTTGAGTTTCCTGCATCTCTGATAGATAACATATACTTCATGATCTGCTTTTCTTATGTTTTATAATTTATTTGTTTGAATTTTATTGGTGTGAGAAAGCTGCAGATGGCTGTCTCGAGGCTTCTCTTAATGGTTTAGCATCAGCCTTACCCCTTTCAATGTTCATTGTAAATTGTTCCTTTCATCGAGGGACTTATATAATCATCACCGTAACTGACACAACCAGCGTCTTCACATTCATCGGCAAGCTGCTACGAAATGGACATAGAATTTTGTTTTCTTGTAATAGCGGGTCTGATCTGTTGCGAAACTCCATTAAGTTCCCTATGGAACTCAGTAGACACTGCATGACTAGCATATTTGTGCATTGTGTATACTCCATCTGATGTGCAATATGTTTATTATCCTCATGCTCACCATTCTTATGCATGATAGTTGTAGCATAACAGATGAACATTCAGCTTCCCCTGCACAGTAGAAGACAAGGATATCTGGAGCTGTAACCAAACGCTCTGATCACCGTGATGATCATATCAGGAATACTCTAGAATTTGTCGCAAGATTCTTGTAGTTGTCTCTAATGTTTGCGAAGTTTTGATCATTCGACTTTTCTGGCATGTCGACGCATGTACCTCTGGGACAGAAGATACTGTAAGAGGATATTAAGGGTCTGTTTGGGTTCAAAACAAAGGGTACCCTAGCATCTGTTGTCCGGTGGTATGCAAATGGTTCGAATGCTATGGCCAAGCCACATAGAACTCCAGTCTCAGAGATCGATTTACCGTAAATTAGCTTATTCCTAAGAGTGATTCATTGATCTACCTTATTGTGATAAACTAATTGCAGAACTCAAGTGGTTGGGTAAGCTTCATCTATATGAGGTTCAGCTCATGAGTGGAGGTTTGTGTTGCGGGTTTGATCTTTTCATTCTCTCTTGAAAGTACAGTTAGGGAATAGGGGATTGTTAGAGATTATTTTATTCATTTTCCTGTTGCAGTAACATGATGGTCTTTATCTCTTGTGTTGTCAATATGATGATCATCTATATTCTTATGTAAGTCCCATGAATGAACAATATATTGGCTGGGAAACCTTTCACATTTTGTGGTTTAACTGAGTTTATTTATTGGTCGTCTCTTTTTATTTCACATAGAAAATCCTATTACATTTGTGTATAGGGGCATGATTTGGTTACATGGTCAATCTGCATGTTATGCCTCTAGTTATATGTTAGGCTGAAATCTACCAATGTATATGAAATTTATGCTTAATTTAGGCTTGTTTGCTTTTATTTTCAGGCCTTGGTAAATTGGATATGTAAACACTAATTCAACCAGCAGAACCACCAAACCAAACTCCTCCCCTTCCCGAACCTTCGTCCCCCTCCTTAAGAGGGGCACGATGAGAAAACCTCAGGTCATCGCTTCTCACCCCCGCACCTTCTTCCTTCCTCTCATCCCCTCTTTCATTTTCCCTCTCCCTTTGATGCTCTTCGATCAGCAGAAAGGTTGGCCATCCCTGCAAGGCCTCGGTGATTAATCCTCCCTTTTCACCTTAGATTTTATGTAAATATTCTTCTTCTCTTATCGACTTGTTCTATTACGATTAGATTTCTCTTCGTTCTTTTTTTTTATGCACACACGGTAAGATCGGTCTGTGTATAGCAAGACCGATCTACCAAGTGATACAGCTACGGAATCCCCGATTCCAACACCTCATTTCTCTCTTTCATCTTTTATTTACGGTTTGTTCTGATTTTGATATACATTGATAGTCTGGTTTTCTGTATTTTCACTCTCATTGCCCATTCCTGCATGACTCTTTATTCATGAGCTATTTTTTTAATTTTATTTCATGTCCCTTTCATATTTCAAGATTTATATCGGACCCTCGATTTTCCCTATTTTTTTTTCTCTTTCTTTCCTTCTTTTCCCTTTTTCTTTTTTTTTTCTTTTGGTTTTATTAGCCATTTTTCCTGTTGGCTTTGTGATTCCAGGCATTTGATTACCTGTTTTGTTCAGATCAGTATTATTTGTTTAAACAATAGATCTGGGAGTGTTCTAGCCTCAGGTCTTTGTTAAAATCTCATTCCACGGTATTAATATCTTGAGTTTCCTGCATCTCTGATAGATAACATATACTTCATGATCTGCTTTTCTTATGTTTTATAATTTGTTTGTTTGAATTTTATTGGTGTGAGAAAGCTGCAGATGGCTGTCTCGAGGCTTCTCTTAATGGTTTAGCATCAGCCTTACCCCTTTCAATGTTCATTGTAAATTGTTCCTTTCATCGAGGGACTTATATAATCATCACCGTAACTGACACAACCAGCGTCTTCACATTCATCGGCAAGCTGCTACGAAATGGACATAGAATTTTGTTTTCTTGTAATAGCGGGTCCGATCTGTTGCGAAACTCCATTAAGTTCCCTATGGAACTCAGTAGACACTGCATGACTAGCATATTTGTGCATTGTGTATACTCCATCTGATGTGCAATATGTTTATTATCCTCATGCTCACCATTCTTATGCATGATAGTTGTAGCATAACAGATGAACATTCAGCTTCCCTTGCACAGTAGAAGACAAGGATATCTGGAGCTGTAACCAAACGCTCTGATCACCGTGATGATCATATCAGGAATACTCCAGAATTTGTCGCAAGATTCTTGTAGTTGTCTCTAATGTTTGCGAAGTTTTGATCATTCTACTTTTCCGGCATGTCGACACAGGTACCTCTGGGACAGAAGATACTGTAAGAGGATATTAAGGGTCTGTTTGTGTTCGAAACAAAGGGTACCCTAGCATCTGTTGTCCGGTGGTATGTACATGGTTCGAATGCTATGGCCAAGCCACTTAGAACTCCAGTCTCAGAGATCGATTTACCATAAATTAGCTTATTCCTAAGAGTGATTCATTGATCTACCTTATTGTGATAAACTAATTGCAGAACTCAAGTGGTTGGGTAAGCTTCATCTATATGGGGTTCAGCTCATGAGTGGAGGTTTGTGTTGCGGGTTTGATCTTTTCATTCTCTCTTGAAAGTATAGTTAGGGAACAGGGGATTGTTAGAGATTATTTTATTCATTTGCCTGTTGCAGTAACATGATGGTCTTTATCTCTTGTGTTGTCAATATGATGATCATCTATATTCTTATGTAAGTCCCATGAATGAACAATATATTGGCTGGGAAACCTTTCACATTTTGTAGTTTAACTGAGTTTATTTATTGGTCGTCTCTTTTTATTTCACATAGAAAATCCTATTACAGTTGTGTATAGGGGCATGATTTGGTTACATGGTCAATCTGCATGTTATGCCTCTAGTTATATGTTAGGCTGAAATCTACCAATGTATATGAAATTTATGCTTAATTTAGGCTTGTTTGCTTTTATTTTCAGGCCTTGGTAAATTGGATATGTAAACACTAATTCAACCAGCAGAACCACCAAAATGGGATGGAGGATGGCCATGATATTGCATGCTGACCATGATGAGTTGTTTTGAACTTGGAATAACACAGTGATTTGGTATTCATAGGGCAGAACTGACACCAGTAGGTATGCTAGTAAAAACTCAAATTACCTTCCTTCTTGAATCATAATTTTCTGGGTTCTGCAGAATTGCTTATTCACGGGCATGCTATTGGAAACAAATTATTCTACCTATGTTTATCATGATTTATTGGGAAACAATTTATTCTATATGATTTATTGGGTTGCTTATAGCTTACCCTTGCCTTGTAATCGTAACCTTGATGTTCTTAAAATGGAAAGCCTGTCAGTTTCATTTTTCTGCAAAGTTTTGGTCATTTTTCTCTGCCTAGAGTTTGAGGCATCATTGTCTAACTTCATTTTATTTTGGGTGCATTTTTTGGAAATCTGAGATTGGTATGGCCACTCAGAGGGTGTTAAGATAGGGAAATATGGTCAATAGATAGGGTTTAGACCTGTTTAGCCCATCCAAATTGTTCCCACCATATGGTGAGCCCATATTTGGCATGGATGAAGAGTTTTCAAATAATGTAGGGCTGGTGGCAGACCTGTATACGGTCCAGCTTGTGAGTAGAGGTTGGGTTGCTGGGTTTGATCCTTTCATTATGGGTTTTTCTTTTTTGGTCAGTTGTGGATATGTTTGGTGTGCACAGGAAGGTAACATGGGTGATTTAAGTGGTATGTCAAGAGAAAATGAGGGAAAAGATGAGTCAAAAATATATATATGTGATGAGTTGAATATCAACTATTGGAGGGAGTATATGTGCAGGTTGTTTGCTGTTAGCAATCTTGGGGTCTTGTGGTGGATGTTATTGGGGTTGTAGGGGTAAAAGACTAAACTAGTTCAAATGTGTCAGCAATTCAGTTTTACTATTTGTATAACAAATTCAGATTTGAGTATGTTCTGGTCCTGTGTGTACTAATCTCTTTGCATCCTAAGAAAGCATTTACTAAAAATTGGATGGTAAAATTCATCTGGTGTGATTTTAATTTCATTAATTCATGTAATTTAAAGTTGGTCAATTCAATGTCTGTCTTACTTAGATGGTCTTGAAAATCTGTTTTACAGTAAGAAATGGTCTTGTCTCAACTTGCCCAACTGAGAAAATTGTAAATAGTATCTCCATTCAACATGGTGGCATAGACAAAGCATGTAAAATTCTTTAACTTTATGATATCTGAACCTTTCTTTAATTCTGGTTTCAACATGGTGGCATAGATTAGATGCTGTGACTAATTCATGATCTAGCATGTCCATAAATTCTGCTATATTATTTATGAAAGCACTTCATTTGCTTCTTTTCCATGGATTTTTTTTTATTCCCGCAGAACGTATCTTAAATTTTGGCATGATTCTTGTTTTGATGAGTAATTCAACCTCTATTCATGTGGGCTGCACTATTAATATTTCTTTTCAGGAGATGGAAAAGGTCACATAATGCAGCCTCTCTGTTGCCCTAGAAACCATATTGGATTGTGAAAGTATTCATCAGTTGAAAACTTCATATTCAAAAGATAAGGGCTGAAATATTAAACTGAGTTTTTTTTTTTATCTTGCTCCACCATGAAATAAAAGAAAATAAGAACCATGTTGTTTATTCAAACCTTGTCAAAGTATTCATCAGTTGGATTCATCGTGAAAGCAGATTTACTCTGATCAGGAGTTGAGCCTATCTTTGCTTTTACTCCCCTGTTTGAGAATATGTTTTGGCTTCCCAATGATGGATCTAATCTAAAAGTCCTACCAGCAGTTGTCTGAGTCGGATTTCCTGCAATACATAGATTAGTTTGATATATCTTTGATAACTCGAGTGGTGGATGAGAAAGTACATCTTCCTGTTGTTTCTGATTCATTTGCCTTCTTTCATAAATTGACATTTAAGATCTACAAAGACCCCAAACCATACCATCCAGACAGATTCTTTTTTATATCAAAACCTTGCCAGTTCAGAGTTGAATGTGAATTTTAGTTTGCTCAACCAGTTTAAATCAGGACCTTCAGATTGCTCATCGTCCAAGCCATTTGCACCTGTACTGCCATCATTCTTCAGCAACACACCCACTTGCACAACATCTACTGTAATTTTCTGCAAGCATATAGCAGTGCCAATGCATTACTGTGTCTCGTTTGTTCTGACATTTGCAGCAGTGCTTAGGCACTGCTGGGATTTCCTTAGGGGCGTTAGCAGAGGTGCTAATCACCTTCAGCACGTTGTAGTACCTTGCATTTCCATTTACCTCCCATACGCATATGCATACAGCTAAGTGCACCTCATATACATTTTTCAGTTCACCCTTTGACTCCTTAATATCATAGGATATCCCCATCTCTCTCTCTATGTATATACGTATATATTTATATATGTATATATATACGTATATATAGGTGCTCCTTTCATTTAGCTTAGAATATACATCTCTATTCATGTAATATGAGCATCTCTTTTCATGTGTATTTTCCCTCTTAATATGAATGTTTGTCTATATATCTCTTTAATCAATGTGTATGTATTTCCCTCATTTGACATGTATAAATATGTTTCTTTTATTAGAGTTAAATACCATACTAAGCTATAATGTGTAAATTTTGCTAGGGTACATTCCGTATCCTTAGCCTATTTCTTTATATTTACTTAGTTTTGCAGGGAATATGTGGAAAAAAGTCATTTCTTGGATTTGTATTTTCAATATTGTAATAAGTTCGGTCTTAATGAGAATTTACATTTTCAGCTTTTAGATAGGATGAATGAGCATTGTAAATATCATAAATGGTTTGTTTGTTTTTTTCATGCTTTTTGCCTTTATTTTCTAAAATCTCACAATGGTGAAACACGAATGACACGTGCACCATTTCGTAAGAGGTAATTAATCCTAAGTTGATGATTTACATCAATGGCCATAGTCAAGATGTAAACAAAACTTAGGATTTTTATCTTTTATAAAATAACATTGGATTCACACTGAATCCTCTTCAAAAATCATCATATTTTCAAATATTTCCTTGTTTTATTAGAGTTTAACTTAAAATTAAGTCAAAAAAATATATCAATGGCCATAGTCAGGATATATTGAGAGTTAATTTCATTTTAAACTCTATAAAAGCACCAAAATATGTTTGATTCTTCATTTGAATTTAGATATGATCATTATATAATACATTCAATGACCATAGTGAGGAGTGTATTATATCATTAATCTTATTTACATTCATTTAAAGAATGAAATATGACTTTCAAAATCCAATTTCAAAGTTATTTAAATTCATTCATCATATAGGATAGAGTTGCATCATATTTTCGAAATTCCCTTTTCAAAAACCCAAGTGATTGTGAATATCTCTTCTTCAGTTTCTACTTCAATTCATCAATTTTATCTCATCTTCAAAGTCCAAATTTTAAACTTTGAAATCAAATTCAGAGTTCAATCTAACTTTGAAGTTCTTGATTCATTATTTGAATTCCAAATTTAAGTTTCAAAATTCAAAATCCAATTTAACTTTGAAATTCATTTGTATATCCCAAAATTCAAATTCTAAATTCAAAATCAAACTTCAAAGTTCAATTTAACTTTGAAGTTTCTTATCCATCTTCTTCAAATTCAAAATCAAAGTTTGAGATTGATTCTGAATCTCAAAATTCAAGTCTTTTTAAGTTTTAAATTCAATCTGGGTTTTCAAAACCCAGATCCATCTTCGAAAGTCCCATCTGGACTTTCAGAATCCAAATCCAAAGTTAGACCCAACTTCAACTTGGATCTCCAAATCCAAATTCCATTTAGGGTCCAGAATTCAGTTCCACCTTGAATCTCAGACTTCAGATCCACAATCCATTCTAGGATCCAGAACCCAATTTTACCTTGATTTTAAATCCACAATCCATTCTAGGGTCTAGAACTCAATTTCACTTCGGATCTCAGACTTCATATCCAAATTCCCTTTAGGATCCAGAAACCAATTTCACCTTGGATCTCAGTCTCTAGATCCTAAATCCATTTAAAGATCCAAAATCCAATTTAGGATCCAGATTTCAGATCCAACTTCGTCTCGGATCTTAGACTTTAAATCCAATCCCACTTAGAATTTCAGAGCCTTGGTCCAGCCCTATCTCGAATCTCAAAATTCAGATCCAGTTCCATCTCAGATATTAGATTAGAATTTCATTTCAAATCTAATTTCACCCCCTACTCTCAAAGCCAATTATTTCTCAAGTCTAAATTCAAGTTTCTATTTTGATATCAAATTTAGAATCGATCCTTAAAAATCGATTCTAATACAAAATCTATTTCTGACTTTGAAGTTTCATTTCCTTTTCACTCATCTTTCAATCATTCTTTTCAAATTCAAATATTTATTTTCCCAATTCTGATCATTCCAAAAGACTTTGTACTTCAAAAATCTAGCTCAAAATTCTAAGTTAGATTCTACAATTTCTTCATTTTATTTCATCTCAGAATACTTGGAAATTTCAAATCCTTTTCAGAAGGAGCATACATCCTTGCATCGCACAAGCATGATTCTTTGTGCATTTAGACTTAGGATAAATTCTTAGATAATATTTAGGCAAAGCAAAAAGGCATAAATTTGATCCTTGGTTCGATTACCCCTGGTAAAGACGCCAGGAACGGTCGAACCTCATACCGACGAGCGGATCCCATCTCTCCATTTTCCCGCAATATATTTCAAAATGGAGGTGAGTAATTTTCTAAATATTTTCAAATCAAGGTCAAGTGAGACCCCACAAAAGAGTTTCTCTTTCTCTTCTTTTCTCTTCTTTTCTCTTCTCTCTTTCTTTCTGCCTTTTATTTCTCCCTTCAAAAAGGAGGAAATAGCGGTTAGAAAGGAAAAGAGAAGGAAGAGAGAGAAACCACAAGAGAGGAAAAATTTTGCGATGATCACAAAGAGATGAAAAATAAGGAGATGTGAGACAATTCTTTCAACAATATGAAAGATGAATAAGGTAACATGAGGCAAATCTTTCGACGGTGTGAAAGATGAATAAGGCGATCCTTTCAACAGGCGCAAGGTGATCTTTTCGACAAAGCGAAAGATGAGTACGGCGACCCTTTTAGCAAGGAGAAAGTGAATCTCTCGACAAAGCGAAAGATGAAGAGGGTGATCCTTTTTAGCAAGGAGAAGGCGAATCTTTCAACAAAGCGAAAGATGAAGAGGGTGATCCTTTTAGTAAGGAGAAGGAAAATCTCTCGACAAAGCGAAAGATGAAGAAGGTGATCCTTTTACCAGGAAGAAGGCGAATCTTTCGGCAAAGCGAAAGATGAGGAGGGCGATCCTTTTTAGCAAGGAGAAGGTGAATCTTTCAACAAAGCAAAAGATGAAGAGGGCGATCCTTTTAGCAAGGAGAAGGCGAATCTCTCGACAAAGCGAAAGATGAAGTGGGCAATCCTTTTAGAAAAGAGAAGCTGAATCTCTTGACAAAGAGAAAGATGAAGAGGGCAATCATTTTATCAAGGAGAAGGTGAATCTCTCGACAAAGTGAAAGACGAGGAAGGCAATCCTTTTAGCAAGGAGAAGGTGAATCTCTCGACAACGTGAAAGATGAAGAGGGCGATCCTTTTAGTAAGGAGATGGCGAATGTTTTGACAAAGAAAAAAGATGAAGAAGGCAATCCTTTTAGCAAGGAGAAGGCGAATCTCTCGACAAAGTGAAAGATGAAGAAGGTGATCCTTTTAGCAAGGAGAAGGTGAATCTTTCGACAAAGCGAAAGATGAAGAAGGTGATCCTTTTAGCAAGCAGAAAGGCAAATCTCTCGACAATGCAAAAGATAGGTAAGGGAATCCTTTTAGCAAGGAGAAGGCGAGTCTTTCCACAAAGAGAAAGATGAAGAAGGCAATCCTTTTAGTAAGGAGAAGGCGAGTCTTTTGACTAAGTGAAAGATGAAGAGGGCGATCCTTTTAGCAAGGAGAAGGCGAATCTTTCGACGATGTGAAAGATGAAGAAGGCGATCCTTTTAGCAAGGAGAAGGCGAATCTTTCAGCAAAGCGAAAGATGAAGAAGGTGATCCTCTTAACAAGGAAAAGGCAAGTCTTTCGACAAAGCGAAAGATGAATAAGGCAAGCCTTTTAGAAAGGAGAAAGGCAAATCTCTCGGCAATGCAAAAGATAGATAAGGAAATTCTTTTAGAAAGGAGAAGGTGAATCTTTCGACAAAGCAAAAGATAGACAAGGCAATCCTTTTGACAGGAGAAGGGCAAATCTTTCGACAATGCGAAAGATGAATAAGGCAATCCTTTTAGCAAGAAAAAGGCGAACCTTTTAACAAAACGAAAGATGACGAAGGCAATTCTTTTAAAAGGGAGAAGGTGAATATTTCGACAGAGCAAAAGATGAAGAAGGCGATCCTTTTAAAAAGGAGAAGGTGAATCTTTCGACAAAGCAAAAGATGAAGAAGGTGATCCTCTTAGCAAGGAGAAGGCGAATCTTTCGACAAAGCGAAAGATAAACAAGACAATCTTTTTGACATGGGAAGGGCAAATCTTTCGAAAATGCAAAAGATAAATAAGGCAATCCTTTCAGAAAGGAGAAAGGCAAATCTTTCGGCAATGCAAAAGATGGGTAAGGCAATCCTTTTAGAAAGGAGAAAGGCAAATCTTTCGGCAATGCGAAAGATGGATAAGACAATCCTTTTAGAAAGGAGAAAGGCAAATTTTTCGGCAATGCGAAAGATGGATAAGACAATCCTTTTAGAAAGAAGAAAGGCAAATCATTCGGCAATGCAAAGGATGAATAAGGCAACTCTATGAAAGAGGGGAAGGCAACTCTTTTGACTATGCGAAAGAAGGAAAAGGCAACTCCAAGATATATCAAAACGTACATCAAGTTCTTATTTCTTATCAGGAAAGCTGAAAAATACTGCCAAAATGATAAAGAAATTGTAGTTGATTCAAGGTAATCGAAAGTGAGCATTTTTGAAAGATGTTCCCTCTTCTACCTAGAGTATTACCCCCAACTGGGTTAACTCTATAGAATCCAGAATCAAGGTCAAATTATTGTTGTTGGGTTTCTTCAAGGAAGCTATCAATTTTCTTGATATGAAAAAAGAGAAAATATTCTTAGCTTCATAAAAGCAATTGAGTGAAAAGATATTTATAGAAAAATTTCACATAGATAAAGAAGATTCTTGGCAGTTTGATTTCCTAGGGCTTTTCCCATGATGATCTTTTTGCACTCTTTTGAGTCATGGAGCTTTCTTGGGTTTCGGAGAGAAGCTTATTACATCATCCTTCATTTTGGAGATGTTCTGACTTTTCTCTCTTTTTCGGGGAAGGGTACGTCACAAACTCCTTCATCTTGGAGATGCTTTGATCCTTCTTTTTCTCAAGAATTATACTAATGATATTGGCTCATTGGTCGAAAATCTCTAGATGATAGCAGAAATCAAATATCCTTTAGGGTTTGTCGGAAGGTTCATCACAGTCGCCTTCATCTCGACGATGATCTGAACTTTCTCTGGAAGGATCCGTCACAAACTCCTTCATCTTGGGGATGATCCAAATCTTCTTTGGCCTTGGGGGTCTAGCTCGCATATTCGTCTTCATCTTGACGATAATTGAGAGATCCCTTTTGCAAATATTTGATTTGCAACATAAATGACTGAGGAGATATGGATTGGGTAGGTTCTTTTACCGCCTAGGATATTTCCACTACCTTACTGCCAGAAGAATGGTATTTAAGAATGTGACATAGCTATGATCAATATCAGTTCACATATGGCTTTTCAACATCATTGAATTTTTCTTCGCCGGTCATATCAAAGATTTTTTTTTATCCTCTTGGTTGACCAACAGAAAATCTTAATTTTGAGTCTTTCCTCACAAAAGCTTCACCCTTCTGAAAAGAATACTAAAGGAGATTTGAGGAAATTCTTTATATAATAAAAGCTTGAGATCAACAACTATACTTTTTGGCAATTTGGCAAAATATTCCTGAAATCCTTGATGACGGAAATTGCTTAACATCGAGTTTTGACACATCAGTGGGATTCTGGAGGAAAATCCAACACGAAGCAGAATTTTGAAGGTAAATTCAAAATTGGAATTCTGAAGGCAAGCCTTGGCATAGTACTGGAAGGTAAGCCCAACTCAGAAGTTGGTTTTGACAGAATATCCAAGTCAGAACTCAGATTCTACAAGAAAAACTGGAAAATTTGAGTCGAAACTCAAGCCTTCAAAGGAAAACTAGGAAGTTTGGTGTTTAAGGAGAGGAAATTCAGGTCGAAACCCAAATCTTTAAAGGAAAACTAGACCAACTCAGATTTTTTAAGGAAAGAAAATTTGAGTCAAAACTCAAATTTTCAAAGGAAAACTGAAAAATTTGAGTCAAAACTCGAGCCTTCGAAGGAAAGCTAGGAAGTTTGGTTTCTAAGGAAAGAAAATTAGGGTCGAAACCCAAATCTTCAAAGGAAAACTGGAAAGTTTGAGTCAAAACTTGAGTCTCAAAGGAAAACTTGGAAGTTCGAGTCGAAACTCGAATCTCAAAGGAGAATCAGATGTTCGAGTCAGAACTCGAATCTCAAAGGAGAGTTGGAAGTTCGAGTAGAAACTTGAATCTCAAAGGAAAATCTTTAATCAGAAGATTGAATTTTGAAAATCGCCAGAGCAAGGACTGGGATTGAAAGTTTTGAGAATGACCAGTTCGAGGACCGGATTATTTGACTTGCAATAAAGAAGACCATCATAGTTAATTGTATGTGGTCTGATTTCAAGATTATTCTCTTATCCTGAACAGGGAAACGAAAATAATTTAGGCAAATTGATGAAAAAGGATAGAAATTGATGAAAGATTAACAGAAATTGAGGAAAGATTAATGAAGATTATAACCCAAAGGCTTGAAATTGAGAATTGAATGACCCGAAGGTTGAAATCGGAATTAGAGCTTTGATCTTTGATGAGTGGTTAGTGTAAAGACTAAACATGGGAGGCCAACTAGTCAATCAGCCATACACTAGCACGAGCGCTAGACATACTAGTACGAGCACTGAATTTTTGCAAATGTACCAGTACGAGTACTGGATTTTGAAAATGCACCAGTGCAAACTCTAGATTTTTGAAGATGCATCAGTACGAGTACTAGGTTTTTGAAAATGCCCCAGTATAAGCACCAGATTTTGAAAGATGTACCAGTACGAACACTAGGTTTTGAAATGTACTAGCATAAGCACTGGTTTTATGAAAATGTTTCTGTATGAGCACAGGATCTTTGAAAATGTACCAGTTCAAGCACTGATTTTCGAAAATGCCCAAGTATGAGCACCAGGTTTTGAAATTGCACCAGTACGAGCACTGGGTTTTGAAAACGTACTAGTACGAGCACTGGGTTTTTAAAATGCACCAGTACGAGCACTGGGTTTTTAAAATGCACCAGTACGAGCATTGGATTTTGAAAACACACCAGTACGAGCTCTGGATTTTCCGATCGAGAGTTGGAAAAGGAGACCGACATTTTCAAGATATTTGGAAATTGAAGCAGGAATGATTGTCGGGATCTTCAGGATCATCCCTTATCCTGAAGGGGAAGAAAGAAATAAATTGAAAAAGTTGATGAAGAATAAAATTGATAAAAATTAATAAAAAAAAAGATTGATAAAGATTGACGAAGCATCAATAAAATTGATAAAGAATCAATAAAATTGATAAAAATTGACAAAGAATAAAAATTGATAAAGACTGACGAAAGTCTAGTGAAAATTGGTAAAAATTGGTGGAAAAATAAAAAAAAAAAGATTTCAGGATTATCCCTTATCATGAAGGGGAAGAAGAAGAAAATGCCTCAACAAATGAGGTTCAGGTTTATCCCTTAACCTACGAGGGAAGAAGGAGATACCTCGAAGGCCGAGGTTTAGGTTTATCTCTTAACCTGAAAGGAAAAAGAATACCTCAAAGGATGAGGTATAGGTTTATCTCTTAACCTGAAAGGGAAAAAGAATAAAATTTTGAAGAGAACAAAATCAAGAAAGTTTGATGAAAAATTGTTTTGCAAAAGAATTCTCATAGGTAGAAATATTGCTCCTATGAGGGGTCTCAGGATTATCCCTTATCCTGAATGGGAAGGAAGAAGATACCTCGAAGGCTGAGGTTCAAGTTTATCCCTTAACCAGAAAGGGAAGAAGAGAAAGGAATACCTCATGGGAAAGAGGCATCAGGCTTATCCCTTAACCTGAAAGAGTAAAAGAATAAAATTTATAAAAGTGGAGAAAATTGAATAAATTTATGAAAATTTGTTTTTGAAAAAAATTCTCACAGGTAGCCTTGTTGCTCCTGTGAGGGGTCTCAAGATTATCCCTTATCCTGAATGGGAACACCTCAAAGAACGAGGGTCAGGTTTATCCCTTAACCTGAAAGGGGGTAAATAGAAAAAGGAATACCTCATTGGAAAGAGGCATCAGGTTTATCTCTTAACCTGAAAGGGTAAAAGAAAATACCTCGAAGGCCGAGGTTCAGTTTTATCCCTTAACCTGAAAGGGAAAAAGAATAAAATTTGAGGAGAACAAAATCAAGAAAGTGTGATGAAATTTTTTTTTGCAAAAGAATCCTCATAGGTAGCAATATTGCTCCTATGAGGGGTCTCAAGATTATCCCTTACCCTGAATGGAAAGAAGGAGAAAGAAATACCTCATGGGAAAGAGGCATTAGGTTTATCCCTTAACCTGAAAAGGTAAAAGAATAAAATTTGATAAAATTTAATAAAATTGATGAAGAATTGATAAAACTTGATAAAATTTGATGAAATTGATTGTAAATTGATGAAAATTTGATCAAATTGAAAAATGAATAAAAATGGATAAAACTAATAAAGATGACAAGATTAACTAAAAATTAATAAGATTTTGAGAAAAAAGAGTTTGTCTGATCTTGCCTGCATATGGGATCTTTAAAGTGAGAGGAGAACGTTCATTTAAAAAACAGGTGAAAAATCATTTTTGGAAAGAAAATCAACCGCAAGGTTAAATTTGGAGAATGATTGACGTAGGAGCTGATCTTTGAAGAAGAATCCACACGAGGGTCAATTTTTGAAGAGAGATCAACATGAGGGTCAATTTTTGAAGGCAAATGGTTTGAATCTATTTTTGAAAAAGAAGATCAACAGCAGGGTTGATTTTTTAAAACAATGGTTCGAAACTAATTTTGGAAAATAAGATCAACACAAGGGTTGATTTTTTTTTTAAACAATGGTTTGAAATCAATTTTGGAAAATAAGATCAACACAAGGGTTGATTTTTGAAGACAATGATTCGAAACCCATTTTGGAAAATAAGATCAACACAAAGGTTGATTTTTGAAGACAATGATTTGAAACCAATTTTGGAAAATAAGATCAACACAAGGGTTGATTTTTAAAGACAATGGTTCAAAACCGATTTTGGAAAATAAAATCAACACAAGGGTTGATTTTTTCAGATAATGGTTTGAAACCAATTTTGGAAAATAAAATCAACACAAGGGTTGATTTTTGAAGATAATGGTTTGAAACCAATTTTGGAAAATAAGACCAACACAAGGGTTGGTTTTTAAAGATGATTTGAAACCAATTTTGGAAAAGAAAATCAACACAAGGGTTGGTTTTTGAAGATAATGGTTTGAAACCAATTTTGGAAAGGAAAATCAACGCGACGGTTGATTTTTGAAAAGGATTGAACCAAAATATTGAACTCTTGGTGATCATAACGAAGATTTTGTAGAAAATTTTCAAAATTTCATGATTTGAAAAAAAAAACCCTCATAGGTAATATCATTTCTCTCATGAATGATGTTGAGATCGTCCCTCCTTCTGAGAAGAATAGGAATTTAGTGCGGCTTAATAGAAGTCGATGACGAAGAAGATTTTTGAAATGAAAATATAGTTTTTCAAAAAACAAATGCCTTTGTGTGGCAAAGGAAAAAAGTATTTGATATTAAAGATATGAAGAAAATTGACATTTCATTGATAAGTAAAGCTGATAACAAAAGACTGAAATATTCATAAGTACTTGACCAAAAGGTCACAAAAGACTGGGCTGACTGGCCCTCACTGGCAAAAAGGGAAGGAAGCATAAAACTTTGGCATGATCAATTTTATGAGTGGTCTGGGAAAGGCTTGGTCATGATGGGCAGCTCATCTTTCTCTTAGTCTTCAACAAGGAGACTCTCGTCAATATGGTCCTGAACAATATTTTTGAAGACAAAACAATGATCGATGTCATGTTCCACTGCCTAATGGAACTTGCAGAATTGATTCATGAACCTTCCCATGACTGTGGGAGGATTCGTGGCCTTTGGGAGTTTCACTAATCCCTTGGTAAGCATGAATTCAAGGGCTTCTTCGAGCGATTGTTTCAGAGGAGTGAATGCACGATCATTACTCCAACCTTCACGCTTTATCTTTTCCTTTTGCAGAAAGTTAGACTGCAATAACTTGTCATTCTGCTTGGAAGACTTTTCCCCTTGAGCTGCGTTGTGGTTCTGATCACTTTTACTGTTATTTTTATTTCTTTTGCTGTCGTCATGATCATTGTCGGTGGTATCAGCTGAGTGAGTGAATGGTGCCTTCTTTTTCTGGTCTTGGATATTCTTGACCAGAGGCATGCCCTCGTAGAGCCCATTTTCCATCCCTGACTCGAGCCATTCAGCTCGCTTAATCAATTTGATAAAGTATTTCCCTAGAGAAGTGGTGATGAGGCTCCTCAGGGGCTGAGAGAAATTGTTGAAGATTATCTGCAGAGCGTGCTCCTCTAGAATGAGAACCTTCATCTTGTTACAGGTGCTTCTCCACCTGTGGATGCATTCTCCTACTCTTTCGCTCTTATTCTGCTTCAGATTATACAAATGATTGAGAGTGGGCGAGGCCTTAACATTGAACATGAAGCGCTCGATGAATAAGTTCACTACTTTATCGAACTCTCATATTTTGATAGGATTGATGTGGTCCGCATACCACCTGACCGATGTACCTTCTAGGCTGCGAGGAAAGCAGATGAACAAGGCCCTGTTATCTTTCCTGAACCGGCTGCACTTTGCATAAAATGTGGCCAAGTGAGTCTTTGGATTACCGGTTCTGTCAAACTTGAGAAATTTACGGGGAAGGTTCTCCAGATTATCATCCCCGTCGAGGCCATCGTAGAAATCCTCGCCTGAATAGGTTTGCTTGGCCTTGCTCTTGGCTTGAATGTCCTTGATTGCTCGAGTCATTTCTCACAACTGCTCGCACATGGGATCCTCCGCTGGAGTAGGCTTGTTCACAGATTCGGGCTCTTCAGTTGCTATCCTTATAAACTGCCACGAAGGATTCTGACTGAACACAAACTGCTCTTCCTCTTCTGATTCCTCTTCTTATGCTGACTCGGTATCTTTAGAAGTGGTGTCTGGCTGAACCTTCTTTCTGACGATTCTGATTTGCTTTTTCATAGCTTTCTTTTTCATTATGCTCTTAGGAACTTCCTTTTTCAGATTGGCCTCGGCTTGCGCTGACATCATCTTGGCCATCATCTTTTGGAACAGACCGTATATAGCGAGATCAATATCATCTCCCTTGTACTGACTTTGTCCTCTGACTGACTTAGGTGAATCCATTCCTTCGACCTCACTGTCGCTGTATTGCTGAGCAGTCTCCTTTTCTGTCCTCGTTTGAACCATTTTTTTGCAGAGTAAAGGGGGGGTTTAGACTGAAGAAATCTTGGGAGAAGTTTTGACAAGAGAAAGAATTAGGTTAAATAGGTTAAAAAGAATGGTATCCCATTACTAGGGATTGAGTCATCACAGAATTTGTGACAATTGCGTTGTTACTCCATGGGGAGAAATAAACAACTAGAGTATGAAGAAAAATGCTATTTTGAAAAGGATATCTTTTGAAAAGAGATTTCATTTATGAAAAAGGTAAACAAGAATTTTTGAAATAGAATCAAAAGATACATTGGAAAGATAGGAGGAAAAAGAATTTGAAAATAGATGATAAAGATTTAAATTCGAAGAATTGCAGGCAGAATCAAAGAAATTTAAAGAAATTAGAAGAAGAAAAAGGAAAATACACCTGGGTTTTAAAAACAAGGAGGAAATTTTGCATAATATACCTAGGGTTTTGGAAAATATAATCAAAGTATAAAATATCACACAATCACAGTCATACAAACAAGGATGCACAAAACACTGTTCCCTAAATGCAATATTTGAAATGGCTTGTAGGCCCTTAATCCTAACTCTATGGTTCAGATCATCTAATTCCAATCAAGGTATGCCGATATACTCAAGCCGAAGCTCGAAGTATGTGGCATATAAAATATTTCTCTGGTTCTAAGGTAATGGCTTCCCAACATCCTTGAGCACCTACCGATATACCTCAGACTATGGCCCTTAGGTACGTGGTAAAGGGGCGCTAACCCAAATAAGTGGTCCAGTGAGACAGCCCAGCAACGTGAAGACCAGGAAAATATAGGTTGGGATGTTTTTGAAAACATGTTCAACATGCAATAAAACCAGATGTCTCTAATGAAAAGTCCTAAAGAGATAGAATTTAAATGAAGAGAAGCATACACTTGCATACATTGTTTGCATTTAATCCCTAGAATTGAGAAGAGTTGTATTTTAGACCTAAGTCTAAGTGAACATGGAATAATCTCCTCAATATGGTCCTACCAAACCATACTTAAATCCTATATGCATTATGTCAGCTAGGACATAGTCTAGGCTCCTAAAATTTGCATGGAAATGAAGCTGACATTTGTAGAATAAAAACTTAGATAATATCAAAGCAAAGCAAAAAGGCACAAATTCAACCGGATGAAGATGAGTCCCATCATGGTCGCCAACTCCTATGATCATTGCAAAATTTTTCCTCTCGTTTCTTTTTTTTCCTCCTCTATTCTCTTTCTAGCCTCTATTCCCTTTTTGAAGGGGAAATAAAAGATAGAGAAAGAAGAGAAGATAAAAGAAAGGAAGAAAGAGGAACTCTTTTCCAAGGTCTCATTTGACCAAAGAAATGTTTTTGAAAATCACTCGCCTCCATTTTGAAAATTTGTGGGAAAATGGAGAGATGGGATTCACTCGTCGGTACGAGATTCGATCGTTCCTAGCACCTTTACCAGGGGTAATCGAACCAAGGATCGAATTTATGCCTTTTTGCTTTGCCTAAATATTATCTAAGAATTTATTCTAAATCTAAATGAACAAAGAATCATGCTTGTGCAAATGCAAGGATGTATGCTCTTTTGAGAAAATAATTTTAGAAATTCTGGGATTTTTCCAAGTGATTCTGAAATGAACTTAATAATGTAGTGAAGAAATAATTCAAAGAGCTGAAATTGATTTGAAAAAGTTAGATTTTGAATCTAACTTAGAATTTGAAATAGATATGGAAGAAGAGACTTGAAATTCCAAGTCTTGGAGTGATCAGAATTTGGAAAGATAAGCCTTTAGACGAAGAGAAAAGGAATTGAGAATTAGAATTTTGAAACAAGAATGAATTTTCAAAGTCATAATGGACTTTAAAATTGGATCGATTTTCAAGAATCGATTTTGAGAAAGGAAATTTTGAATTCAGAACCTAAAACAAGAATTGAATTCAGATTTGAGAAATAGATTTGAAAATGATTTTTTTTTAAAGTAGGAATTGGAAATGGAACTAGATTTGAAATTTGGAATAGAATTTGATCTAAAATCTGGAATCCTGGATGGATTTGAATCCGAAATCTGAATCCTAAATGGGATTGGATCCAAAGTCTGGAATCCAAAATGGAGTTGAATCCGAAATCTGGAATCCTAAATGGAATTGGATCCGAAGTCTGGAATCCAAAATGGAGTTGAATCTAAAATCTGGAATCCTAAATGGAATTGGATCTGAAGTCTGGAATCCAAAATGGAGTTGGATTCGAAGTCTGGAACCCTAAATGGAATTGGATCCGAAGTCTGGAATCCAAGATGGAGTTTGAGTCTGAAATCTGGCATCCTAAATGGAATTGGATCCAAAGTATGGAATCCAAAGTGAGATTGGATTTGGAAATCTGAATCCAAGGTGGAACTGGGTTCTAAATCTAGAATCCAAGATGGAATTGGATTTTGAAAATCCAAATGGGACTTTTGAGGATGGATATGGATTTTGGGAAATCCAGATTTAAAAGTGGGTTTTTAACCTTAAAAAAAATCGAATTTTGAGATTCAGAATCAATCTAAAAACCTTGATTTTTGATTTGAGAATCAAGACTCAATCTTTAGATAGAACTTTGGAAATTTTGAAAAATAAAGAATAAATTTAATGTTAAAAAAAAAATCAGAAGATGAATATGGGAATTCCAAAGTTTAATTTGAACTTTGAAATACGATATGGAATATTGAATTGAATTTGAAATCAAATCTTGAAAATGAATTTGAGTTTTAAAAGTCGAATTGAACTTTGAAATTGGATTTGGATTGGAAATTGAATTTTGAATATAGAAATGAATTTGAAATTTTAAAGTCAAATTGGACTTTGAAATTTGAAGTTTGAATTTTTTTGAAATAAGATAGAAGGATGAATTTGAATAAGATTTGAAGATTGATTTGAGAAATGAAGAAGATACTTGAAAATATATCCCAAAATCACTTGGATTTTGAAAAAGAATGTTTGAAAATATGATGTAATTCTAGCCTAAATGATGAAATGAATTAAAGAGAGTGTTTGAAAATTGAATTTGAAAATCATATTTCATTCTTTAAATGAATTGAAATAAGATTGAAGATATAATACATTTCTGATTATGGTAATAAAATGTATTATATAATAATCACATTTAAATTCAAATGAAGAATAAAACACATTTTGTTGCCTTTATAGAGTTTAAAATGAAATTAACTCTCAATATATCCTGACTATGGCCATTGATATATGTTTTGAGTTAATTTTAAGTTAAACTCTAATAAAGGGAGAAAATACTTGGAAAATATGATGATTTTTTTTTAAGAGATCCAGTGTGAATCCAGTGTTATTCCATAAAAGATGAAAATCTTAAGTTTTGTTCACATCTTGACTATGGCCATCGATGCAAATCATCAATTTAGGATTTAATCACCTTTTATTAGAATGGTGCACGTGTCATTCATATTCCCATTCGTGAATTTTGAAATAAAAGAAGAAAATGATGTGAAAACAAGCAATTTCTAGAAAATATACATGCTCATACATGCTAATCTAGTACAAGAAATATAAAATTCTCATTAATACCTAACTATTACAATTTTGAATTGAATTTGAGGTTGGAAATCCCTAATCTAAGAAGAAAAATAACATTTTCACATATCTTCTGCAAAACAGGGTTAACATACAGTAGAGATACAAAATATGAAAGAAACTAAGAGATTGTATCAAAGCTAAAGTGCATGTGATGATGCCTATATGCTGATAAGGGAAATTCGCCTGAAAATGCAGGTGTAATACACTAACTATTGAGAAAAATGAATGCTAACATATACATATGATACCCTAATCTAGTAACGAAAATGGATATTAAGTGCATGGGAGCAATGATATATATATATAAAGAAAGCGCAGGAGCTGTGTACAATCGAAATGTTGTGAAAAGTGTAATGGTTGAAGATATTGCAAGTCGTAGCAGTGATATGATAGGCTATGCTGCTGTGTATATTGTGCACAGTGGGATATATGCAATGAGCAAGTGCGATGGAGGTTAAAATATGATAGGTGAAGCACTATGTAAAAGAGCACAAGTGCTGAGATGCAACAGACTGTGTAAGTGCTACTGCAAGAGGTGCAGCTGGGAGCCTAGAAGATGTTATACGCTGAGCGGTGGATGAATGCGTACAGCAGACATAAATGTTGTTATGTAACGCATGATAACAGGTAATATATAATAGTAGTTGCAGCAAAAATGAAGTGGAAGGTGTTGTAACAGGTAATGTGATTGCAGCCATTGGGGTATGCAAGTGTTGTGCATAATGGATGTATGAGTGAGGCGACCTACTGTGAAATGTTATGCTCATGAAGATGTGCAGCAAGCAAGATGGGTGTGGGAAAGTGTGTGTGACTATGAATAGTGTTGTTTGCAGGTGGTCATGAAGTTATGCAACATAGGTATGTAGTAAATGCATAAATGCTACATGTGAAATGAAGTAAATGCAACAATGGAGGATGTGCATTATATAAAATGGTGGAATAGTAGGAAGCAGCAGATTATAAGGTGATGAATGTTGGTGCTTATGGGGTTGTAGCTGGAAAACTTACCTGCTTTCATATATGCCAACTTAACAGGTCATTTTGCAACAGTCTGAAGCAAAAGCATTTAGTTATTTGCTGGAATATCAGAACAATGTGTTGGTTTAGCTTTTACCTGAAGGTAGGTGCGATCATCGTAAATTTTTTCCTCTCTTGTGGTTTCTCTCTCCTCCTTCTCTTTTCCATTTCTAACCTCTATTTTTCTCCTTTTTGAAGGGAGAAAATAGAAGACGGAAAGAGAAAAGAGAAGAAAAAAGAAAAAGAAGAGAGAAGAGGAATTATTTTGCGGGTTTCACTTGACCTTAATTTTGAAAATATTTATGAAAATAACTCGCCTCCGTTTTTGAAATATTTGCGGGAAAACTGGAAGACGGGATCCGCTCGTCGGTACGAGGTTCGACCATTCCTGGCGCCTTTACCAGGGGTAATCGAACCAAGGGTCGAAGTTATGCCTTTTGCTTTGCTAAGAAATTATCTAAGTCTAGATGCACAAAGAATCATACTTGTGCAATGCAAGGATGTATGCGCTTTTTGAAAGATGTTTTGAAAATTTCCAAGTATTCTGAGAAGAACTTGGTAAAAGAGTGAAGAAAATGATTGAATCTAACTTAGAACTTGAGATAGATTAGAGAAGTTCTAAGTCTTTGAAGTAAATCAGAGTTGGAAGAATGAATCTTGATTTTTAGAAAGAATGATTTTGAAGCTTTTGAAAATGAAGTTCCAATGTTTGGAAATGGATTTTGAATTTGAACTTGAATTTAGAAAAGGAAATGAATGCTTGAGACGGAATTGAATTTTGAAGTTTTTGAATTTTTAGAATGGATCTGAGAAATCAAATGGTATTTAAGAATAGAAGTGGATTTCGGATTAGATCCGAAAATGGAATTGAAATCTAGAATTGGGATTGGATTCCGGATCCTAGACAGAATGGGATCCGAGATTTAGAAATCAAGATGGACTTTTGGTTCTGGATCCTAGAATGGAGTGGATCTGAAGTCTGAGATCCAAAGTAGAATTGGATTCAGGATCCTAGAATGGATTTGGATCTAAAGTCTGAGATCCAAAGTAGAATCAGATTCTGGATCCTTGGATGGATTTTAGATCTGAATCTGAGATCCGAGGTGAATTGGGTTCTGGATCCTAAAGAATGGATTTTGGATCTGAAATCTGAGATCCAAAGGGGAATTGAATTCTGGATCCTAGAATAGAATTGGATCTGAAGTCTAAGATCCAAAGTAGAATTGGATTCTAGATCTTAAGAATTGGAATTTTGATCTGAATCTGAGATCTAATGTAGAATGGGGATCTAGATCCTAAGTGGAATTTGGATCTGTAATCTGAGATCCAAAGGTGGATTTGAACTCTGGGTCTTAAGATGGAATTGGATCTGAAGTCTGAGATCCAAGGTGAAATTGGATTCTGGATCCTAAAGAATGGATTTTGGATCTGAAGTCTGAGATCCAAAGGGGAATTGTACTTGGAAATCCGGATCCAATTTAGGATTTAACTTTGGATTCGGATTATGAAAAGTCCAAATAGGACCTTTAAAGATGGATCTGGGTTTTAGAAACCCAGATTTAAATTTGAGATTCAAATCCAAACCTTGATTGAAGATAAGAGGATGAACTTGATTTTGAAATCAGAAGATAACTTCAAAGTTAAATTAAACTTTGAAATTGAATTTTTGAATTGAATTTGGAATTTTGGAGTTTGAATATGAAATGATTTTGGAATTTCAAAGTCAAATTGGATTTTGAAATTGAATTTTTGAATCTTGAAATGAGATAGAATTGGATTTGAATAAGATTTGATCTGAGAAATGAAGAAGAAGATCACTTGGAATTTTGAAAATGAAATTTTGAAAATATGATGCAATTCTATCCTATATGATGAATGAATTTGAATAAGTTTGAAATTGGATTTGAAAATCATATTTCATTCTTTAAATGAATTTAAGCAAGACTAATGATATAATACACTCCTGACTATGGTCATTGAATGTATTATATAATAGTCATATCTAAATTCAAATGAAGGATAAAATACCTTTTTTGTGTTTTTATAGAATTTAAAATGAAATTAACCCTCAATATACCCTGACTATGGCCATTGGTATATATTTTGAGTTAATTTTAAGTTGAATTCTGATAAAAGAAGAAAATATTTTAAGAAAATATGATGAATTTTGAAAAATGGATCCAGTGTGGATCTAGTGTTATTTTGTAAAAGATAAAAAATGCTAAGTTTTGTCCACACCCTAACTATGGCCATTGATGTGGATCATCAACTTAGTATTTATTATCTCTTACGAAATGGTGCACGTGCCATTCGTGTTTTACCATTGTGAGAATTTTTGAGAAACAAAGAAAAATGCATGAAAACAAACAATTCATGATATTTTACAATGCTCATTCATTTTACCTAAAGCAGAAAATATAAATTTTCATTAAGGTCTAGCTATTACAACAGATAGAATCAAATTTACAACCCCAAGTAATGATATCTTCCACATATTTCCTGCAAAACACTTAATTAGTATAAAAAAAGGGAAGAAAAATTTACACATATCATGTGGATATCAAAAAAAAATGTTCATATGAATGATGAAAAGACAGAGGGAATGATATATATGCTTATACACACACACATATATATATATATATATACATGTATATGTTATATATATATAGGTATATATCTGTATCTATATATATGGATATACATGGCATGAGAAAGGAGGTAAGTTAATGGGTTGCAAGTGAAGGGGCATTGTTGCTACGAAGGCAACAGATATAGCAGGCAGAGTGTATCGAAAAATGAGGTTAAAAGCATAAGTGTGATGGAGTGTAATGCTACAACAAGTAGTGCCTGATAGTGAATACTATAGACAGATGTGCAGTGAGCATGGGATGGAGTTTGTGATGGTATTGTGATATCTGTGCAAAAAAGAGAAGAAAAGGTTACATCAATGCTTGACCTCGTTGTAGATGTCCAAAAGAAGAACCACAGCAGTGTATTGGCACTGTTGTAGATGCATTAAAAGCTACAGGGTATCAAGATAAATATCACAGCAGTGCATTGGCATTGCTGTGGGCATATATATATATATATATATATATGTAAAAGCTACAACATAAAAAAAAATGACTATAGCACCTAAAAGGGTTACCATATATATGTAAAAGGCTACATCATACATAAAAAAAAAAACTGCAACACATAAACAAGAAGGCTACAACACATGCAAAAAGAAAAAAAAATTAAAGGGGGCTACTGCAGAGGCAATGGAATGTTGTAAGGTGGCTGGTGGTAGTGAGGCAAATAAATATGGGTGTAGCATGTTGCTGCGTTGAGTGTTAGCACACAGATATACATGAAAGTCCATCTCTAGTTCATGACTTATCCCAGACTCACTTGACAGCATCAGGCTCCCTTGAAGCATAAACAAGAACCTTTCAACATCATTTGGGAATAATGTAGACTTTGGATTCACTATCACTTGTGGACAAATATATTACGAAGTGTGCATCCATAGTTTGGGAAGTCAAATAAACTCCCAATGTGTTAATCCAAAGAGAACTAAAGCTAAACTTTCAGGAGTGATCCTAGCATTTTTTTTTTACACCCTATTTGTGAAACATGGTAGATCTGAGAGATAGTGAAGGCGAGTTGGTAGTTGTATAACAGTGTAAAAGTTGTGCGAAATAACGGATACATGAAGCTGTGTGTGTGCCATTAAACCATAC
This sequence comes from Nuphar pumila, assembly GCF_984573655.1. Lineage (NCBI taxonomy): Eukaryota > Viridiplantae > Streptophyta > Magnoliopsida > Nymphaeales > Nymphaeaceae > Nuphar > Nuphar pumila. The sequence continues at coordinate 35,038,940 of NC_143265.1, forward strand.
ACACAGGAAAGGGAGGTGATATACTAGATAGCAGGTATAACACGTGATGCTGCAAAAGTAACTACAGCACTTCTTTAACTACCAAATCAGTGAACATAAATGATTTTGATGCAGGCAAGTGTAGTAATGCTGGATGATTATTGTATGACAGTAAAGGGGATGCAGGGAATCAAGGAAATATCATTTAAGCACATTAATACAGCAAACCGAGAAGACTTCGTTACAACAACTGTTGGTTTTTTTTTTTTAACAGCAACAAGGTGATTTGCTAAAAAAAACTAATAGCAAATTGATTCTTCTGTAAACCGAATTTTGTAGTAGCAACAGGTTGTACCCAGTTTGACCAGTTTGTCCCAGTCCTAAAGCACCACACCTATTCTCTTATGTTACCCTTGAACATCTTCTGACGCAGCTGCTGCTTAACGACATATCAAATTCTTGGAGAAGACTTACCATGTTTATTCTGATAATAGGCTCAACACCCCTGCAACCAGACTGTAGACAAAAATTGCTCTATAGGAGCATCAGACATAATGGAATATACCTCTCTAACTACTTTGGGAGCACTCAGGATCATGGAGATTCACGAACTCCTTGTTATTTTGCCTGATTGGATCATTTGATATTGATACAAGCATGATAGAAAGCATAAAGGGAACAGACTCCCAATAGAGAGGCTAACTCAAACTTGCAGGTACTGAAATTATGTGAAACTATGATCTAAGAGGGCTTCTGAAAGGGGCCTAGAGCTTCTGAACTGGTAAATTAGCCAAGCTTGCTGCATAAAGTAGACAGTTTAAAACTTAGAATGCAGGATCATGAAAATACATGAAATGCCGTATGGATAGGAAATCTCATATATATGAAATATAGAAAGGATGAGTAGGGATTATAAGTGATGTTCTGCTGAGTTGAAAACACACAGACAAAAAAAAATATACATCTACACGATATAAAGGTGAATGCAACAATGCAAAATAGTGATTCCAATGAATCAAGTGCACAAAACAACATGATGCAATCAGAAATTCACTAAACGGAGATGCTAAGATGAATGTACACCAGAATAATTGGGGGCCCTGGATGAAGTGGAATGCATCAGCAGGCTGCCAATACACTTGAATATACCACAGATGGAAAACCTGAAATGTATCGAGGATATGAAACCTGACAACTGATTAACGCCATGAGTATTAAGGCATGATGGTTCACGATATTCAGGGGAACATGACACCACCTGAATGATACTATTGTGGACCCAACCGTCTCAGTGGATACCATGGATTTGCAGTAGGCAATTCCCACGACAAGTTGATTTTCAAATCATGAATGTATGATAAAGAGCTAACATCACTTATGCATAATAAGCAAAAAACAGAATCAATTTGTAGTGAAATCGACAAAACTAAAAAGAAAGAACTAGATACAGAAAGGATATCAGAGTAAACAGAGAATAAAAAAAAGAAAAAGAAAATATAAACAGGAAGTTATACGTAATGAGAGTAAGACAGGGAAATCGAAATATCCCATCGAAAAGTTGGAGAAATTTTATAAACACAGAAAGAATTTTGTCGGAATGAATATTCCTTTGATTGTAGCAAATAGAGGGTTTGATCCTGCTATATGCAGGATGATCCCCTCCTTAGTGCTCTTGTAAGCAAATGAAAGAAAAGAAGTGAAAACAGGTTACAAAAAAAAAAAAATCAAGACAGAGTAATACAGAAGATAAGGGGAAAACGATGTTTAGCAAAAGGAAAAAAAAGAGAAAAAAAAAGAAAAGAAAGAAGAACATGATTTCTTACCTGTAGTGGGTTTCGATCTCTTAGTTGCTTAAAGGGGGACCGTTGCGTGAGAGTTGATGATGTGGTTTCTTGCAGAGGAGAGGTTGTTCTTCAACAGCTCGCAAAAAAAAAGGATTCAGGAAGGAAAGGGGAAGGAGGAAGTCAGAGCGATCTTCAGAGAAGCGATGAAGTTGTTCGATCAAAGGTAGATTGAAATCCTTCTTTCTGATCTTTGCAGGGGTTCTGTGTTCGTAATTCTTCAGAAGGAAGGTCAGATGATCGATGATGCTGGAGGAGTAATTTGCAGCGTGAAGGTGAGTCTCATGGATGATTAGCAAGGAAAAAGATCATTCCCCACACAGAAGATCCGGGTCTCTTCTTAAGGAGAGCTTGAAAGGCTCGAGAGAGGAGGCCGTTAAGGATTGAAGGTTGAGGGGAGGGGAGGCTATTGGAAGATCAACGATCGTGAATCAAGAGAGAGGATGCGCGGGAGGAGTTTGATAGGAATTCTCCGCTTTTTCCAAAAGGAGGTTTCCTTTTTAGGGAATTTTTGAAAAATGGTTATGAAATGAGGTTTTCAAAAAAAAATTGTCTTAAAAGCTCGAAAATCACTCGTTTTCTTGCACCTTTTCTCAAAATTTTTTTTTTAGGTTTTTGTGTTGTTTTTCAATTTTTTTGTATTTTTTAGAATAAAATCCTAAAGTTTTACGAGAAACCAAAGATTTAAAACTAATTTTTTTTGTGTTTTTGTAAAATATTTACAAAAGGAAATTTTTCTGAGCTATTTTGAGAAAATTTCTTTAGAAAATGGATTTGTGTCTGAATTTTTTAGAAATATTCGAGGTTTACAACCTCGAACTGAGAAATATAGGGTCAAGGATCCAACAGAGTGTCGGATGAGCTGCCCGAGCCTTTCAAAATCATTTTTTTTTGGTATTTTTATGATTTTATTTTGGAAATCGGACAACAGGGCTCAGATTTGGATTTAAAATACTGGGTTCAGACCCGGAGTTGAATTTGAATATATCAATGTGGAATTTAATCCAGAAATCTGAAGAAAGACTGAAATTTAGCTTTGAAATCACTTTGATCTTCTCAGAAAATAGAGTCAGGGGCAAAAGGGTCATTTTTACAAAACTTTGGAAAAATTTGGGGTGTTTACAGCAGGTTGCTTGTATATCTTAACAAGGGTAGCTTTTCTCAGTATCTATTCACTGACCCTTCATAACCCACTTGAATGCATAGTCCACCATTGCAACCATTACTCTATGAGTTGTCATAATCACAGAACTCTTGCTTAGAAGGACTGATCAAGATCCCTGTGACAATCTTGTTTATAGCTTCAATGACGCATGTGGATGAGAACATCCAATAATCACCTTCCTAATGGTGATGAAATAGTGATAAAACAAGAGAGCATCTGGTTTTTGAGGGCCACTTTTGTTGTAAGTATAAGGCGAATTTGGGAATGAAGCTGTGAAACCGAACTCACACTGGATATTTCTTGCATCACATTTGCTGCAAACTGTGCACCTGGTATGCTCATCAGCAGGGTGATATGTAGCAAAAACGTGTCAGCAAGTGTTGCAGAGACTCTTTCTTTTCTCTTGGAATGATACTTCTGTTGTTGCTGACTTGCTTCAGCTCCTTCACCATTCATTACCCACTGCAACCCAAACTATATAAGGCACGACAACACCCATTTGCAGAGATTTTCCAGATTGAACATATGCATTCTTCTAGCCATGACAGAATTAACCTGAATATAAGTGGCAAAGGTACCATCGTGACCATCAATGGAGGCTGCAGAGGTTATCAGAGTTTGAGTTGTAGCCGTGGTTCTTATCAATATACACGTAAACCATAACATTCAAAGAGCAACCGACTCTAATTTGCTGGAAAATGTTAAGATGGTGGATCTTGGAGGAATTCATTGTAAACACCCCAAATTTTCACTCACCTTCTTGACATTTCCACCAAGCAGCACATTTCGGTTCTCCAGAACCAAGGAAGGGCAAAATGGTCATTTTCCAAGATGGAACCTTGCAGAGAGTCCTAAATTCTATTCTCGAGTCTCAAGACTTCTCCATTTAGACTCAGAGGCACCCTCAAATTGCAAATTCTCAAAATCTCATGCTTAACCAAAAGTCAGAATTTTCAAATTCAAGTTTAGAATGGCAACTTTGTAGGACATGTCTTTTGCATAGCATTGCACGAGCATTTCATATCATTTCACTGCACAGCATGTCATTTTGAGATCCAGAACTCCTGATTTTTCAAAATTGTCAATCCATATTTGATTTTAAAACTTTTCAAAATTGATTTCAAAACCCTGGGTTTTTTAAATTATCAATTCTTCCCATTTCACCCCCAGGACCCCGAATTACGAAAAAGTTTTTTTTTTTTAAGAAAATAATCTGGATGGTTTTGACATTTCAAAATCTCGCCAGTTGGAAAGAGGGGGACACAATTCCAAAATTCGTAAGATCTTATTTCAATTTTTTACAAAAAGACTCCGAATTTCAAAATTTCGCCCTGAAGAACCATTTTCTTCCAAGTTTTGAAATCAAGCCAAATTTTTTCTTTATGTTTTGCCAAAACTAGCCTACTATTATGAAATTTCCAAAAATTCCACTTGGCTCTTATTTCAAATAAAGGACATGGGACCCGCCTCGAGGTGGGGTCACACTCGAATTCTCAAAAATCTCTCCTATTTTCGAAACAGTGCCCAACCCAGAAGTGACACTGATTTATAAAATCCTTTTATTTTGATTTAAATTTTAATAAAATGTTTAGTGGGCCCACATAGGTGGCGCCCCACTAAGGCTCCTTGCCAAGAAAAGCAAAAATTTTGTTTTAAAAAAAAAAAAAAAAAGGTTTTCAAATTCAGTTGAGGTGGCACCACCAAAACAAAATCCATTTTTTTTTTTACTCATTCTCCTTACTTTATGGTTATTTACTTTTCAGCCTCAAATAGAGCCACCGTGAAAACCCTACCAAAAACTTCACCTTACCTAAGTTTCTAATGCTAGCTGAAGAATAGGAGTCGCCCCCTCTCAAAACGGCGAGCCTCCCCTTTTCAAGAGGATTTCAAATTTTTTTGAAAGTTTGTTGTTAAAAGCTATCAAGCTCGGCTAAAGGAGAGGAAAAGGAGGGGTTTTGAAAATTGGGTATTAAAGGAAGAGGAAGGAAGGGGGAAAGGGGGGATCAGCGATCTCATTGAACCTCAGCCATCTCTCGCTCAAGGAGTGCCTGCTCTCATCTTCTTCAACCCATCAATCGGCAGGAGGCCGACTGCAACCCTCACTTGGTTCTCTTTTGTTTGTTGGGACCCCCCTTTCATCACGTTGCCTTCTTCCTTCCAACAAAAGAGAAGACCAGCCATCTTCAGTCCGGCCAGCAGGAGATTCAACTCACCCTGTGAGAAGCACGTCTTCAGCATCTGCCAACTCAAGGTAATGCCCCCTTTTTATACCTACATTTGTGAGGATTAGGCACCGCGCAATGGCATCTGCAATGCAAAACTTGTGACAACAAGGGGTATGGCTTACAACTTGGGTTTCTCAATGCACCTGGATTCAATGATGCCCCTTCAATGGCATTCGCATTCCAGCATAACTCCAAAATCGTCATCCTTCTTTCTGCCTGAAGCGCCTGTGCATAATTCATCTCAACATTGTTTAAAATTGTCACTTTCGCAATTTTTTTTAGTCTTGGCATCATTCATCCCAGCCCCTAAAAGGTTTTCAGGTGATCTCTGTTGCAATTCGTGACCGGCACATCTGAATCACGTTATTGCACATCTGTTAACCTTCTAAAATTTTTTTTTACGGAAATGATATCAGTGGGTGTCGTTCTCGTTCTCCTTTAGGCAGCCCGGTTGTTCCCCATGTATTCCTATATAGTATTACTTACTATAACTTCTCTGCATTTCAAAATTTTCATTTTCATTTCTTTCTCTTCGGTTTGTTTTGAAAGCACACGCATGTCATAACCTCATGTGATGCCCTTATGGAGCTATCGTACAGAAAATAGCACCCTGGACCCAGGTGCAACATCGGAGTTTGATATAGACCCTACATTTCACGTTAACATAAGCCCTTACTCTGTTTTTTTTTTATTTCTTTCTCTTCTCTGGACATTTCATTTCTTTCTAAGTTAACTGCAGGATGTTTAACTTCTGTCATTTTCCCCTATCGTAAGCATACAGCCCCCATTTGCATTCTGGTTGTGGATCTTTCATGTGGGAAGGCAATTGTCACAGGCTATTGTTTTGTTGATAAGAGCCTCAGGAATGACTATGAAGCCATACAGGTTGATGGCATGATGTATTTGAACGCAGTGAATGACTGTAAATTTTCTTTTGCAGAGATCAGTCCTTAATTCTTTTTACTGCTATTCAATCCATTTACTGTCCTGAAATTTTTTTTTTTCTTTTGTGATGCCTCCTTTTAATGTAATATGGCGCACCAGCTGGGTCATAGCATCCATATGGATCAAGCCAAAGCATTTTGGTTCCAACACTGTGACGAACTACACAGTCAAATCACAAAACATACCTCCATCACATGTTTACCTCATCCAGCGTGGGTAGTCTCTGTGTAGGGACAAATTAACATTTGTCCATACTTTGTATATATATAGCTCGTCCTGCTATTGTGGTGCTGTAGCCGTTACTTTTGCATATTCAAAATATCGTTTCCATGTTGAAACATCCTGTAACACAGGTTATAGCTCTTTGTATATCTTTGAGCTTATTTAGCTTTAAGTGTTTGTCTTAGACAGTTTGCATTTTCCTTCAGCTATGCATGTTAGCTGTAGCTTATTTAGCTTTAACCGTGTGTCTTAGATAGTTTGTATTTTTCCTTAGCTATGCATATTATCTGTAGTCTTGCTTGTTTTAGCTGTTGTCTTATATATAGCTGGCATTTTCTTTTAGCCAGGTCTTGGCTGCGGTTTGCTTGTTTAACTGTTTATCTTAGACACGGTTTGCCAACCTTTTTTTTTTAGCAGTCCATATTAGGTACAGTTTGCATGTTGTAGTCACTCATATTAGATGAAGCTCATATCTTTTCAACAGTTTATATTAGATATAACCCATTTCTTATTATATATATACATATTTTTTGCCTCTTATGCTTCATCAATGCCCCTATTCAATATCATATGTTGTGTTCTGTGTCCATTGTATATATATATATATGTATACTTTCTTTTTCTTTTTTAGGCAACAACCTTCATCTCATATTATGAGCCTTTAGCCACTTACATGTGTAGGTTCCTTAGTTAGTCCCAATATGACTCTTAGATTTTTTTTTTATCTATATATCCTATTCATTTCATTTTCATCAAGTAGTGCACTTTCGTTATGATCCACATGTAATTCCTTGGATATTGTCGTCAACATGAGATTTTCAATTTCCCGATGGTATGGCATATTTTTTTTTGTGCCGACTCTCATTTGCAAAGAAGAAGCGTAAGGAGCGGAAGATGTGACTTTTATTAGCTTTCTATGTATATTTTTATTTATGTCAGAGATGTAATAATTAAATTTGGAATAATATTTACTTTTACTGCTTAGACTAGGATGCATATCATATAGGTTAAATTCCTGCAATAGCATGCTTATATGATTCATGCATTTTATTCCAAAAGTACTATGGATGTTCACGAATGGCACGTGCACCAACTCTTAGGGAGTTGATGGACTCGGTGGAATCCATATTTACGGCCCTAGTCGGAATATGGACGAGACCCAGATCCATCATCTTTCTATTAGTCACATTGAGCCTACACTCTTAGGCTATCTTAAAATGCACATCATATTTCAAACTTTTCAAAATATTGTGCATTGAATCAATTAAACTCTAAACATATTCATGGCCACAGTCAGGATATGTGAAGGATTTATTTTAACTTAATGCACATTTTTCCAACCAATTCCTCAGAAAATCTTTTCAATGTGCATTCATTCACTCATATCATTCGCATCATGAAATCATTGGTTTTCCTACGATTTTCTTAAGAAAACTTCATTCTCAAAGAAATCGATTTCTCAAGAAACTCTGAGAATTTTTTAAAATCGGTTTTCTAAAGTCAAGTTTTTCCATGGTTTTCCATGGAAAAGGTTATTTTCTTAAGATTTTCAAAAAGAATTTTTCAATCCTCCCCAAAGATCTAAATTGATTTCCAGGTATTTCAAGGTTAAGATTCTCAGGTTTTCAACCTCCCAAGTTTCAATTTTCCTTTTCCACAAGGGTTTTCCAATGAATTTCTATCATTTTCCTAAGAAAATTCTCAAAGTCCAAGTTTTCCTAAGAAGTGTTTCCCTTTTCAAATGTTCACCCTTTTCTCAAGAATCACTTCTATTTTCCCATGATTTTCAACCATTCATGATTTTCCCACAACTTTATAAACTTTCTCGTGATTTCAAAAACCCTTTTCATCTGAGTTTCTTAAGAAATTGACTTTCCCTGAGAAATATTTTCCAACTCCAAATGTTTTCCAAGCATACATCATGTTTTTCCAACTTACATTTTCCAAAATCTCATAGCACATGCCTGAATTCTCTGTGCATTTAGGATAAAACATAATTTCGATGATTTAACCAAGTCAAGCACAATTTTGGTCCTTGGTTCGATTACCCCTGTTAAAGGCGGCAGGAACGGTCGAACCTCGTACCGAGAGGTCGAGCCCCATCCCATGGATTTTCCCGCAATTTTCAAAACGGAGGCGAGTATTTCAAAACATTTTCCAAAATCCGGTCAAATTTGAATCGCGAAAGCGTTTTCCTCTCTCTCTCTTCCGCAAGGAAGGGAAGACGGGAAAAATTTTGCGACGATAACAGGTTTGGCGACCGTGATGGGACCTGTCCTTGTCTGACCTAAATTATGCTTGACTTAGTTCACAAAATGTCAGCTCTTTTATTTTTGATATCATGTAAACCTAGGAGCCTAGATTCTGACCATGCTGACATTGATTGCATATAGCTTAGGCATGGTTTGGTAGGACTATATTGAGGAGAAATTTTCATGCTCACATAGACTTAGGTCTAAATACAACTCTCCTCAATTTAGGATCTGAATGCAAACAATGTATGCTTCTTCAAAGTTTTCAAAATCTATCTCTCTAGGATTTAGAGCCATCTATTTCTTGCATGTGATCATTTCTCAAAATCTCCATTACCTATCATTATCCGATCTTCACATTACTGGGCTCTCTTCCAGAACCCTAGTTTGGGACAGAGCCTCACAACTGGGCCAACTATTTGGGTTAACACCTGGATAATTTTCTCAAACCCTGGATAATTTTCTCAAATATCCCATTTCTCTCAAAACTCCAGGCGATTTTCATTCTACCATTCTACTGGATCTCGAATTTCCAGCTGCATTTTTTATCCTGCCTGCAAAAATTTTTTCAAAAATTTCCCACATTTTCCTAAGTCTCATTCTGAGTCTTTCTCTGTTTTCAGTTCGATGGCGTCCAATCAAGTCGATCCTATCTTTTCTGAAGGTCACATCTCCTACGAGGTGCGACAAGGTCGTCCTGAACATCGAGCCCTTAGCACCGGAACTTTCATTCCCCAGTGGTACTATTCCTGGCTAAAAAGCTTTTCCCGAATGTTCCCGGAACATTTGAGCGAGTGCGGATTAGAACTGGCGTCAGCAGTCAGAAAGCAGACCATCAATGGCAACCTGATCCATGCAATGGCGGAGCGATGGAATCCTCGGACGTGCACCTTCTGTTTCCCATGGGGAGAGATGACCGTTTTAATGGATGAATTTTCAGAAATCATGGGGTTACCAGAACCAGCTGGTCAACCAGGAGACCCATTAGAGCATCTGTTCCTTATCAATGTCAAGGGTTTGGACCCTCGAGACTCCTTAGCCCGTATGACAGGCCGCCGATCTTGGCCCCTGATCCAGTTGGAAGGAAATGAATATGTTGACCTGCTCGAGTTGTACCGCCAGTACGGGACCTTCGTCGAAGTCAGCTCGCTATCAAGAACAGCCAAAGAAAGGATTCAGAATGCAATGGTTCTATGCACTGTAGGATTATCCCTCTTCCCAGATGGACAAAACTACATGGACATCAGAATAATTCAGCTTATGAGAAGATGGGGAAGTCGGCAAACCAATCGCCTCTCTATAGCCATGGCAGCGTTCGCCTTCCTATATCGAGGTCTGACTCGATTCTCACTTGGAGAATCCATTTTAGTTGAAGGATGCATCTACGCACTTCAGTCCTGGTTTTTCCAACATGTCTTAACCCGAGCAAGCTCTTTCAGATACAATGGTCAAGAACTCCTTCCAGTGGCGCAGTACCGGGCTATGATCAATAACATTCAAGAGGATGACGTAGTCTGGGACTATTTTGATCGGCAGTTGTCTCCTCTCAGATATACGTACGCTTATGGCAAGCAATTCAAGTTGCTGGGACCCTTCTTCTGCACTTATTACCAACCAAAGAGATGTGTTCGGCAGTTCTCTCAAAGGCAGCAGTACGTTGAAGCCCGCTTGTTATCAGGAGTTATGGCAGAGTTTGATCTCACTTCCGCACAATGGTCTGGGGCATATCATTCTGCCCGCTACAGCTGGGATTCTTTTGTTTCTCTTAAAATCTTTCCTGGTCCTAGAGTGTCTGCCGACTATCGTGAATGGTGGCAAATCGTCTATCCTCCACCTCTTTGTCAAGATCAATAAAATCTTATTCTTCTCATTTTAATAAAATTCTCTTTCTTTCTATTGTGGTTTGACGACCTCGCCTAGATAACAAGGCATATTTCTATTGTTTATTTCTCTTGCAAAAAGAATAACAACACAATTGTCGTGATTCCCGCGACGACTCAGTAATGGGATATCTTTTTCAAATTGTCTACCATATTTTCAGCAAATATTTCTTCCAAAAGCCAATTCCTTCATAATCTAATCAGGTCTTTCCCCTGCAGAGAGCATCCATATCATTTGATGGTTGAGACAAGATCAGGCAAAAGAACCACGGCATCCCAGTACTCGTCAGCCTCGGAAGAAGAAATGGGTTCCCCTCGATCCGAGAAGAGTCAAGAGCAGCAGCAAGAAGATGACGGCATAGACCCTCAAATGTATGCCATGTTCAGAAAAATGATGAATAAGATGATGAATGAACAGCCCGGGACCAGCTCAGAAAGGGATCCATTTAGAGAAAAGTTCCATAGTCGCAGGAGTAAGAAGGCTCCCAAGAAGCGGATCCAGCCAGAGGAAATCTCAGATGAATCAGACTCCATTGAAGATACAGATGAAGAATATGAAGTGCCTCCGGCATTTCAGAAGCATGGCCAAAGTAAAAGTCGCAAATCAAAGAGCCGAGATAAAGAAGAACCTTTGCAAGCGCAGTTTAAGGAAATGGCCCGAGTTGTCAAGGATCTGCAAGCCCGCGACAAGGGCAAGAAAGTCTTCACCAGTGAGGACTTCTATGACGGCTTAGAAGGGGATGATGATCTGGAGAATCTCCCCCGTAAATTCATCAAGTTTGATGGCTCTGGCGACCCAAAAGCGCATCTCGCCACTTTCTTCGCAGAATGCTCTAGGTTCAAAAGGGACAACCGAGCATTGTTTCTATGCTTCCCCCGCAGCTTGGAAGGAGTTGCAGCTAAGTGGTATGCTGAGCATATCAACCCCATCGAGCTCAAGGAGTTCGACAAAGTTGTGAATCTATTCATTGAACGGTTCTTGTTCAACACAGAGGCGCTTCCTACATTAAGTCATCTCTGCAATTTAAGGCAGAATGAGAATGAAAAAGCACGGGATTTCATTCACAGATGGAGATCAGCCTGTAATAAGATGAGAGATCCTATCTCGGAAAGGCATGCATTGTCCCTAATCCTCAACAATTTTTCGCAGCCGTTAAGAGGATTGATCTCCACAGCGCCATCCAGGACCTTCATTGAGTTAACTGAACGAGCCGAATGGCTCAAACTAAGTGTGGAAAATGGAGTCTATGAAGCTTCACTTTTTCCAAGAACAACTCCCAAGGTGAGCAGAAGAAGAAAGCTCACTTCACCTATTCTGCCAACAACAACAACAACAACGGTCGGAATCAGTACAAAGGGCAGAAGAAAAGGGATTACTGCTATGGCTCAGGCAGTTCAAACAACAAAGATCAGAAAGCAAAGTCTGCTCCTCAGTACAGCAAGCCTCCTCAGCAGGATCAAGGGCCAAAACTGCGCGAGAAAGCTAAGCATGAAGGATGGAGTTATGACCGAAAGTTTACTCCTCTTGACCAAACACTCGAGGATGTGCTCGAGTATATGCTATCGAAAGAAATGGTCAAATTGCCCAGATTGGCTGATCCCCCTGTGCCCATGGGAAAATGGAAAGATCAGTTCTGCAAATTCCACAGGACAGTGGGACACAACACCGAGAACTGCTTTGTTCTCAAAAACATCGTGCAAGATCTCATTGAAAAAAAACTTTTAGTGGAAGGAGAAGAAGAAGAGAAGATGGATATTCTCAATCAGCCATTTCCTCCACACACCACAGCAGTAGTGTCGGCACAGCCATTCTTACCGCACGAGCACATCAAGCCATGTTCTGCACAAGACCTATAAGTTCAGCACCAGGTATCGGTACTACGACAAGCAGCTCCAGATTCCAAGAAAATGGACTTAATTTCAGCATTCGGCAAAATGAAAGTTTCTGAAGCACCTGTGAAGTCAGTCCCCAAATCAAAAGGAACTCCTGACTTCTTCAAACAAATTATCAAACCCAAGCTGGAGAATTCAAGTCAGAAGCCTCTGACCGCTTTATCCAATGTCTCCATCCTTGACCTGGCCAAAAAATCTAGCAAGCACCGACAAGTACTGGATGATCTGCTCAGGAAAATCAAAGTTAAGCTCAGTACCACTCCTGAAGACATGGCACAGATTGTGAACTCTGCCATGACCAATGCGCCAATCACCTTCTCAGATGAGGACCTTCCAAAGCCTCATTCTTTTCATAATAATGCCTTGTACATTGTCATTCGAGTCAGAGGAACGACGGTTCCCCATGTACTAGTCGATGGAGGCAGTAGCCTCAACATATGTCCTGAAATGACCGCAAAGGCATTAGGGATCAAGGATGAAGAATATATTCTGGATCCCATCACTATCTATGGGTTTGACAACCATGGTCAAACAGCAAAAAGGAAAATATTTCTGGAGGTGTTCATCAACTATTCGGTGCACTCCGTCCTTTTCCACGTGGTTAATGTGCCACCTACCTACAACTTGCTACTTGGAAGGACGTGGATTCATAATGCTAACGCAGTGCCTTCCACCCTGCATCAATGTGTGAAGTGGTCAAAAGGAGGAATGATTACCACAATACTGGGAGAAGACCCAGAAGAAAGGCTCCCGCAGCCAATGATTCCTCGGCCCTCATTCAATGCAGACATTCCCAGCATTAAGGAAAGTGAAGAAATCAGTCACGGTGAGAATCGAGAAATACTCCAGGCATCATCAGAGCCATCTCTGCACACGGTAGCCATGACCTGATGGAAAGGTCCTCAATTTTTCAAGGTTGGAGGCCGAATCGACTACAGCACCATTAAGGATCACCCCTTGTTTCCACAATTCAGGAAGTCAAGAAAGGGATTCGATTTGCTCCTGAAGCATGGTTATCAACCCTTCAAGGGACTCGGCAAGAATGAAGATGGCCGCATCGAGCCAATGATCCAGAAACATCGTTCCCACAGAGCAGGACTAGGGTTTGCCGGCGGAAGCTCGTCAAAGGAGACTGTTTTTGTCAAAGGGGCACAATGAAGACCATTTGTTATTGTCTTTCTATTCTTTTCCAAATAAATGTCTCATTTTATCGATGTCATTGATAAATCAATAAAATTCCAAGTTTCTTTGTCTATCCGGATGCCATCTACTCCCTTTCTGTCTATCTCTTCATTTTATAATTCAATTTTATGCATGGTTCTCTTCAAATGATTGCTTGTCTCACGATAGGCCGATTTATCTGAACCAAATTTCTTATCCAAAATTTCAGAATGACTTCTCGAACAATCAGGAGGCTCGTTTTTAATCCCAAGGCTTTTCAGAAGCCGGCAGCAATTCATAGAGTCAAAGCAAGCACCAAAGATGGAAAGAGTGCAAAGCAGTCAAATAATGGTACAGAATATGATCAGTCTCTTCAGGAATTACCAGAGTTCGCTGCAGTTCAGAAGCAGGACGAACCATCTCCTCTAGTATAAGATCCAACCGAAGATGTTAATATCGGTTCAGAGGAAGATCCCAAAATTCTCCAGATCGGAACCAGTCTGAGTTCAGAAGAAAAGAAAAGGCTTACAGATTTTCTCAAGCGGCATGAAGAAGTGTTCGCATGGACATATGAAGACATGCCGGGCTTAGACCCCAAATTGGTCGAACACCGTCTTGTCTTAAAGCCAAAGGCTAAACCAATTAAGCAGAAGCTAAGAAAAATGGATCCCAGAATATAACAACAAGTCAAGGAAGGACTTGAAGATTTGCTCAAAGCAGGATTTATTCGAGCTATTGACTACCCAGATTGGTTAGCCAATATCGTCGTTGTCCCAAAGAAAAATAGCAAAGTGAGAATTTGCATAGACTTCAGAGACCTCAATAAGGCAACTCCGAAGGATGACTATCCACTTCCAAGCATCGACCTTCTGGTCGACAGCACAGCAGGACATGCCATGTTCTCCTTCATGGATGGATATTCCGGCTACAACCAGATTAAGTTGGCCGCCCGCGACCAATCAAAAACTTCCTTCACTACGCCTTGGGGCACTTTCTGCTATACAGTTATGCCTTTTGGGCTCAAGAATGCTGGAGCAACATATCAACGGGCAATGGCCGTTATCTTTCATGATCAAATGCGCAAAATCATGGATACGTATGTTGATGATATCCTCATGAAATCTAAAGAGGGAGAAGATCACCTCGAAGCCCTTGATCAAGTCTTTAAGAGACTCATTCTTTACAAGTTAAGGCTTAACCCGCAAAAATGTGTTTTTGGAGTCGAATCAGGCAAATTGTTGGGTTTTCTGGTCAGCAAAAAGGGGATTGAAGTTGACCCGGCCAAAGCAAAGGCTATCATTGATATGCCACCCCCGAAAAATCTCAAAGAGTTGCGTAGCCTTCAGGGACGCATGCAATCAATCCGGCGATTTATTTCCAACTTGGCGATGAGATGTGAACCTTTCAACCACTTGCTTAGAAAAGGAGTTAAGTTCGAATGGGGTCCAGAGTGTCAGCAATCGTTCGATAAAATCAAGAAGTATCTTCTCAATCCTCCAATCCTGAAGTCGCCAGAATTGGGAAAACCTCTTCTGTTATACATCTCAGTCAATCAAGTCGCATGTGGCGGATTCTTGGCACAATACAAAGAAGGCAGCCTGATAGAGCACGCCATCTATTATGTGAGTAAGACTTTCATAGATTATGAAAAGAAATACTCTCATATAGAGAAGACCTGCCTAGCTCTGGTATGGATGTGTCAGAAGCTAAGACACTACCTGTTGGCATCAGAAGTCAAAATCCTGTCTAAACTCAATCCTCTCAAGTACATTTTGGAGCAACCCTTCCTCAGTGGACGAGTCGCCAAATGGCAAGTCTTATTAATGCAGTATGACTTAGAATATGTCTCGCAGCAATCGATCAAAGGCCAAGCAATTGCAGATCAATTGACAGATTTTTCTCTGGCAGAAGAAGTGAAAGCCGAAGATGACTTCCCTGATAAGCAAATATGCAACATCCAGCGATACCCGATCTGGAATTTGTTTTTCGACGGTTCCAAGAATATGGCTGGAATAGGCATCGGAATCCTATTAATCACTCCTGAGAAGGAGATGATTCCATTTTCTCTTAAGTTAGATTTTCAATGTACCCACAACATAGCTGAATATGAAGCCCTGATTCAAGGTCTAAAGATTCTATTAGACTTCAATGTCAAGAGAGTACATGCCTACGGTGACTCATTACTTGTTGTCAATCAAGTTCGAGCCGAATGGCAAGTCAAAGATCAGAAGCTACTTCCCTATCAAAAAATTGTTTCAGCTCTTGCCAGCAAGTTTGAAGAATTTCAGTTATTCCACATCAAGAGAGATTTTAATCAAGTGGCCGATAGCCTAGCCAGTTTAGGCTCCATTATGGCATTCAAGAATGGAGAATCATGTCGCTCCTTCGAAATTGGCAAACTTGACCAACCTGCTTTCCTCCCAACAGAACATGTAAACCA
Source organism: Nuphar pumila (assembly GCF_984573655.1). Classification (NCBI taxonomy): domain Eukaryota; kingdom Viridiplantae; phylum Streptophyta; class Magnoliopsida; order Nymphaeales; family Nymphaeaceae; genus Nuphar; species Nuphar pumila. Next base: position 35,054,943 of record NC_143265.1, read on the forward strand.
GGCTGAACAAAGGAAGAAGCCTTGGTATTACAATATCAAAACTTTCATAGAAACTGGCGAGTTTCCTCCAGAATTCTCAAAGAAAGAGCAGCGAGCAATCCAACGTATGTCTACTCGATACTTCATTTTGGCCAATGTCCTCTATCGTCAAGGATTCAGTTCAGAATATTCCAAATGTTTAGATGAAGTCGAAGCCAAAGAAGTCGTGCGAGAAGCACACTAAGGCATTTGTGGTGGCCACATCGGCTACCAAACCCTTGTCAAGCAAATCATCAGAGCAGGTTACTACTGGAAGACTATGCAACAAGACTGTTATCATTATGTGAAGAAGTGTGTGCAATGTCAAATACACGCACCCTCTATTCATGCTTCGGCAACTTATTTACAATCTGTTGTCTCTCCATGGCCATTTTCTACGTGGGCCTTCGATGTCGTAGGTCTCATCACTCCCTCAGCTTCAAATGGCCATAAATATTTCCTTGCCGCAACAGAATATTTCACCAAGTGGGTAGAAGCTATCACTCTTCGCACGGTAGAAGGCCGACATGTGGTCTCTTTTATTCACAAGAGCATCCTTTGCCGTTTCGGCATCCCGCATGACATTGTATTAGATAATGGCAGTCATTTCAAGAATGAAAGAATGAAGACATTCTGCTCAAAGTTCAAGATTTATCATCATTTCTCTGCCCCATATTATCCCCAAGGGAATGGTCAAGCAGAGGCCACCAACAAGATTCTAATTCGCATCTTGGAGCGAACTGTGGAAACAGGCCGTGACTGGCACGAAAAGATCCACGATGCACTATGGGTCTATCGGACCACCATTCGCACTCCCACGAATGCTACCCCGTCTGAACTGGTCTACGGAACAGAAGTAGTATTGCCGCTACATGTTCAGAAGCCCGCTTTGAAATTCGCATCACTACTGGAGTTGCCTCTTGATTGATACCAGCAGCAGCGACTGGTACAGTTAGACTTACTCGACGAGAGAAGGCTAAAAGCAGCAAAACACGCTCAATCCTATCGCCAGAGAGTATCCAGACAATACGCAAAGTCAGTCATCGAAAGAAGATTCAAAGTCAATGATTTAGTACTTAGATCTACAGCCTATCTCAAGCATCATACCGGCGGGAAATGGTCGCCAAATTGGGAAGGCCCATATGTCATCAAAGAAGCATTACCCCGCAACTCATATCGGCTCATCAATGCCGACGGGGTAGAATTGTCAGATCCCATTAATGCTCGACACTTGAAAAAGTTCTACACCTGAAACATTTAGTCTCCTCTTGTAATCTTCCCGTTTCCTTCAAATAATGATTCAACTTTCTTTCTCAGTTACACTGGGGCATTTTTAAAATTTTGTTCTATATGCAGGCAGGATAAACAAATTCCTCATTTCACGCACGTGTGCATCCATATGCATCAATTCATATTCATTTGCATTCAACTGCATTAACAACAATCAGGTCAGTATTGGGACTTCAACAAATAGTCCCCTCACAATTCCTAAATGATTCAAAATTTGGAAGGTAATCACCAATACTGAACCAAAACCCAGCGCTCGAACTGGTATTATTTCAAAATCCAGTGTTTAAACTGGTACATTTTCAAAATCCCAACTTTTCGAAAAACCGAGTTCCGACTCGGGTTTGTATTCAAATCATCTTCCTTTGTTGAACCGAGTTCTGACTCGTGATCTCATTATCTTTTTTGAGCTCTGACTCGAGCTCTTCATTTTTTTTTGTTGATCCGAGTTCCGACTCGAGATCTTTATACTTTACTCAAGCTGAAACCCGAGCTTGTCACTTTCTTTTGTTGATCCGAGTTCCGACTCGAGATCTCTCTATTTACTCGAGCTCTGGTTCGAGCTCTTCATTTTCTTTTGTTGTTCCGGTTCCGACTCGTGATCTCTATATTTTATTCGAGCTCTGACTCGAACTCACCATTCTCCTTTGATTGATCCAAGTCATTTCAATCATCAGGGTCTGTCAATTGCTCGAATTTGACATTTTGTCCTCCAGATTCCAATTTAAATCTTCAAATCAGGCAATTCTCCAATTTTGACCTTCGGGTCACCCAAGTTCCAATTCTCAACTTCAATTATCAATTTCCAATTTTCGACCTTCGGGTCAATCAATTTCCAATTTCGACCTTCGGGTCAATCAATTTCCAAATTTCGACCTTCAGGTCACTCAATTTCCAAATTTCGACCTTTAGGTCACTCAATTCTCAATTTCGACCTTCGGGTCACACAATTAAGACCTTTTGGTCTATCAATTTCCAGTTTTGACTGTTAGGTCATTCAATTATCCAATTTTGACCTCTGGGTCATCCAATTTCCAAACACCAATTTTCCAATTTCCAATTTCGACCTTTGGGTCAATCAATCTCAATATCCAATTTCAATCATTTTCTCTTGCGAAAGACCCTTTTAGGGAGAGTTCGAGGGAGCTCGTTCTTTCGCATGCTATCTAATTTGTTCACTTAGCCCCTTTTCAGGGAGAGTTTTGAAGGGACTCGTGTCTTCGTGAACCGTTTGCAAAACAATTTCCAATTTCACACGAGGAACCCTTTTTAAGGGAGAGGCTCGACGGAGACTCGCTTTTCTTGTGACCCCCCAATTTCATACTAGGTCATTTTCGTCATGAAAGACCCTCTTTACAGGGAGAGTGTGATGAACTCGTTCCTTTCATGACCCAATTTTCAGACCTCACTATTATCGGCCCCCTTTCCATAAGAGAAGCCTAATATTAGGGAGCTTTGACGAAAGCTTAATTTCTCTTCGAAAGTCAGTTTTGCAAACACCTCCTCTTCAGGTAAGGGCTAAGCCTGAGTCTCGCTTTTTGGGGAAAAAGAGAGGAGAATTTTCGTCATGGATGTATTGAGCAGGATTTCAAATACTCATTTTCACCAAAGATTTCAAGAAAATTTTGTCAATTTGTCAAATCAATTATTTGTTGATTTCAGAATTTTCATTGCAAAAATCTCTATTTACCTTCAGCATTACTTCCAAAAGAATAAAGCTTTTGCGAGAAGAGATTCAAAATTCAAATTCTTTCTATTGGCCAACCAAAAGGATGAAGGATAAGTCCTCGATATGGCCAGAAAAGAAGATTTAATGTTATTGCAAAGCCATAAATGATTGATATTGATCGCAGTCAATGGCACATCTTTAAAGATTATTCTTGTAAAACGAGGCAGTGAAAATATCTTTAGCGCTAGAAAAAAAGAGCATTTATCTAAGCCCTGTTCCCTCAAAATCACCTAAGCTGCAATTAAATATCCGCAAAAGAGATCTCTCACTTGTCGTCAAGATGAAGGTGAATTAAGCGAGTAGACCCCCGGGGCCAAAGAAGATTTGAAACATCTCCAAGTTGAAAGAGTTGGTGACGGATCCTTCTAGGGAAAGTCCAAAGCACTGTCGAGATGAAGGCAGATGCGATGAACCTCCCGACAATCCCCAAAAGATATTTAATTTCAGCTATCATCCAAAGATCTCCAAACCCATCGCCCAAGAAGGATCAAAACATCTCCAAGTTGAAGGAGTTTGTGACGTACCCTTCCAAAAGAGAGAAAGAGAGGGAAAAGAAAGAGAGAAAAAGTCAGAATATCTCCAAAATGAAGGAGAATATAGCCAAAACACCAGAGAGTCAAAAAGAGTGCAGAAAGATTATCAAGAGAGAAGCTCTCAGGATATCAAACTGCCAAATTTATCAAGAATCCTCTTTAATCTTGTGAAATTCTATTATCAATATCCTCTCATCAACTGCTTTCACAATATCAAATTCTCTTTCCTGTTCATATCGAGGAAATTGATAGCTTTCTTGAAGAAGGTCAATTGCAAACAATTTGAGTTCCCAATCTCGATTCTACGAAGTGAATCTCGTTTGGAGGTAATGCTTCTGGTAGAAGAGAAAGAATATCTTCGCAACAATATTTTCAAAAATTTTAAGTCAACAACAAAATTTCCAACATATTGATAATCTTTTCTAGCTATCCTGACGTGAAGTGAGAGCTTGATATCCGTTCTTTGATACATTCTAACACCAATTTTAAATCCCTCTTAAGGACTGGATTCCTTCCCTTCTTTGAGAGCATGAGCTCTCAGATTCGCACACTTCCCTGTGTCCCCACTGTCCCACCATAGACAGTCCCATTTTGGTTCGAGGTCGAACCACCAATCATTTTCCCGCAAAAGGCAATTTCAAAAGCTATTTTAGTCTCAGCAAAGAGACGCCCAAAATCAACCCCCTTTTCAAGCTTTAGGGACCCCATTTTCCTTCCTTTTGCAAAACCCCTGTCGGATTTATTGTGCAAAATCCGAAGGTTTCATCATACTATCTCATTTTTCGCCCGATCAGGATAAGGGTACAGACCTGATCCTCAATCAAAGAGGTATTTCATTTTTCGCCCGATCAGGATAAGGGTATAAACATGAGCCTCATTCAAGGAGGTATTCCATTTTCTGCCTGATCATGTTAAGGGTACAAACCTGAGTCTCATTTCTATGAGATATTTCATTCCCCAATCAGGTCAAGGGTTAAAACTTGAGCTTCGTTCCATGCGAGGTATTTTTGTCCCATCCAGGTTAAGGGCAAAAACCTGAACTTCGCACTCATAAAGCAAATCTTGCTTCTCCATTCTTCATTTCATATCTACCATGATCACCGGGCTAATTTCCTCACATCCAGTCAGATCCTTCTAACTGGGGCATCTTTTTATAGCCCAAATTTGGAGTGTTTTTCTTTGCCACTAAGCTCGGCCACAAGCCGGCTTAGTAGCAAAGAGGGGCATCTGTAAACACCCCAAATTTTCACTCACCTTCTTGACATTTTCACCAAGCAGCACATTTCGGTTCTCCAGAACCAAGGAAGGGCAAAATGGTCATTTTTCAAGTTGGAACCTTGCAGAGAGTCCTAAAGTCCATTCTCGAGTCTCAAGACTTCTCCATTTAGACTCAGAGGCACCCTCAAATTGCAAATTCTCAAAATCTCATGCTTCACCAAAAGTCAGAATTTTCAAATTCAAGTTCAGAATGGCAACTTTGTAGGACATGTCTTTTGCATAGCATTGCACGAGCATTTCATATCATTTCACTGCACAGCATGTCATTTTGAGATCCAGAACTCCTGATTTTTTGAAATTGTCAATCCAGATTTGAATTTAAAACTTTTCAAAATTGATTTCAAAACCCTCGGTTTTTAAAATTATCAATTCTTCCCATTTCACCCCCAGGACCCCGAATTACGAAAAAGTTTTTTTTTTTAAGAAAACAATCTGGATGGTTTTGACATTTCAAAATCTCGCCAGTTGGAAAAAGGGGGACACAATTCCAAAATTCATAAGATCTTATTTCAAATTTTTACAAAAAGACTCCGAATTTCAAAATTTCGCCCTGAAGAACCATTTTCTTCCAAGTTTTGAAATCAAGCCAAAATTTTTCTTTATGTTTTGCCAAAACTAGCCTACTATTATGAAATTTCCAAAAATTCCACTTGGCTCTTATTTCAAATAAAGGACGTGGGACCCGCCTCGAGGTGGGGTCACAATTGAATTCTCAAAAATCTCTCCTATTTTCGAAATAGTGCCCACCCCAGAAGTGACACCGATTTATAAAATCCTTTTATTTTGATTTAAATTTTAATAAAATGTTTAGTGGGCCCACGTAGGTGGCGCCCCACTAAGGCTCCTTGCCAAGAAAAGCAAAAATTTTATTTAAAAAAAAAAAAAAAAAAAGGTTTTCAAATTCAGTTGAGGTGGCACCACCAAAACAAAATCCATTTTTTTTTACTCATTCTCCTTACTTTATGGTTATTTACTTTTCAGCCCCAAATAGAGCCACCGTGAAAACCCTACCAAAAACTTCACCTTACCTAAGTTTCTAATGCTAGCTGAAGAATAGGAGTCGCCCCCTCTCAAAACGGCGAGCCTCCCCTTTTCAAGAGGATTTCAAATTTTTTTGAAAGTTTGTTGTTAAAAGCTATCAAGCTCGGCTAAAGGAGAGGAAAAGGAGGGGTTTTGAAAATCGGGTATTAAAGGAAGAGGAAGGAAGGGGGAAAGGGGGGATCAGCGATCTCATTGAACCTCAGCCATCTCTCGCTCAAGGAGTGCCTGCTCTCATCTTCTTCAACCCATCAATCGGCAGGAGGCCGACTGCAACCCTCACTTGGTTCTCTTTTGTTTGTTGGGACCCCCCTTTCATCACGTTGCCTTCTTCCTTCCAACAAAAGTGAAGACCAGCCATCTTCAGTCTGGCCAGCAGGAGATTCAACTCACCCTGTGAGAAGCACGTTTTCAGCATCTGCCAACTCAAGGTAATGCCCCCTTTTTATACCTACATTTGTGAGGATTAGGCACCGCGCAATGGCATCTGCAATGCAAAACTTGTGACAACAAGGGGTATGGCTTACAACTTGGGTTTCCCAATGCACCTGGATTCGATGATGCCCCTTCAATGGCATTCGCATTCCAGCATAACTCCAAAATCGTCATCCTTCTTTCTGCCTGAAGAGCCCGTGCATAATTCATCTCAGCATTGTTTAAAATCGTCACTTTCGCAATTTTTTTTAGTCTTGGCATCATTCATCCCAGCCCCTAAAAGGTTTTCAGGTGATCTCCGTTGCAATTCGTGACCGGCACATCTGAATCACGTTATTGCACATCTGTTAACCTTCTAAAAATTTTTTTTATGGAAATGATATCAGTGGGTGTCGTTCTCGTTCTCCTTTAGGCAGCCCGGTTGTTCCCCATGTATTCCTATATAGTATTACTTACTATAACTTCTCTGTATTACAAAATTTTCATTTTTATTTCTTTCTCTTCGGTTTGTTTTGAAAGCACACGCATGTCATAACCTCATGCGATGCCCTTATGGAGCTATCGTACAGAAAATAGCACCCTAGACGCAGGTGCAACATCGGAGTTTGATATAGACCCTACATTTCATGTTAACATAAAACCTTACTCTATTTTTTTTTATTTCTTTCTCTTCTCTGGACATTTCATTTCTTTCTAAGTTAACTGCAAGATGTTTAACTTCTGTCATTTTCCCCTATCGTAAGCATACAGCCCCCATTTGCATTCTGGTTGTGGATCTTTCATGTGGGAAGGCAATTGTCACAGGCTATTGTTTTGTTGATAAGAGCCTCAGGAATGAGTATGAAGCCATACTGGTTGATGGCATGATGTATCTGAAGAGGCTATATGAAATCCAAACGCAGTGAATGGCTGTAAATTTTCTTTTGCAGAGATCAGTCCTTAATTCTTTTTACTGCTATTCAATCCATTTACTGTCCTGAAAATTTTTTTTTTCTTTTGTGATGCCTCCTTTTAATGTAATATGGCGCACCAGCTGGGTCATAGCATCCATATGGATCAAGCCAAAGCATTTTGGTTCCAACACTGTGACGAACTACCCAGTCAAATCACAAAACATACTTCCATCACATGTTTACCTCATTCAGCGTGGGTAGTCTCTGTGTAGGGACAAATTAACATCTGTCCATACTTTGTATATATACAGCTCGTCCTGCTATTGTGGTGTTGTAGCCGTTACTTTTGCATATTCAAAATATAGTTTCCATGTTGAAACATCCTGTAACACAGGTTATAGCTCTTTGTATATCTTTGAGCTTATTTAGCTTTAAGTGTTTGTCTTAGACAGTTTGCATTTTCCTTCAGCTATGCATGTTAGTTGTAGCTTATTTAGCTTTAACCGTGTGTCTTAGATAGTTTGTATTTTTCCTTAGCTATGTATATTATCTGTAGTCTTGCTTGTTTTAGTTGTTGTCTTATATATAGCTGGCATTTTCTTTTAGCCAGGTCTTGGCTGCGGTTTGCTTGTTTAACTGTTTATCTTAGACACGGTTTGCCAACCTTTTTTTTTTAGCAGTCCATATTAGGTACAGTTTGTATGTTGTAGTCACTCATATTAGATGAAGCTCATATCTTTTCAACAGTTTATATTAGATATAACCCATTTCTTATTATATATATACATATATTTTGCCTCTTATGCTTCATCAATGCCCCTATTCAATATCATATGTTGTGTTCTGTGTCCATTGTATATATATATGTATACTTTCTTTTTCTTTTTTAGGCAACAACCTTCATCTCATATTATGAGCCTTTAGCCACTTACATGTATAGGTTCCTTAGTTAGTCCCAGTATGACTCTTAGATTTTTTTTTTATCTATATATCCTATTCATTTCATTTTCATCAAGTAGTGCACTTTCGTTATGATCCACATGTAATTCCTTGCATATTGTCGTCAACATGAGATTTTCAATTTTCCGATGGTATGGCATATTTTTTTTTGTGCTGACTCTCATTTGCAAAGAAGAAGCGTAAGGAGCGGAAGATGTGACTTTTATTAGCTTTCTATGTATATTTTTATTTATGTCAGAGATGTAATAATTAAATTTGGAATAATATTTACTTTTACTGCTTAGACTAGGATGCATATCATATAGTTTAAATTCCTGCAATAGCATGCTTATATGATTCATGCATTTTATTCCAAAAGTACTATGGATGTTCACGAATGGCACATGCACCAACTCTTAGGGAGTTGATGGACTCGGTGGAATCCATATTTACGGCCCTAGTCGGAATATGGACGAGACCCAGATCCATCATCTTTCTATTAGTCACATTGAGCCTACACTCTTAGGCTATCTTAAAATGCACATCATATTTCAAACTTTTCAAAATATTGTGCATTGAATCAATTAAACTCTAAACATATTCATGGCCACAGTCAGGATATGTGAAGGATTTATTTTAACTTAATGCACATTTTTCCAACCAATTCCTCAGAAAATCTTTTCAATGTGCATTCATTCACTCATGTCATTCGCATCATGAAATCATTGGTTTTCCTACGATTTTCTTAAGAAAACTTCATTCTCAAAGAAATCGATTTCTCAAGAAACTCTGAGAATTTTTCAAAATCGGTTTTCTCAAGTCAAGTTTTTCCACAGTTTTCCATGGAAAAGGTTATTTTCTTAAGATTTTCAAAAAGAATTTTTCAATCCTCCCCAAAGATCTAAATCGATTTCCAAGTATTTCAAGGTTAAGATTCTCAGGTTTTCAACCTCCCAAGTTTCAATTTTCCTTTTCCACAAGGGTTTTCCAATGAATTTCTATCATTTTCCTAAGAAAATTCTCAAAGTCCAAGTTTTCCTAAGAAGTGTTTCCCTTTTCAAATGTTCACCCCTTTCTCAAGAATCACTTCTATTTTCCCATGATTTTCAACCATTCATGATTTTCCCACAACTTTATACACTTTCTCGTGATTTCAAAAACCCTTTTCATCTGAGTTTCTTAAGAAATTGACTTTCCCTGAGAAATATTTTCCAACTCCAAATGTTTTCCAAGCATACATCATGTTTTTCCAACTTACATTTTCCAAAATCTCATAGCACATGCCTGAATTCTCTGTGCATTTAGGATAGAACATAATTTCGATGATTTAACCAAGTCAAGCACAATTTTGGTCCTTGGTTTGATTACCTCTGTTAAAGGCGGCAGGAACGGTCGAACCTCGTACTGACAGGTCGAGCCCCATCCCATGGATTTTCCCGCAATTTTCAAAACGGAGGCGAGTATTTCAAAACATTTTCCAAAATCCGGTCAAGTTTGAATCGCGAAAGCGTTTTCCTCTCTCTCTCTTCCGCAAGGAAGGGAAGACGGGAAAAATTTTGCGACGATAACATTCATCAATATACATGTATATCAAGCTTGAATACATGATATACTTTGCAGAAGAAAATCAAATCTGTAGCAACAATACCTAAGAACGATCATCAATACCATTGACAAAACTTCCACTGCATTTTCATATGGCTTATTCCTCGCAATGCAAACTTGAACTACAAAAGAACTCTTGCAGCCATAGATGAGCTTGAGTACAACAAACCAAAATAGGAGAACGGTCAATTACCAGCATGATGCTTGACCACGTGGTGAATGACGCCATTTCAACTTTTTCAGCCCACTCTTCACTCATAAGAATAGAAACTAACTCTTTGCCATCCTTGTCCAGAGATATTTTCGTTGGCAAGGAGTCTCTTGATGAAAGGCTACCATTGTCCATTGCATATGGTTAGGATTTTTCAGGTATAGAGTCGCTTGGGATGCTTTTGGTTTTACTGCTGGATATACAATGATCTCAATGCTAAACTGAAGTTTGGTTGTCACTTTCATTATGATATCATCAGGAGGTCTCACGTCAGCCAAACCAAAAGGGGGATATATTGTTGAATCCCTTACAGAACTTCGCAATACTCCAAAAGGAGCAATCATCATGCAAGGAGATATCAGTAAGAAAAAAAAGGGGGGAATGCATCCAATGCTATTCTGTGTTAACACCATGATACAGTTGATGGTAATGCTCGAAGGGTATAGCGATGCCTATGAATGTTGAAAGGTTAATATTATATGAAATTTATTGCAACATTATTTCAATAAGATGATGAAAAATGAATTTACGGTGAGTTATGGATTCACGATGCAATGAACCACATAAGCAAGATGAGAGCGAAGAAGATAAAATGAAAACCGATAAAACGAAAACCTAAACACAAATCGAACCAGAGACATTGATCATTTTATTTACGAAATTTAAACCCAAGTGATAGAACACTGAGATGAAAATTGGGAGAAGGACGTGTTGTAAAAGAAACACTGATATAGGAAAGGAATTACTGCTTATATAAAAACATACTAAATAAGTCAAGGAAATTTATGTAAAGTGAACAAAATACGACAAATTAGAACAAATAAAAGACCATCTGATGCTTTTAAATGAGAAATCAATGCAAAAGACGAACAAAAGGGAGAAAAAAAGAGAGTAGAAAATTAGATGTTGGAATCAGTAGATTCCATTAATGTTGAAATAGATGGATCGATCCTGCTATATGCAGGTCGATTCCATCACTTTGCCTTGTAATAAAAGAAAAGAAGTGAAGGCGAACAAAAATCAGGACAGAGACATGTTGAACAATAAAGGAAAAAAAAATGTTCACAGAAAATGGGAAAATAGAGGAAGATGATTACTTACCTGTAATCGCAGGGGCGATCGATCGGCTTCCTTCACACGATGAAGAGGAGGACCAGAGAGGAAAAAGGAGAATATGAAGAAGGAGGGATCCGAGGGAAAATGGGGTGAAGACAGATCGGAAGAGAGAAGCAATGCGTATGGAGGGGTGAAACGCGGTCCCTCAACCCCTTCCATTGTGCCTCTTTTTATAGAGGGGGGGAAGAAGAGTCGAGAAAAGTTGGTTGTTTGAGATGAACGGGAGAGGAAGCAGAGGGCGATGAAGGTTGGCGATTGGCGGATGGAGATAGAGAGAGAGAGAGAGAGCTCCCAAAGAGAATTTTTATTAAAAGGGCTTTTTTCGAAAGTTTTTTTCAAAGGGGGGTTTTAAAACCATTTTTTCATATTTTTCTTTTTCAATTTGATTTTTTGTTTCTTTTTCTTTACATTTCTATTTTTTGTTATTTTCTGCATTTTTGTATTTTTTTTGTTATATTTTTTAAATAAAATTCTAAAACTATGAGAAAATGAAGGATTCTAAACTATTTTTGCAAGATTTTGAAAATATTTACAAAAGGAGGGTTATATGAGAATTCGGGCTATGATCTTGGGAATTTCTTCAGAAAACGATTTTGGATTCAGGTTTTAAGGAAATATTCAAGTTTTTAACCTCGAATCGAGAAATACAAAGTTGTGGATTCAAACGGATACCGGATGGGCTGTCTGAGCCTTTCAGAAATTATTTTTGGTACTTTCTGGAAATTTAATTTGAAAATTGGATAACGAGGAACAAATTGGGATTTTGGCACTGAATCCAGATCCGAAATTGAGTCTGATATGTAAAATGGATTTGATTCCAGTAAATTCGAGAAATAAACTAGAATTTTGAGAAAAAAAATGACCCAATTTACTCAAAAAAGGGGGCCAGGGGCAAAAAGGGAATATTTATAAAATTTTGAAAAATTTGGAGTGTTCACACATCCTGAGCAAGTTTTCTAAGAAAATGATAATGTCAAGACTATGTCACTTTCATCATTTTGTCATTCTGAATGGACAATGCAGTCCCAGTTCTTTTATCAATCTGTTATTTCCTTCTTCAACACATTAATAAAATTTTCAATTTTCCTCATGGCTTGGCGCCATCTTTCATATTCCTCCTTTGCAAAATATCTAATGTCTTCTTATAAGGGGTAACCTCTTTCAGAATACCTCTTGAATTAATTGTCAGTTTTCACCCTGTTACCTTCAGAGAGCTTTCATCAAATATCAATTACTTATTCCTTCATCCAACATCTTACTTCTAAGTCACACGGGGCATTTTTCTTGAAAATTTGTTTTTATTTCAAAATATCCTATATGCAGGCAGGATCACACAAAATCTTTTACCATCTATTTGCATGCATTCACATTCATTTGCATTCATCTGCATCTTGCATTCATCTGCATTTTGCATTTATTTGCATCAATCTATATCAATTTGCATCTTTTCATTACCCATTCAGGACAATTGCATCCATCTACATCAATTTGCATCTTTTCATTACCTATTCAGGATAAAGAATAATCCTGAGACCCCGACAAATCATTCTCGTCATAATTCAGTGATCGTACTGGTAACCTTTCAAAATCTGGTACTCGTACTGGTAGTCTTTTAAAATTCGGTACTCGTATTGGTAGTCTTTTAAAATCCAGTGCTCGTAGTAGTAATCTTTCAAAATCCAGTACTCATGATGGTATTTTTTCAAATCCTGTTTTACTGGTTGACACTCTTAAAATTCGATTCTAATTTTCATCCTAGTCAATGTTTCCAAACCCAATTTATATTGGTCTAATTTTCCTTCATTCAAATGTCTAGAATTGGTCTAGAAAATTGGAGTTTCGACTCAATTTTTTTTTCCAAATCCAATTCAAATGTCTAGAATTGGTCTAGAAAATTAGAGTTCCGACTCAAATTTTCTTCTAGATCCAATTCGAATGTCTATAATTGGTCTAGAAAATTAGAGTTCTGACTCAAATTTTCTTTCAAATCCAATTCAAATGTCTAGAATCAGTCTAAAAAATTAGAGTTTTGACTCAAATTTTCTTCCAAATCCAATTCGCTTAGCTTTCCTTTAGAGGTTTGAGTTTCTACTCAAACTTTTCTGCAATTTAGTAATTGATCTAGAAGATCCAAGTTCCAACTCAAATTTTCTTTCAAAACCCAATTCATTTAGTTTTCCCTTGAAGATTTGAATTCTAATTTGAATCTTCCTTCAAAACCTAGTTTAGCACCTGGTCCATTCAAATCCCACAAGTTGAACCCTTTCTTAAATTGTGATCCCTAGGTTAAATCCCTATGGAATTGATAGTTTGTAGGTCAAATCTCTGCTAAACCAATGTGATTTGTAGGTTGAACGCCTGTCAAACCAATATGGTCCTTAGGTTGAACCCCTTTGTGAACCAAAAGTCCTTGTCAACCCCGGTTCTTAGGTTGAACCTCTTTAGAACTAATCTCACTCTCAAAAATTTGATTTGTAGGTTTATGTCCTCCTGATCTAATATTCTTTACAGTCCTTAGGTCAAACCCCTTTTGGATTGGTATTTTTCAGAAATGTGATCTATAGGTTGAAGTCATCCTGATCCAAGTTCTTAGGCTGAATCCCTATTAAACCCATGTTGTTCCCAGTGAACCAATGTCGTTCTTAATCGAACCAATGTCGTTCTCAATCGAACCAATGTCGTTCTCAATTAAACCAATGTCGTTTTTAGGCTGAATCCCTACCGAACCCATGTTGTTCTCAGTGAACCAATGTCGTTCTCAATTGAACCAATGTCGTTCTTAGGTTGAATCCCTACTGAACCCATGTTGTTCCCAGTGAACCGATGTCGTTCTCAATTAAACCAATGTCATTCTTAGGCCGAATCTCTACCAAACCCATGTCGTTCCCAGTGAACCAATGCCATTCTCAATTGAACCAATGTCATTCTTAGGCTAAACCTCTATTGAACCCATGTTGTTCCCAATGAACCAATGTCGTTCTCAATTGAACCAATGTCATTCTTAAACTGAATCCCTACCAAACCCATGTTGTTCCCAGTGAACCAATGTCATTCTCAATTGAACCAATATCGTTCTTAGATTGAATCCCTACCGAACCCATGTTGTTCTCAGTGAACCAATGTCGTTCTTAATTGAACCAATGTTGTTCTTAGGCCGAATCCCTTCCGAACCCATGTTGTTCCTAGTGAACCAATGATGTTCTCAATTAAACCAATGTCGTTCTTAGGCTGAATCCCTATTGAACCCATGTCGTTCCCAGTGAACCAATGTCGTTCTCAATTGAACCAATGTCGTTCTTAGGCTGAATCCCTACCGAACCCATGTTGTTCCCAGTGAACCAATGACATTCTCAATTAAACCAATGTCATTCTTAGGCTGAATCCCTATTGAACCCATGTCATTCCCAGTGAACCAATGTCGTTCTCAATTGAACCAATGTTGTTCTTAGATTGAATCCCTATCGAACCCATGTTGTTCTTAGTGAACCAATGATATTCTTGGTTGAACCGATTCGAGTTTCGACTCGAATCTTATTTCTTTTAAATTTTAATTGGTGGAGTCTCTCCTTTGGGGAAAGGAGAAGAAAATTTTTGTCATGGATGCGTTGAGTCGCGCTTCAAATGCTCGCTTTCATGAAGGATTTCAAGAATATTTTGCCAATTTGTCATTAAATATTTGTTGATTTCAAAATCTTTATTGCAAAAAAATTATTACCTCAGAATACCTTCAGTATTACTTCTGAAAGGACAAAGATTTCACGAAGAAGGATTCAAAATTCAAAATCTTTCTATTGGCCAACCAAAAGGATGAAGAATAAATCCTCGATATGGCCAGCAAAGAAAATTCAATGTTGTTGCAAAGTCATAAGTGATCGATATTGATCGCAGTCAATGGCATATTTTTTAAAGATCATTCTTGGAAAATAAGGCAGTCAAAATATTCTGGGTGATACAGAAAAATCCATTTAATTTTCATATCTCCTCATTCATTTAAGCTGCAATTAAATATCTGCAAAAGGGATCTCTTAATTGTCGTCAAGATGAAGACGAATTATGCGAGTTAGACCCCCAGGGCCAAAGAAGATTTGGATCATCTCCAAGATGAAAGAGTTTGTGACGGATCCTTCTAGGGAAAGTTCAAAGCACCGTCAAGATGAAGGCGACTGTGATGAGCCTCCCGACAAACCCTAAAAGATATTTAATTTCTGCTATCATCAAGAGATTTCAAACCAATGAGCCAATACTGTCAAGATAATCCCTGAGGCAAAGAAGGATCGGAACATCTCTAAGATGAAGGAGTTTGTGACGTACTCTTTCAAAAAAGAAAGAGAGAAAAGTCAGGACATCTCCAAAATAAAGGATGATGTAATCCCCGAAAACCCAAGAGAGCTCTAATTCTGCCAAAAAAAATAGGTGCAAAAAGATCATCATGAGAAAAGAATCCCAGGATATCAGACTGCCAAATCTGTCAAGAATCCTCTTTAAATTTTGTGAAATTCTATTATCAATATTCTTTCACTAATGGTTTTTACAATATCAAGAATACTTTTTTTCCGTTATAGCTTCCTTTGAAAGAAAGTCAATTGCAAGCAATTTGAATTTGAATCTTGATTCTACGGAGTTGAGCCCGATTGAAGATAATACTTCAGGTAGAAAAGAGGGAACATTTTCAAAACAATGTGCATCATTTTTAATTATTTTGAATCAACAACAATTTTCAAACATTTTGACAGTATTTTCTAGCTATCCTAGCATGAAGCAAGAGCTTGAGGTTCATCTTTGGCGCATTCTGACACCATTTGTTATCCCTTGTTAGGACTTGATAATAGAAGTTTTCAAGATTTCTTCCCTTCTTTGGTATAATCTGAGCGTGTGATCATCGCAAAAATTTTTCTCTCTTGTAATATTCTCTCTTTTCCTTCTCTTTTCCTTTCCAGCTCCTATTTTCTCCTTTTTAAAGGGAGAAAATAAAAGACAGAAAGAAAAGAGAGAAGAGAAAAGAAGAGAAAAGAAGGGAGAGAGGAACTCTTTTGCGGGGTCTCACTTGACCTTAATTTTTGAAAATGAAAAATAACTCGCCTCCATTTTGAAATATTTGCGGGAAAACTGGGAGATGGGATTCGCTTGTCGGTACGAGGTTCGACCGTTCCTGACGCCTTTACCAGGGGTAATCGAACCAAGGGTCGAATTTATGCCTTTTGTTTTGCTAAGAAATTATCTAAGAATTTATTCTAAGTCCAGATGCACAAAGAATCATGCTTGTGCAAATGCAAGGATGTATGCTCCTTTTGAAAATGATTTGAAAAATTCCCAAGTGTTTCTGAGATGAATCAGATAATGGAGTGAAGAAATGATTTCTAACTTTAGAACTCAAGATTTAAACTTCTAAGTTTTTAGAATAATCAGAGCTTAGGAAAATAAATTTGGATTTTGAGAGAAACGATTTTGAAACTGAGATAAAAAGAGAAGAGAAGAAATTTCAAAGTCATAAATGGACTTTGAATTTTGAAGTTTGAACTTGGATGAATATTTGGGATGGAATTGAATTTTAATTTTGAAGCTTTTGAAATCAAAGTAAAATGTGGGAGAAAAAAAATAGAATTGAATCTGAAATTCTGAATGAGATTGGATTTAAGAATTAGAGATCTGAGATGGAATTGGATCTGAAATTTTTGAATGGAATCAGATTCAAGATTTAGAATCCAAGATGAAATTGGGATCTGAAGTCGGAGATCCAAAGTAAAGTTGGATTCTGGATCCTAAATGGAATTCAGATCTGCAATTTGAGATCCAAGATGAAGTTGGATTCTGGATCCCAAAATGGAATTGGATTTGAAGTCTGAGATCCAAAGTAGAATTGGTTTTGGATCCTAGAATGGATTTGGATCTTTGAGACCCAAAGTAGAATTAGGTTCTGGATCCTAGAATGGATTTGGATCTGAAGCCTGAGATCCAAAGTAGAATTGGGTTCTGGATCCTAGAATGGATTTGATCCAAGATTTGGAATCCAAGATGAAATGTGGATCTGAGGTCTAAGATTCAAAGGAGAAGTTGGATTCATACTTGGAAATCTGGATCCAAGTTGAGATTTAACTTTGGATTTGGGCTTTGAAAGGTCCAAATGGGACTTTTGAATATGGATCTGGGTTTTGAAAACCCAGATTGAATTTAAAATTTAGGAAAGGTCAAGCTTTTGAGATTCAGAATCAATCTCAAACTGTGGTTTTCGAATTTGAGGATAAGAAGATGAACTTGATTTTGAGAGTGAATCAAAGATTTTCAAAGTTTAAATGGAACTTTGAAATTGAATTTTTGAATTGAATTGGAATTTTGGATTTTAAAAAAAATGGTTTTGAAATTCCAAAGTCAAATTGGACTTTGAAATTGAGATAGAATTGGAATAGAAATAGAAGCTTAAAGAAAGATGTTAAAAAAATCACTTGGGTTTTTGAAAGGAAATTTTGAAAATATTGATGCAATTCTATCCTAAATGATGAATGAATTTAAAGAATTTTGAAATTGAAATTTGAAAAGCTATTCCATTTTTTAAGTGAATTAAAATAAGATTGAAGATATAATACATTCTTGACTATGGTCATTGAATGTATTATATAATAATCTATTTTTAAATTCAAGGGAAGAATGAAATACATTTTGGTGCTTTATAGAATTTAAAATGAAATGAACCCTCAATATACCCTGACTATGGCCATTGGTATATATTTTGAGTTAATTTTAAGTTAAATTCTGATAAAAGGAGAAAATATTTAAGGAAAATATGATGAATTTTGGAAACGGATTCAGTGTGGATCCAGTGTTATTTTGTAAAAGATAAAAATACTAAGTTTTGTCCACACCCTGACTATGGCCATTGATGTGGATCATCAACTTAGTATCAATTGCCTCTTACAAAATGGTGCATGATTCGTGTTGCCATTTGTGAGAATTTGAGAAATCAATGCAAAAAAATGCATGAAAAACAAGCAATTCATGATGTTTTACAATGCTCATTCATTCTACCTAAAGCAGGAAATGTAAATTTTCATTCAAATCTAGCTATTACAATAAAATTTGAATTTACAATTCCAAGTAATTATATCTTCCACGCATCCCCTGCAAAACACTTGATTAATATGAAAAATAGAAAAGAATTGCCCATATCACATGGAGATCAAGGATGAAAGGCTCATATGTCAAGATATATATATATATATATATATACATATATAAATAAAAAAAATGGATAATGACTTACATACCTATATATATATATATATATATATATATATATATATATATATATATACGTATGTATATGAGCACATACGTGTACATATATCTGTATATACTCATATATGTATGTACATATATATACATATATATCATATATAACATACACTTAGTGTAGATTTGGATGAGAAGGAAAACTAATGAAGGAATTATGCAAATGAAGGGATTAGAGCAACTCATTGAGTTGCTGTAAAAAAAGAATTTGCAGTTGGCCTATGAACTTTTGTGCAACCATCATGATCACAGGTGAGGTATGCCGATCATGTATATGATATAATTAAGGACAGGAGAAAAAATGCAGGGGATTGCAGCAAGGTGCTGCTGGTGGGTATGGCAAATGACAGGGTCACTTGCGGGACTCCTGGTGGTGATAGATGCTGGGCAGTAGACACTAATGGAAAGGTGGGCATATCAGCACTCTTTGAAGTGTAGAGGAAACAGCACACACCGAGTTGTGACCTCTGTAATGAGACTGATCTATTTTGACAGAGTTTCGGACCAATCTAATCCCCTATGACATTCACTTTGAGATCTCTAATAGTGCTGATAATGAATAATCTGTGTTTAGACTCCCTACCAGGCTCAAGCAAACCCAGCAATACACCTTCTAATTTCCAGTTTAATCTATCATGAAATCTGCATAATGATGGAAGATTCCACACCAACTGTGTGCCTGATTTGGCTGGAAACTGGTGACAGGCTATAGTGATGGTAAGAGTTGTGATTGGAGGCAAGAGGTACCAGCAAGTTGGTGGTTAGACTGCTAAGACAGAGATGGTAATGTTTTACCGTGAAGAAGAGGTGTAGGTGTGTGCTACACAGCAGATGTGTAATAATGATGTAATATAGAAATAAGTGGAATAGGATGGTGGAGGTGATATTAGTGGGACAATGAAAACATGAGTGTGCAGGGGAGATGAAGATCCATCTCAACGTCCTCACAAAGAGAGATTATAATTTCACCTTTCAAAACATCTAGAATTTTCGTTTCACACTACAGAAGGGCTTGGTTACCAGCAATGCCAGATTGCAGAGAATACAAACAATTGAAGTACGCCTCAACAGGATGCTCCAGCCATGTTTATTTTGCTAACTGTGAATAAACCACCAAGTTAATTTCTTAATTGGCCTAAGGGTGAACAATGTGTATTGCAGAAAATACATCAACGTGTAGGTATGCTGTGGTGCATGTATATTGTAAGTGATATGCATCGACTATGTACAAGACATGGCTATGAATGCTATGCTACTAA
Organism: Nuphar pumila; assembly: GCF_984573655.1. Lineage (NCBI taxonomy): Eukaryota > Viridiplantae > Streptophyta > Magnoliopsida > Nymphaeales > Nymphaeaceae > Nuphar > Nuphar pumila. The sequence continues at coordinate 35,074,568 of NC_143265.1, forward strand.
CAGATGTCACAGTGTTTGAGCATATGAAGAAATGTTTAAATGGAGCAGCTGTAAACAAATGAGTTAGAATGAATCAATCAATCGATTGAAAGTATACAAAAGCTGTCAAAAACTGTCACCTTCTCTGCAAACTGAGAATAAATCTTCCAGAACATTGATCCAGTGTTACTTTTACTGCCAGCCCAGATCTGGATTTCCAGATCTGTCTTTAATTTAGATGAAAAGAAGACCTTCATTTTAAACATTCGTGGGCTGGGACATGAAAGGTTAGCTGGTACCAACGTTGGAATTCAAAGTGCAGAATCATATCTTTTTGAAGAAGCTCTGGTAAGATCATCTATTGAAATGTATGGACTCTTCAAAACCTTGGAACTCAGAGGATTATTATAAAGGAACATAGCACAGAGGATATGCAGGGAAAAATTTATCAGATAAAACATCTGCAACAAACTCTACTGCAGCAAAAATGGCTCCTGCTAATTGGAAATTATGCTTCCACTTCTGGAGCAAAAAAAAAATTAGTTAAAACAAAAGTGGCAACCACCTTTGTTTTAATCAACAATATCAATGTTCTGTGTTCATTTTATAGTGCATCGGCCCCTTTACATATTTTGCATCTGCATACCAATGAATCGACATATCTTTGGAGATTCCATCTGTCACTTGTCTTCAACCTGGACGAGAAATCATGTTTACCCTTCCTCACTCAAAGGCAACCCCTCCAGATCATTAGTTATGTAATTCAGTATAGAGTTCATCCATTCTCTAGAGTCTAAACAAAATATGCTGGAGAAGTACAAAAACTTAAAATGACATTGTTGTTTATCTTAGATGCAAGGGATCTTGAACTAATAACATCGAACCTATTGGAGAATTGATTCCGAAATCAATGAAATATCAAAAGAGGGCTGCTAGAGGCAGTCCAACTGGCTGAAACGATCATGGTAAGATCTCCGAACTTCTGATAATGAGACAATCATGTAGGTCAAAGGGCCATGAGCAGAAACCCAAAAGTTCTTAGGCATTTTTCCTTCAGAAATTATCAATCCCGAAATCAATGAGCACTGGGATCTTTGTTGCTCCAAAGAATTCTCACTAAGAGAGATCTTTATCAGGCTATGTGTTATCTTTTCATTTTTTTTTTGCCAAAATAGTTATCTTCTTCAAGCCGACTTTGAATTGCATAATGATGAGGGGTGGAGGATGCTATGAAATAATACACACATATCATAAAAAAAATCATCGTGAATGCAGGAGCAAAATAAGGGGAGGATAATAATACAGGGTATAAATTGAAACCATGATCGTTATATAAAAAAAAACCACTAAAATAACACAAACCGAGGGAAGAAAATGGAAAATAGATAAAAAGAAAAAAAATGTTGGAATTCGACTGTTCCTGATAATGTGGCACATGGATGGATCGATCTTGGCATGAGCAAGTCGATACCATCGGAAGTGCCTTGTTGGGTCGATGAAAAATAAAAGAAAAAACTATAGAAACTCGGAGATAGCAGAGAGAGAGGGCTTACTGTATTCTGCAAAAGTCTTGAAGGATGGGGAGATCGACCTTCTAGTTTCACTGGCCGATGTTGCTTGATGAGGGGTTTTATGGATGTTGATCACAGCTCAGAAAAGGAAACTTGATGGAGGTAGAGTGTAATGGATGCCTCCAAGAAGAAAAACGGGTGGATGCTTGCTGAGAAGAGATATCGATTGAAAAACCGGATGCATGAACGTAGATGATCGACACCAGAGGGAAAAGAATGGATCCTCCTGATCATTGGTGAAGGCCTCTTCTTAAAGAAGAGGTGGAAGGTTCGAGTGAAGAATTCGTTGAAAATGGAAGGTGAAGATCAAAGGATTCGTTTGAGATCTGCGATGGAGAAAGGAGAAGAGGGAAGCGCGGAAGGAGTCTGTTGGAGCTTTTCCCTATTTCAAAAAGGTGGTTCCCCTTTTAAGAAATTTTTGAAAAATGGTTAAGAAATAAGGTTTTTGGCAAAAGGGCTTCAAAAAAAGCTTAGAAATCCTTCATTTTTCTTGTAGCTTTTTCCGATTTTTTTGTTTTTTTATGTTATTTTTCAATTTTTTTGCAGTTTTTAGAATAAAACCCTAAAGTTTTTATGAGAAATCAAAGGTTAAAACTAATTTTTTTGTGTTTTTATAAAATATTTATAACAGGGAGTTTTTCTGAGGATTTAAAAGCTATTTTGAGAAAATTTCTTCAGAAACGCATTAGGATTCGGGTTTTGAGAGAATACGGATTTAAAACACTGGATTCGGATCCAGAATTGAATTTTGAATATAGCTTTATGGAATTTAATTCAGGAAATCTGGAGAAATGACTTGATTTTCTCAGAAAACGGAGTTAGGGGCAAAAAGGGTCATTTTACAAAATTTTGAAAAATTTGGGGGTGCTCACAGATGCCCCTCTTTGCTACTAAGCCGGTTGAAAGCCGAGCTTAGTGGCAAAGACAACACTCTAAATTTTGAAAATGCCCCAGTCAGCAGATCTGGACTGGGTGTGGAAGAATTATTTTGAAAATATGGCTTCTCAGGCTTAAAAAAAAACTTATCCTGAATGGTTTTGGGGGGACGAAATCCTCAAAAATGATATGATTGAATAATAGAGGAAATCATGATGGGACTTTTGGGTGAAAATCCCGAAATGGTGAAAATAAAAATTTTGACCAAGTCTCATGGGTGAGACAAGATACTCTTTTTGGGAATGATTCAGGTTTAGCCCTTAACCTGGATGGGATGAGGATATATCAAAAAATGAACTAAATGAGGAAAGGATTATGTGAAGACCTTGATGGGACATTTTTGGAGAATGTCTCGTGGAATGAAGCTCAAATAGGATCCTATCCTGGATGGATATACAAAACATGGGTTCATTGATGGGAAGAACCATGATGGGATTGGAAGAAAACATCTCGTTGGAATGAGTCTCAAGTTTAACCTAAACCTGAAAGGAAGATACCTTGCAAAGCGAGGTTCCGGATTAACTCTTAACCTGAATAGGAAATCTACCATACGGATTTCTCAAATGGAGAAACCATAATGGGACCTTTGGAACTTGAACGAACAAATCCGAAAGGGGTTTTACGAGAGGAGGAAAATATAGGGTTCCCTAAAGCTTCGAAAAGGGGAAGAAATTGGGCGTCTCATTGTTGAGACTGAAATAGCTTTTGAAATCTATGACCTCTCATCGTAGGGGGTTCAGGTTTGACCCTTATCCTGAGTGGGGAACACCACACGGAATCTTTGACTGAAGAAACCGCGATGGGACAGGAAGAGATACCTCAACTGAATGAGGCAACTCTTCTGGAAGATATAAACAACGTTAGGCTGCATCAAAATGGATATTGAATATTTATTTCATTCTCAAAATATCTAGAAAATTTTGCCAATAAGATAAACTTATAGTTGACTTCAATGCTTGAAAATGTGCATATATGTGCAAAGATATTCCCTCTTTTTCCTAGAGTATTTCCCCCAAATGAGGTTAACTCCTCAGTTCTAAGAGTCAGATTCAAATTTTTAGCGCTGATGATTTTCTTCAAGGAAGGTATCCATTTCCCTGATATGAGAATAGAAGAAATATTCTTAATTTCATAAAAGCAGAAAATGAAGAGATATTGATAAAAGAATTTTGCATGAGAAAAAATGACTTCTAGCAACTTTGGTAGTTTGATATCTGAATGTTTTCCCATGATGATCCTTTTGCACTCTTTTTGAGTCACTGAACTTTCTCAGGTTTTTTACGTCATCCTTCATTTGGATGTATTCTGACTTGGGCATGATTTAGGTGCCGCCCAGTTGGTCTAATTAATTCAAAAGGATGTTGTGTCATTGAGCCAACTTGAGGTGCAATGAGAGGTGAGGCTTGATTGAAAATAGCTTCCTCATTGGCCTCAAGGGCGGCTGCCTCTCACGTGGCCAATGAGGACCCTTGCTCTTTTTTTAGCCCCTTAAATCCTAGAAGAAAAATTAGTGAGGGTCATTTATCTTTTTCAGAAAAAAAATCTGGAAATTATTTTAAGAAAAAAAATGCTAGAAAAGAGAAGGAGGTGAAGGTGCTAGGCATGGTGGAGGTTGCAGGTTCAACAACGGAAGTTATTGTGTCGATTTGGAGTGTGGTTGTGTGTGAACAAAGAGCGTGAAGCCTTGGTTGTTGTGGTGAGATTTTTCTGGACTTTGTAACGTCGTGTGCTATTGATCAAGTTGTTCGTGAACCATCCATGTGGTGGCTGAAAACTGTGTTTTTCACTGTCTACAAAATAGATACTATTTTCTATAACTTGTTCATTTTTTGTTTGCAAGCTTTATGCCTTTATCTTGTGTTCTTTGCGTATTTATTATCATCGACTGTTAGATTCCTTGTTCAAGATTATGAGTTTATTTCCAAAGTGTTAATGGGATTGTCCTTGTAATTTTGGTTATTCAGAAACTTATTTTGTTGATGTATGTTTGGATTTTGCTGAAACTCATTTTTTTCTGCTAAGAAAATTGTTTCTGCATTCGAGTCTATCTAATATAGTTCCAGTGTTTTGACTGTATCTCCCTAGATACTGGACCAAATTGAGTCATCTTTGGCTTGTTGGAAATCTGAGATCCTCCCCTTTTACTTTATTGTTTATTATTTTTCCTGAATCATTTGTGTTAAGTTATGAAAATTCTTGGCAAGTTTTGGACGTCTGGACAAGATCAGAGTTCTGTCTTGTGCCTCGCATCACTACTATTGTTCCATGATTTCATCATATCTTCTTGTTTACTAAACAGAAATTTGTAAACATAGCTTATTAGAAAACTAACACATAGAGCTTCAACTTTTATGTTTATAAATTTTCTTGAATCGATTTTGATGTTAGTCTAAAATAGCCACCAATCTCTGTTAATCGAAAGATATTTTGGATTTGGACTGTCTGTTATATTCCTGATAGCATCTCGTATTTATAGTGTATCTTTGTAATTTTTGCTTTGTATATTAAACTAAAGCGTGATCTAAAAAGATAATATTCTGATTAAGAAACCTCATGTTTTGAGTTTTTGTTGATTTTATCGTTTATTGTGTCAAAAAGTTGATTACTTTTCTGCATACTTAAGACCATGTTCATCTTCTTGTTTAGCATGAAAAAGAAAATACTGCATCATAATTTTGTCATAAGTTTCAACATCTTACTCCAAAAATTATAAACTTAGATTCATTGAAAAGATAATAAGATTTGGCATAACTTACCTATTGGAGTTTTCCCATACTTTATCGGCAGAGGGATCAAAATCTCTCTCCAAGTAGTTGGACTGGTCACCTGCATGTTCTGGGTGTCCTATCCATCGCCCCATAGAATCTGTCATAACTCTGCTTACGCAGATCTGAGTCCAGCATTGTCAAATTCGTTGGAAAGGTGTACGCGTTGCACAACTTTCTCGTGTTGGCCACCTCTGTCAAAACAGAGTGCTCAGGCTTTAAATCATAGATTGTTTGAGTCCTATTCAGACTCACCTGCTTAACTTAGCTTTCGCGCGTGGAGATCCATTTGGATCTCGGATCGTGAATCGACTCATACATTGATTTTATATCACACCCACTTTATTTTTTAGAGTATAATTAATTAATACATTTATTTAATTAAATTATATTAGAGGGTTCTATAGAGGGTGGGGTGTCCCTCTCTAGTGAACCCCACATTAGTTAGATTAGATAAAGTTTTATTCAAGTGGGACTTTAGAGAGTCCATGGCCTTTTGGAACGCTTCTAGAAGAAGAGTTTGACTTTTTTTAGAAGACCTTTTAAAGGAGGCTTCTAGGTGGGTCGACCCACCTAGTAGTTACTAGAGATAAGTTTTATCTCTAGTAGGTGAGAGACATACCCATAGGAGGGATGACCCCTATGGAGATATTTTTAAGTCCTTCTTTCTAGTCTCTTATTCTTTATTCTATTTTGGAGATTTTTCAGCAGTCATTGAAGCTCTTCCAAGGTTTGTAGATAGGAGATAAAGATTATTTTATGTTTGAGAACCCGATTAAGGTAGGTACATCAATCGCATAGACATATATCTATTCAAACACGTGAGATATGCACAAAGATGATTTTCAGATCTAAACCAATGAGGATCAGACCTTGAAACACCTCTCTAATATTGATTTTCAATTTAGAGAACACATTTTTTGTGGATCCATGTTGAAATTCCTCTAGAGGGGGGGTGAATAGTGAAATATGAAATAGATCGATAATTTAAAAATTAAATGCAATAAGGCACAACACATAAAACACAGGATTTATACTGATTCGGTCAAGTCATTGACCTACATCCAGTCCCCAAGCAAAACACTTGAGCCTTTCACTATAACATCCGAGTTACCAGATAAATAGTACAACACCCTCTTCCTCAGAGGTCTTATTCTCTCAATAGAGAATCAACACACCCTCTTTCACAGAGGTCTTCTTCTCTCAACAGAGAAGGAACACACCCTCTTTTACAGAGGTCTTCTTTTTTCAACAAAGAAGGAACACACCCTCTTTCACAGAGGTTTTCTTCTTTCAACAAAGAAAGAGTACAGTGAAAAACAAAAAGTTACAATACTTCCTATAGAACCTTCAGAATGATATGAATGCACGAATGAAGGATTCTCAGAATGCTCTGTTCTTTTCGCTCAAATAATACTCTTTGTCAAAGAGCTATTCTTGACTTTTTTTTCTTTCTTTTTTTAGGCTCTCTTTTTCAAATATCGAATAGGAATTTTTCTTGTTGTAAGCTCACGTGTCTCCTGTTTGAAATATTATTTTGTTAGTGTATATATAGCCTTAGAAAAATAGTCGTTGCCTTTTGAAATGATTGTCCTTGTGAGATGTCAAGTCATTTCAAAAACACCTTTGTGTACTATATTGCTTTTCGAAAAGGTCTTCTTTCCATAAGTGTAATACTTTGGAGTAGACTATTCGTTGTAGTATTTTAGGTGTGATATATTTTGTAAAAAGTCTATTCTTATAATAAATGATTTGTAGTACATTGAACGTTGGATTGTAAATCATCATGCAGTTTTGTCTTTATTCAATTTAATGATTTGTAGTACATTAGTATTTTTATTAGAAATCGTCACTTCTTTACTTAAATGTATGTAAGTACAATAAATGCTTTGTTGAGTACATTATTTGTAAATGGTCATTTCTCAAAATGCTTTATGAGGTGTTATTTAATGTCTACAGAAAGAATGATGACTTTAAGTAAGTCGACATTCTTGAGTGGGGATTAAATAATTAATTATTTCTTAAATGCTTTTGAGGTGGTATTTAATGTTTACAGAGAGAATGATGACTTTAAGTAAGTCGACATTCTTGAGTTGTATAAAGTAACTAAAGTCTTTTCCAAACATAATATAATAATATTAGTTTTCTTATATTGTCAATTCAAGGTAGACGATTTTGTATTATGACTTAAATTCATTTTGTCTTTTTCTTTCATACTTGAAATCATTAGTTTTTATTTATTTTCAAGTTGTCTTATTCATAAACGTATGTTAGAAGGTACAATTAATGCTTTTGAAATCATGAGCTATTATATCTTGTCAAAATACCTTTTTCATAAAAGTTTGTAAGAGAGTACAATGATTATTTTCAAAAAGGTGCTTTTTGAAATATCGTATGCTTTTATGAAAGATAGCTTTTGTAAATAGATGGCTTTGTATGATAAAGCATGCAATATGAAATATGCACTATGCATCCTTCTGAAGGTTCTGATACATATGACTCTAAAGAAGAAAAACATCTTCATCTTGAAGTAGCTGATCTCCTTGGATGATCTTTAAGAATGAATGGCCCATCAAGCTTTTTCTTCAAAGAGTATGATTGTACCAAAGGTTGTACTTGAGCAGGAGGTCTTCATCCTTTTTGGGTGAAATAGCCTTGCATCAAATACTCGTTAAATACATGACAAATCATATACAGTCATAATATAACATTATTCATGAAGGCATATTATCATATCATATTAAAGCCTATATGACAGTATATCACATTATGTGTCATCAAAACCTAGTTTCTCAACACATGTCACCATGTAATCAAAATAAAAATTTGTTTCGAAATAAAACTATTTTTGAGCTTCCAATGTGAAAATTGATTTGAAAAAACTTGTTTTCTTGTTATTTGTTAAATCTTATTTATTTTGGCATATTTAAGATGTTAATATTAGATTATATTGATGAAATATAACTTCTATAAGTTTTAAAATTTTGATATATTTTTTAATCCATGTTCTTGTATACGAAAACTCAATTTCAAAGAAGGTTTTGGCAAAAATATTTTAGGGTTTTAATGTTTTATGATAAAGAAAGTTGATCTGAGCATATATGATAATTTAGTTCATATATAGTATGATTAAACAATATGTTATTAGATAAATATACCATGATTTCAAGTTGTTTAAGTTTTCTTGTGATTCTTGTTTAGATGAATTTGTATTTGAGATATTACATGAAGGTTTTGTTATTCTTGGATGATAGATGTTGTAGCAAGATTGACATGAATATAATCAAAGATGTGTTGTATGATATTATAAATATGTTTAGAGCATAAAAAATTATGATTGTATGGATTATACCAGGAATTTTGTTCTTATTTAATGGATCTTGCATGAGTTTGAATCTTGATTATTCTGTGCTCATTTTTTTTCTGACCAGTTTTAGAAAAAAATCAATATATTTATGAAAATCAAGCCAATAAATATAAATAAAATACTGAAGTATTCTAAATATCCATGGCTTGAATTTAAAATCTTGTTTTGTTTTGTTAAATTAGTTTTAAGGCCGAAATATCCATTGCAATAGAGCACTGGTTTTCTGCTCTGTCAACAAGATTATTTCGACCAAAGATTTTGATAGTTCTAAAAACCCAACCAAAACTGATAAAAAAAATTACAAAAAATTTGGGTGAACGTTAATATGTAAAAAAAGATCATGTAAAAATGTTTTTGTCAAAAGATTTTTTTGTAAGTCTTAAAAAAATTTTGAAGCCGAAATGAATTATTTCAGTTGACAGGATCTATCTTATATTTTTCTTGAACAAGTTTTAATCCTAGAATTTTTCTGATTTTATTACGACTGATTTTGCTGTTTTGTTTCTTGATGGTGTTCTTATAATATAGGAGCAACCCAAGTAAAACTATGAGAGTGGAATTCAGTTCCTATGATTTTTGGCGAGTTTTCCAAAATCAATTTAACAAGGATCTGAACTACACTATATACCAGGTGTTTATGCCTAGTTGTATTTTACTTTATGCAACATGGTTATGGATGCTTATATTTTAATTTGAACTCATATGCATGCAAATTGAATTTATTCCATATTATTCTTGATTTATAGCCATTTATATGATAAGCATGTTTAGAAATATTGTGCATCATAAGGCATGACCAATGTAAAGTAAATTATTACACATGTTGTTTGCTTGTTGAAGCATGATCATGATTGCATGTGGGCATATGATATAGTTATTATGATGTGTGATATGTGCATATGTATGGTTCGGGTGTGAGCTTGGGTTCAGTGAAACCTATGGGTGCCTGCAATGCACTAAGAAAAGAAAATATATCCATGCACATAATCAAATAATTGCCTCATGGAGGTCATGCTCATAGTATGAATTGTGAATTATTTGAATCGGTCAAAACAAACTTGTGTTATGAAATCTCCTATGAGGAGATTGGGCTTGTGAGCCCAGGTGTGTGTGCTATGAGCATATGAAATTTAATTAATTAACCTAATAATTAAATAACACCCATGATTCATTCAGACCAAGTCCATTGGATCGAGGACTACTTTAAATAGAGTGGTGCTACACACGATCGATTAACCGTTGTTGGTTTTTTTAGGGCAATGACTTCTCCTTTTAGTCCCTAGTCTTAGGTCGTAAGGAGCTCAGACTACCATGTCTTAGGTGGTATGTTTAGAATATTTGCATAGTAAGAATCGATTTTGTGCTAGACCACTGAGAGTTTTTGTCACTCATAGACCGCTCCAGGGGAACCTTCATGGGAGGTCGCAGATTTTTCAATTAAATGAGGTTAGTAAAATACATAGCATACTAAACCTCTCATTGGATTGGTTGAATGCGAGTTATGAACCCAAGAGTATAGTTTCAGGAGGGAGGAAAAGATGAATAAAAGAATTAAGAATTGAATCATTGCAATATTTCAGTTTCTGCATATATTGTAATTTCATTGGCATGATACATTGTAGTATGTTTATTTTGAAAATATGAATGCAAACACTTAATTTTGATATGTTATGTTGCATGATTTAGATGTTATCTGAAAATGTACAATGCTTATTTATGTGATTGAAATATATTTATGTTCATGTGTTTTGGTGTTACCTACTAGGGTTGTGGTCTAATGCATATACTTATAATATGTCAAGTAATAAGTAGGCTCACGGTGACACCAAGAGTGTTACAATTCTTTAAGGTTGTTGAGAGGACTTGATATTTTTTGTCATTTGATTATTTTATTAAGTCATGTAAACTCTGATAATTCATAGGACTAGTATTTGATTTGTTTAATACTATGATAATTTGATTCAGTTATTCTAGCCTTACATGTTGGTTATATTTGTAACCTCCCTAAGGCTTGAACCATATTTAAAAAAAGTTTATGTATTGTTCATGAAAATCATGTAAAGAGATTTAAAATATATTTTTTAAAAATTTTGATTTAAAAAATTGAAGCGTTACAAAGAGTGAGTGAGTGTAACATCGGTGATTTTTTGAGACTTTTTCAAGAATTTAAAATTTTCATATTTTGTTATAGATCTTAAATTCTAAATTTATAGCTAGAAATGCACTAAATATGGTTGTGAAGTTAGTTGAAAATTTTTAAGAATGGGAAACAATTTATTCAAAATGTGTTTAACCTCACACGCATAGAATTCACTAAAATTTAAGGCATATTTTGGTAAAATTTGGATTCTAACCATAGAGGAATTAATTAAAATAAAGAATTAATATGATCAACATATAGAAAATATATTTAAAAAGTTTAATATGACATAAATTTAATTAAATTATATGTCTTAATATTTAACGTGAATTCCAATTGAATTTAGAAAACATTTTAAATTAATTTAGAATGAATTTGCCTTGAATTTCATGGAATGGATTTCAAAAATTAACTAGAATCCATAAATTAGTCAGAGTCCATAGGTGGGCCATCCCATCCTATGTGGCATCCTTGTTTAAAATTAAAAAAAAATATAAACAAAAATCAACTTGAAATTCAAGTTAAAATCAAAGTTTCTAAAAAACAAGACAAGCGGTGGAAAAGTCAACACTTACCAAAAAATTTAAAAATGAGCCCCATAGGGGGCATCACTTTTTGAAAAACCTAGAAGGGGTCCAACAAGGGCTGGAACCATATGAAAAAGAAGGAAACAAAGAGAGGAAGAAAAAATAAAGGAAAGAAAAATACTAAAAGAAAAAAAAAATAAAACAAACCAAGTCAACTTGCTTTCTTGGCAAGCAAGTTGAATATTATAGAAAGGGGGTCAACTCATGGGGGTCGAACACCCTTTATTGTTCTTTAAGATATTAATATAATATATACTATGTAATATATGTAAGCTATATTATATAGTACTTAGACTATGTTTCAAAAAAATAAATATATCAAGAGAAAAAAAGAGAAATACATTTGAAAAGGGGAGGGGCAAGTAACATCATATAGATTTGAAAATTTATTTTTGATCTAGATGAAGGGCTAGAAATTAATCCAACCATTGACCAAACCCTAGAAAAGAATTCTATAAAGATAAAGGAGGGGCTCATGCCCCCCATTTTTGGACCCGCTTTGATTTTTTTAAGAGCCTTCCCTTATCTCCCAAATCCCCTTCTTTTTACCCTTTTTCCTTCTTTTCTCAACACCAATTCCTTGATGTTTGCCCTTGGTTCAGCAAAGGAAAGTCATCCACGTGATAGAGGATATCTTAAAGAGGGTTCTCACGTGGTCCTAGTGGATTGGCCGAAAAGTGCAAAAAGACCCATCGATGTGCGTAGGAATGGATTTTCGATAAAAAAAGTAGGTGATCTATACTCTATTTGTAAAACATAATTCATGGTACGGATTCCATAGGTTTTTCACATCCATAAACCCTAAACAAACCTTCGCACACGTGGGTTTGGCTTATGGCTATCAAACTATGGAAAAAAAGGGTTTTTCAAAGGAAAACCCTCTTTAAAAATACGATTTACTCAAAAATGGGTTTCTCACGAAAGAAATTTGTAAGTTTTAAAATTTCATAAAATATGCTATGATTTTCATGCAAGTATCAATTTGGATTGGTATTAGATTATGTTTTAGATGTTCTGTAAAAATTTTATGAATTTTCATGATCAAAATCTTGAGATATTGTAATTTTAGTCAAATCGGGTTTTTCAAAAAAGATTTTGGTAAATTAGAGAATATAATGAATTTCGTGTATGAACTCATGTGATTTTGTTTTTGTAGTTTGTAGAATAAATGCATAGGAGTATTATGTGATTTTCACAGATTTTTTTGAATTTTATTTGCATGTAAATTCTATGATTTACTTCATTAATTGAGTATTTTCCAAATTTATTTTTGAATAATTAATGCATATGAGGGACTGATCGATTTTTCTGGCCAAATAGCTAAGGAAAAATCTTATTTGTCTTAATAAGAATAAATCAGACTTTGATGTGTAGTTCTACTACTGTTTTGATCTAAAAATTTGTTAAATATCTTTGGGTGTACGATTTCGGGTGACCCGACTTGGCCCCACCCGAATGCATAAACCCGAAATTCCTGCTTTTCGAACAAACTACCGACCAGTAAAACACTCTTAACTCCCTCATCCAAAAAAGTTTTGATGAGCAGTTTATTGCGTTGGAAAGCTAACAAAATTTTCTAACTCTTGTAAATTTTTTATCTCTTTTCATGGTCTAAATTCGGTTCGGCAATAGTTGGAAAACAATCTGACATATCTTTAGTAAAATGATCGTATTTCTCTCATACAAAGAATTTTTTATGGACGATTTCTTCCTACGGAAAAGTGACAAAAATTTCTATGTTTTGTAACAATTTTAGATTTGTTCATCAATTATAAAAAATTTTATGAACTCTATAACAGTCAAGCAAAGTTGATGATTTCGAGAATTGAGGCTTGTCTTTAGACTAACAAAAAATCTTTACATAGTTTGCGTGTATGTCACCAAAATTCCTTAATTTTTGAAGAGTATACAGTGTATAAATGTGTATGCAGGTCTGTTTTTATGCATACGTGCATGTGTTTAGCATAAGACATGTGTTGCTAAATAAGATGGTTAGGCATGTTGTCTAAGAAAGCCTGCATCAAAAAATAAAGGACCAAAGTGGTCCAATGAATGCATGTTTTGATTTTACTTTGAATATGGTATTGACTGCAGATATGTTCATGATAATGATAAAGATGGTATGTGATGTTATAGATGCTCAAATTTATGTTTTTTATTGCATTGACCATATACATGCCTATGTGCTAACCTAAGCATGAAACGAATGAGATTTTTCATATTTGCATATAATCAAATCAATGTTAAAAGCATGATTTAATAAAAAATTCAAAGCTTTAAAAGAATGCATCTATTGCCCGTAAAGTGGTCAAGAATTTAAATGTTGCATAAAAAATACAAATTAAATAAAGTAAATATGTGACATTTAAATTTCAAGATACTTGATAGGAGAGTGATAGGTGATACAAAACTTAGTGGGACAAGCAAGTTCTGAGCACGGAAGGTTGTTCCTCTTCTCCTACCATTTTATGGAAAAACCTCTAGATTAGACTGCAACATAGATGGTAAGATACTTATGAGGAAAAACTGATGCATCGGGTTGAAAGGTGTTGGGAATTACTCTTGTACTATCGTCCCTCACCCCGTTTTAGTGAAAGGTCTCGGGCAGGCTAAAGTCACTCCTGTATGTAAAACACTGCCCAAGACATGGTCCTAATCTGAGAGTCAAGCTTGTGTTATATCAATAGAGCTAAAAAGTGATAACTTAAATATGTATGTGCATTAGTTAGGCATTGCATGCATCATTTAAGAAAAAAAATATAATTTAAGATAAGAATTTACGCATGCATCAAGTTACTTTTGCATATAGTTAATCATGCATATTAATTGCTCATGCATTTTAATTTCTCTAAATGAATGAATAGATGCATAATTATTTAATTTAGTAAATTGAATATGCATGTCAATTGTGTAAGTTCATTTAATTTTAAATGTTAAATTATAAAAAGCCTAATGAAATTTTGTTTTATATTTTTTATTACAAGTTTAGTATATTTTACTCAACTGAGACATGTTGTGTCTGATCCTATATGGTTTAATATTTTCCAGGGGATGAGTAAATACTTACGTACGAAGATGGAAGGTTGCGACAGTGACCGAGCCTACCTTTCATTTGCCTTCACAAGAATTTTGAACTTTGATTTAATTTTAATTCAATTCAAGGACAAATATGATTAATTTTGGATATTGTGGAACTTTAATTTTATTTTTTGCAAGGTTAGTTAGTTGTTAAATTTCAAATTTCGCAATTGTATGTTTGCAAGTGTTTATGTAAAGTAGCACGCTAAATTTTAGGCCTGTTATATTTTTTCGTTATTATTTGTTAACATATTTAAAAGCATTTAAAAAAATATCACAATTTTTTTGGTTATAAAAACTGGGGTGTTACAGTGAGACCTCCATGATCCACAACCATTTCCTATTCCAATTTTCTAGAGAAAGAGATAGATGGGAGAGAAGGGGACGCGGGGATCTCTTGAGAGAGATGGGAGAGAAGGGGTAGCGAGGTCGAGAAGAACGGTGGGCTCAAGACATAGAGATGGGAGAGAAGGAACGGGAAGGTCGAGAAGGGAGGGCTCAAGGCAATTGTGTGGGAGGAGGATGATATTTAATATATATTATATAATTAATATATATATATATATTATAAAATTTAAATACGAGCCAAGCCTTATTGAGCCTACTTGGCTTTATCTCAGTCTAACCTCAACTTAGTTCAAGCTCCGCTTACAGTTCAGAGACTCGACCATCCTATAATCTACCGGATCGTACGTTCAAGTTGGTGTGCTTGACCCACAATCGTTTATTAATAGTGATCACATCATAGACCGCTCCGGTGAAACCTCCATGAGAGGTCGCAAATTCTTCAATTAAATGAGGTTAATAAAATACATAGTATAATAAACCCTCATTGGATTAGTTGAATCCTAGTTATGAACCCGAGAGTATACCCTCAGAAGGAAGAAAAAGAAGAATAAAAGAATTTATTAAGTCATGTAAACTATGATAATTCATGAGACTAGTATTTAATTTGTTCAATAATATGATAATGTGCCCCTTAAGGCTTGAATTGTATTTAAAAAGTGTTTTCGATTTCAAAAATTGAAGCGTTACAAAGAGTAAGTAAGTCCTCCATGATCCATGGCCATTTCTTCCTCCCATTTTTCAGATTGAGATGGGAGAGAAGGGGACACGGGTATCTCTTGAGAGAGATGGGAGAAAAGGGGTGGGGAGGTCAAGAACGGTGGGCGCAAGACATAGAGACGGGAGAGGTGCGGGGAGGTCGAGAAGGGAGGGTTCAAGGCAGTTGTGTGGGAAGGAGCATGATATTTAATATATATTGTATAATTAATATATTTTTATATATTTTAGATTATATAAAATTTAAATACGAGCCGAGCCTTATTGAGCCTACCTAGCTTTATCTCAGTCTAACCTCAGCTTAGTTGAAGCTCCGCCTAGAGTTTGGAAACTCGACCATCGTATGATCTACCGGGTCGTACGTTCAAGTCGACGTGCTCGACCCGCAATCTCGTTTAGTAATAGTGATCGCGCCCTTCTGTGACGGTGTGAACGTCGAGCTCGGCTTCTTCCTTGTTGCTGCCGCGTGAAACCCCGTGGGGGCTGGGGTTTATTGTGAGAGGGACGACGCCGACCGCAGGTACAAGCTGAAGACCACCTCCACCACCACCAATGTTTTCTAGGATTCGGTTTGTCGCAACCAACTCCATCAGAAACAGAATCCTCTGCTCTTCAAGTTTCACCAGCCAGGGGCTGCCTTTCTCTTCCTCTCAACCGGTGAGTTACTGAGCGAGTGAGCGAGGTGTGGTTCCATATTCTCTTGCACAACCCACCTTCTTCTTCTTGTGACTGGTGCTGACTCCTCCTATCGTAATAAAACTGTTGAACAACTCGTTTTCCGAATTTGGATTTCCCACACTTCTTTTCCGTTGTTTCCCCGCGTGTAATTGATGGGTCACTGTTCGTTTTGCTTCCAGTGTTTTTCCCACGTCGATATGATTGTCTTCACACGCCGTTGTCCGTTTCTATTCGGGCTTATTTTTTTGGCTCCTAAATTAACACAAAGTCTTCATTCTTTTTCCGAGAAGGAATGTATCTTTTGCTTTTAGACCATTTTAGTCTTCGTCTTCTTCTTGTGCCAGAGCGTGCTCTTGAGCAGGTTCTACAATCCGGGGCGTGCTTGGTCCAGGAAGGACGATGGTGGGAACGGTGCATTCAGATCGTTGGCTGTCGTGGCGGCTGTTGGTGGTGGCGCTGTTTTTCTCGATCGCAAAAATGATACAAGTAAGCTATCTGCTTTAACTCTGTTTTTTCCGATCTTGGACAAAACCGGCAATGCTTCTCAACCTTTTCTGGGAGTTTTTTTTATGCGTTTCTTCTTCACGCTGCTAGAATTGGCAAAACTAAAACATGGGTGGTACCTCCCTGTTTACTGAGATATGGGTGCTCTTTTTTGGCCTCAATAACATGTCAGAGACGATCGTTGGGTTGTCACCACAATTGTCCAAGTTGTTACTGCCGCTATCTGAACCGTTTCATGCAGAAGAAATCCGAATATCCCCATGGTCTCGCATCATGGGTTCAGGTATGGTACACATTCCCCTGCTTGGATGATCTCCCTGTTTCTGCTTCCTTGGAAGTTTTTCCTTGCTTCCATTTGATTTCTCAAACGCTTTGCGTTCTTCTTAATGATTGATGGCATTATCTTACTTTTCTTCCATGTTCAGTTTATCTTCCTTTATTTTCTTTGAGAACCTCTGCTTCTGAGCCCATCAACTTGTCAAAGGACGCGGAGGGTGATACTAGGGATAGTGGCTGCAAATGTGGTTCCAGATGTTTAGGTAGAAATTCCATCGCTACAGCTGCCGCTGCAGTCAGCCCTTCTGTTGTCAATATATCAGTTACCCAAGGTGAGCTGGGATGCATTACTGAAATTTAAGATGACAAAATATTTTTCTCTTGCTTTTTCCTTTTTAATGATAAATGTACATATATCTCTTTTCCCTCTTTCTTTTCCTTATAATTAGGTAGGTTAGCATGAGCCACTTCATGAAACTCCTGAAGCAGGCTTCTAACTATCTATAACTTTATCAGTTGTTCTTCTCTGTACAATTGAGTTAATCGGAAAGAATAAGGAGGTTTTTGTCTGTATACAATGTTCATCTGGTCGATTGTTATCATTCTGAACTACTTAAAAAATGAAAAAAAAACTACCATGCTTGGAAACTTGAACAACTCGTGCTAGAGTGTCTCATGCGTGCCCCTTCTTTTGCTTAACATAAACTGAAGCTACATGTCCCTAGTGCCTGGGAACCTTTGGTTAGTTCACTTCAAATTCATCCATCACCTTAATTAAATAATTGCAGGTTTCCATGGCATGCTTCTTGGAAAAAGCATCGGTTCTGGAACTATCATAGATTCAGATGGTATGATCTTAACATGTGCCCATGTTGTGGCGGACTTCCAAAGTACGAGAACAGTTCCCAGAGGAAAGGTTTTGCTCCCTTTTGGATATCGTTTTGCATTTAATGTGGATGTACCTTGATTTGATGAGTTCATTTCAGATCCTACTTCTATTGTTATTCAGCTCTCATTCTCTCTCTCTCTCTCTATATATATATATATTGATGGATAAGGAATTTAAGTCACATTGTCCAATATATTAAAACAGTGTGTTTCTAAAGTTACTTTGAAAGCATATCCAGTTTTCTTCACAGTTCAAGAGACAGAATTTGTAAATGGCATGACAATGCAGCCTTCACAGGAGGCATTTTCTATTCGATGTTGTGAAATGGTTTCTTTTTGGCTGGTATTTTGCATGTCTTTAAAGGGTGATAATATTTAAAGCTTAACACAATTTTTTGAAGTAAATTCAGTGGGAAAAGCTTTTAATTGTTTTTGCTTAGGTAACAATTGATGGACTTGCATTTCTTTCTGCTGGATGGCAAGTGCATGCAACAAATGGTGGATTGTCCTTTGGGAATTTTCATTTGGTTGAGTGGTGTTTCCTTTGCCAATACTTTAATTCTCAGTTTTTGTCCCTATTTTGCTCATACAGAGTGGAGTGCATTGACATGTGCCATGCTTTATAAAAGGAGCTGCAGAATAATCTGTCTTGTTACTTATCTTTTTTCTTTTCTTTTTTTGTGTGTGTTGGGATTTGCAGAAGGATCCTATATCTTATTGTCATTTTTGGATATACCTAGTTAAATATATAAGCCTTACTCCCATAAAAGCCGTACTTTATGGTGTCATCTGTTTATGAGAAAACATAGTGACAGTTGGTGGTGCTATATATAAATGTTTTGCACATTGCATATTTCTATGCCTCTCATTTGTTCTTGAATTGAAAATGGCAGGTTGATGTCACATTGCAAGATGGTCGAACATTTGAAGGTCATGTGGTTAATGCGGACTTCCACTCTGATATTGCCATTGTTAAAATAAAATCTAAAACTCCCCTTCCAGCTGCAAAACTTGGCTCATCTCTCAAGCTTCATCCTGGGGACTGGGTTATAGCTTTGGGATGCCCTCTTTCCTTACAGAATACAATAACTGCTGGTATTGTCAGGTAAAATTGCTGCAAAATGGATTCTAAGAAAGCTGCTTTTATTTTTTATTTTTAAAATTTTATTTTAGACTCAGAAGTTCATGTCATGTATGAAGCTACCAAACTGTCTTTTCCCTTCTGTAAATACAACATGCTATATCAAATCAATCAGTTTAAGCTGAGACTGGGAGTAGAATTTACAGGGAATATACTTGAAGCCAGTTTTGTTGCTTATCTTCTATGTCATGGTGTTGCTTGTGCATCGAAGCAATTTATGCATGAAAAAGAAAATATTTTCTTTCTTGTTATATTCCGCAAAAGCACTTAGCTGTTACTGAGCTGACAGTTTTTTATACTTTGTCTTAGTGACAGTTTCTGCCTTTTTTGTATGTGTTGAAAACTGGTTCTGGAAAGCATGATGAAACTTGCAATCAACTAGTGATGTTTTCTAGCTGTTCATTGTTCAAAGTTTCAAACTCAGTCTTATGATTGTAGTTCAGCTTCACTGATTTGACGGATAAAATGTATGAACTGGTGATCATTAACTACCTATATTGACCTGGTCTAAAAGATAGCATATTCACGATCTTTTACAATCACCTGAAGAGGAATTTTTCACATTTCAGTGAGTGCATTATCTGTGAAATGATGATCGGTTAGAAATTGGGAACTAGCATTCATTTACTGAAAAGCATGTCTAACCGCAATGAAATCTTATAAGGTCACTTCAACATCTACAACCATTAGTTTTTATGCTTGATTTCAATGACATGGTCAATGGAATGCCCGTGAGAGAACTCTAACCACTAGAACAAGGAAAGTTTTCATGTTTCAAGCACTAAAATTTATTGTTTACATATAATTGCCATGATTTGGTTAATTGAATGCTTGTAGAAACAAGAAAATTTACACTTCTTTTTTCATGCTCTGGTTCTTTAAAATTCAATTTGAGCATTTTTGGGTCTGTCTACCTATGTCAACTTCTATATGTTTGAAAAATCCATTCCCTACAATGCTGTTATTCACCATCAACACTATTAACATTTCAACATAGAGGTTCTTAACATTCATAATCTTGAAACAACACTCTTGGGATTAATTGATGAGATTTTTGAAGTAAATACTTAATTAAACATGGGCAAACCATGCTTTTGGATTAATTACTTGGTCAAATGACTTGTACAAATGTACCTCTTTTCTCAAGACAGTAAGAAGGCCAAGGCTTCTTACAGAAGTGATGTGAGTTGTAGGAGATTGGAGTGCCTGATAGAGAAAGCCGATAGTGATAAGATGCTTGTGCATCTTGAGGTGTGTCATAGAGCCCCATTTATGTTCCAGATGTTGAACTTTGAGTGATGTGTTTTCTCGAGGCATGAATATGGAGGAGATGGATGCTCCTTTCAAAATCTACATATAACCAGATCATTTTTGAAAAAATGCTCCCATAATGCTACCATTTGTTAACATGGGTGCATGTGCATAGTTAATATGATAAGGGATGTCATATATAGGTGCCTAGATGGATATCTTTAGGAATATGCGCCTTTCTTGAAACCATAAATTGGAGACCCTAGTGGAGAAGTGAAACAAGCTAAATGATGCAATAAATCAATTTAAGTTAAATTTTTTCACAATGACACTAGGAATGTGAAAAATAGCATGTGTAACCACATACTATCAAGTGAGAATAAGATAGGAGCTTGCTTGTCAAGATTTCTAGAGGAGTTTTTTTTAATTTAACTGGGACTATTGCTTCTTCACCATGTCTGGTCTCCTTGTAAATAAAACAAAGGAGTGAATCAATCATGTTCAATACACTAGATGACCTAAAATTCAAAACCGCAGCTGTTTTTGGACGTAGATCAGCCAATACTGTCTCAATTCATCCTATTTCCTCAGATCTGGGATGTGATTGTTAAATTATGTAATTAGTCATGTAATGTAATATATATATTTTATATATATAAGGTAATACATATACATATATTAATATATATGTATATGTATCTACTTATTATATATATATAAAATATATATTTCTATTTGTTTAGCTGTAGGGGTAGTTTAGTCTTTCCACTGTTTTACGCACATTCACTTTTATGAATGTGATTGTAAATTAATTTTATTTTTTTCTTTCTTTTTTTTATGTACCAAAAGGTACCTTGGGGGCCCCACTCAAATAGACGTTGGGCCCCTCCAATGGTCACATTTGTGACCGTTGGAGGGGCTCCAACGTTTATGAGTGGAGCCCCTCCAAGGCCCCTTTTGGTTGTTATAAATAGGGGCTCTCCCCTTTGTATTTTCTCATGGCTTTGAGTCAAAGCCCAAGTGCTCAATAAAGTGATTCCAATATTTTTTATGCCTTTGTGCATTTGTGAGTTTTTGTGAGTTGTGCTTTTGTCCACAAGTGTTCTTATTGTGCATGTGTGTCGGGTTTATTATCAAGAATATTAAGGTCTTGATCTTAGTATCTTGTTTGGAGATACTTTTACATGGTATCAGAGCCTCGTTGAAGAAGGAGGATCATGCATCTCTTCACTTGTGAAGTGCCTCGAAAAACATGCCTCAAGTTATTGAAGTTTTGAAGTGAATCATCTTCTTCGGGCAATATTTTAGAAGCATCTTTTATCAAGAAATGTTTGAAAATCATTTGAGGTACACATTATTTTCTATCCTATTCCCTCTCTAATGGGTGAAAAAGACTCCCACTTCTCCCTTGGTTTTAAACTTAGTGGTTCGAACTACCATGTTTGGGTCGGCAATATGGAAGCCCATATCAAAGAGAAAGGTCTTTGGGGGTACGTTCAAGGTTCAATATCGGAACCCGAACCCAAACTTACAATCATAGAAAAGGGGATATTAAGATTCTTGAAGGTGAAGATAGACAAAAGGCCCTAGAAGATTATTCCAAAAGGCATGATGAGTGGGAGATGAAGAACTTCAAAATCTTGTCTTGGATTTTTTCATCCGTAGAAACCAAGATCAACGCCAACATCATTAAGTTTAAAAAGGCTTCTGAAGCTTGGTTGTACCTTGAAAAAATGTATACTTCAAGGGACTTATCTCATAAATATTACCTCCAAAAGAAGGCTTTGACCCTTTAACAAAACGATTTGTCTATTCAGGAATATTTTGCCGAACTATCATCTATTTGGGACGAGCTTGCTATGCTCGAACCAAAATGGAGCGGAGAAGCAATCGAGTTAAGACACAAGCAACTAGAGGAAGATCGATTCTTCAATTTTCTAAATGGTCTTAGACCCGAATTTGAGCAAATTCGGTCCTCTCTTCTATCCGCCTTCACATCCCCCTCTATTGAAGATGTTATCACTAAGCTAAGTGGTGAGGAAACCCGTATGGGGATTAGTAAAAATAATCCTAGCATCCTTGTTGCACCTTCTCAAAATGATTATGAAGCGGTTAATGCTCTGTCAAGACCCGGGAATAATATGAAGGCCTACAAACCTCCTCATTTCAAAAATCAAGGACAAGGAAGAAATGATCAATATGGCAAAAGAGACTATAACAAATTAACTTGCCATTTTTGTAAAGAACCTGGGCATATCAAACCCATTTGCCCCAAATGGAAGAAAATTCTTGCCGCGGCTATGGCATCCCAACCAGAGGAACGACCTTCTTCATCAAATGAGCCTCTTTCCCTTCAACAAATTGTGGATGCTCTTCAACCTCTTCTCAAATGAGGCATTTCCGGAGCCGCTATGTCATCCTCCTCTTCTCTCGTTAAGACATCTTGGCTCCTAGATTCCGGTGCTTCATTTCACATGACTCCAAGTACTTGTTTTCTTTCTGATTTTTCTAAAAATTCTCTTCCATCTTTTGTCTCAACGGCGGATGAAACACCTCTTGAAATTAAAGGAATGAGCAATTTTGAAAAACAAGTCTTCTTTATTCCAAAAATTCGTCTTATACCAAAACTAAACTTAAATTTACTCTCCGTTTCTCAACTCTCGGACTATGGTTGCGATATAAAATTCTCTTCTGATAAATGTTGGATACAGGATCGCCAGTCCGGGAAGTTGATTGGGGAAGGCTCTAGGAGAGGAGACCTCTACTATGTTGATTTTCTCAAAATTCCCAAGAATCAATTTTGTAATGTTGCTCAAAACAAAGATATTCATGTATGGCATAAGAGATTGGGTCATCTCAACATTGTTAAAATCTCTTATTTGCCTTTTATTAAGCATCTTTGTAATGAAAATTTTGTATGTAATGAATGTATTCTTGGGAAAATGAAAAGTCTTCCTTTTTCTCAAAGATCCATGTTTACAACAAAATCTTTTGAAATCGTTCACTCCGATGTATGGGGTCCGGCTTCGGTGATATCTAAAGGAGGTTTCTCTTAGTATGTTATCTTTGTGGACGATTACACTAGATTTAGTTGGATATATTTTCTTAAACATAAACATGAAGTTTTTTCGATTTTTAGGACATTTCATATGATGATTTTAAATTAATTCAATGGAAGTTTAAAAATTCTTAGAACCGATTCGGGTGGCGAATATCTTTTCAATGAATTCAAAAGTTATCTTGAAAATCATGGTATTCTCTATCAAAGGTCTTGTCCTAAAACCCCACAAAAAAATGGGTTGGCTGAACGAAAACATAGGCATATTATTGAAACAACACAAACTTTGCTCATTTCACAAAATATTCCGCAAAGACTCTAGGCTAAGGCAACCCTTACATCAGTCTATCTCATAAATAGACTCCCATCAAAAAACTTGAACAAGGTTTCCCCATTTGAAAAATTATACGAAAAAGAACCTGATTATAGCAGGTTAAGGGTTTTTGGTTGTAAATGTTTTGTCCTTACTGATAAAAATGACAAACTCTCCCCCAAGGCCATTCCTTGTGCCTTTCTTGGTTATTCCGAAACTCAAAAAGGTTTTCGTTGTTATGATATTAAAAATGATAAACTATATGTTTCCAGAAATGTAAGCTTCTTGGAAAATATCAGTGGTTTCGAAAAATTTGAATCTAATGACGAGAATATAGACTATTCTTTTCTGTTTGATCTGTTGACTGAAGATGATGATACTAGTGATGATGAGTCAAATCAAAATGACTCAAGTAATAATGAAACCAATTCTGTGCCCCCAACGCTTCATCAACATGTCAATGAAGAACCACATAGATATCCCATAACCTACACTCATAGAGATAGGAATACTTTCAGAAGTGCCTTCGAAAGATATGATGATGCTAGTGGGACTACTCCTCAAAGTGAGGAAAACCTTCGTAGGACCGAAAGACAGAGAAAACCCCCCTCTAGGTTCATCTCATATGAGTCTTTTTCACCTAAATATAGAGCCTTTCTAAGCGCCATTCACTCTTACATAGAACTTAGAAACTTCGAGGAAACACGAAAATGTCCAGAATGGATAGTCGCTATGGATAATGAACTTGAAGCTCTAAGGAGAGCAAAGACATGGGAATTTCAAGACCTCCCTAAAGATAATAAAGCAATAGGGTGTAGATGGGTGTTTAAGGTTAAGACTAAGAGTGATGGGTCCCGAGAGATATAAGGCCCGTTTAGTTGCAAAAGGATATAGTCAAGAATATGTGATTGATTATAAAGAGACCTTTGCCCCAGTAGCTCGAATGGTCATCGTTCGATGTCTTATAACCGTTGCCTCAATCAACAAATGGAACATCTATCAAATGGATGTTAAGAATGCCTTTTTAAACGGAGATCTAAACGAAGAAGTGTATATGGATGCTCCTCCTGGAACGGAGTCTTCTAAAGGAAAAGTGCTTCGCCTTCGAAAGGCAATTTATGGTTTGAAACAAGCCCCCAATGCTTGGTATGATAGGTTTAACTCCGTAATGTTAGAAAATGATTTTTTATCCTGTTTTACTGATACTGCTTTGTTTGTTAGAAAATCTAATACAGGGATTGTTATTCTACTTCTATATGTGGATGACATGCTTATAACCGGAAGCGACTCTAAAGGGATTAAAAGCATAAAATCGATTTTAAAGGATAAGTTTGAAATGTCTGACTTGGGTTTTTTAACTTATTTCTTGGGTATTGAGGTAATATACTCTCATAGAGGGAATTTTTTGTCCCAAACTAAGCTTGCATCTGAGATTATTGACAAGTCAGGTATTACATATGATAAAGTTTGTAAAACTCCTGCTATAGTAGGAGCTAAAATGAAGATTGATGATGGTGTTCTTCTCTCCGATCCTACTGCTTACAGACAACTTGTAGGATCGTTGATGTACTTGAGTATTACCAGACCAGATATCTCACATGCAGTGCATACGGCAAGTCAGTTTCAGCTTGCACCAACCTCTATTCACATGAGTGCCGTCTTACGTGTCATAAGATACCTAAAGCGTACTCTTAATAAGGGAGTTTATCTGTCATCCTTTTCTGAGTTAAAATTAATTGCTTATACTGACTCTGATTGGGGAGGTGACCCAAATAACCGTCACTCCACCACTGCTTTTTGTGTATTCTTAGGAGACTCATTAATCTCATGGAGATGCAAGAAACAACAAAATGTGTCCCTATCATCAACTGAAGCCGAATATCGTGCCATGAACACTACTACAATGGAAATTGTATGGATTCATCAGTTGCTGGAAGACATGGGGTTCACAATTGAAGGACCCACTAAGCTATGCTGTGACAACAAAAATGCGATTTATATTGCTAAGAATCACACTTTTCATGAGCGGACCAAATACATAGAGATGGATTGTCACTATGTTCGGGAGACGTACCTCAAAGGAGTCATTGACCTTCCATATGTCACGTCAGAATATCAGTTGGCGGATTTTTTCACTAAAGCCTTGTGTGCTCCGCGCTTCAACTTCCTTCTTAGCAAACTCTCGGTCATCCTGCCCTAAGTTTGAGGGGGGGTGTTAAATTATGTAATTAGCCATGTAATGTAATATATATATTTTATATATATAAGGTAATACATATACATATATTAATATATATCTATCTACTTATTATATATATAAAATATATATTTCTATTTGTTTAGCCGTAGGAGTAGTTTAGTCTTTTCCACTGTTTTACGCATATTCACTTTTATGAATGTGATTGTAAATTAATTTTTTTATGTACCAAAAGGTACCTTGGGGGGCCCACTCAAATAGACGTTGGGCCCCTCCAATGTGACCGTTGGAGGGGCCCAACGTCTATTTGAGTGGGCCCCCAAGGTACCTTTTGGTTGTTATAAATAGGGGCTCTCCCCTTTGTATTTTCTCATGGCTTTGAGTCAAAGCCCAAGTGCTCAATAAAGTGATTCCAATATTTTTTATGCCTTTGTGCATTTGTGAGTTTTTGTGAGTTGTGCTTTTGTGCACAAGTGTTCTAAAGTGTTCTTATTGTGCATGTGTGCCGGGTTTATTATCAAGAATATTAAGGTCTTGATCTTAGTATCTTGTTTGGAGATACTTTTACAGTGATATGATTATGAAGGATGAACCAGATATGAACGGTTCGATTAAGATCTCATTCTTCAACAAAAAAAACATTTTGTGATTTATTCCATCTATTCCATGACCGGAACTGCCATGACTGCTTAGGGATGCACATGCTCGAGGATATATCCATACACAACCATTGAGAAGGAATCCTAGATAAGGTGAAGGGAAAATTACAATCATGGAAGGGTTGTTACTTAGCTTTTGTAGGAAGAATCACCATGGTCAAGCATGTCCAAAGCTGCATACCATCCTACCTTCTAACACTGTTGAACAACCTATAAAGACATTTTTTTTTTGAGGAAAAAAAGATAGAGAAGACTCATAAAATTGTATGCAGATTTTCTTTGTAGTGGGCTGGGAGAAGAGAAGTTTCATTTCAGAGTGTGTTATGAAGCCACCGGTGGGCCCGAGCCTGTTCTCGGGATCAAGTGCTAGCCATATTGGAGATCCAAAAGAACCGATTGAAGCTTAAAGATTAGTTATGTAGACTAGATCGAGATTATAGTCACAAAGATCACCAGCATTTTGAAAATATTGTGATATTATCGGTATTTGAAGGTCAACTGATATTTTCCTAAGATTTTCTGATATTTTTGAAATATCACCATAACATAAAAAATCCAGATATTATCGTGACATTTTTCTCGAGATATCCCGAGATTTAAAAAAAACATCTTTTTTTTCTATATCTTAAGTATCTTCTCTTGTTTCTTTTATATTTTAAAAACTTTTCTAATTGTTTATTTTATATTTTTGTAAGAAAAGTAGAATAAAACCTATTATTTTTTACCTTTTATGTTCTTTATACTTTTTCAAATTTTAAAACTTTCTATATTTTCTCGAGATTTTTCTGAGAACAAGTTTTTGAAAATATCTTCCAAGAAAAACCTTGTCGAGAACAATATT
Source organism: Nuphar pumila (assembly GCF_984573655.1). Lineage (NCBI taxonomy): Eukaryota > Viridiplantae > Streptophyta > Magnoliopsida > Nymphaeales > Nymphaeaceae > Nuphar > Nuphar pumila. The sequence goes on from NC_143265.1 coordinate 35,101,859, forward strand.
GGTGACTATGATTGAGATTTGGATCAAGGGGGTCCACTTTTGTAAGATGCATTTTGGGGAGAACAGATTTGGGATATGTACTTTTATAACTGGATGAATAACAAAAGTAGTGTAATTAGTTCAAAATTAAGGTAGTTAATATTAGTCGTAGTAGGACCCAGGTCGAGATTGAATTGCCTCCCATTTATAAGATGTGTGGATCATGTTCAGAATGTCACATGGATTTTTCAACTTGTCTTGTGTTGTATCTCTTTGTATAATATTTTTAATATAAAATTAGACAAAAATGGCTTGTCTCATGTCCTTTTACCCGTGTCCTTGTGACAGGTTCTGTGATATCGCATATTTTCCATGATTTTAAAACTCAAAAAATATAAAATTTAAATTATATATTTAATTAAATTGATAAAATTGTGGAAAAATATATTATTTTATAGGTAACGTCAGCTAGGTCTGGGCATGGCTTAGAGCCCACTAACAAGACCTAGTTGAGCTAATGATGATTTGAGAATTTTTTCGTTTTTAACCTTTAAATTCGAGTAAAAATCAAGCAAAATTCAGGTATGAAGTATGAACAATGTTAGATGCGCCTCGAAATACTGATCGCGTTGGCGACCTGTTTGTTCGAAATCGGATTACGGTTGGTTCGAAAATCTCATTTTTCAAAAAATGACCCGCCTCTATTTTTTATTTTTTTCTGGGTTGGATCAGACTGGATCTGCTTCGCTTGATCCAAGTTAATATGGATCTGAACTCAATCCAGGATCCATATTGACTAGGATTTGATCCAAGTAGGATCCATATAGATTTGGATCTTGAATCCAGATCTGGATTCGAAATCCATCTATGGCCAATTTAAAACTTTAAAATCAATTTGGATCAAGCAGAGTTCTACTTGGGGGCAAAACTCTATGCCATAGAGGTCTTTCAGAGGGGGGCGACACCCTCTGGAATATTCTCTAGAATATTGAATAAAATAAGTAAAAAGATAATTAAATAAAAATATTAATTAATTAAAAGGGATATTATCTAGAAGAGGTAGAGTTTTACATTAAGTAGAACTCTACTCTCTAAGATCACCTAGAGGGGACATCACCTCCTTTCTATATTAAATAAAAAAAGAGGATAAAATAAAATATTAGAAAAACATATATAAAGAGGGTTGGTCTCTCCCTCTCTCTAGAACTCGTGTTATAGAGTGAGATAGAGAAAAAATGGGAAAGCCAGAGAAAAGAGAAGGAAGAAAGAACAGAAGGAGAAGAAGAACCGTTTTTTTTTCATACATCCATCGATTTTTCGGTCTTTTTTTTGAACTTCAATTAAGGTATGGGTTTATCTCTAAGTTCTTACGGGAAGAAATATGTAAAAATATAATTTTGTATACATATTAGAGGAAAAAGGAAATCTGATTTTTATGTATATATATATATACATAAATACATAATGTCGAATATACATATATATGCAGATTTATTCTTTTACGAAGGACGATTTCCATTATGCATCAAAAAATCGAATTATACTTGTTGATTTCTTGAATTCATCATGTATTTGAACATGTATATACTATTTCTTGTTCAGATTTATGAATTTTCATCCAACAATAGGCATGTCTGATCATGCATAACATTCGCATTTTATTAATCATTATTTATGCATGATCTATGTTAAAATTGCTGTAAAAACCTATTTTTATCGTTAGTTTTGAGAAACCACATTGAATTAAATTTTATCAAAAAATTGGGTTTTTCAAAGCTTTCCCTGCATTTTTAGTGTTTTTATTAGATTTAGAATTTTTTAATTGTAGTTTAGTTAGCTTAGGTTTGTATTAGCTAATTCTTAATTAGTTTAGTAAGTTTCGATTTTTAGAAAAACATGTTTTCGTAAGAGACCTTGTTTTGGAAATTATCAAAAATATTCAGACTCTTTTGAAAACTTTGTTTTAACATAATTAGGTTTATAAATAGTAGTTTAGAGGGCTGGGAAAAACGTTTTTTCCAGCATCCCTCTTGCTTTCCTTTCTTCTTGCCTCCCTCTTCTCTCTCTTGCTTCTCCTCTCTCTTTTGCCGATTTCTTTCTCTCCTTGTTCTCCTCTTCTTCTTTTTCTTTAAGTTTCGAACTCTTTCGTCATCGACAACTTCTTCTTCTTCTTCGTCAGGGAGGCGTGTATGCAGCTGGGATCAACCACTTTCTCCTCTCAACCAGTCCGTTGGAGGTGATCCGCAATGGAAGCATTGGAACGTGCGGTAGAGGCCTTTTCGTGCCCTCAAAGTACCCTCTGAGGCTCCCTCAAGCCTCAGAAGTGCTCTCAAGGAGCCCTTTAGCAAACCATAGAAAAGTGTTCAACCTAAGTACCTAAAGGGTACAGAGAGGGAAGCAAATCAATCAAGAAGGGACAAGACTCGAAGCACTTAAGCCTTTTTTTTTTTTTTTTAGATGAGGATTTTATTTCTGTTATTTATTCAATTATTTGGGTTGTAATAGGGCCGTTAATTATTGTTTAAAGTCCTCCGCAGAGGGCTGTACTCTATTCCTTATTAACTCGATTAATTGAATATTTCTTTTTGGCAATAAAGAGTAGTTAGATTGTGTGTCGAATACAAAGTATTTCCCGTTCCTTGAGATCGACCTGGACTCCACCACTCGTGCGAGCCGGTTTTTATTTTTGATGTCTGGCTTTCACGTTGTTTTCAATTAAAAATCTTTTCAAAAATCGCTTTATAAAACTGACATCAATTTTTTGGTGCCGTTGTCGGGGAACGACAAAATACGAGTATTCACTTTATTGCCTTTTCTTTGTTCTCGTATTTTAGGTTGCTAGTTTACTTCGGTTAATTAATTAGGATTGTATAGTTTGTTTTTCTTACTTAGAATTAGAACCACGTGTTTGCACAACGTAGAAACTAGTTTACTTTCCTGCACAACCCACCTATTAGGATACCCTTAGAGGTGACTGCACACGATTGGTACCGTGTTCTTAGTTTGCTTTTCACAAATTTCCTACTAAGTGAAAGTGTGTGGTGCTTGTTTATTTCTCGCTTTCTAGTATTGTTTTCTATTTACTCGCTTTGTGGTTTGCGTGATTTGGTCGCTTAATGTAGTAGTTAGGTAGAAAACCAAAGTTTAGGACGACTGCCGCACCAGTGTACTCCTCGGTGCATACAAGGGCGACGATCGCTCAACCCCGAGCTTGTTGAGCCTATTGAGGACCTAGAGTCTCTCGTTAGGAGAGCCCCTCGTCCCATCACCATGGCCGACGATCAATCTTTGATTCGTCTTTTTAGGGAGTATTTCATGCCAAATCAGTACACTCCTGCCTTCTGCATCACGAGACCTGGTGTAGGAGCAAACCAGTTTGAGATAAAGGCCAACGTTGTTTAATTGTTACCATCGTTTTATAGCCTTAGCAACGAAGTCCCCTACCGTCATCTCGATGAGTTTATCGAGATCTGTTTCACAGTGCAGATCAATAATTTTGGAGGTGACGCGTTGAGGTTGACGTTGTTTTCGTCCTCCCTCGATGATAAAGCCAAGCACTGGCTAAAGGCTCTCGATACGGTTCAGATTATCACTTGGGAAGGAATGCAATGCGAGTTCCTCAAAAAGTACTTTCCGATTGGTAAGACGAGTCAGTTTCGTAAAGCCGTCACCAGTTTCTCTCAGATTGAGGGAGAACAATTTCACGAGACTTGGGAGAGGATGAAAGATCGTCTCCGCAAGTGCCCCTACCACCAGGTGCCCCGTTGACAATTGGTGCAGTATTTTTATGATGGCCTGACCGAGAAGGACAAGCAAATAGTTGATTCATTGTATGGAGACACATTTATGCCCAAGAGTGAGGACGAGACATGAACTTTATTTGAGACTTTGAGTGAAAATGTCATGTACCATGCCTTGTCTTCACGGCTCGATAGGACCACATCTGTGTTTAGTGGTCCTAGGAAAGTTGGGATTTTCGAAGTAGGGTCCGAGTGCGATTTGCATACCAAAGTTGACCAGTTGACTAGGAAGTTAGATCAATTTCTAGCTAATTCCTCTTCGAGAAGTCCAGTAGGAGAAGTGTGCGAGCTATGCGCTAGCCCTGCACACTTTGTTTTTGAGTGTCTGACAGCTCTGCTATATCCTGAATTCATTCAGGAGCAGGTGAAGGCTGCTCAAGGTTTCGCTAGACCCGTGCACGATCCGTTTGCACCCACATATAACCCGATATAGCGAAACCACCCCAATTTTCACCCACCCCGTCAGCCCTCCCAGCCACAGCACAGCCCCCCCCCCCCCCCCCCCCCCTTTTGCCCCTTTTTATAGATTTTCAAAAATGCTATTTTAGAAAGAAAAAAAGTTTCCTAATTGAGTTTGGATAAGCACATGGGGGGGAGGTGATTTTTTTTGCAAAATTATAACCTAAGTGGGACTCTATCTAACCCTAATTGACTTAATTAATAAAAAAAAATTCCAAATGTTGCGCCACCTAGGCGGGCCCACATTTGGTTTTTAAAAACTTGAATTTAAAAGCTTTAAAAACTATTAAAAAGCAAAGATGAAGTTTTAAATTCACTTTTGACTCTTCTAACCTAGCTAGGACATTGACTAATCCTTAACTAACCAAAACTTTCAAATGTGGCGCCACTCAGTGTGGGCCTCACTTGATTTTTCAGAAAACGATTTTGAAAATTTTGAAAATAAAGGGTTAAAATTATTTTTTTTTCCTTAGAAACTTCAAAAGAACATCTAAGCTAATTTAATTTTTTGGATTTTTGAGATATGAATGATATGAAATGATATGAGATTGAAAATTAGGATTTTGCATCCGTGTAGGGTGGGTCTCGCTTGAAGAAGGTTGAAAATTGATTTGGAAATCAGGTTTTTGAAATGAAGGATTTTAAAAAGGGAAGTTTTTGAAGGAAAGTTTGAAAATAAAATCGAGGTTCTAAACCAAATAGAATCCTAAATGGATTGGGGACTCTTCCAGAGGTGGCGCCATCTCTGTGGGTCCCACATCAGGGTTTTGAAAACAGTGGAAATAAAGACAGAAAGGAGTTTTGAAGCAGAGTTGATCACCATATGAGAATCAAAGGTTTTAAAATAGAGTCCTGACCCGATTAGAACTCTGGAACAGAGTCCTAAAAATTTGAAACTCTTTATTTTTGGGGGTTTTGAAAGAAAACAAAGAGGTTTTGAAAGATCTTTTCAGAAATTGGTGAAAATGAACAAAATACGAGACCAGAGTCAGAGTCAGAGTTAGAGTCCTAATCCTACCGAGACTCTAGCATAGAGTCCTAAATCAACTGGGACTCTGCGAAATGGACTAATTTTTGAAAAACAAGTGAAGAAAATGAAAATGGAAGTAGAAACAGAAATCAGAATGGAGTCTTAACTGGATTGAGACTCTGGGACAGTCCTGATCGGACTAAAACTCTAGTTTTTTGACAATTTTGGAAAATAAATAAATGAATTTTAAAAAGGTTTTATCAGAATTTGATAAAATGAGCTGAAAAACGAAGTTAGAGTCAGAGTCCTAGTTCAATTGAAACTCTTGAAATAGAGTCTTAAGTTGACTAAAACTCTACAAAATTGGTTTTTTTTTTTTCGAAAAACAAGCGAAAAGGTTTTAAAAACAGGTAAGAATGGAAGTTAAAACAAAGATCAGAACAAAGACCTGATCCCAAAAGGACTCTAAGACAGAGTCCTAATTCGACTGAAACTCTAAAATTTTGATTTTTCTGAAAACAGACAAGAAGGTTTTGAGAACTTTTTGCAAAAACATGTGAAAACAATATGAAAACTGAAATCAGAATTAGAGTCCTGATCTAACTGAGACAATGGGACAGAGTTTTAATTCGACTAAAACTCTCAGAATTTTGAACAAACAAGGAGGTTTTAGAAGTTTTCTCGCAAAAACAGATAAAAACTGAAATCAGAATTAAAGTCCTGATCCAACTGGGACTCTGAGACAGAGTCCTAATTCGACTAAAACTCTTAAAATTAAGGGTTTTCTAGAAAACAAATGAGATGGTTTTAGAAAACAGTTGAAAATAAGGTAAAAATTGAAGTCAGGTTCAGAGTCCTGATTCGACTAGGACTCTGGGCAAGAGTCCTAATTCGACTAGAACTTTAAGAATTTTTGTCTTTTGAAAGTCAGGTGAAAAAGTTTTTGAAAACAAGTGAAAACATGAATAAAGGATGAAATCGGGATAGAGTCCTGATTTGATTAGGACTATGGGAAAGAGTCCTAGTCTAACTGAAACGTTAAAGTTTTGGCCAAAACGAAAGATTTTCAAAGGTTTTTCTCGATAAGAGATAAAAATGAAAGTGAAAAGTAGAGTTCTGATCCGACCGAAACTCTTAAAAAGAGTCCTAATCCGACTGAGACTTTGAGATTTTGGCCAAAATGACAGAAGTGGACAAGGGATATGACTACATCTGATTTAAAATCAAAATAGAGTTTTGAAAAGGTTTAAAAAGATGAAAAGACAGAGTCCTGATCCAACTAGGACTCTGAAATTTTGAGAAATTTGATAAATGAAGGAATCCAGAAGTGACACCACCTAGTTGGGGCTCATCTGAGGATCGAAATCAGTTAAAAATTGATTTTAAAACAAATCTAGATTGTTTTTCTAAAGAAAATAAGAACCTGGGGGTTAACAAATGAAAAATATCGATTCAAAACCCAGGTTTGTGAAATCAATCTTGAAAAGAAGGTTTTAAAACTCGAATATGGATTGAAAATTTTGGCAAATCAGAGTGCTGGATCTCGAAAATGACATGCAATGCCTTGTAATGCAATGAAATACCATAAAATGATGAGAAATAATAAGAAATGATGAGAAATGACATGCGATGATATGCAAAATGCAAATCCTGAATGAGGGATTTGAAGTTCCGAACCCCTGACAGAGATAAAGATTTGGACTTTTCTGTTCGGAGGTAAGAATTGATGATTGAAATCAAGCCAAAACAGATATTAAATCTTGATTGCAAGATGAAGTATTGAAATTTGATGAAAAATTTGGGCTTTGAATAGCCCTGGCTCAGATGTCGACCAACTGATTCCCCAAAGGTTGCAAAGACTGGGTCCCAGTGGTGAGAGGTAGGTGTTTGTGAATGAGGGTGAAAAATTTGGGGTGTTTACAATTATACAACTCGACTTGTACAGTCCATGTGATGATTTTAGCATGTTCTGAAATTATCGTATGGTTCAGATTTGTTTTGCTCATACATATTGCATATATATACACATATGTCCAGATCTGATAATCTTTTGACATATATATATAGCTAAATAGGGTTTACTGTTTTTAGATCTGCCATGCTTTTGAACACGCAGATCTGCCGAGTTTCATATGTATGCATATCTGATCAGACCTGCCGAGTTTCATATGTATGCATATCTTATCAGATATGTCAAGTTTTATAAGTGCCTAAATATGATCAGGCTTGCCGAGTTTCATAAGTGCACAAATCTGATCAAACCTGTTGAGTTTACCTACATGCAGAGCTGGTCAGATTCACCAAGTTCAGGTGCACTGATTCGGATCAGATCTGTTGAGTGTATGCATTAGGCAGATGTGGTTCAGATCTGCCAAATATATGATTATTTATTTTTGATTTAGATCTGCCCAGTAGAATGCTCATGCATCTGAATGTATTATTTTCTTTTATGTTAATTGAAATACATATTCATGTATTTGTAAATAACTATATGTTTCAACTTTATCTGTTGTTCAACCAACATGTGGTATATGTTATACACATAGTTTTTGGTGGTCTGGCCGACCCATGTACATGAACCGGCCGACCCATGTACATGAATTTGATCATGTACATGGATTAACCAACATGCTAGAAATGTGTATTTACTATTTACAACATTGGTTGACCCATGTACATGAATTTGATCATGGACATGGATCAGCCCTAGTTGTTGGTTCGATAAAAATTTCTACATAGTTGATTTAGTAATGAATCTTGTCATGTACATGTTTAGGATTGATATATATATATATATATATATATATATATATATTCTTTCTGAAATGATACATAAACATGATTTAGACTTGTAGTTGTGCATATCATACGCATGAATCTAAAATTTAATTGATGTTTGCATAACTGTGATCGTATGCATGTTTGGTTGTTTATGCATAAAATTGATCATGATATGTGTTCTGTAAGCATCTATTCGCATGCATATGCGTTTGGCTTCATGTGCATTCATTTTGTGTGTTTGAATGTGCATTGTGAACATGTTTTGAAACAATGTCTGTGTTGCATGTTCACTGAATTTTTGCAAAGATGCATAAATCACTTTTGAGATGAGTTGGTGGTCAGATGTGAACCATTACGGGTTGTGTAGGCCAGGAGCATGTGTTGCTCCACTTACTGTTGATTTTATTTGTGCATTGCAAAATTTATTTCTGAAAATTTAATGATTTTTCAAAATTAATTGCACTATTAAACTGTGCGGACCGGAGCTCAAAATTGGTTTTGTATGTTGATTTGCAAAACGGTTATTGCGTAAAGAACTTGAAATTATTTGAATAAGTAAAAGAGACCAAACAATGTAATTAATCTCTTCCTTTATATCTCTTCCACAGTCTGAGAATCTTGGATGCCGGTTTTGAGGGATCGTGAGGATGCTAAAATTTCGTGTGCGATTGTGTTCCTGACCCGATATGATAGTTCACCTCTTGACCACGATTTTAGGGAGATTCAACCACTTTGTCTGGGGGTGGTGTTGTTGACTCGACTATAGTTATTGGTATACCAAGAAGGTGGCGTTACTGAATGTTGATTTTTTTAATGTCCCAATATTAGATTATGATTTCTAATGTTCCGATGGATGATGTTGATTCTTGATATTGGTCGAAGAACAAGTGTGAAACCTAGTAATAAAATATAAATTGTATGTTAAGCTACAATTGAGAACCTAACTTGAATTTCGAGAATTTGTGCCTATTTTAAATATTCGCAGGTTTAAGGAAAAGTGAAAATTAAACTTGTGTGCATTTAATAGGGACATGCATGCAAAAACAACTCTAATAAATAACTTATTAACTTATTCATGCATGTGCATTGAATCATGCATATTTACTTAGTTCATGTATTTATGTATATTTGACTTTGCATAATATTCGTTACTGCATCATGTTTGGTTAAATGATTCTATGGTAAGTTGATTGTGGTAAATTGTTGTTTTTGATATTCCTCTAAAATTTATGCATGAATATGTTTATATAATTTTTCTTACTGTTTGGATTTTTAGAGAAATTTGTATAAAAGACTTTGGTAAGCTGTGTAACTGGTTTCTAGTTTATGACAGGGTGACTCTATTGATATAGACGATTTCCTTTATGCCTTACGTATTTGCCTTTTTAATAAATAAATAAAGTTTGGTTTATTCTTTAGATGATTCAATGCACGGTATGGTTTGTGGTTTGGTATATTAAATCTGTGATGCCCTGGATTCTTGGGTAAAATTTTGCAATTGTTTATAAAACAATTTTTTTTTACTATTTTTACAAGGGTCAGTTGGAGTCCTTACAAGTTCAGATCGAATGAAACCCACTTCCAACCCACCCATATGGGTCTGTATTGGATCTTATGCTGGCTCTTGTGGATCCAACTTAGTTTGAGAAGACCAAGAGACACTCAAGTAAGGCGTCTCCCTTTCCAGTATCAGATGGGAATAATAATGATCTATTTCCTATGAATAACCATAACATGCATGGCTAGGCATGTCATGCACTTTAATAGCATGCATGCTAAAAGAGGCAGAAATGGGGAGACCTCTACAAGGGTGATTGCATTGGACCAAGTTGCAGTAGTAACTGCTGGAGATAAGTTAGAAAATGGTGATTGTGATCTCCTAATTTTATGTAAAGAGCCACAATATTATATATAGTGGAAACTCACACCGTGAAGAATACGAGTGATGTGAGATCTCGTGGATGTAGGTTATTTTCCACTGAACCACGTTAAAATTGGTGTTTCTTCTTCGTGTTTTTGTGTTTGTTGATGGTACAGAGCTCCAGATCTGATCAATCTTTTCCTTTATATTCTTTGCTGCTGAGTTTTACCATCAACTGTGGGTGAGAAAGGTTTCAGCCGATCCTTTTCTCCTGTGCTTCAGATGATGTGTTATGCACCAGTTTTGCCTGTGTGCACAGCTTGATCGTGATCAGCATCTTACGGGCTGTGTCTGGATCTTTTGGATCTGCTACCGTTGGTGCGAGTCTGCTTCTTGCTGGTGTTGGGTTCATGACAGAGCCTCTGTTGACATGCTGTGCATCTGATCTGTCATCTGAGACATCCTGCTGTTGCTGTGAGTTTACACCTTTGTGCTGGTTCTGAGTTCATGACAGAGTTGCTGCCTCTGTTGATCCTTTGAATCTGCTGCTATGGCGAGAGTCTGCACCTTCTTTCTGCTGGTGCTGAGTTTGTGACAGTATGTTTGTTGACTTGCTGACTTGCTGTGCATCTGATCTGTTATTATCTAAGACATCCATGGCTTCATCGAGTGCAACACAGTCCTCTTCATCTCTGGCCTAGATAAGTAATCCTCTATCACTCCCTTTCCCGCCCGCTCCAATGAATTTACAACAATTTTCTCACCACCACACTGACATCAGATAATTGTCTGCTGTAGGAGTCCCAATTCATTCCCCTTCTCTCTATGACCTTGATAGCATCCTGCCCCAGTTAGCTTAGGTATTTTGGATCTGCTGTTAGTTGAATGGGTCAGATGATCCATATGGGTGTAAGTGGGAATTCGGTTAGGATAAGGGATATCCAGTCATATGCATATAAAAGAACGAAGACAGGCTATTCAAGGTCTATGGAGGGGCAGAAGAGGTAGTCGTCCAGGCAATATTAGATTTCCAAAGGGCATATCTGTCCAATTTCTGTATTGGCAGCATATGAAGGGCAAAATGGAAAGAAGTGAGGAAGAAATCCCCCCTTGCTAAAGACGTCTAGCTTGGTTTCCTCCTTTATTGGTTCATTTGTTTATTTTTTGCTTTATTTCTTATTTTCAAGTTCCTTTTTCTATTTCAACATTCTAGTTGGTTGTTACTTTTTATCTAATCATTAAATTGTTTTGAGACTTGGATGGAGATGATAGGAAAGGATATGAATGCTTTGAACCTCACCGAGGACATGGCATTGGATAGAAATGACTAGAGGAAAAGGATTCATGTGGAAGACCCGAAATGAATTTCTTTTTTGGTTCATATCGCTGACCCCAATTGTTTTGGGATGAAGGCGTAGTTGTTGTTGTTGTTTGTTGTATTAAATTGTTTTGAGAGGTCTCTATACCTTTCTTGGCTTACCATTCCCAGTGGGATTAGGTTTCTTTCATCTGGAAGAAGAGTTGTCTCCATAGGATTCATGCCAAAGGGGATTCCTTCTCCCTCCCACGCTTCCCTCTCTCTCCCCCTCAGACGCTTCTCTTTCTCCTCTCTCACAGATCTCCTTCATTCTCCATGCCTGTGCCGCCCTGCCATCCACAATCCTGGTTCAAGTGTGCAGGCCCCCCAACGGGACTGTATCATATGGGTTTTTATATGGGTCCAAACCACACCCAAACTGATACATAGCTTCAGATGATGGAAAAACTCAAAATAATCAATCATGAGGATGGTTTGGCTTTATGTGTGGATCGTCATGTTCCTCTTCTAGGCCTTGAATGTTTCTAGCCTAATCTAATTTGTTTTCAGCCTACTCATGACTCTGATAGTGTAAAACCCGGTAAAAAAAATATTTCGGTTCCAGGTTGGATTCAAACAGGATCCAACCCGGATTCGGATCCGAACCCGACCCCCTCGTGTTCTATTTAAATACGCAGGGGGGGAGGGTTCTCATTTACGCAAAAGAGAACCCAACTCCCCCCCGCTCTTTCTCTCTCCCCGATACCCCCGCTCTCTCCCTCTCCTCCCGCCTTCCCCTGGGTTCCCCTGCGTTCGTCGGGATCTCCAACCCCCCCCGCCGAAGCCGCACGACCTCAGTGTCAGAAATATTCACCTGCAGGGGTTAGAGATGAGGTAAAGAGAGAAAAGAGAGAAGAGAGGGGTCGGCGGCAATAGGGTTTTCCCTCTTTCACTTAATATTTATAAGTGTTGTACATAGTATGACTTTACACAAGAAGTAAAAACAAATTACAAACATGCCACCGCCCACGCATCCCAAGATGGATCTTGGAATGTGGTGCGGGTCGGATCCAAGATCCAAAACTAACAACCTCCCTCAAGTTGAGTATGGTCTTTGAACATGCTCAACTTGCCTTTGAGTGCCCAAAACTGATGAGTGGATAATCCCTTGGTAAAGATGTCAGCAACTTGCATATCTGACTGAACATATGCAGGTTCAATCTCTTTTTCTTTCACCTTTTTCCTAATAAAATGTTGATTGATCTCGATATGCTTCGTACGACAATGAAGGATGGGATTAAAAGCAATATTAATAGCACTCTGATTATCGCAAAGAAGCATAGAGGACGAGATTGGTTCTTGTAATTCCTGCAGTAGATGTCTCACCCATGTAACATCGGCTGTTCCTGCTGCCATTGCACGATATTCTGCTTCAGTACTTGATCGCGCCACTGCCTTTTGCTTCTTGCTACTCCATGTTACAATATTATTGCCGATAAGAATGCAATACCCCGAAACTGATCTTCGCTCGTCAGGATCACCCGCCCAGTCCGCGTCTGTGTAGGTGAATAGTCGATGCCCTGACATATAAGCTGTGTCCTTGGTGTACATCAAGCTATCTTCAATCATACCCTTTAAATACCGAAGGATCCTTTTTACTCCTTCCATATGTACATCTGTAGGAGCATGCATAAACTGTGAAGCCTGATTGACAGAGTATGCTATGTCAGGCCTATTGAATGTTAAGTATTGTAACATCCCTACAACTCGACGATACAAAGTAGGATCATGATAAGTAGTGCCCTCTTTAGCACTTAGCTTATGATTTAGAAGGCAAGGTGTGCTAATTGGTTTACAATTCTCCATCCCTGTAGCAAGTAAAATATTAATGGTGTACTTATGTTGGCTCAATGTAATAGTCTCATGTCGACTACCAACTTCCACACCCAAAAAAATATCGCAAGGGACCCAAGTCTTTCATCTTGAATTTAGCCATCACCATAGACTTAACCCAAGATATGTGAACCTCATCACTCCCGGTAATAATGATGTCATCAACGTATATAAGCACCCAAACAATAGCTGAATCACTTTTGAATATAAACAATGAATGATCTAGAACACTTTTAGTGAACCCATGATGATGGATCTCCGTGGAAAAACTCTCAAACCAAGATCGAGAAGCTTGTTTCAAGCCATAAAGAGAGCGTCGAAGTTTACATACCCAATTGGATGAATCATGCATACTATAACCAGGTGGCTGCTCCATGTAAACTTCTTCCTTTAGTTCACCATGCAAAAAGGCATTTTTAACATCAAGTTGATTGAGTGACCATCCATGTTGTAATGCCAATGCAATGATAATCCTGACGGTGCCCAATTTTACTACTGGGCTGAACGTTTCATCGTAGTCCTGCCCATACTGCTGTGTGAAGCCTCGTGCGACCAGACGAGCTTTATAGCGCTCAACACTGCCATCCGGTTTGTGCTTGATCTTATACACCCATTTGGATCCTACAACATTCTTGTTATCTGGCCTTGGTACAATTTTCCATGTATTGCATTCATGCAATGCTTCCATTTCCTCATTCATCGCCTCTACCCAGGCACGGGAATGTACAACATCATGAAAGGAGGAAGGTTCTGTTTCTTTGGACACTCTGGTTAGAAATGTTTGAAAATCCAAAGAGAAATTGTCATAACTTACCCAGCGATCTATAGGATGTCTAATCCGAGTGGAACGTCGTAGAGGAGTCTCATCATTGACTGGATGAGCTCTACGAGAATAAACAAGGCCAGAAAAACGTGAGGATGTTGTTGTAGGAGGAATGTCTTCCATATGCGGTTCCATATCGAAAGTATAAGGTTCATTATCTATCAATGAAGATGAATCCTCATAGGGCAACGAGTCATATAAAAGTGAGTCATTGAGCCAAGGATCATAACTGTCCTGTGTATCTGTGGAAGATGAATCCAGAGTGTCAAAATTTTCATCATAAAAAACAACATTTCTAGATACCCGAATTTTGCCTGTATGAGGATCATAACACCTGTATCCCTTATAGTCATCTGCATACCCAAGAAACTTACACTGTACAACTCTGTCTTGAAACTTATTTCTCAATGAATGATCAATGTGAACATAACATACACAACCAAAAGGATGTAGTTCTTCATATGATGGATGACAATTATAAAGAACAAAATATGGAGAATTATCTTCAAGGATGGTCATGGGCAACCTGTTGATAACATAAACAGCTGTATGAAAAGCCTCGGTTCAAAGAGAGAAGGGAATACCCACAGTGTGCATCATGCTCAAGGCTGTCTCAATAATATGCCTGTGTTTTCTCTCAGCTACTCCATTTTGTTGAGGGGTGTGAGGGCAATAAATGTTACGTGTAATGCCATGCTCCTTCAAATATTCACTAAAATCATGAGATATGTATTCTCCCCCCATCACACTGGAAATATACAACATTGGTATTGAATTGGTTTTGAACTAGTGCATGAAACTGTTTGAACAACTTGAAAACTTCATGTTTGTTTTTCATGAAGTAAATCCAACTAAAACGAGTGTAAGAATCAAGAAAGAGTACATAGTATCGAGATCCAGAAAGAGAGGCAGTGGGCGCAGGACCCCAAACATCTGAGCATATAATCTCAAAAGGCTTTGTTGCTCTTTTATTGATACTATGAAAAGGAAGTACATGACTTTTGCATAAATGACAACTTGGACATTTTGACTCTAAACTGACTGCGGGTATTAGACCTTTAGCAGACAACTTGTCAAGAAAAACTTGACTACAATGACCCAAACGAAGATGCCATAAGTTTGGCTTATTAAGTTTCAAGACTCTAGATGAAGAACTATGATCTGTGGATCGACTCAAAAATGTTGGAAAGGAAGGAGCTGAAGAAGCCACGGCTACGAAAGACGACGTCTTCAAAGGCACATGAGATTCTTCAAAGACGTACATGTTCCCGCGCCGTTCACCTTTAGCGAGCGTCTTCTTGGTGTGAAGATCCTTAAGATAAACAGGAGGAGTAAATTCAACAGAAGAATTTGTTTCATCAACTAATTTAGACACAAATAGAATATTCTTTTGAATAGCAGGTGTGAGTAAGACATTTGACAAGGGTAATTAAGATTCAGGCAAAGAAAGGGAGACATTTCCAGTGTGAGAGATGGGGTGGTGAGATCCATCTCCTATGACTATAGTGCCATAGTCATTTGTTTCCTTTTCGCATGGATTAGAATTTCCACTTGAGTTGCAAAGCCCGAGATTCAGAGACCTAAGAAAAAGAATGAGCTAGTCCATTCCACAACTCGGCAACAGATTGATCATCAAAAATGGTTTGTAAAACACGATCAGAAAGTGTGGAAGTTATGTAAGCAACTAATGTCTGATCCCGTTGTACCCATATGTCATAAGCAGGATTGGTGGTTCGAAGTTGACTCACCTTCCCATCTTCACCTGTTATTTCTTGCATGATATGTGTGGGTGGGGCGGGTGATCGCCCATATAGATGACCATAAAGACCATGACTGCGAATAAAAGGCACAATCTGACGTTTCCAAAGTAAGTAGTTATCATGAGATAACTTGTGGGTCATGAGGTGAGTAAGAAAACTGGGGTTAACTTGGAATCCATGGATTATACGAAGAATAAGAAGCCAAAACTGTTCTAACAGTGTATTGAAGAGGAGACAGCAATGCTGTGTGCTGAAAATAATATCAGCACACGTTATTTAGAGAAAGAGGAAAGCAACAATGCTGCTGTGTGCTGAAAATGATACCAGCACACACGTTGCACACAGAAAAAGGAAGCAGCAATGCTGCTGTGTGCTGAAACTGATATCAACACACACGCTACACAGAGAAAATAAAACAGCGATGCTGTTGTGTGCTGAAAAGGATATCAACACACACGTTACGCTGTGTGCTGAAAAGAATATCAGCACACACGTTACACAGAGAATAGTAACGTGCGAACCAGAAAAAAAGGAGAGAATCAGAAATATTTTGGGGAGAAAACAAAACTCGGCAGACTAAAAAACAGAATGTTAAGACGTGCGTACAGAAAAATTTAAAATGAGAAGAACGAAAAAAAAACAAAAACTGGAATGACGTGAAAGAGACGTGAAAGAGGATTAAGGGAGAAGGGACATAAATGAACCCACATTCTTTAGCAACACGTGTTGGTCTTTAGAGGCCTTCTAGATGATTGATTTCCGCACCTGTACTTTGATACCATGTCAGAAATATTCACCTGCAGGGGTTAGAGATGAGGTAAAGAGAGAAGAGAGAGAAGAGAGGGGTCGGTGGCAATAGGGTTTTCCCTCTTTCACTTAATATTTATAAGTGTTGTACATAGTATGACTTTACACAAGAAGTAAAAACAAATTACAAACATGCCACCGCCCACGCATCCCAAGATGAATCTTGGAATGTGGTGCGGGTCGAATCCAAGATCCAAAACTAACACTCAGGTGCACGCCTCTCTCTCTCTCTCTCTCTCTCTCTTTGTCTCTCTCCCTCTCTCTCTCGCAGGTTCAGTCGGCAGGAGGGCGTTGCCCCTCTTGCCGTCACCTGTTGTTTCCGGCCAACAGGCAGGGGGCGATACACCCTGCCTTTTTCTTGTTCGGCTAGAGGGTAGGGGAGCTGCCCCTGCCTTCCCGTATTTTTTGGCCAAGAGAGGAGGGGGGCGATGCCCCCTGCCTTTTTCTTGTTCAGCTAGAGGGCAGGGGCGCCGCCCCTGCCTTCCTGTATTTTACGACCAATAGAGCAGGGGGGCAGTTGGCCCAGATGGTATACCTATCGAGGCTTGGAAATGCTTGGGTGAGAAATGTTTAGTATGATTGTCAAATCTTTTTAACAAGATTTGGCGGACAAATAAGATGCCTAATGAGTGGAGGAAGAGTACTTTGGTGCCTCTCTATAAGAATAAGGGTGATATACAAGATTACACAAACTATCGTGGTATAAAACTTATGAGTCATACTATGAAACTTTGGGAGAGGGTGATTGAGTATAGGTTGAGGAAGGTTGTCATGATATTGGAGAATCAATTTGGTTTTATGCCTGGAAGATCAATTATGGAAGCTATACATCTTCTTAGACAACTTATTGAGTAATATAGAGAGGGGAACAAAGATTTACATATGTTTTTTATTGATTTGAAGAAGGCATACGATAAAGTACCTAGGGTTGTTCTCTGGTGGACAATGATGAAGAAAGATATTTCTCTTAAGTACATTAGTATAATTAAAGATATGTACGAAGGAGTAGTAACCAATGTCCGCACTTGTGGAGGGGTGACAAACAATTTTCCTATAACGGTTGGGTTACATCAAGGATCTGCATTAAGTCCTTTCCTTTTTGCTATAGTGATAGATGAACTTACGAGATCAATTCAAGAAAATGTGCCGTGGTGTATGTTGTTTGTTGATGATATTGTTTTGATTGATGAGTCTAGAGCTGGGGTTAATGCTAAGTTAGAATTATGGAGACAAACTTTGGAAGCTAGAGGTTTTATGTTGAGTATGAGTAAGACAATATATGGAATGTCGGTTTAGTAAGCAACGAAGTAGTGATGAGAGTGTAGTGAAGCTTGGTGAGCAGGAAATAGCGGTGGATGACTGTTTCAAATATTTGGGATCTATCATTCAAAAGAATGGAGAAATTGATGGAGATGTAAATCATAGGATTAAGGTTGGGTGGATGAAATGAAAAAGTGCAACTGGAGTATTGTGCGATCGTAGAATGCCATTGCGGTTGAAGGGGAAGTTTTATAGGATGACAATTAGACCTGCTTTACTATATGGTACAGAATGTTGGGTTGCCAAGAGACATCATTTTCAAAAAATGAGTGTAACTGAGATGCGTATGCTTCGATGGATGTGTGGAAATACACTAAAAGATAAGATTCAGAATGAGGAAATACGTAAGAAGGTAGGCGTTGCATCCATTGAAAATAAGATGAGTGAGAATCGTTTACGATGGTTTGGGCATATTCGGCGAGGGCCTAATGATGCTCCAGTTAGAAGGATGGAAAAATGGGAAAATATATTACCTAAAAGAGGTCAGGGTAGGCCTAAGAAGACTTGGATGGAGATGATAAGAAAGGATATGAATGCTTTGAACCTCATCGAGGACATGACAATGGATAGAAATGATTGGAGGAGAAGGATTCATGTGGAGGACCCAGAATGATTTTCTTTTTGGTTCATATCGCCGACCCCAATTGTTTGGGATGAAGGCGTTGTTGTTGTTATAGAGGAGGGGGGCGATGCTCTGTGCCCTTTTTCTTTTCGGCCAGCAGACAGGGGCGACGCCCCTACCTCCCCCTTTTTCTTTTTTCGGCTGACAGCTGCCTCCTTTTCCCTTTTTTGGCCCGCAGGCAGGGGCGCCGCCCCCTGCCTCCTTCTCTTCCTTTTTTTGGTCAACTGGTAGGGGCGACGCTGTTAAAATGTATCATTCGACAATTGTAATATTATATATATTTTATATATATAAAGGATAATACATATTCATATATGGTATATATGCATATGTATTATCCTAATTATATATATAAAATATATATTTATCTATTTATAGGCATAGGGGTAGTTTAGACATTTCACATTTTTTACGCATATTTCATTTGGAATATGTTTGTAATTTTATTTTTAATTCTCTTTTTTTATTTTTCCTTTTTTTGTGGTTTGCGCCACCTTGGGAGGCTCCCCAAAGAGTCGTTGGGGAGCCCCCAACGGTCACAAATGTGACCGTTGGGGGCTCCCAACGACTCCTTTGGGAGCCCCCTCTCTTGTGTTATAAATAGGGGTCTCCCCCTTTGTATTCTTTACTCCTTGGAGGAGCGTATGCTCCATTGTATGGGGTTTATACCCCTTCTTCCTTCTTCTTCAATAATATTAAACTTATGACTTTATGTCATATTTTTGCCCCTTGTGTGGGTTTATGTGTTAGCACATTATGTGCTTGTGTTGTTCCCTTTAATGGGTTTATTCGCACTTCATGTGCATGTATATGGGTTCTTTATTGAACCTAATGTATTCAAAGCCACTTTCTAACATGGTATCAGAGCAAGGTTGAGATCGAGTTGCTCTTTGGTGCATCGAGAAGCGTGGTATTCAAGAATTTTTTAAAGAAAAATGGTGAAGTATTTATTTCTCTCTCTTTTTCTTTCTTAAAGTTATTAGGTATGCATTCTATTTCTTTAAGTATTGTATGAAGAATTTAATATGTTTTTTTTATGTGTACTCTTTGTCCTTATGTCTTTTTATAAAAATTTGAGTTACTTGATACTCTATTGAATCTTTTTCGTATACATACTTTTTCGTATGTTTTTATTTGAAAAATTTGAAAATGATAACTTGTTTGGCGAAAAATTAGATATATGATTGCTCAAAACTTAATGGGTCGGTAAAGATTTATGACCATTGGAGCCTTGAATTTATATTTTAAATCTAACTTTGTTTATAAGAATACCTTTTATATATGGTAAGTCTTTAAAGAAAGGTATGTTAAGGTTAAAATGTTTGTGAGATGTAGTTTTTTGAAAAATGCTAAATTCCTTAATAAGTTTTGATTCACTTACCCAATGTGTCCTTTTTATATAAGCAACATTTAATTAAGAAAGTTTTTTTTCCGGTTGAATTAAGTTTTAAAATAGTCTTATGGAATATGGTGATTTTCTTTGCATCTCTATACTCTTAAAAGATTTTTCAATTTGATTTAAAGAGCTTGTCTCATTATGAAATTTATGGTCTTCACTAATTTTTGTTGCGTACTTATTACATTAGGAGTTCGTAATAATCTATTAAGTCATGTTTTTTGATAAAACTTAAAAGCTTTTGAATTTTTCCTCAATAAATGTTTAATTTTATAGATTTATGCCATAGTACAATCTTACTTTATCATAAGGTTTTTTTAACAAATCTATTATTCTTCTTTGTTGGAATTTCTCTCACTTTAGTGGAGTTTCCCCCTTCTTTGGGAATTTTGTGTGTTTTGTGCTCTCTTTAAGGAGCCTTTCAGTCCTTATAATCTTCTTGTGAGTATATACTCTTTTATGAAGATTTCATGGTTGTTGTGAGAAGATTGTTTGTGAGTATCTTTTTCCTTGCATAATATCCTTCAACGATTCATTAATACTTGTAACCCTTTGTGGATCTTTTTGAGATTGGTTGTGAGCATCATTTTTTAAGTTACAATAGTGGATTTCATAAGATTTTTTCAAACTTCACCATCTTTATGAATGCCTATATTGGCCTAAGTTTGTTATTTGCTCATTCAAGATTATTGTCATTTAAAAAATCTTGCATTGCATAAAAGTGCATCTATTATCATTTGGTGTGCATTTAATTGCACTTTATATCTATCATAGTTGAGGCTTGTTTTTGACTTTTTGATTATTCCAAATCGGTTCTTACGCATGATGTTGCTTAATATTTCATAATTGTGTTAGTTGCATAATAAGTCTTTTTTGTATAAATGACTTCTTTTGAAGATTAAGCATAATTCATGTTTATGCAAAATTGTTGTTATAAAACATATTATTGTGATTGATTATATTGGACCTTTGATTCAATTTTTAATCGGTCCTCTTTTCTTTGAAAAATGATTCTGAAAGTGTTTATTGCCTTTTTGTGGCATTTATATTTGTCCATCACATGTTTCTTTAATGCATCATTGTTTTGGCCTTATTATTGTTTTATTAGAGATGTTTGTTGAGGTGAGTTATGGGCACCTCGTGTTATATCATTTTAGATTGTCCAAATTGCCATATTATAGATGGTGGTTGAGGTGAGTTATGGGCACCTTGGGACTCTAGAACGATTTGGTATATGATCTCTAATTATGAGTGTGACACTCGTTGTTATGTCTTTTTAGATTGTCCACTTACCATATTATAAATGGGGGTTGAGGTGAGTTATGGGCACCTTGGGACTCTAGAATGATTTGGTATATGAGTGTGTCACTAGTTTTATGTTGGCCATTGATCTTATGAATGCTCTTATTTATAAATGTGATGGATATATGATGTTTGAAACCTTAAAATGTTTTAAGGTATATTGAAATCAAGGTTTTAGGGATTATTGCCCAACCTTCCATTGTTTATGAAAATTATGAGTGCATTTGCAAATTTGTGATTTTGTGCTTTTGTGCACAAGTGTTCCATATGTTCTTGGTGTGCGTATGTTCACACATTTATTTTCAAGAATATTGTTCTATCAGTTGTTGTATCTTGTTGAAGATACTTTTACATAGTTTATTCCAAAATGTTATTTTTATGGGTATTCTTTTTGAAGAATATTGTTCTATTGATTCAAGGTTTGATTTATATATATGTTTGTCATTACAAAGTTTGATTACCTCAAAAGTCTTCTCCTTTTATGCCCCTTATCTAAGTGTCATCATATGTAGACAAGAATTTTATTACACCTTCGTGTGTTGGTAGCCCTTTGTTGGCTTTTGCTCTCTTGGTCTAGTAGCTGAACACACTTGTCTTGAGTGTTATTTTATGTAGACAAGGCACGTTGATTCACACCATGGTATGTGGTTTTAGTCCATGTTGGCGTTTGTGTCCTTGCTTTAGTCGCTGAGATGTATGCCCGTGGTTGGCTTATTTCACTCATTTCAAGTGCCATTTTATGTAGACCAGAGATGTATTGTGTTTTAGCCTATGGTTGGCTTGTTACTCTTGCTCTAGTAGCTGAACACACTTGGTTTTGAGTGTATTTTTACGTAGACAAGAGATGCTTTTGGTCCATGTTGGCGTGTATTCTCTTGTTCTTGTCGTAGATGCACTCATTTCAAGTATTATTATATGTAGACAAGATGTTTTTTTGCACACCTTTGTGTGTGTCTTTGGCCTTTAATGACATTATATTTATATTCTTGATCTAGTAAGCTTATACACTTGACTTATGGGTTTTGGAGGACTAATGAGGTAGTTGTTTGTAATGGATGAACTATTGTTGAAATTTGCAAAATTTCATTCATGACTTGTGTTTTAAGATATGTGAATCATATTTTTGATATGCATATTTTAAAATCAAGTTGATTTTTTGGCATTTAATCTATATATTAAAGTGCTTATAGTATTTTGGCCACTTTTGTATGCAAAATGTGTCCTTTTTGTCAATTGAGTGAGATTTTCCTAAATGGGTAAGATTCTCTACTCAAATAACACTATTCGTTTTGCCTCGTAAATGGATTTAAAACCTTGTGAACTCTTGTGTTTATTTTTGTCTAAAGTATGCTTGGAGACTTCGTTTCTCTTGTTTGGCACTTCATTACATGTTTGAAGCATGTTCATTAATGATTCCTTTACGTATTAATTCATTTCATGATAATATATGCATATGCTCTTTATGGCCTTCTAGGATCTCATTCAATAAAGTATATGTTGCTTATGCCTCTTCGTAGGATTATTGTGGTGTCCCTTAGTGGACTATTTTGTTATTCCCCCATTATGGGGTTGTGTTTGTCCAATATTGGACCTTATGAATGCATTATGCATTCTTGCAATATGTTTCCGCTCACTCTTTAAACATGATATATGATTTTGAAAACTTTGGTTTTCTAAATTTTCTTTTCATGCTAAAGTAATTATCCTATTATGCATAAATTTTGCACATTGATAGGAATGTTCCTTTTTGAGTAAAGTGCAAAGATATTTTTTACTTGTTCTTTGTTGTTGTTTCTCAGGATCTTGAAGATAAGAGGAAAAGAAGTACCTTGGATAGATCATGGAAGGTGCTCATCGTTAAAGACATTGGAGGGAGACATTTATAATGGCATTCGTACTGAAGGCTCTTGAAGCCTTGAGATTCTTCCTCTTGCTTTCTTCAATCTTTTCGTTCTCCCACGCAAAGTTTGAGGGAGGGTGTTAAAATGTATCATTCGACAATTGTAATATTATATATATTTTATATATATAAAGGATAATACATATTCATATATGGTATATATGCATATGTATTATCCTAATTATATATATAAAATATATATTTATCTATTTATAGGCATAGGGTAGTTTAGACATTTCACATTTTTTACGCATATTCCATTTGAAATATGTTTATAATTTTATTTTTAATTCTCTTTTTTTATTTTTCCTTTTTTGTGGTTTGCGCCACCTTGGGAGGCTCCCCAAAGAGTCGTTGGGGAGCCCCCAACGGTCACAAATGTGACCGTTGGGGGCTCCCAACGACTCCTTTGGGAGCCCCCTTGGTGGCCCCTCTCTTGTGTTATAAATAGGGGTCTCCCCCTTTGTATTCTTTACTCCTTGGAGGAGCGTATGCTCCATTGTATGGGGTTTATACCCCTTCTTCCTTCTTCTTCAATAATATTAAACTTATGACTTTATGTCATATTTTTGCCCCTTGTGTGGGTTTATGTGTTAGCACATTATGTGCTTGTGTTGTTCCCTTTAATGGGTTTATTCGCACTTCATGTGCATGTGTATGGGTTCTTTATTGAACCTAATGTATTCAAAGCCACTTTCTAACAGACGCCCCTGCCCTCTTGCAGCTGGGCTCGGTTTGAACTGAGCCCAACCCGTGCCAATTGGAGCAGGACTGAGCCTAGGCTTGATCCCATTCATTGACTGGGTCGAGCCCGGTAGCCAGACCGAACCCAGCCCGGTCCATGGTCTTTAGGGGACCGAGCCCAAGCTCGACCCCGTCCAAGGATGGGGCCAAGCTCGGCCTCGCAGCCCACCCCACCTCCCTTGTTTATTTTGTTTGATTATTGGAACGGAGACCGACTCGGTTGGGGCCTAACCGGCTCGCTCAACCGAGTGAGCTCTATCCTCGCCGAGCCCAACTTGGCTCAACCAAACGACCTGAACCAGGGTCAGGTTCGGCACCTTGCGACCCAAACACAACACCAACACATGATTTTAAAAAAAGAACCCCCTTCTATTTCTGCAGTACGACGAATCTTTTAGCGCACTCCGTTAGCACAACGGACTCTATGCGTGCACCGAGGCACAAGCCACTTATTACTTACACCCAGAATCGTCAGCAAAGCCGACATTCCTCGAGGTAGGGAAAAGTTGCACGCAAGACAATGAAAGGACAATCCTAAAACATGTATAAGCATATATATATATATATATATATATATGCACACACACTTTTAACTCAAGGTCACAATTTTGCGATTCTTGTCTTTTTTCTTTATGTCATTTACTTTGTCGTCACGATGTAAAGTGCACAGACTACTGCTTACACATTTATTTAGCTGATGTACAGTTTTGTACCTTGTGCACTGCTTACGTAATTTATTTAACTCGATGTGTGGTTTCACCATCGAGTCTTGCTTTGTATCGTTTACTTTGCCGATGCACTATCACGTGCACAAGATACTACTCTTACACATTTATTTAGCTGATGTACGGTTTCGTACCTTAAGTACTGCTTACGCATTTATTTAGCCGATGTCGGATTTCGTAGCTTGTGCATTGCTTACGCATTTATTTAGCCGAGGTACAGTTTCGTACCCCATGCATTTATTTAGCTCGATGTGCGGTTTCACACATCGAGTTTTGCTTTATACATCACCGTCGCGCTGTAATGTGCACATGCCTATGTTATGTAATATATGTATTATATGTATTATATGTACATATATACAACCTCGTAAGGTACACAGTTTGCGTACTCTTCTCTATCCTGTATCATGAATGCTCTTTTTAAAAAACACGGATTCATGCATGCCTGCCAAAACTTTAAAGAAAAGAGAATTTCTTGCGAGAATTTCAAATATGCGTGGTTTTGAAAAGCAAATTCGAACACTTGAAGGTTGCTTAAATTGCAACTATGTTTTTCCCAAACCGATGCAATAAGAAGTGTTTACAAACTTTTGCATGATATCCGATATGACCCGGATATCCCCGGTTGAGAGCATGGAAATGTGAAAATTGCTAAGGTCGGGGTTTCTTCTGAGAAACCCATATCCCTTTTATCGTAAGCAGTAGTATGAGACATGCGCAACATGTTGATACTACAATAATTAGATAAGAGATTTGTGGTGTTCTCGTACCGTGCAAATTACACAATGATATAAAAGTGGTAATCATACAAATGGTAATAATCGCCTTCACAGGCAAAATGCTCGAATTGGTTCAATAAACCAGAACATGTAGAATGTTTTGTCAGTTAAAATATTACTTGGCGCACCCATTTGCCTTCTTGGTTCTGTCAAGGGAGATGATGAGATGGTACAAAAACTCCGATGGACAGGTTGTTAACAACTACCCTTCTCGACTAGCAATTGACTCGGTGTCCCCAATTATCGGAGTTAGAGGACGGGGCTATCAAATATTATCCTAGGTAATTGACCCCATGGACTTCTGCAGAAGTTGGATGTATCATTTGCCACAAATGCCTTTGGTGAATCCTCTCGGTCATCGACCATCTCCTTAGGAGCGAACTCAACTAGTTACCCAGGGTATCAAAATACAAAGAATAATAAACCCCTGAACAAATCTCGGTTGTTTTTACGTTTCTCCTATGCGTACCCTTGGGATAACTAATATCGAAGCAAAATTATCTTGTTCACTTTACTTATATTAATTTGCATATCATGTATGAAATAAAGCGTGTGTTAGTTTTGTTCTAAATTGTTATACTTGTGTATCTACCAGTTTTTCACAAATCTAACCCATCTTATGGGTACAAATGATGATTAGGTCTGAGCGATAGGCAATGACGCGATTGCAAGATGGCATCCAGATTTCACTGTTTCTTCTGGCATTTCGCATCTTGGATACACCCCTTTGCTTTAAATTTTGTATAAGGGTTTCTTTGAGAAATTTCATTTTGTATAAATTTGAAATTATTTTTTAATGCATATGGTTTTAAATGTTGTTACGAAGATGTAAATTCGTTGTGAAACGAAAGGTTCGCAATAATGCACCCAAGGTTTGCCGACTTGTTATTGCAAAAATCATTTTCCGTTGATTTGCTAAATCAAAAACTCTGAAAAATAAGGATTTCCAATATCTTTCAAGTTCTTCTAAAACTTTATAAGTTTGAAATTTTGGGGCGTTACATATAGTCCGTGGTGGAGAGGTTCTGAATGTGCAACGAGAATCAATCAAAAGGAAATTTGGGATGCCATTCGAAAGGACACTCATCTTATGATTGGTTTGGGTATGTGTGGCCTAAAAAAGTCCTCACCAACACTTTATGGGTTGCATATTTGGCTGGTCATGGAAGACTTCTTATTCAAGAAAGGTTGAAGTGTTTTGGGGTTGCTTTGCCTAATATATGCCCCATATGTTTCAAGTATAAAGAAACTCAATCTCACTATTGTTTTCGTGTCCCATTGCTCAACTTATTTGGAAATTTGTATGCAAAATCTTTGTAAAATGGTAGATGATGTCTTGCTATCACCCTCCGTGGCTCAAGCCTTGCTGGGACATCAATTTCCACATAGTCTGATGGAATATTTGAAAATTGAGGAATGTGTCATACCATGAGGGAGTGATGCCAGGCAGATCTGCAATTGCTGAACTTGTTTGGGCATCATGTACATAACATTTTGTTGTAATAGATTGGTCATTTTCTTAGAAGAAATTCATAGTTGATATTTTTTGGTTAGCTGATTTTGATTTGCTTGCGATCAAATTTGCATCGTGTTCCTACAAATGTAACATTCATATTTTTCAAAAAAAGAAAAGAAAATGGTTTTGGATCCCGGTTGGATCCGATCGGATTCGGGTCCAACCCCCCTAATTTTGATTTAAACCCCCAGGGGGGAGGGGGTTTCTTTTTATCGCAGTCCTGCACTGCCCTTCACTCTCCCGACTTCCCTGCACCCTAGCCACGCCGGACCACGGCGTGCTCACTTGAGCCCCCTGACTCCCAATCTCTTACCTCCCTCTCACTTTCGAGCTCTCCCTTTTCCTCTCGTCGGAAAACCCCCCGACCACCTAATGGAATCCCCCTCCCGTCTCTCGTCTTCTTCCCCCTCTCTCTCGGATCCCTGTTGTTCACGCCGGAGCCCCCCCCTCTGTATGTTTCCCCCACCCTTCTCTCTGATTGGCGTCGACCCTCCTGCCTCCCCCTCTCTCTCTTCTCTCTGAGTGATGCTGGCAGGAGGGCACCGACCCTCCTGCCCCCTTCTCCCTGTTTCCTCTGCTACGGCAGTGGAGGGGGCCGCCCCCTCCCTGCTTCTCCTGTTACGGTAGTGGAGGGGTGCTGCCCCTCCCTGCTCCCTCTTCTCTCTAAGTGATGCCGTCTAGAGGGTGTCGACCCTCCTGCCCTTTCTCTCTGTCGACAGGCGCAGGGGGCAAAGCCCTTCTGCTCCCTTCTCCCTGTTTCCTCTACTACGGCAGTGGATGGGCGGTGCCCCCTCCCTGTTTCTCCTGTTACGGCAGTGGAGGGGTGCCACCCCTCCCTGCTCTCTCTTCTCTCTAAGTGATGCTGGCAGGAGGGCGCTGACCCTCCTGCCCTTTCTCTCTGCCCTATCCCCTTCTCCCTGATTCCTCTGCCACAATAGTGGAGGGGTGACACCCCCTCCCTGTTTCTCCTGTTACGGCAGTGGAGGGGGGCCGCCCCTCCCTGCTCTCTCTTCTCTCTGTTTTGTGGCTCAGCAGGCTGCGACGACATCAACAGTAGAGTTGCTGCCTCATCGGCCTGGGTTTGGGTTGCCCAAGGCAACCGAACCCTATCTAATTAATCATGGGAGGGCTCGACCAGTTGAGCCCTCCAACTCCCGAAGAGCCTGGTCCCCTTGTGGGCTAGTTTGGGCTCGACTGTGTCGAGCCCACCTACTCTGTTTGGCCGCCAACTCAGTCAGGTTGGGTCGGGCTCGACTCAGTTGAGCTTGCTAGAGCCGGGCCGTAGGACACGGTTTAGGCCTGACCTGGTTGGGTCACTAACCAGACTTGGGTGCCCTCAGCCGGGGCACACCCAGGGTCTCAAGTTGGGACCGGGCTCGGCCTGTTTTTCGAGACATCGAACCTAGCTCAGTTTGATATTCAAACCGGCTCGACCCTCTAGCTCAGTTAGACTCTTAGCTCTTATCGAGCCTGGCTGGTTTTCGTCAAGCTCGACTTGGTCAGAGACCCTGGGTTCGTCCCTTGTGTTTTTTGAGACCGGGTTGGCTCGATCAAAGTTACCGGAAGCTTCTTAGATAGGTGGGAAGCTCGCTTCCCAGAAACTCGCTTCGGAAGCATGATACTCCTCGCTTCCGAAACTTGATGAGAACCTCGATTCCCCCTAGCTTCTCCTAGGCTTTCCACACACTTCATTTATTCTTCTTATATCTTCTCTTACTCAACTTTTCATGTTTTTTATGTGTTTTCTCTCAATCTTCTCACTCACTTCCATGTGCTTTCTCTAAATTGGTAATCATGATTTTTAGATTTTGTTAAAAATTTAATTCTTACACTAAAAAATCATGAAATTTAATATTAGTCACTTTTATTTTAGTTTTTATTTGTGTTTCATTATTATTCACATTCAATTATTATATTTCTTTTTTTCATTCCTCGCTTCCCGCTTCCTATACATTTTAAAATGCATCGCTTTTCGCTTTCGCTTCCCGTATCGTTTCTCGCTTCCGCTTCCTAGTCTAGCAACCTTGGGCTCGATCATCTGAATCCCCTCACATTTGTCGTATCGCTCGCCGAGCTCAACTCGGATAGAACCGAGCTCAGCTCGGTCTCCGCTTTCAGACTGAGTCGGCTCAGTTAGCCCTGGCTCAATCGAGCCCTACTAACCGCCTCTTGTACCGAGCCCGACTCGGTCCGGTCGGCTCGAACTGGGTTCGGGTTCGACCCCTGCGACACAAACATGACACCAACGCGTGATTTTAAAAAGGAATTCCCTTGTTCATTTTTCCACAGTGCGATGAATACTTTAGCGTACCCCATCGGCGCAACGAACGCAACACACGCATCAAGGCATAAGCCTTTAAAGACCTATGTTCAGAATTGTCAGCAAGTTCGACCCTCTCCGAGGTCGGGGAAAGTTGTATACGAGAACAATGGCAGAACACTTCTAACATATATATATATATATATATATATATATGTGTGTGTGTGTGTGTGTGTGTGTGTGTGTGTGTGTGTGTGTTTAACTCAAGGACTCAGTTTTGCATATCCTTGTCCATTTAAATTTATGTCATTTACTTTATCGCTGCGCTATTATGTGCATAGGCTACTGCTTACGCGTTTATTTAGCCGATGTACGGTTTCGTACCTCGTGCACTGCTTACATAATTTATTTAACTCGATGTGTGGTTTCGCATATCGAGTGTTGCTTTATGTCATTTATTTTTCCACCGCGCTATCACGTGCACCGACTACTGCTTACGTATTTATTTGGCCGAGGTACAGTTTCGTACCTCGTGCACTAACGTATTTATTTAGTCGATGTACGATTTCATACCTCGTGCACTGTTTATGCATTTATTTTGCTGAGGTACAATTTCGTACCTCATGCACTGCTTATACATTTATTTAGTAGAGGTACGGTTTCGTACCTTGTGCACTACTTACATATTTATTTAGCTGAGGTACAGTTTCGTACCTCATATACTGCTTACGTATTTATTTAGCTTGATGTGTGGTTTCACACATCGAGTCTTGCTTTATACATTGCCGTCACGCTGTAACGTGCACAGGCTTGCGTTATGTAATATATGTATTATACATATATATATACAACCTTGTAAGGTACGCAATTTTGCATACTCTTCCCTATATTGTATTACGCTTGTTCTTTTTAAAGACGAGCTTTAAATAAAGAGAAATTTCTTGCGAGATTCCACTATTGTTTTGAAAAGCAAAAATGAATACCTGACGGTTGCTCATTTGCATCCAAATCTTTTCCTCAAACCTGCGTAGCCCTAAGAGATACATACGGTCTTTTGTTTGATATCCGAAAATGACTCGGATCTCCTCGGCCAAGAGCACGAGAAGTTGAGGTTTCTTTATGAGAAACCGATACCCCTTTCATCGTAGCGGTACTATCAGACATGCGCAACATGTACTACGATGATCAAATGAGAGGTTTATGGTGACCTCGTAGCGTGTAATCACACAATGATAAAATGAAATCACATAAATGATGATAGTCGATATTTGAAAATTCTAAATAATATCGGGGTTTCTTTCTGAGAAACCAATACCCCTCTCATCGTAACGGTACTATCAGATATGCACAACATGCTAGTACTACGATGATTGGATGATGGTAACCTTGTAGCGTGAAAATGAGCAATGATAACATGGAAATCACATAAATGGTGATCATCGCTTTCATAGGTAAGATGTTTGATTTGATTTGAAAGACTAGAGCATGCAGAATAAGTCCTTAGTTAAAATAGAACCTGACGTACCTATTTGTTTCTTGGTTTCGTCAAGAGAGAGGATGAGAAGATACAAAAACTCTGATGGATAGGTTGTTAACAACTACCCTCGAGCAAATGACTCGGTGTCCCCAATCATCAGAGTTAGGAGACGGGACTGCCAAAAATTATCCTAGGTGGTAGTTCCCATAGACTTCTGCAGAAGTTGGATGCATCCCTTACCACGAATGCCTCTGGGGAATTCTCTCTCGGTCACTGGTCGTCCCCTTATGAACAGACTCAACTAGTTGTTCGGGGTATCAAAATACATAGCATAATAAACCCTTGGGCAGTCTTCAATTGTTTTTACGCTATCTCCTGTGCATACCCTTAGGAAAATTTAATATCGAAACAAAGTTATCATTATTCATTTTTACTTATTCTGAACTTTATATTACGAATAGAACTACGCATGTGTTAGTTTTGTTCTGAATTTTGTTATCTATGCACCTACCAGATTTTTATCGATCTAACCCCATTTTATGGGTATAAGTGATGATTAGGTCGGTACGACAAGCAATGACACGATGACGTGATGATATCAAGATGAAACTCTTTCCCTGACGTTTTGCTCTCGAGGACATCTTTTGTAATTTGTTAAAATGGTTTCTTTGAAATTCTACCTTTCGCATAAACTTTAAATCCTGATTTTGAATATATTTGGTTTCAATGAATGTACGGAGTTACGAATCCATTGTGTAAATAAAAGTTTTCAAGTAATGCGCCGAAGGTCTGTTGACTTGTTATTTCAAAACACTATTTTTCGATGAATTACTATTTTAAAACTCTGATAAAGAAATGATTACAAGGCTTTGAAAATTTTCTAAAAAAGTTACAAGTCTTGGATTTTTTTGGGGGCGTTATAAGTGGCATCAGAGCTACAGGGAAAACAATGATTTTTGATCATCCAACATCTGCATCGCAATGTAAGTATTGACTAAATTATTTTTAGATATCCTGATGAAGCAACTATGTTTCAGTTTAGATGTCATACAATGAGATGCACGAGGCAATAAATGCTTTGATCGGAGTAGTTGAACAACTCCAATCAATGGTCCAGAACTTGAATCATAGGGTGGCTTGCGAAAGCACCCACCTAGGTCAACGTGATAACCTGATGGAATGCCATCCAGCTTTCCCATGTCAAATGTGCCCTCGAGATCCTGTAAAGTGTCTTTTGTGAAAAGGTGAGCCATTTTCTGGAAGAATGCCACCTTAAACGAAGTCAGAAATGGGAGCAAGTTAAGGGTATACAAGACAAAAAGTCTATTGAAAATAGTGAGGGAAACAAACGATGACCTGAAATGCAGAGACCTTCATTCAAAAAACAAAAACAAGGTAAAGGAATCGAGCCACGACAACAACCAAATCAGATATGTCAAAAGTGCAACTATGTTCATCGTGGACAACCATGCCCTCGAGACACTGGAGACTGTCTATATTGCGAAAATATGGGGCATTACGCCCGAAATTGTAGAAAAAAAGTCTACAAATTGGCAGAAACGAACTGTGGGTGAAGGT
This sequence comes from Nuphar pumila, assembly GCF_984573655.1. Taxonomy (NCBI): domain Eukaryota; kingdom Viridiplantae; phylum Streptophyta; class Magnoliopsida; order Nymphaeales; family Nymphaeaceae; genus Nuphar; species Nuphar pumila. The sequence continues at coordinate 35,133,908 of NC_143265.1, forward strand.
CAGCAACATCAACAACAACCTCAGCCGTAACCACAAAGAAAAGTGTCTGGCAGCGTCTATGCTACTCTGATCGAACAAAGAAGAATATAGCGAATAAATACTTTAATAGTCGTAGGTTAAGACTTTTTGTGATTCAGTATGAATTTTGCCAGACAAAGGTTAATCAATGAAATCACGTATATATTTTGTTCAACCGAATTATTAACCATTAAGCGTTTAGATGAACCTCAAGTAGGTTTAGATGATTCCATTAAGCGTCAATTTTGGGAAGATTTAGATGGAGTAGTACAAGGGATATCTTATGGAGAAAGGCTTTTCATCGGCGGTGACCTTAATGGGCATGTAGGCATTAGTAGAGATGGATTTGAGAGTATCCAAGGAGGCTATGCTATAGGAGAAAGAATCGAAAGTGGAGAAAGGATTTTAGATTTTGGTTTGTCCTATGATATGATCTTAGCAAACACTTGGTTTAGGAAGAGGGAGTCTCACCTAATAACATTTAAAAGTGGGGTTAATACGAGTCAGATAGATTTTTTCTTACTTAGAAAGAGAGATAAGGGTTGTTGCATCGATTGTAAGGTTATACCGGGAGAAAGTGTAGCTACACAACATAGTCTTAATTTTAGATCTTAGAATTAGACAATGCCGCAAAAGGGATAGACATAGGATAAATCATAGAATTAAGTGGTGGGCACTGAAAGGAGCTAAACAAGGAATGTTTGTAGAGCAGGTAGTTAAGGAAGCTGATTGGTGTCTCGAGGAGGATTCAGAATCAATGTGGAATAAGATAGCGGGTGGCATGAGAAAGGTGGCTAAGGAGGTATTGGGTGAGTCTAAAGGCGGTGCACTGCTAGGTAAGAATACATCGTGGTGGAACGAGGATGTCAAATTAGCTATTAAGGTTAAAAGAGAGTGTTATAAAAATCTAAGTAAGAGTCGTGATAATGAGAATTTGGAGAAGTATATAATAGCAAAGAAGGAAGCTAAAAAAGTAGTTCGGAACGCGGGGGATAAGGTATATAAGGAGGTTTATGACAAGTTGGATACCAAAAAGGGCGAGAAGGATATTTATAGGCTTGCAAAGATGAGAGATAGAAAATCGAGGGATCTGGGTATGGTTAGATGTATCAAAGATGAAACGCAAAGGGTTTTAGTCAAAGATGAGGCGATTAAGGAGAGATGAAAAGATTATTTTGATAAGCTATTTAATGAAAGTCATGCTCAGGATCTTGGGGACTTCTCCATTCCTTTTCATGAGATGAATCGTGACTTCATGCGCAAGATTCAAAAGAAAGAAATTGCAGAGGCTTTGAAGAAAATGAAATCTAGAAGGGCAGTTGGCCCAGATGGTATACCTATCGAGGCTTGGAAGTGCTTGGGAGAGAAAGGTTTAGAATGGTTGACAAATCTTTTTAACAAGATTTGACAGACAAATAAGATGCCTAATGAGTGGAGGAAGAGTACTTTGGTGCCTCTATATAAGAATAAGGGTGATATACAAGATTGCACAAACTATCGTGGTATAAAACTCATGAGTCATACTATGAAACTTTGGGAGAGGGTGATTGAGTCTAGGTTGAGGAAGGTTGTCATGATATCGGAGAATCAATTTGGTTTTATGCCTGGAAGATCAACTATGGAAGCTATACATCTTCTTAGACAACTTATTGAGAGAAATAGAGAGAGGAACAAAGATTTGCATATTATGCCAGTCTTTTATGCTATTTTAGCTAAGGTGCCCAACATTGTCGACTTGCCCTCTTTTCTTTTAAAGAAATACTTTCGCTGATTTTATAAATAAACTCTGAAAAGAAAAAAGGATTTTCTAGCCTTTAAACCATTTTCAAAAGGTTTACAAGTTCAAAATTTTGGGGCGTTACAACTTTTGGTATCAGAGCCGAAGGTTTACAGTGATTCTTGGACATCTGGCATCTGCATTGCGCTGTAAGTAATCTCTTTTATTATTCATGTTTTTACTATTAAACTTAAGCGTACCTTACATGGGTACTTGGGGTCTCTTGTTTAAAGAATATGAATCCTTCGGACGGTGCGGAGTACGTACCAGACAGAGGCGCACGACGGATGCATTGCCGTTCAAGAAGGGGAAGGAACCTTACGACTTCTCGTCACAACCGTGAAGGGTCCCGAGCTAAGTTTTGGGCAAGAAGGCCAAATCCTCCTACTTTTGCGGATTCTTGGGGCTTTACGCTACCAAATGCTTACCAAGCACCACTTGCCGTTACTTGGGCATCAGTGCATTGTCAGGATAGGGGCCACGTCCCATGGCACGTTTATGCTAACCATCCTGATGACCCAGTGCCTCTCGAAATGCGGGTTTCCTTAAACGGTCACGTGCCAAGACACATTTTGCTTAACCATCATACCACTTTGGAATCATCAAAAGCGGAATCTCCCTGGCGGGCCCTGATGGAATGCGTTTTCTGTGGCGAAGACGGGCACACAATGACTAATTGCCAACTTAGAGAAGCATGCGATAAGAGGGTGTCTACAACCCAAGATTTGGAAGACAGCTTCCTTAATCTAGGGTGCTCAGGGCAATCGTTTGTTCGCTTATAGACCCTCGCCCAACTCGCAAATATACACACCTGCTTTCTACTCATCCCAATACTCAGTAGATTCTTTGAAATACACTCCGGCCTCGCCACCTTATGCGCCAAATGCTTCGCCACATTACACCCCCATGACCTCCTTACGGTAAAGGAGTCCCGAATGAAGATTTGCATCATTTTTCCCCTCCGCGAGGGATCAGGCATACGAGTATCGCAAGAGAGTACTTAAAGAAGTACTCTCGTTGACCCTAAAGGATATAGGACTCGCTGTTTTATTATCGGCTTGTCCTTTTGTTTAACAAGTAACTTTTTGTACCAGAGTTCGTGTGCTCTGTTGCTTTTTGTAAAGTGTCTTTTTGTACCAGCACTGTTGGGTTTTGTAGCTTACACTTAAAAATACTACGATATTTTGGATTCTTCACTATGTCTTTTTGAATCTTGACTTACGTATCTTTTTATATTAAGGATGGTGCAAGGTACGAACGAAGGTTCGTCTGATGATTGGTCAGATCAATGGGGATTTGTCATGGATTCCCTCGGTGCTTTTGCAGATGCAATTCGAGGCCAAATGCGCGCTCATGTAGCCTCCTCCGAGCCAAGCCAACATACGACGGTCTCATATGAGAAATTTCTGAAACTTGATCCGCCAATTTTCGTTGGCAAAACTGATCCAGACTTAGCAGAAAACTGGATTAAAGAGGTGGAACGAGTTTTCCGAGTGCTGGATGTCCCAGACGACAAGAAAACCTTGTTTGGAACCTTTCGATTGAAGGATGACACCCGCAATTGGTGGGACACGACCCAAGATGTTCAGTTCCCAGATTCATCCGTGATTCCTTGGGAAGCCTTCAAAAAGGCATTTTTGGAGAATTATTTTCCTCCGCATGCACGAGAAAAGAAGAAGGTCGAATTTTTGGAACTCTGCCAGGGAACCTCCAAATTGACAGACTATATCGCCAATTTTCAAAGGCTATAGCGTTACTGCCCCGACCTGTTCGACGGTGAATGCGAACAAACTGGCAAGTTCGTTCGAGGGTTGAGGGAAGGACTCCGACCTAGAGTCCTCACCAGCATGCCCCCAACTTTCCCCGTGCCAGTTGCGGCTGCCACCCTCCTGAACAAAGACTGGGAGCGCTCTAAGAGCACCCAGGCCAAGAAGCCACCTGTTGCAGGTGGAGAACAAAAAAAGACCCCTTCCGGCGGCCAAGCCAAGCGGCCGCCCTTTTTTGTAAAAGGGAAGGAGGAATGCTCCTCCTCACAAGCGTCAACGCCCTCAGGGCAACCCTCCAGTTAGGCAGCAAGCTAGTGATGCTTGCCCCCAGTGCTTGCGACCCCATCCTGGACAGTCATGCCCTCGTGAGACTGGTAGATGCTTATATTGTGGCAATATAGGCCACTACATCCGTGAATGCCTCAAAAAGGCGATCGATGATCTCAGGCGAAACAACGGAGCACCTCTGTTTCCTCGACCACCGCAGCAACCGCAATCAAGCGGTCAGAAGAAGACGCCAGGACGTGTCTACACCGCCACGGTTGAGCAGTTGACCAAGGGCGAGCTCGTGCAAGGTACCATTCTGGTTGCTAACCAAGCAACTTTCGTACTCTTTGACTGTGGTGCCACTCATTCCTTTATTTCCGTAAAGTTTGCTGAACACTTGCACTTACCTGTTAGTCATTTGAACAATGTTTTCGACGTATATAATCCAATTGGGAAGAACACAACTTGTGTGACCTACGTACCAGCTCTGGACGTAGTCTTAGCCGATCGACACTTGTCAGCTCGTGCTATCCTGCTTGAGATGACAGAATTCGATGTCATCCTAGGCATGGATTGGTTGCACAAGTTGTAACGACCCCAACTCATACCTTTGAAAAATGCAGATTTTTTTTTTGTTTTTTTTTCTAAGAGTTGCGGGAAACTTCCCAGAGACCTGGGGTCCCTACAATTCCAATTTCAGTTGGATAACCACACACTACAAACAAACTTACATTTATCATTCATAACCAACCAACTAAACTCTTTTATTAATGAATCAATAAGAGTCTCATACTCAATGTCAAAAGTGAAATAACAACTTGCAGGAAATAAGAACTAAACGAAAACAAAAGTAGAGACACTTTGTCTGTAAGTGAAGCCGTCTGAAACAAATGTGACTCTCGTATCCCCTCAGAAGCGAGTCGATTTCACTGATCGCCTGTGTCTGATAAAAACCAATAAAAGAAGAGGGTCAGAAATCCGAAGAATTCTGCGTACATGTTTCCCTAATGAATCAAATAAGAAAAAGAGCATAAATAAGATCCATGTACTATTTTGAGGAATACAGTTATAATCAATTCATAAGACAATTAACCATTCATGCAGAATTAAACATTGAACATGAGGGAACACGAAGTAAGTAACAGTGATCATAGTTTAATCAATAAGGCAATTAAATGCAAAAGAAATCAACATCATGCAATGATCAACATATAACAACCAAGTGAACAAGTAAACATGCATGAACTAATGCATAGCAAGAATATGCATGATTTATGTGCAATGCATGAACCCTTATTATCTTTCATTTAAGCTCCCCTCTTTCCATATGCATGTCCTATTAAATGCACACAATCTTTAAGTTCTTCTTTTAAATTTCCATTGCTCGCGGATACACCAAACGGGTACAATTCTCGAGGTCAAGTAGGGTTCCCGGGGTAGCTTAACACACAATTTGTATCTTATTATCGGGTTTCAAACTTAGCCCTCGACCGATATCAGAAAACAACACCATCCATCGAAACCTTGGAAAACAACATCCAAAGTTGGGGACACCATGAAAAACAACATCCACTTGCGCCATTTTATTGGTATACCAAAACAACAACAGCTGTGTCAAAACACACCACCCCCAGGAAAAGTGGCGGCCTCTTCCTAAAACCGTGGTCAGGAGAAGAACCTCAATATCGGGTTCAGGGGCAACAACAACGCTCACGGAGTTTTTGTATCCTCACGGTTTCCCCAAACCGCAACGTCCAGGATTCCCACACCAAAGCAGGGACATCAAGAAGGCATGAGTTACACTGTTCTTTACTTTCTTTTATTTTGTTATTAATTCATCTCTTTTACATTTGCAAATCAACATGTAAAAATTTTAATAACATAAGCTTGCAAAACAACATGCCAAGCTCTTCACGGGACCACAACCCGTGGCAACAGAGAACAATGCGGTAAAAAAAAAATATCACATTTGATTTGTTGCAATGCATTAAAACAATTAAAACATAGAACAACTTGTTCTCGAGGCTCATCCAGCCTCCTGATGATCCATTTGGCCATCGATGCACTCATAAGAAAAAAAATCATCAATCACATGCTTCTATGTATTATTTTCTACATGCCTCATGTATGCAAACTTTGAGATGTGCATGAAACAATAAGTTCATAAAACATATGCAATTTTTTTTTCCTGTCATATGCATGTGCTTATGTGTAGTTATTCACAATTAGGTTTTCATTCATGATCTTTAAATTTTTAAAAATGCGAACATGCATATATCTGCAAAACATACATCATCTCCATTTGAAACATATGAATATTCATGCAATAACGCCCCTCTAAGATGCATACAAACTCTTGGTGAGCACGTGCCATATATTTTAGGATAACACCCTGAATAAGCATAACACAACCCATAGGCATATGGAACATACATAACACAAGTAGAGGTATACATAGCCAAAACATGAGACTTTTCATTCGTAACATGTATTGAAAGACAACCTACCTACCCACAACTAGGGTCTGGGAATTTAGAACACACACTATAAGTCAAATTCCAGATTTAAACTAACATCAAGTGTTATATAAGATTTTCCTTGAAATTGGCTATTCAAGCTTAGCCGACTTAATTGACTAGGGTTCAACCTCGATCCAACCGAAACCAAATAGGCACCCACCTGTCAAACAAGTCTTTTTTTTTTTTAAACTGTAACTCTTGTTTCAAAAATTTATATTTCATACTTCAAAAAAAAAATCCTTTTCCTTTGCAGAACTTACATCCCGTTACAGGCAACTGGCCCAGCCGAGCCGAGCCGGGCTGCCAGCCAACCCAGCAACGTAGCACATAAATAACTCGAACAGATTCAAATGTGCAGGGACGAACCATGGTTTATTCTATACCTGGTATACCTAAATACAAATGTATATGGTTGGTTTCTTACAAGGTCAGATGTCATGTTCATGTATACACACATGAACACTTAGTTACAGGCATGTATATACTGATTCTGGGCATCCCAAATTTGCTGAGTCTTTCAAGAATAAATTGACATGAAGCATTCAACGGTATGTGCTATTCTCGTATAAACAATAAGAAAAACATTAGGATAAAATTCTGGTTTAACATGTTAACGAATATGCCTAGAAAATGCCTTGTGTAAAATGTCTGCCATAGGCTGCCAAGCTTACCAGCCGATTGGCTGGCCTGGCAGACCTGCAATAGGTCTGCCCATGGTTGGCCTGGCAGGGCCGACAGCTGCCCCAACCGAGCCCAGCTCGGTTGGGCTGCCAGGCACCCCGCTGCGGCCAACAACCCACATTATAAATATGATTTTTTTTTCTTTTAATGCTGACAGCATACCAAAATCCCTAAAAAAAAATTCAGAACAGCATGTATGCTTGCATAACTCAAACATACTCAGGTTTATAAAGTTGATAACCGGGTCATGAAACAAATATTAGTCATAACATACGTTCAACCATGTTTTTGTCTTTATTTCCAGATTTACAAGTACTAATAATCCCTAATATGGGTTTTTCATAAGGATCGGAAATACTAGCCTGCACATAAGAAAATCAATTTTTTTATTATTTTTTTTTATGGATCAAACCTTCTGTTTTAATGTAAAAACACCACTGCACGAGTATTATTCCGCAATAGCATAAAAAAATGAATACACATGGATTTCATCCATGGATCCTAGAGTAAATGCTTGGCTTTACTCACCCACATGCTTTTACACTAAAATACTTCATGGAAATCGAATCCATGTTCGTTTTCCTCACTTAACTCAAAAGAAAAACCCGTACCTCAAAAATCCAACGCTTGGGGGCTGCGGATGTTGCGAGGAGAGTGCTTTCACCGGAGATGAGACTGGCGGCACCTCCTTGCCGACGAGAGAGAGAGAGAGAGAGAGAGAGAGAGAGAGAGAGAGAGAGAGAGAGAGAGAGACCCCCTCTTCCACTTCCCTTTTATCGCCGAAACCCCCCTCTTGCCGAGAGGCGCGGGGTTCGGTTACGCCTGCTGTAACCGACCCCCTTCTTCTCCCTTTTGGTAATAGCATGAATCGTGCCCTAGGCACGATTCTTGCTTTTCCCCTTCTTTAAAAAGCTGCAGCCCGATATCGGGTTTTAAAAACCCTATCGGGTTACGGATCCGGGTCGGGTCCGACCCGGGTCCAAGAGCTTCTCTTGTTTTTTTTTTAAACCACTTAACAGTAACGGGGCGTGGCCCGGGTCAGGGTCCGGGTCCCAGTTGTAGTGTGAATCCGTGGTTTTCCCGTAGTTTGGATCCGGACGTCTCGCAGTGTGGATCCGCCTGTTGGATCCAAATGGATCCACCTGCAGAACCGCGTATTAACTAGTTATGTACATGTATATCTTATGTTTAATATTATTTATATTATCCTTAGTCATTTTTCTAAATACATATATATATATATATATATATTATTATACACATATATATGGATCCTTTATGGATCTTGGATCCGAAATACGGATCTCACGCCCATCTTTAGAAAAATACCTATTATTTTCAGATAAATGTAAACAATTGATAAAAAAAAATCGAGGTTATTACACAAGTACCATGCCAAAAATCTTTTGTCGGGATAGTAGAATTGTCTTGTCTCCACCAGAGATGCCTAAGGCAGAATTCAAGATCGTGAGACCGGTTCGAGCTAGCAAGATAATTTCTTCGCTAAAAGCGCAAAACTACCTGAGAAGGGGATGCACTGCCTTTTTAGTCAGTGTCGTCCAGTCTGAGTCATCGCAAGTTTCGATCAGAGATTTGGACGTTGTTCGTGATTTTCCAGACGTCTTCCTAGAAGAACTGCCAGGACTTCCCCCGTCTCGTGAAGTGGAATTCAACATCGAGTTGCTACCGAGTACCACACCGATTTCTAAAGCTCTGTACCGAATGGCCCTAGCTGAGCTCGAGGAGCTCAAGAAGCAATTGCAGGAGTTGATGGATTTGGGTTTCATTCGCCCCAGTGTCTCACCATGGGGAGCTCCTGTCCTATTCCTTAAAAAGAAGGATGGATCGTTGCGATTATGCATTGATTATCGAATGCTCAATCAGGCCACAATAAAGAATAAGTATCCGTTGCCTCGCATCGAGGATCTTTTCGATCAGCTAAGGAAGGCTAGGGTATTCTCTAAAACCGACCTTAGATCTGGGTACCATCAACTCACAATTAAGGGAGATGATATCTCCAAAACAACTTTTCGAACCAGGTATGGGCATTACGAGTTTATTGTCATGCCTTTCAGACTCACCAACGCTCCTGCAGCCTTCATGGACCTCATGAACCGTGTGTTCAAACCCTTTTTGGACATCTTTGTGATCGTGTTCATCGATGACATCCTGATGTACTCAGAGACCTGGGATCAACATCGCGAACACCTGATTATAATCTTAGAGACCCTGCAGAAGGAGTGTTTGTTCGCTAAGTTCTCCAAGAGCGAGTTTTGGCTCAAGGAAGTTATGTTTCTAGGGCATGTTATATCCGAAAAAGGAGTATCCGTAGATCCTGCCAAGGTGGAGGCCGTACTAAGTTCGCAACAACCGAGGAATGTTCGTGACATCAAGAGTTTTCTTGGATTAGCTGGATATCATCGAAGATTTATCCAGGACTTTTCCAAAATCTCTCTACCTATGACAAAACTGCTAACGACAGAGGCTAAGTTCGTGTGGGACGATACGTGCGAAAACAATTTTCGGATGCTGAAGGAGCGACTTACTACCGCTCTTATCTTGGCCTTGCCTTTAGGACAAGGCGGCTTCGTGATCTATACGGACGCTTCAGGAACAGGCTTAGGATGTGTCCTGATGCAAAATGAGAAAGTAATCGCCTATGCCTCGCGCCAACTCAAAATCCATGAGAAGAATTACCCGACCCACGATTTGGAGTTAGCGGCCGTGGTCTTCGCTTTTAAGATATGGCGACACTATTTATATGGGGAACAGTTCGAGGCCTTCACGGATCACAAGAGCCTTAAGTACTTATTCTCGCAGAAAGAGCTGAACATGAGACAACGACGTTGGATAGAATTCTTAAAGGATTACGATTTCACCCATTCCTACCATCCAGGAAAGGCAAACGTCGTGGCTGACGCTCTCAGTCGCAAGACTTTCAGTGTTTCTTTCAATCTATTATACGCTGATTGGAAGTTTTTTGAGGATCTGGTTTCTTGGAAACCATTTGCGGTCACAAAACATTCTATCAGACTTTCCAGCCTAGTGGCCCAACCTGAGCTATTAACAAAGATTATTGCTGCGCAAAGGATTGATACACAATACGTAAAGCTGAAGGCTCAAGTACAACAGGCCGATACCCCCTTCTGTCTGAAGGAGAAAGGAGGTTTATGGCGTAAGAATCGCCTCTGGGTCCCAAATGATCCTGTTTTGAGAGATGAGGTTCTCGCAGAGGCTCACAAGTCCAGATACACGATTCACACAGGAGGCACGAAAATGTTCAAAGACTTGCAACGTAGATATTGGTGGAGCGGAATGAAGTGAGACATGGCCGAGTATATCGCCAAGTGTTTGACTTGTCAACAGATTAATATTGAGCATCAACGACCTGGCGGAGTAATGCAGCAGATTGAAATCCCACAATGGAAATGGGAAAACATCACTATGGACTTTATCGTCGGTTTGCCGAAGACTCGGAGAACACATGATGCGATTTGGGTGATCGTCAATCGACTTACCAAATCGGCACATTTCCTCCCAATCCGCCTCAGTCAGTCACTCGGCAGTCTGACAGACCTCTATGTTCGAGAGATTGTAAGATTGCATGGTGTTCCAGTGTCCATCATCTCCGATCGCAACCCTAGGTTCACCTCAAGGTTTTGGGGACAATTGTAGTCAGTCTTGGGTACAAAATTAAAGTTTAGCACCGCTTTCCACCGTCAGACCGACGGGCAGTCTGAACGCACGATTCAAACTTTAGAAGACATGATACATGCATGCATGTTGGATTGGAAAGGAGAATGAGATTCTCATACCAGTTTGGCAGAATTCGCGTACAACAACAGTTATCACGCTAACATTGGGATGGCCCCTTACGAGGGCTTGTACGGGAAGCCCTGTCGATCACCTCTCTACTGGGACGAGGTCGGCGAACGAAGATTGAATTCTCCGGTAGTGCTACAACACTACACTCAGCAAGTGCAGTTGATTTGGGAGCGACTCTGTACTGCCCAGAGCCGATAGAAATGTTATGCGGATCGTCGTCGTCGAGAGCTCACCTTCTCAACGGGAGATATGGTTTTTGTTAAGGTATCTCTCATAAAAAGCGTTTTCCGGTTCAGGAAAAAGGGGAAGCTAAGCCCCAGATTCGTAGGACCATTCGAGATCCTAGATCGAATTGGTGAAGCAGTTTACCGTGTGGCTTTACCTTCTCAATACGCTCAGATCCATCATGTCTTTCACGTATCCATGTTGAGGAAATATGTGCACGACCCGTCCCACATCATCCATTATGATGATGTAGACATTCAGAAGGATTTATCTTTCGAGGAAAGATCAATCGAGATCGTGGATCGTCGAGTTCAAGTGCTTAGGTCAAAGACGATATCCCTTGTCAAGGTGCGTTGGCAGCACCATGGGATAGAAGAATGTACTTGGGAGCTAGACTCTGATATTAGGGAGAAATACCCTGACTTGTACTTGGAGCGATAATTTCAATCTAATTTCGAGGACAAAATTATTTTAAGGAGGGTAGGATGTAAAATCCAGTGTTTAAAAAAAAAAAAAATCGGACCCGGGTCGACCCGACCCGGATCCATACCCGAGCCAACCCCAGCCCGTCGAACGGGCTTTCAGGGGTTGGCAAGAGGCGGCATACAGGGGGCCGCCCACCCCCTTCGGCCTCTACAAAAGGAGCGAGAGAGGGGGAGGAGAGGCGTTCGAGCCCCTCTCTCGACTCTCTCGTCTCTCGCCTCTCCTCCTCTACATCTCTTCTCTCCCTGACTCCATCTCTCTCTTGTTGCCGACGCCGACGCCGACGAGCTCCTCTCTGTCGAGGCAGCTCGACGACCTCCCTCCTCTCCGGCAGACCCCAGGTAAGCCTTCCTCTTCTCCTGTCTTCTTTCCCCTTTTCCTCTACGTTCGCCGGAAGGCCGACAGGTGGCCGACGACCCCTGCCGTGCCTTCCCCTCCTTTTTTTTCTTCTTCTTCTACCTTCTCCTCTCCCTCTCTCGACAGCCGCAGGCAGGGGCCAAAGGCCCCTGCGTCTCTCTCTCTCTGCTTACCTTCTGGCAGGGGCCGATGGCCCCTGCCCCTCTTCTTTTAAAATCCAGCAGGGGCCGATGGCCCCTACCATTTTTCTCCATGAACGACAGGGGCCATTGGGCCCTGCGCTCCCTCTCTCTGCTCATTTTTTCGGCAGGGGCTATCGGCCCCTGCCCTTCTTTTAAAGCCATCAGGAGCCTTCGACTCCTGCCTCCCTTTTTTGGAAATCCAGCAGTGGACGATGGCCCCTGCCCCTCTCTTAGTCGTCTGGCAAGGGCCGAAGGCTCCTGCCCTTTTTTTTATATAAACCTGGCAGGGGTCGATGGCCCCTGCACCTGTTTTCCTTAGCGGCATGGGTAATTGGACCCTACCCCGTTCTGTTTCAAGTCAGCAGGGACCGTTGATCCCTGCCTTGTTTTGCAGAGAAGCTGAGACCCCAGTCCTTTGTTGCCGTTTTCCCTATTCATTTAAATGCATACTAATAACGTACCTTTGCAGCTTACGCAACGGAGCCCATTCACGCCCCGCAAACCGAACAGACAATTACTTACGTTCGCAGGCAACCTCTTTCTCGCAATACCCCGAGGTAGGGGAAATTGCACAAGGACTTAAATAACTGAAGCTAGCTTAAATAATTAAAGACCGAAAGAACAAAAATATATATTTATATACGTATAAGTATATAAGTATGCTTTTAGCTCAAGGACGCGGTTTCGCGATCCTTGTCCTTTACTTACGCATTTTCCTGCTTTCTGTCTTTAATTTGCCGCCGCGCTTTGCGCCCAGGCTTTTGCTTTCGTATTTCCTGTTTTCTGTCTTTAATTTGCCGCCGCACTTTGCGCCCAGGCTTTTGCTTTCACATTTTCTGCTTTCTGTCTTTAGCTCAAGGACGCGGTTTCGCGATCTTTGTTCTTTGCTTTCGCATTACTTGTTATATGTTTGCCGTCGCGCTTTGCGCCCAGGCTTTTGCTTTCGCATTTCTTGCTTTCTATCTTTAGCTCAAGGATGCACTTCTGCGATCCTTGTCCTTTGCTTTCGCATTACTTGTTCTATGTTTGCCGTCGCGCTTTGCGCTCAGGCTTTTGCTTTCGCATTTTCTGCTTTCTGTCTTTAAAATTTGCAACCTCGATGGATGAAAGGAGTCCTTTTATATCAAACATACGGTTCTGCAAATAATGTTGGTTTTGAAGCATCGCAGTGGGCCATCTTGAATCAAGCATTCAGAAGGAGTAGTTTTTCTACTCTGTTTAGTATTTTTGGCGCAGCTCGAGTTTTCCCAAAATCCGAGACTCAAGCAAGCTTGTGAGCGTAATTTTTTCATGCGAAATCCTCATTCACCGTTTATCGTTATCAGTGTCAAAATTTGTGTTGCATGTTGACACTACGATAACGAATGTGAGATTCAAGAAAATCACATGCCATAAGTTGGCACATGATATTGGTCATTTCAAAAGTTTAGAATGATGACATTATATCTTTAGAAATTATGTTGTTGAGGCTCCTATTGAAGACCTAGAACCCTTCCTCGTAACGTGCTCATAGACATGCATGGCATGCGAGTAATACGACGGATGTTGAGACGATCATTCGACCTCGACCAGTGCTATGAGCACATTGGTAAACCATATTACAGATTGATTGATTATCGCCTTCACAGGTAAGATGCTCGATTGGGTCAAAAGACCAGAGCATGTAGAATGGGTCGTTGGTTAAGTAACCCCTGACACACCCATTCGTTTTCTTGTTGTCTATTAAGGGACATGACAGATTGGTACACACACTTTGATTGAGAGGTTGTTAACAACCATTCTACGAGCAAAGACTCAGTGTCCCCAGTCATCGGAGTTAAGGGATGAGACTACCAGATATTATCCTAGGCGGTAGATCTTTTGGACTTCTGCAGAAGTAGAATGCATCCGTAGCCACGAATGCCTTTGGGGAATCCTCTCTCGGCTAACGGCCGTCCTCTTAGGAACAAACTCAACTAGCTATTCGGGTTATTCAAAATACATAGAATAATAGACGCCTGAACTAGTCTCAGTTGTTTTTACGAGTCGCGTCTGCGCGTACTCGCAGGGCAATTAATGATAGAACATAAAGTTACTTGTGCATTCCTCTTGATGAATCATAGAATTGTGTTTTATGTTTAGTGATTTCAATTCATTATTAAATGTTTTGTTATATCGTGCAGCATGTGCTAGTTAGACTTTCACTTATGCTAATAAACTGCTCATGTTAGTTCAGTAACTGTTTAATTACTTATCATGCATAGTTAATTATTTATGGTTCTTTGAGACATTTCTGTCTACTTGTGCACCTATTAGTTTTTCACGAAACTAACCCATTTTATGGGTACATGTGATGATTATGTACTCAGCAGACGATGCCGCGATTGCGAGATGTCCTCAGGATCCACTGTTTCCACTCTCAACTTTTGTCCTGGTCGTTTTGGGTTTTGTTACGGGTTTCTTAGAGAAATCCAAATTTTGTACAAACTTGAAATTGTTTATGATATAAATGATTTCATCTGGATATTTGCAAGTTATGCCTTTGTCTTTTATGCTCTTTTAGCTAACGTGACCAAGATTGTCGACTTGCCCTCTTTTCTTTTAAAGAAATGCTTTCGCTGATTTTATAAATAAACTCTGAAAAGAAAAAAAGATTTTCTAGCCTTTAAACCATTTTCAAAAGGTTTACAAGTTCAAAATTTTAGGGGCGTTACACGAGCAATTAAGTTTGAGAGATACTTTGTGTCTGGTGTCTTAAGGTCGTTTGGCCTGATAGTCATTGACCCAAAGCTACGTACACGAGTCGCGAAAACCTGAAAATTGATATAGTGTTCAACTATAAAAAAGGTGAAAAAGTTTAAAAAACTGAAAAAGAAAAAGAAAAAAAATAAAAAAGTATCACAAGAACTTAGTGAAAAATTCATTGCTTAGAAATAGTTATGAAAAACTGTGTGAAAAACATAAAAGTGATGATAAATGAACAATAACATGATTGTACGTGATTTTCTGAGGAAAATCATAGATAATTGCAATTTTTAGAAAAGTGAAAGAAAAAGTTTTTCTTATGCGGAGGCTTGTAAAAACTCTAAATATATTATGAAAATGTAATTACATGAAATATTTGTTTAGATGAAATTTTTAACTGCCTAATGCTTTTCGAAAGGAATTCTTATGTATACATGACAAAAATGCTTGTGGATAGCATCACTGCAAACCCTCACGAGACCTTACTCGTCCACTGGGGTAACCCAAGGGTTTAAAGGGTTTGTTGCATATGCTAAATGCAACCGTGATACCTATAAAAGTGAGTTAGGTTATTGTTTTGCTTTGCTTTTGTTAAGGGTAAGTTTGCTCGAGGACTAACAAACGATAAGCATAAGAGAATTTAATCATGCATAATTTGTTCATCATTTTATACATCTTGTATGCATGATATACTGCGAAATTAGCATTAAATCCCATGTTTAATTGATATTTGTGCATTGTTTTGTAGGGTAGCTTTTGTTCTCAATTACAAAAAAAAATATACAAGTCTGGACCCATTTGAGTTTTTTAGAAAAGTTTAGTTTTTATTAACAAGTTTTTAAAAAATAATTTTTGAAAAAGAGGTTTTGTGAATTTATTGAAAATAAGGAAACTGTTTTAGAAAAGTTTCTAAAACACCATTTAAAACCTAATTTAACTTTATAAATAGGGTTAAGAGGGACTAGAGGGGTGTCTTTTCTCTCATAGAGATTCATGCCCCCTCTAATCTCTCTCAGCCAACCCCTCTCTCCTCTCTTTCTTCTTTCTCCTCCCCTTTTCTTATTCCTTTCCCTTCCCGACTGGGAGCTTTTTTCTTTTCCATTGGAGGTGTTGCGTGACATGTGCAATCATCGTGAGAAGACCGCTCTGTTCTCCCCAATCGATCGGAGGCGAACCTGAGGTGCGCTTCTTCTCCCCCTTTTCTTTTACTTTTTTTTTATTTAGCGTAGTTGTTGCATAGATCAGTTCCTTTTAATTCGATTATTTTCTGCATACTAGTTAGTTTTATTATTATTATTATTATTGTTGAAAAGGAAAAAACGCAAAATAAACGCAGATCTGCTAGGTCTGATATTTTTTTTTTCGGCAGACCTGATCGGTTATCATTGATCAAGCCCACTAGATCGGCCAGCCACTCTGACTTTTTTTTTTATCATTCTTAATTAAATCTGGTGGCCGATCAACCTGGACCATTCTTAGTCCATTCAGACTTGGTTGGTCTGAAACTAGCCAATCCAAATCTGCATCCAAGCGTTTTCAGACCAGATCAGGTCTGACTGGACTAGCCGAACAACAGTCAGGAGGGTCTGCTGAAAGCAGTAAGTCTGATTTTTTTATCAAATCTGCTGCAAGCAGCAATGCAGACCAGGCCTATCGGCTGTCATCTTGATTCAGCAAACACGCTGATCAGGTCTGCCAGTGCAGTGCCAGCTTAAACCGACCAGACTAAATCAATTAGCAGGCCTGTCAGTTCAGCCCGGCCAATTGATTGACAGCAGGCCTGTTAGCAAACCTGCTGATTCAATCTGACCGACCAGCAGGCCTGCCAGTTCTGCCAGTTTGACATTCGATTTGTTAGCGGATTTGCTATTCTATTGGCCAGCGTCTGCAGCCCCAATCTGGGATCAAACTTGTGTCTGAGCATCCCTGTTCTAGCATGCTGCCATACCAGCTTAATTGCCAGATCAGTTTGGTCAACATATTTGCCATGCCAATCCGATCATTGAATTGCGTTTAGTCTTTAAAGGGGCACGGCTGAGCTGGGCCGTGTGTGTCAGTTGGTTAGGATTCCTTTTCAGTAATCTAGTTATAGATATAACTTAGTTAAATTTATTTATTTTTTAGTCTAGATTTTCCTTTTCTTTAGAATTAGATATATCTAGATTTGTGATTTAATCGTTATTTCATGTTACTAATATTGACTAGAGTAAGTAGTCTACTTGTGTTGTTTGTTTTGTGGTTTTGCAGGGTACAAACGTGTGAACTAGAACACAATAGCGAGGGTCATGCACGTGCGTACAAAGGAAGCTAAATCGCGAGAGAAAGAGTCCTGCAAACTTTTACTTTTTTTATTTTTTTAATTTTTTTAAGGCCTCAGGCCATTTAATTTATTGGGTTAAATCATTTTATTTCTGCTCGAACCTCTATAATAGGGCAGTCCATCTTATTTACATTTTACTAAAGGCAATAAAGATTGTTCTGTGTGGAGTACAAAGTTATAAACCCGTTCCCTGAGTCGACTAGTGTGAACCGGTTAATTTAAAATTTGATACCCGGTTTGCAATGACAATTTTTATCGAAAAATCTCTTTTTAAAAATACTTTCAAGAAAAGTTGCATCAATAACCTTTGAAGCTAAGTCACACGGACTCGGTTAAAAGGTCGACGCACCCGCGTCGATCATACCCGACACGGGTGCGGCTTCGAATACGGTGCAGATACGGTCAACTAAGTGTCGGACTCGGTCAACGCACCGGGGCTGAGTCCATCCACATTTTGAACTCGGTCAACTTTGACCGAGTCTATTTTCATCCATTTTTTAGGGCAAAAGACGTAAAAAAAAAAAAAAATCGATCTTCGATTGTCTTCCTCTATGTGTTATATTTTGGTAAGTTTGTGTTGTAACACTCACATTTTGAAGCCACACCCAGACACAACTGATGTCACTTATATTTGAAGATATTTTCTCATGATTTTATCATTTTCATTAAATACTTAATTTTAAAAAATCAAAATTTTTTAATTTAAAAATCAAGAAAAAATACATGAATGCATCTTCCTTTTGCTGTCAGAAAATCCATGCAGAAAATGCATAAATGGCAATCTTTATATGCGTTATTGGTAGTTATGTACATCGTACAGTCTATTTAAAATTTTATGCTTTGTGGTGATATACATGTTTATTCAAGCAAGTAAAGCCATAATGACTTCTTGTATTCATTCCTTTTCATTATCTTTACATTTGGTGCAGTTGTGTTGATCGGAAAAGCAGTGATTTGGGTCTTGGAGGATTCAGGAGGGAGTACCTGCAGACAGATTGTGCAATTAATGAGGCAAGAATTTTGTTGATTCAGTGGCACAAAAAAATTGCATATGTTGTTTCTCTAATCCTCCATTAAATTCTAAGGTCATTCTAAGAAGCACACCTGTTCCAGATATTACAAATACAGATGTAGTTCTTTTAATTAATATGTCATGTTTATACATTCTGACTCCATGATGCTTAGCTGCTTCTGTAGATTTATGATAGGTTTTAGTTGTAATTCAAGTGATGATCAGTGCAAACTAATTCCTTTCACTTACTGTTCAGGGTAACTCTGGGGGACCTCTTGTCAATCTTGATGGTGAGGTAATAGGAGTCAACATCATGAAGATTTCTGCTGCTGATGGCTTGAGCTTTGCTGTGCCAGTTGATTCAGTTTCTAAAATCATAGAGCAGTTTAAGAAGAATGGGTATGCTTTTTATATAGCTTTCTTTTTATCCTTAGAAAACTCTACCATCAGTCTTAACTGCATAGGACATATGGTCACCAAATGTTTTATGGATTTCTTAATCTTATTTTTGCAACTGTGAGGTTTTTGTATTTTTTTGTGGCACAAGTTGTCTGCACAAGTCAATTTTGCAAATTGTATTTGTGCTTCACATGAAAGAAGGAATGTTATGTGATAATTTTTTTTGGAAAGAATCCAAACTTTCATTAATAAGCAAAAAGTTTGACCAGAAGTCATCTATGAACAAGATTGTTTTCTATTATATGATATTGAAAAATCACAAAGCCTCATATAATCTGAGAATGCATTTGTTTTCTATTATATGATACCTATGTCACATGGGTGCGGGTGCGGGTGCGGGGATTCGGCACTTCCAAAAAACCCGGGTGCGGGGGTGCGGGGGTGCGGCAGGGGCAAAAATATAAAATATATATATGCGACGCGGGTTTTTTCAAATTTCATTTTATATACAGCTGCACGCACCCATTTCGTCAGGAGAACAGGAGAACAGTGAAAATCCTTTACTAAAAAAACCATCATTATCATTTATTATGGAGAGAGAAAATCCTTTACGAAAAAGGATTGAAAAGGCAGCTGCTGTCAGCTGTCATTTATTGTGGAGAGAGAAAATCCTTTACGAAATTGAAAAGGCAGGAGCAGCAGCTGCTGTCATTTATTGTGGAGAGAGAAAATCCTTTACGAAATTGAAAAGGCAGGAGCAGCAACTGCTGTCATTTATTGTGGAGAGAGAAAATCTTTTACGAAATTGAAAAGGCAGCTGCTGTCAGCAGCAACTGTTAGCAGAATTTTTTTTAAAAAAAAAAATTCGCAGCCCATTTCGTAGGGCAATTTTTTTTTTTAAAAAAAAAATCCAAACAAAAATTGACCGAAATGATCCTGGGTGCGGTCAACACACCCAGGATTGGGTTGACCGCACCCGGGCACCCGCACCCGCACCCGCATCCGCGTCGAGTCGCGTCGACGCGGGTGCGGCACCCTGCTAGCCGAATCCCTGTGACATAGTATGATACTGAAAAATCAGTCATATAATATGATATAGTGAGGTTTACTACACAAGGAATTATGGCTTGTAGATGTGGAGGTTCTGGACCATTCTCACGAGGTAGATCATGTTAAAATGTATTGTGTATATGCCATTTGTATTCATTTGTATTTTGTATATATATATACATATATATGTATATATGGTTGTAAACACCCCAAATTTTCACTCACACTTCCACCAATCATTGCAGCCTATCCTCTAAGATCTTCAGAGAGCAAAATGGTCAATTTCTGAGCCTGGACCCTGCAAAAGTCCAAATTTCATCTACAATTCTTAAAATTTACATAGTCTGGCTCAAAACTCCAATTTCAGCCGCGAATTTTCAAAATCCTATTCATACCAGGAGATTGAAATCTCCAATTCTCCGTGCAACATTGAATTCCCTGAGACATGTCACTGTGTATCATCACATGAGCATCTCATATCACTTCACGGCACAACATGTCATTTTGAGGTCCAGAACTCCTGATTTTCAAAATTTTCAATCCAGATTCGAGTTTTTAACTTTTTCAAAATTGATTTCAAACCCCTGGGTATTCAAATTGCCAATTCTTATCATTTTAACCCCCAGGGTTCTGAATTTCAAAATATTTTCTCAGGAAAACGATCTGGATAATTTTCAATAGTGATTTTGTCAGCTGGATCGGCTCCGCTTGAAGAAGGGGACGAAGCTTTGAACTTAGAATTTTATTCCAAAAGGACTTTGAATTTTGTAAAATCTCTTTATTTTTCCCCTTTTTATCAGCAATTTCAAAATCGTTTTATAAATGTACCCTCAACGGCCACCTTTCTTTCAAAATCTTCACCATTAGGCCAAAGTCTTGTTTCGTATTTGCTAGTTGGTTTAGGTTTTTATATATAAAAAAAAGCCCTCTTTACTTTATCAGCAATTTCAATATCATTTTAGAAAATTGCCTGGAAGGGCAACCCTCTTTGAAAAAAATTCATAATAGAGTCAATTTGCTAGTTAGTCTAAAGTTTTATGAAAATTCCAAAAAGAAGTTTTGAATTTCATTTTTTTTCTTTTTAGTCTTTATTTTGAAAATTCCAAAAAAGAAGTTTTACTCTCTACTTTTAAGACTTCAATTTTGCTTTTTATTTCTATAAAGTGATGTGGGGTCCACCACGAGGTGGCGCCACACAAAACTAAGCTTTTATTTCATTAGTTATTTTATTTAAGTTTATGAAAAACCAAAAAAAAAAAAAAAAAAAAAAAAAATCAGATGTGGGCCCACCTTGAGTGGCGCCACATCCGAAAGCTCTAGTTTTACCTTTTTTGAGAACTAACGTATAGTCCAGTCCAAAGTGGCATGATTTAAAAAAAAAATTAGGTTTTATCTCTTAGGCTTTTCAAAAGTTCAAAAAAAAAGAAGATCGTCCCTCTCCCTAGACTTTAGGAAAAGTAGCTTAACTTGTTTTTATTTTCCCTCAATTACTTTAGCAAAACCTAGGTTTATTTAAAGCTTTGGTCATCATGATTGAAGGGGGCGACTTTGGTTTTCCTAATTTTCCTCCTTTCTCCTGAACTTCTCTCCTCTTCATTCTCTATCGCACGACTCCAAGCTCTTATCTTCCTTGCTGGACGTGTGATAAGAGGCCTTCTTCCTGTTTCCTTTAGCAGGCAGAAGAGAACCAACCCCTTGATTGTTGATTACAGTTTCAATTAGTGCAAGAGATCCCAAGCCAAAACTCAGAAACCAGCTCCTTCATCATCGCTACAGTTTTCCCAAACGTTACAGTTATCTACCCACTTCTCCTTCTTCCTGTTTCCTTCAGCCAGGCAAAAAAGAACCAACCCCTTTGATTGTTGGTTACGGATTCAGTTGGTGCAGAAGACCCCAAGGTAATGTGATTTTACGTTATTTTACCCCTT
This sequence comes from Nuphar pumila, assembly GCF_984573655.1. Taxonomy (NCBI): domain Eukaryota; kingdom Viridiplantae; phylum Streptophyta; class Magnoliopsida; order Nymphaeales; family Nymphaeaceae; genus Nuphar; species Nuphar pumila. The sequence continues at coordinate 35,155,441 of NC_143265.1, forward strand.
TGTTCATGTTTTATTAAATCAGATCTTGTTGCCATCTGCTGGAAGGAACGACTGTGTCGTGAATGTTCATTTGAAGTCCAGATTTTAGCATAACAAATGGGTTCAAAGGAGATAGTTGGAGGGCTTTCATATTCAGACTAAGTGGATGAGACGATTCATCCTTTTCATGGACCGAACCTCTCATTCCAATAGCCCACATTAATAGAATATCATATTTCTTAGTTACTTTTGTATTTGCTATAAGATTTTATATAGTTTAATGTTCTGCATCTAGGTTCATTTCTAAATTCCATAGTTCTCTTCTTTTTCATTCGTGTGCTTTAGTTTTTTTCTTTTTTATTAGTTTAGTGTTGTCAGATTGAAAAATCAAGATTTCCCTTATGGGAAATCCGATTTAAGATCTGTAAAAGGCAGTATTTCCACAGGTAAGTCTAGTTTTGAAGGTGATTTTATCAGACATTTCTGACATGAGTTAGTATTCGTCCCTGCTCCTGTTTGCATAAACCCTATTGGAGAGCCTATTACAGATTTATGAGGCCATTGACTGACTTAGGTTAACTTTAGCCTCGGATCTGTAGGTCTGTTACTGGGTTTGTAAAAAGGGCATCTAGTTGTTCGGATGTCTACTCTATGGTGCTAAAATTTCATAATTTTTTGACAAGATTTAATATTTTTCCAATAATTTTAGGAAAAACCTATACTTCTATTGCCTATTCCTGTCTAGTTGAATTAGGCCTTTATTACTAGATTTATATTTTTGTAATAGTTGGTTGAATCTTGAATCTGTCAAAGCGAAATATGCTTCTCTGTTCATTAACGATGCTCTCTTAATTTTTCATGAATTTTGGTGATGGATTAGCATTTTATCCTTTTTTTAGAAACCTTTATGATTTTAGGGTTTCATCATGCATGACATCATTCCATCAAATCTCATGTTCGATTTTATCATTATTTACCTCTATTTGAATTTCAAAATTTTGAATTTTAATAATAAAAAAAAGAACAAAAGAAAAAAGATTTGTTTCTAAAAGCCCTACTTTCAAAGTCATCACTTTATCGGGGGTATTTTAGTGGATTTCACCATGATTTCGAAATTTCAAAATCTTTATTTTCATATTTTCTTGCATCCACATTATTTTGATTATATTTATATCAAGGAGGTATGAAATTAGGTTTATATCTAGATAAATCCGATAATTTCTGGATATTATCGAAAGATTCTGGAAAACCTACATGTCTATACTAATCCCATTTCTAGTTTTGCAGGGATATTCAGAAGGAGGAGTTAAAATGCTTATGTTCTTTTTTTTATTTTCTTTTATTTTAACAATGTAAATGTAAAACAAATACTGGAATAAGAGTTATTTTTATGCTTAGAATAGGATGCATATCATATAGTTTATTTCCTGCAATTATCCTGATCTATGACTATGAATCATGCATTTTCCTTTGAAAACCACTATGGATGAACACGAATGGCACGTGCACTCGCTATTAAGGAGTTAGTAAACTCGGAGGATTCCGTATTTATGGCCATAGTCAGAATACAGACGAATCCCAGATTTACTATCTTCTCATTAGCCACATTGAGCCTACACTATTAGGTTACTTTCAAAATCATATCACATTTTCATTTTGCAAAATATCGTGGAATTAAATAAATTAAATTCTAAACATGTTCACGGCCACAGTTGAAATATGTAAAGAATTTACTTTGATTTTGTTGCGACTAGAATGAGGAGCACTCGAGCCGAGCCGAGCCGAGAGAGAGAGAGAGAGAGAGAGAGAGAGAGAGAGAGAGAGAGAGAGAGAGAGAGAGAGAGAAAACTAGTTAATATGATTAGGGCTAATCTCTATGTTAAAGAGAGAGAGACCAATGTAAAAAATTGCACTCAAGTCCCTCATTAAACACTAAATATCAAATAATCTCTAGTTTAAGAAAACTTAAACTTAAAACCTCTTAATCTCAACACTCCCCCTCAAGCTGGAGCATAGATATCAATCATGCTCAGCTTGTCACAACATTTTGAGAAATTTGGTCTAGCAAGAGGCTTTGTAAACATGTCTGCAACTTGGTCCTCCGACTTTAGATATTTGGTAGTGATATGACCAGCTTGAACCATATCTCTTACATAGTGGCAATCAACCTCAATGTGCTTTGTTCTCTCATGAAAGACAGGATTATTCACTATATATGTGGCAGCCTTGTTATCACATATCATGGTCATAGGAGAGGAAACCTTCACCTGAAGATCATGAAGAACAGTACGAACCCACATTAATTCAGCAGCTGTTTGGGCCGTAGCCCTATATTTTGATTCTGCACTCGACCTAGAAACCACATTTTGCTTCTTACTTCTCCATGAAATTAAGTTGTCTCCCAAAAACACAGAATCCTGTGGTAGATTTTCTATCCACTACAGATCCTGCATAGTCAGCATCAGAGTAGGCCACTATCTCCAGAGTTCCACTTTTCCTGAATAATAACCCTTTTCCAGGAGAAGATTTTAAATACCTGAGAATCGTTAGAGCTGCATTCCAGTGTACCTCAGTTGGTTTATCCATAAATTGGCTAACTTTGGTTACTGCTAAAGCAATATCCGGCCTAGTCACAGTTATATAAAATAACTTCCCTACTAGTGAGCGATAGCTTTTGCTATCAACCGGTTTTGACCCTTCTTCAAACAACTGAACTTTATGATCCATGGGAATATTTGCTGGTTTAGCTCCAAACATTCCAGTTTCCTTTAATAAGTCAAGAACATACTTTCGTTGAGACAAAACCATCCCTTCACGGCTCCTGGCAACTTCTATACCCAGAAAATATCTAAGTGAACCAAGGTCTTTTGTAACAAAGTGTTTTTGAAGATGAGCCTTTGTGGCTTCAATAGCTTTCACATCATCTCCTGTAAGAATGATGCCATCCACATATACCACCATAACAACTATGCCAGAGTTAGTTTTCTTGATAAATAGTGTATGACCTGCCGCTGACCTATTAAAGCCAAACCGTGACATCACTTCAAACAACTTTTGAAACCATGCACGCGGACTTTGTTTCAAGCTATAAATCACCTTTCTTAACCTACACACCTTCTGACACTCCCCCTCAACCTCGAATCCTGGAGGTTGTTGCATGTAAACTGTCTCAGATAGATCCCCATATAGAAATGCATTTTTCACATCTAATTGACACAAGCTCCAACCATGATGAACAACTACTGAGAGAACAAGACGAATGGTGCCCATCCGTGCAACAGGAGAAAAGGTTTCAAAGAAATCAATACCATAAGTCTGAGTATATCATTTTGCTACTAATCTGGCCTTGTACCTTTCAGTACAACCATCCAATTTGTACTTTATGGTATATACCCATTTTCATCCAACAATGTCAGCATCCACTGGGGAATCAACTAGATCCCATGTATGTTGAGACAATAAAACATCCATTTCTTCCTGCATAGCCAACTTCCACCGGTTATCTAGCTCTGCCTGTTGATAGTTCAGAGGAATAGTTTTAGCAGATAAGGCTGAAACAAAAGTCTTCATCTGATTTCCAATTCTAACATCAGAGACAAAATGAGATATGGGATATAAGGTACATTGTTGTGTCCCCTTTCGTAGAGCGATAGGTCTGTTATCATCATCATGAAGAACACACTTGTCAGTAGTACTATACCCTTTGGCAACTAGATGAGCTTTATACCTTTCAAGGGATTCATCACTCTTGGTCTTGACCTTAAAAATCCATCTACATCCTATAGTTTTCTTACCACTAGAAAGATTTTGAAATTCCCATGTCTGAGCTTTCCTAAGAGCTCTAAGTTCATTATCCGTAGCTTCTCTCCATTCAACACTCTTGTTGGCTTCTTCAAAGTTTTTAGGTTTCACATATGAGTGAATGGTGCTAAGACAAACTCTATATTTAGGTGATAATGAGTCATAGGATATAAACCTAGAAGGAACTCTTCTAGTCATTTCGGTTCTTCGAGGATTTTCATCATGTGAATAGGTAGATTCACTAGGTTCACTATATTTTTCAATTGCACTTCTAAAAATGCTTTTATCTCTGTGTATAAGTGATAGGATCACTTGATGCCCTTTCCTCAATATGATGATCGGTAGATTGAGAAGAGTTGTTATTTTCTTCTACTTCATTATCACTAAGATCATTATGAGTGAATTCATCATCACTAGAAATATCATCATTTCTAGATAAAAAGTCAAACAAGAAAGAATAGTCCATATTCTCTTCGTGAGGTTCATATTTTTCAAAACCACTAACGTTTTATAAAAAAGGCACATTCCTAGAAACATATAGTTTGCCATTTTTAATATTATAACATCAAAACCCTTTTTGAGTTTCAGAATATCCAAAAAATGCACAATGAATGGCTTTTGGTAAGTGTCATTTTTATCCGTAAGAACAAAACATTTGCATCAAAAAATTCTCAACCTATTGTAGTCTTTTTTTTTTATATAATATTTCAAAAGTTGAAATTTTATTTAAATTTTTGGATGGAAGACGATTTATAAGATAAACGGATGCAAGGGCGGCCTCAACCCAAAATCTTTTTGGAATGTTTTGAAAGATAAGTAAGGTTCTAGTGGTTTTAATAATATGCCTATGTTTTCTTTTGGCTAAACTATTTTGTTGAGGTGTTTTAGGACAAGACTTTTGATGGACAATTCCATAATTTTCAAAATAACTTTTGAACTCATTCGAAAGATACTCACCTCCGGAGTCGGTCCTAAGAATTTTTAGGTTTTCATTAAATTGATTCTTAATCATCATGTGATATGCCTTAAATGATGCAAAAACCTCATGTTTATGTTTAAGAAAGTATATCCAACAATATCTAGAGTAGTCATCAACAAAAATAACATAATATGCAAACCCTCCTTTTGATATAATGGGTGCTGGTCCCTAAACATCCGAATGAACAAGTTCAAATGATTTGGTTGTAAACATAGTTTTTTGTTCAAAAGGAAAGCTTCTCATTTTTCTAAGAATACAATCATTACAAGTGAAATCACTTTTACAAAGATTTTTAACAAAATGTAAATAAGAAAGCTTGATGACATTGGGATGCCCAAGTCTTTTTGTGCCAAACATTTATATCTTTATGTTGGGCAACATTACAAAAAGGGTTTTTTGGTATTTAAAGAAAGTTCACATAGTATAGATCTCCCTTCATAGAGCCTTCTTCAATCAACTTCCCGGACCGGCGATCCTGTATCCAACATTTATTAGATGAGAATTTTATATCACATCCATTTTTCTGAGAGTTAAGAGACCAAAAGCTTAATTTTGGTATAAATCTAATTTTGAGAATAAAAAATCCTTGATTTTCAAAGTTTCCAATTCCTTTGATTTCAAGAGAAGTGCCATCTGCTGTTGAAACAAAAGATGAAGATACATTTTTTGAATATTTGGAAAGAGAAAAAATATTTGGAGACATAAGAAAGGAGACACCCAAATCTAAAAGCCAAGAAGCCTTACCGAGAGGAGAGAATGTAAATATGGCGGTTTCGGAAATTGATCCCTTGAGAAGAGGTTGAAGAGCTTCTACGATTTGACTTAGAGAAAGAGCTCCATTAGTGGAAGTAGATGGACCATCTTCCTTATGTGGTTGAAATGTGGTAGACATAGCCACCATCTTCTTCTATTTTGAACACACCGGTTTGATGTGTCCCAGCTCTTTACAAAAATGACATAATTTTCCTATAATCTCTTCCTTGGTACCTTCCGTTTTGACCACCAATTTTTTTTGCTCCTTGATTTTGATTTTTAAAATGAGGGGGTTTGTATGTTTTCAAGTTATTCCCCGGTCTAGAAACGGCATATGCTCCTTCATTTTCTTCTTGGTTTGAAGGTATCACAAGAACACTCAGATTGGTCTTGCTCTTTCCCATACGAGTTTCTTCTCCACTTAACTTAGTAAGAACATCTTCAAGTGGTAGAGAAGTGAAAGAAGATAGAAGAGAGGATCTTATTTGTTCGAACTCGGGTCTAAGCTCATTCAAACAATTAAAAAATCGATCTTCTTCCAATTGCTTGTGTCAAAGCTCAATGGCTTATCCACTCCATTTTGGTTCAAGCATAGCAAACTCATCCCAAATAGAGGATAATTTGGCAAAATATTCTCTAATAATCAATTCGCCTTGTTGAAGGGTCAAAACCCTTTTTTGAATATAATATTTGTGGGACAAATCTCTTGAGGTATACATCATTTCAAAATATTCTCATACTTGAGGTGCCTTCTTAAATTTTAAAATATTTGCATTGATTCAGGTCTCAACCGAAAAAAAAAATCCATGAAAGGATTTTGTGATTCTTCATTTCCCACTCTTCATGCTTCTTATTATATTCTTCAAAAGCCTTATGTCTTTCTTCCTCATCAAGAACCTTAATTTCACCTTTTTCAATAGTGGTGATTTTTGGTTCGGGTTCGAGAATAGTGCCTTTGACACAACTCCAAAGGCGTTTTCCCTTAATATGGGCTTCCATATTGCCGGCCCAAACATGATAGTTTGACCCATTGAGTTTAAATCCGAGGGAAAAATGAGAATCCTTCTCCCATGAAAATGCCTTTATGAAAAAGAAAGTCTTAAAGAAATAAAATCTTACCGCAATGGGTCTTCTTTGAGCTTACTTGATGTATTGCGGTTTTCTTGAAATGATTTGCAAGAGGTTTTTGTGCCAAAAGATTGAGAAAGAGAGAGGGACACGTTCTTCGCGATGACCACCAAGATAACACAATACTTGAGCTCTTCTTCTAGAGATCATGCTTTGATACCATGTGAGAAAGTATATAGAGAGACTATGTGCACAAGGGCACTATATTCTTGATATGAGACGTGTGCACAAAGGCACAAGATGAACACCCACACAGATACAAATGCACAAAGGCATACAAATAAAAAAAATCCTTTTATTGAACACAAGTGTGCGCTTTACTAAAAAGCTTAAGTTACAATGAAGGGGAAGTCCCCTATTTATAAGACATGAGAGGGCCTTTGGAGGGGCTCCCTCATGTGATCGTTGGAGCCTTTCCAACGGTCATATTATTGACCGTTGGAGGGGCCCAACGTTTACATGAGGTGGGCCCCTCCATGGCTAAAAGCCAAAAGAACAAAAAAAAAATAACAAAAAAGAAAGAAAATAAATTACAAAAAAGAAAGGTGCGTGAATAAGGAAAAGACAGATTTACCTCTAGTGGGTATTACAAAAGTAAAAATATATATATTTGTATATATATAAATAGATAGACACATATACATATATATGAAAAATATGTATGTATATGTATCTCTCTCTCTGTATATATAAATATATATATGGGATACAATTTAACAATTACATGTGCTCAGAGGAAGCTTTTTAATATCTTTGGAAAATGAGATGGGGGACCTCATGTAGATTTGTGCGAAATCTCTCCCAATGTGTCAACCGAATGCATGCTGAATTTCTAACATGACAACTTCCCTGAGGCACCTACTTGGCCCAGATGACTATTTAATCTCCACCATGCATACCAGTAATAACCTATGTCATAGGGATTCGTCTAAACATGTGCCGCACCCGCGCCAACGCGACACAGGTGCACGTGCGGGTGCAACACCGGGTGTGATCAACCCGACCACACCCAGGGTCATATATATCCAAATTTTGGACTTAAACAAAAGCGCTTGATGAAATGGGCTTTGGAGGATTAGGGAAAAACATTTTTGCCCTCTGTCCTCTGTCTCCCGTCCGTGATGCTGAAAGCTTGAGTCTGCGACACCTCGACGCTGGTGATGCCTACGAGCTGCCACCGTCCAGCGAGCGCGACACTTCCTCTCCATCTCTAAGGTACGCATTCTCTCCTTCAATATCTCTCTCTCAATCTCTCTCCACTCATCTCTCAATCTCTTGGCTACCTCTCTCTCTCTCAATCTCGGCTAAATGCTGTTGTTGCCCATTTTTGAAAAAAATATTTACCCATTTTAGAGAAAACTCAGTTCGACTGGCTCATTTTCTTAAAAATCTATCTTTTAAGAGTTTTTACACGTAAAAACTAGGTAATATAAACATTATACATAATATACATAGATATATTATACATAATATATATGTTGGGATATTGCAAGTTCGAATCCTAATCGTATAGCCCGTATGGGGGTCTGTCAAAAAATATTTTGTTGCCTTAAGCAGCCATTTTGCAAAACATGCTGGCTGTTTCAGCTCACCGAACCCAATTAATGAGCCGAACTGAGTTTTCACAAGCCCATCCCAACCATTTTGCAAAACATGATTATTTCTATAATATATTTAGGTTGATTTAATTGTGGTGTTAGTTTTTATGATATAAAATAGAATTGTAGATTGTTAATTTGATTTATTGCATGCATGACGATGAATTGATTTGATGATATTATGATAATTATTTTTTATTTCATTAGTGTTATTTTTGTTAACTGCTAAAACTTAAAAATTATATATATATATATATACATATACATATATATATACATATATAATTTTTTATATTTTTGCCACCTCGTGCCCAAGTTTTTTTAAAGTGCCGCATCGCCGCACCTGCACCCATGTGACATAGGTAATAACGTGTCAAAGAAAGATAGTGTATCTCAAAAAGGAGCTCCAATTTTAATTTCTGAAGTGTGGGCGGTCCCAGGATGCATTGGAGATGTGGATTTGGTTACCCAGACCCAACCGGCTGAAGGCCAGGTTATCGACAATGATGCCCAAATTCATATGCCGGATCCTGATCCTAAGGAGGAACCCAATCCATTTGATGCGAGGAAAACACTAAGATAGATTTTGAAGGCAATCAAACTGAAGCTGGCTGCATCATCCAAGGCTAAGCTGGCTGCATTCACTGCTGCGCAAGGAGATAGCCAAGGCACATTGATTTTAAGGGATTGCTGGGGTTGGACTTATATAGCAAGTGAATTATGAAGTTTGCAATGTAGAATTTTCGCGGCTTGGGTAGCCGTGACAAGCAGATATTTTGGCTAGTGTGTTGGAGGCGACTTCAACTTTCTCGGATTGAAGGAAAGTCATGAGACTATACTAAGAAACAGATCAGAGGCAATGGTTACGTCTTATTGTCGTTTCAGGATTCCTTTCTTTGTATGAGGGCATGATTCAGGGTAGTCTTTTGTCTCTGCTACAGGGTGACTCCTCGTCACCTGAAACTCTTCTGTACTCTCGCCTAACATATGCTCTTGAATGAATTATTTTTCTTTCAAAAAACTATTACTAGTGACCATGCACATGCAGAGCGATGTAATGCATAGAATTACCAAAGTTTTATATCATGTAAAACTGGATGTAGTGATACTAGCTTTATGTATCATTTGCAGTCATTCAGTTCATACTTTACGCTAATAAATTCATGAAAAGGTGTGCAGTCATGTTAGTATTTCTAAATGGTGCTTCATGAATGTCCTATACCCACTTTTCTTCTCTTCTTACATTTCCACATTATTGTTTATTTCCCATTTTCAAAGTGAACTGCAAGTTCATACATAGAAAGGCTTTATGCATTTCTGTCTTGTTACTTTGCTTTTGGTATAACATGTCAACAAGATCATATTTCTTCCACAGCTTCATAGTTCTATGTGATCTGCAGGAAAGTAATTCGGCCATGGCTTGGACTGAAAATGCTTGATCTTAATGAAATGATTGTCATGCAACTTAAGGAAAGAGATGTGACATTTCCAGATGTTACTAAAGGCGTGCTTGTACCTATGGTATGTTTTGCATTATCAACGCATTGTTGGAGGTTTCTGCTAGGACAGTGGCCAAGTGTCACAACTAGGTTGTCTACCAAGGACATGCTAGAGCAAGTCTTTGCACAAGTGCAGAACGCCAGAACTTGTTCTTGTATATACCGTCTTTGCTGGCATTTCTATGTAGCTGTGTCATAGGGGCATGCAATATAGGGCTCTGTGACCAGGGACACGATACATTGACACATCGTATGACACACTATGACATGTCCAATATTATTTTATGATTTTTGAAAGATTTTTTAATAATATTTTCAATAATAAATTATATTTATATGTTCAAATATTAGTAGTACTTTTGTCAAGTAAAAAACAAAAGAATCTAGCCCATATGTCCTTGTTTTCACAAGGATTGTGTATTCATGTCTTCTGTCCATGTTACTGCCAACCACAAACCCTTGCAAATGCATGTGGCTGCACGTATTATGATATGTATTAATTGCTGATGGAGCTAATTTATAACTGGAGTTGCACACATTGCATGCATATTGATGTGCCTAGACACGTGCCCGTTGGAATATCCCACACATTCAGGTGTAAAATTTGTGTGCGGAAGTATGTGACCTTGGAAACTGCATGTAAATATATGTTTTTATGTGCATAACATGCATCATTCATGGAACTTCACACACATGATGCATGGGGCCACTCTTATGTTCACAAAGTTGCTGAAAAAGATGTCCAAATTCACATGTTTGTACCCGCAAACAAATTTATGCCTGTGCATTCGCCTTCATAATGCATGCAATGCAAAGATTTCTATATGACAATTTAAAATGTTGATGCAGGTAACTCCAGGATCCCCTGCTGACCGTGCTGGATTTTGCCCAGGTGATATCGTCATTGAATTTGCAGGAAGACCTGTGGGAACCATTCAGGAGGTATTACCAATCTTTCATTTTTTTTCCTTTTCTTTTTGGTGGGTTGTGATGCCCCACGATTCTAAACTTGTAGAGTCAATCAAGTTGATGCCCGATTGCTCAAGTCACTGTGGTTAGGACCTTATTCCTGGCTACGTTGGTTCCATGATGTGAAATTTCATTCTTAACCAAAAAAGTCATGTACCACCGTGGGGGTTGCCCGTGTGGCCAGCAGGGTGGTTGTGAGGGTGCTGAGATGAAGGCACCAGATCAAATCCTGCTGGTGCATGGGTGTGCATTGTGGGCCCCCCCACCTGGGGTTTTCTTAGCTTCGTCAAAGGTTCCTCATCATAAAAAAAAAAGAACCAAAAAGTCATGTGTATGTGTACACCTGGTTGGTTGGAACACAATTTCAGATAATCACTTTTTCTTGTTGGTTTTGTAGATCATTGAAGCGATGGGAGACAAGGTTGGGGTGCCGATGAAGGTGCTTGTGAAGAGAGCAAGAAACGTTACTGTGGTACTCACTGTTGTGGCAGAGGAGGCTACTCCTTTTCCTGGTAGATCGACTAGCCAGTAGCTGCCGCTCTCAGCTACACAGGTCCCAGGTCCGTTAAGTACTTGCAAGTTGCCACAATTTTGTCTCAAGTGCGCTATCAATGCAGTGTTGGAAAAATTGCGATCCATGCCATGTTTGTTTTCATCATTTCAAATTACCGAAAGGGGTCTCATGTTGTGTAGAGGGAGTAGCATCCAAAGTACAACAAAAGCTGTTTTGGACATTCACTTTCATGCCAATGACAATAAGACTGTTTGGGAGCCTTCCACTGGGATGAAAACACGAAATATTGTTTTGTCAATGTAACGGCCCCAACTAATCGTAAAAAGTATATATATTTTTTTAAAACAATTGCGGAAACAAACTCAAGGATCCGGGTATACCAAACCACAATAGATAGTGCATTGAATCAACGAAGAATAATCAGCTTTATTAATTAATAAAATAATATCAAATAATTGAAATATTAAAATCGTTTATCATAAGGAGTCATTCTGTTGAGAACTCAGAACACGTCATGTAACACTCGCAATCTTCAGCAGGCAAGTCACATCACTGAGTACCCGGACATGTAAAACAAAATTTGAAAACGGATAAAGAATCAAAGTCATTTGTACGAATTCTTTTAAAAATTTAAACAAGAAAATAATATAAATCAAATTCATGCAAGAAATATCACATCAAAAATTTATATAATAACTTACCATTCAAGCATTTAAACAAGTATTATATAATAACAAATATTATGTGAAACAAAATAAGCATGAATGCATGAACTAATACAGAACAATAAAGATATTTTTAAGTTATTTATTAGAGTTGCTTTTGCATGCATGTTTCTATTAAATGCACAAAATTTTAGTTGTTACTAACGGATAAAAATTTTTAAAATCTAAGTTAAGTTCTCAATTGCGATTTAACACATATTTTGTATCTTATTACTAGGATCCACACTTGTTCTTCGATCGATATCAAGAATCCTCATATTTCATCAGAATATTAAGAATTTTCACTTAATATCTGAATATTAATGAAAATCTTTAACTATTGAAGCCACTTTCTTAGTATACCAAAACTACAATTAAATTAACACAACTTTTCAAACAAAGCGACTGAAATCTCTCTAAAATCGTGGTCGGGAGGTGAACTACTATATCGGGTTTAACGACACAATCACTTACCGAGTTTTAGTATTCCTACGGTCCTTCATGACTCCTATCCAAGATTCTCACACTGTGAAAGAGATATAAAAGAAGAGATTAATTATACAATTTGGTCTCTTTTACTTTTTTTAAACAATTTCAAGTTCTTTATACAATAACTATTTTGCAAATTCACATACAAAACCAACTTCGGGTCTTGCCTTGCACAATTTTAACAGTGTAATTAATTTAGGAAAATCAGTAAATTTTAAAAATATATTTTTAATGCATAAATAAAATAAACACAACTAGAGCAACACATGCTTCTGGCCTACACGACCCGCAGTGGTTCACATTTGATGACAAAAGCATCTCAAAATGATTTATGCATCTTTTTACAAGATTTTAGTGAACATGCAACACACACCTTACTTCAAAACATGTGCACAATGCATATTAAAACACACCACACGAATGCAAATAAAGTAAATTATATACGTATGCGAATAGATGCTTGCAATACAAGTTATCATGATCTATTTCATGCATAAACACCCAAACATGTACATGATCATATTTATGCAAACATCAAAATAACTTTAAAATTTTCATGCATATGATATGCACATTTGCAACATAATATTTGAACGCATAAACATACACAATCAAATCACATCAGATATATCATCCTACACTCTACGTGAATGTATGTATGAACATAGCCAAACTGTTTAGAAATAACATACTTGACACAATAGAAAATTTGATCAGATTGCATATCATACTCATTGGCAAAACTAATTAGATTACTCATGCACATAACCATTGACAACCTGACTAGATTACACATACACCAAAGCTCAAAATTGGTCACATTCTACCAACAACAAACCTTAGCCAATTTGATTGGGATGCACAAACACACACTCTATCAAATCTGATCAGATTGCACATAATGTACCACTCGACAATCTGATCAGATTACATGTGCAATTAGTGTCAAATCCAATCAAATTGCATGTGAACAAACAATGCACAAATCTAATCAGATTGTACACCGCACCCAACTCGACAAAAACCTTGATCTTCCAATATGTAATCCCGCTCAACGACATATTAACATGTCGTTGCTACATGAAAGTGAGCAACAACATATCAGCGACAAGTTGTTGCTGCAACATTTGCACAACAGTATGTTGTTGACAGCATGCGGTCACTGCTCGAATATGAATAACATGCTGTCAGCAACATGTTCTTGCTGTAAACAGTGCACAACAACGTGTTTTTTATAGTGTGGTGTTGCTGCACAAATGTGCATAAACGTGCTGCCCAGAACAACACATAAACCATGCATATATGCAGTCAATAATTAGCCCATAATATTAACCAAATAATCAGACTTGCTTACACTCATCTAAACATGCAAATGCAAGTCCGATAACAGTTAAGAACAACATTTAAACAATGCATAATCAAGGCTAATAACAAGTAACGAAAACACGAATTCCAATTTAATGATAGCAAGAAAACATGTAAAATATGATTTAATCCCAACCGACATAACCACTGGAAGACATATATGATAACAATCCAAAGATGACATTTAATCAAATATGATATTAGTCCATAAAATGACTTGAAATCAAATCTGATCATAAACAATATAATAGTCCAAAAATGATGTTGAATCTAATAGATCATCCATGACAAAACTAAGCTCCTTATGTAGCTGATCGGCGTAGCCCTTCTACCTGCTTTACGTCGCAATCAAACGTTGCGAATTAACCCCACCAGGTCTGAGTAGTGTTAGATGGCCTCTAGAGACTCCACTGCTCTCACTTCAACCTCATCCTAACACATCGGGGATCTACATGGTCTGCCACATAGATCATCGTACATGACCATACCAATACTGACATAGTAGCTGTTGTTATACAAAAACTCTTTTAGCTTCACATGCCTATCCCACTCTCCTCCCCAATCCAACGCGTATGCTAGTATATCCTCAAGTGTTTGTATCGTGCGTTTTGTCTGCCCATCAATCTATGGGTGAAATGTCATCCTAAACTTCAATGTGGTACCAAAGGCCTTCTACAATTGGTGCCAGAAATGAGATGTGAAGCAAGGGTCTCGGTCTGACATGATCGAGTGTGGCACCCCTTAAAGTCGGACAATCTCATTCACATAAAGATCTGCTAAGCTCTCGAGACTCTAACTGACCCTGATAGGTAGAAAATGAGCACTCTTCGTCAACTTATCCATAATCATCCATATGACATCGTGCTGATAACGAGTTCTCGACAAACCTGCAATGAAATCCATCAAGATGTCGTCCCACTTTCACTCTGAAATATCCAACAGCTAAAGAAGTCCACCAGGTCTGTGATGCTCGATCTTCACTTGTTGACAGGTGAGACACCGACACAAACTCTGTAATATTCTGCTTTATTCCGTTTCACCAATAAATTCGTTGAAGATCCTTGAACATCTTGGTAGAACTAGGGTGAACAAAATACTTAGACCTGTGGGCCTCACCCACCAGCTCCTCCCGCAGTGCCTTCAGAACCCACCATCAGTCTCCAAACATAATGGTCTCATTCTCCTCGCGGCGGAACTGCACATCTGGCTACTAGGTACTCATGCATAACCTGTCAAAATCTGGATCGGTTGACTGAAGCTCCTTAATACGGTCTATGATCTCGGGTTGTGCCTTTATCCCTGCACAAAGGATGCGTTCAAATCGTTCGCAAATGGCTTCCACCAGACAAATTTCTCAATGAAGTCCCAACTGCGATCGATCAAGCTGGCTACCGTGACTGATGTCTTCTTGCTCAGTGTGTCTGCCACTACATTTGCCTTACCAGGGTGGTAGGCGATGGTAAACTCATAATCCTTGACGAATTTCAACCACTTACGCTGCCTCAAATTCAAATAATGCTGCGTGAAAATGTACTTGAGGCTCTTATAATCAGAAAGGACCTCGAACTATTCTCCATACAAGTAGTGATGTCAGATCTTCAACGCGAAGACAATAGCCGCTAACTCTAAGTCATGTGTGAGTTAGTTCTTTTCGTGCACCTTTAGCTACTGAGAAGTGTACGTGATGACCTTCTTGTACTGCATCAAGACACAACCTAGTTCGGTACCTGAAGCACCACTGTACACTATAAACCCTCCCGTCCAAGAAGGCAAAGACAACACCGAGACAGAGGTCAACCTCCTCTTCAGCTCTTGGAAGCTCTCTTCATACTGAGATGATCAAACAAACTTCACCCCCTTCTGTAAAAGTTGAGTTATAGGAGCAGCTATACGAGAGAAATCATGTATGAATCAGTGGTAGTAGCTCGCCAATCTTAAGAAACTCCTAGTCTCTAAAACCATTTTTGACTGCTCCCAAGACAACATTGCCTTGACTGGATCAACCTCAATGCCCTTTTCTAAGATCATGTGGCTGAGGAACATCACCCTGTCAAGATAAAATTCACACTTTAAGAACTTAGCATACAACTTATATTTTCTCAGTGTTTGCAACATGATCCGCAGATGCTCCTCCACACTCTCTGAATAGATCAAAATGCCATTGATAAACACAATGACGAACAAATCCAGCTACAAACTAAAGACCTGATTCATTAGGTTCATAAACACAACAGGGACATTGGTGAATCCAAAAGGCATCACCAAGAACTTGTAGTGCCCGTATCTAGACCTGAACACAGTCTTCAGAACATCCTTTGTCCTGATTCACAACTAATGGTACCCAAAATAAAGATCGATCTTAAAGAACACCTTTGTCGTATGCAACTGGTCAAACGAATCATTAATCTTGACCAAAGGGTACTTGTCCTTCACGATTACCTGGTTCAGCATGTTGTAGTATATACAGAGTTGCATGGACCCATCCTTATTCTTGACAAAAGGAACAGATGCACCCCAAAGGTGACATGCTCGGCTTGATGAAACCCTTGTCAAGAAGTTCATGCAACTGCTTTTTTAGCTCAACTAACTCTGCATGTGCCATACGATACGGTATGCATGATACTGGTGTCATGCCAGATACTAGCTCGATCGAAAACTCGATCTACCTGTGAGGCGACAAACATGACAAGTCCTCGGAGAAGTGTTGTCATTGCAAAATTTTACTTTTGCAAGACAAACTGACCTTTAAAAAAGTTTTGAAAATAACTTGCCTCCGTTTTAAAAAATTTGCAGGAAAGAGACTCGCCTGTCGGTACGAGGTTCAACCGTTCCTGACACCATAACCACGGGTAATTGAACCAAGAATCAATCATGTACTTTGCTTATTAAAACATGATGTATGCTTTGAAGATTGAAAAACAATTGAAAAAAGGATACTTTGAAAATCGTTAATCACATTTGGAAAGTATTTTTAAGAAAAATAAAATCGATTTCTAAAGAAATCCTGATGTTTTTGGGAAAATTGATTTCTAAAGGAAACTTGGGTAATTTTTGAGAAAAACAATTTCTCTGAATTTGAACTCTGAAATTGGGAAGTATTGAAGCTTAGAAAACATTTCTAAAGAAAAGAAAACTTGGAAAATCGTGAACTGAACTTAGAAAAGCTTTGGAAAATTTCTTTAAAAAAACAAGGGTTTTGAGAAAATCGATTTTGAAGAAAATTCAAGTGATTTTAAGAAAATCGATTTTTCTAAGTTTTGAACTCTTAGATTAATCAAAAGGATGGGCGTGTGGTCCTATGAAATCTTTTCATGATGCAATCTAAACCTAGATGAATGAATGAATACACTTTGGAGAAAATATTTTTTGAAGAATTTATGGAAAATCATTGATAAAAGAACTTTTGTGCTTTATAGAATTTAGATAAAATATATTTGTCACATATCCCTGATTAGGGCCACGAATATGTTTTGAATATAGTTCATTTAATTTTAAAAGGAGAAATACTTAGAAAAGTTTTAAAAATGTGCCATGATTTCTGAAAATGCCTAAGAGTGTAGGTCATTTGTGACTTAAAAGAAGATAAATCTGGGTATTGTTCGTATTCTGACTATGACCACAAATACGAACTCAATCGAGTTTATTAACTTCTTAGAAGCGAGTGCATGTGCCATCCATGTTTACCATTGTGAATTTGAATATGCATAAATGATCATCCATCACACAAATCATATTATTAAAAATAAACTATATGCAATGCATCCCTAATCTAAGCAGAAAAGAAAATTCTTATTTCAATATTATAATTTACATCAATAATAAATTGAATAAAAGAAAATAGAAATAAAGGAAAACACAATCTTGAGTGTCCCTGCAAAATTAGCAAACTCATTAGTGGACAAATGTCAACTTTTTGGAATTTATCCATCAATATCTGGAATTGAGGGATTTATTTGGATATAAGCCTTTTTTTCATGCTTCCCTGAAATAAAACTCATTAAATAACATAATGGATGATGTATAACTAAACAAATAACAAAAATAAAAAAACTTTGAAATTCGGAATTTAGAGAAAAATGACTAAAATACCCTTAGAAATTGACCTTTATTGCAAAACAGGGTTTAAAGCAAGTTTTTTCATAAATTTTTTTTGTAATTTGTTTAATCCGGGAATCAAATAAATTCAAAACAAAGCCAAATCAGGTGGAGAACACCCTAATATGATTATGAACATGATCAAATCCTAAAAATATAAAACTTTTCATGAAAATTCAAAATATTGAAAAAAATTAATTTTTACCTGTGTTTCGGTTAAATTAGGACTTCGCAGGCATCTTGTTTTTATGATTTAACTAAATAATACATCAAATGAATTTTAAACAAAGCCAAATCGGGCGGAGAACACCCTAATATGATTATGAACATGAACAAATCCTAAAAATATAAAACTTTTCATGAAAATTCAAAATATTGAAAAAAATTAATTTTTACCTGTGTTTCGGTTAAATCAGGACTCCGCATGCATCTTGTTTTTATGATTTAACTAAATAATACATCAAATAAATTTTAAACTTCATAAAAATCGACATGGACACTTCTAATAACCCTAAAATTAAAATGCAATCAAAAAATATAATTTTTGGGATTATTTTGAGATAAAAATGAAATGAAAGATGAAAATATACAATTTTGCTTGCGGTTACGTACCTATCTCAGTGTCAAACTCGAATCAGATATCAAACAACAATGAAAGTTTATGAATTTTTACAGGGAGAAACTAGAGAGATGAATAACAACGAGGTGAAATGACACCTACACTATGATAGACTTAGGGTTAGACTCCTATACTAGGAGGGGGGAATGACTGGAATATGAAGAGAAAATAGTAATACAATGGAAAAAGGAAAGAAAGAAAGGAAAGAAAAATAAATAAATAAATAAAGACTAGTTAAACTTGCTTGCCAAGCAAGCAAGTTTGAAAAATTCAAACAAGGCCTCGACCATGGAGGTCGACCAACCCATGTAGCTATTCTACTTACATAATATAATATAGATACTATAACCTATGTATGAAATATATATTACTGTAAACACCCCAAAATTTTCTCATTCATTCTCGGACACCCCTCCTCTCGCAGATGCCAACCCCTGTAGATCAGTGTAAGAGTCTAGCCTTAGGTCTAGTCTAGTCTAGTCTTGGTGTCATTACTCCCATTTTGGTAGAAAAAATACCATTTTACCCCTAGGTAACCTTAGATTTCAGTTAGTCAGATCCAACCAAGCTCATTTTTAAGTTCAGAACAACTAGAATGTCAGTCATTTCTAGTTCACCTGAGCACACAATGAGTGAATCCCATTCATTTCTTACCATTTCAGCTAAAATTGATTCATTTCCTGAGAAATGAGTTCATTTTTAGCTCGAATCCAAGCCAATTGTCTCTGAGACAGTCAATTCCAGTCGACCTTATTTTTCTGAGTCTAACCTGAGCTCACCAGGAGTTCAAGTAGTCCAGTTCCAGTTCAACTCTATTTTCCATAGTCGTGGAGTCCATTTTAGCCCACTTCAGCTCATTTCAACTGAAATTGAGTTAAATCCAGTTAGCCCAGCTAGTGTTTGAGCTCCAGATTTAGTTCATCTCAGTATAATTGATCTTCATTCCAGCTCAAACATAGTACAGTCTCGTTACCTACTTCACTCTAGTACTCATTTCTCATCATTTCACTGAGAATTGTGCCATTTCTCGATCACCCGATCTAGGATTTTAGTTAAGTCAATGTCCTTTTAGTTTCTTTGAGTTCAGAAACCCTAGAAACTAGTTTAACCAGCTCAAACCAGTTAAAACTCATTTTCAGTCACTCCATGCTCTGCAGGGGCAAAATCATTTCTCATATCATTTTTTGTTCGAAACATCATTTTACCATTTTCCAAGCTGGTACAAGTATCATTTTGGGTTCAGATCAATTTCTCTCCTGAAAATCTTAGTTATATCCGAGACCCAATTCACATTCGGATCAAATCCAATATTGAATTTGATGTTCAATTATCAATTTTTATCCGCAAACAAGAATTGTCAATTCTTTGTCTCTGCCAGGGGCCTGGGACTTCAAATCTCTCATCTAGGGTTTACATATTGGAATCATTTCTTGTCATTTCATATCATTTCATCGCATTTCATGTCATTGCATGTCATTTTCGAGATTCAACGCTCTTGTTTTCAAAATATCAGATCCAGATTCAATTTTAAAACCTTTATTTCGAAATCAATTTCAAAAACCTGAGTTTTAAATCGATACATTTGCCATTTGGCCAACCCCCATGGCTTTACATTCTTTATTTAAAAAAAACATTTTCCTTAGAAAAATGATCTGGATTCATTTTAAACCTGATTTTCAATTCAAATATTTTTAATTTTTACAACTTTCTTCAAGTGGGGCCCACTTTGCAGGGGTGCAAACCCTAATTTTCATTTTTATTCAATTTCATTTTCACATTTTATCTATTTCAAAATACAATTTTTTTTTTTATAAATGTAGGTGTCTTTTTAAAGATTTTGAAAATCTTGTTTTTAACCCCTTTATTTTCCTTCTTTTTAAAATCGTTTTTGAAAATTAAATGGGGCCTACATTAGGTGGTGCCACATTTGAAGGTGTTTAGGTTAGTTTAGGTTTAGTTAGTGTTTTACTTAAGTTAGAAGTTTGAAAAGCCAAAAGCCAAGTGATTTTAAAACTCCATTTTATTTTAGAATTTTAACCTTGTTTTTAACTTTTATTTAAGGTTTTAAAAACTAAATGGGAGCCCACATAGGTGAAATCACATTTGAGAATCTTTAAATCAATTTAGGATTTCATTAGGCCTTAAGTTGAAAAAGTCAAAAAAATCAGATTTAATTAAGAGTCCTCCAAGGAAAATAGCCCCCCTCTTTTAAAAACCTATCTCTTAATTAATTAAGAGAGTTCCAACCAAGGTGGAACTCTCTAATTGACAAGGGTTTGAAAAATTATAAATAGGGCTCCATAGGAGGGTCGACCTCCCTATCTCTCTCTCATATGATTCCTCTCATCTCTCTTAGCCCTTCTTCCTCCTCTAGCAGCCTCCATTGAAGCAGCCCAAGGTGAGCTCCTCTTTTTCTTTAGTTTTATCGATTTTTTTTATGCTTTACACCATTGCCGCCCCATGTAATCCATCTTTTTCATATTCTTTTCATTCAGGAATCTGTCTTCATGTGCCAAGAAGATGATATACTGATGATCCAAGGTTCTTTGCACTTTTTTTATCCGTTAAAAATGATTAGATCATATTTATTTTGCTAAATGCTCGAAAAAGATCGATATTCGACCATTCTATGGATTGAATCCCTCTTTTAATGACTAAATCAAATTCGTGACCATGCTTTCTTGATTCTTTATGTTTATTTTATCATATTCATGTTTATTTTAAGTTGTTCATGCATTAAATCATGATCCAAATCATTGATTATATGTTTTTAATGATTTTTAGCATGCTTAATCAATTTTATTTTGTTTTAGGGTTTTAGATTCTATATTTACAATTCTGGACGTCTGTTAATGTAATTAATTTACTAGTTGATATTCATTAATTAAATCAAAATTTTTTATGGTGAAATCATGCATATGCACAAAGTTTTCAATAAAAAAAATTGGATTTTTTTGAGGTTATTAACCCCATTTAAAAAAATCAAAGTTAGAACCTATTTTCTAAACCAGAAAAATGTTGTAAAAATACAAGAGCATTTTTTTGAGGTCATATCTCCCTCATCAAAGATTGTATTGACAATCTGTAAAAAGAAGCGTACTCGTTAGAATGTCTAATTCAATCTGTGTAATTTTTATAAATTTTTACGGTGGATTTCTATGTTTCTTTGACCCAACAACAACACCTGTCCTTCTTGAACTAACAGGTATGGTTCAGGGCCAGAGTCAACTTGCCGAGATGATTTCTCCCCAACCAGAGATCATATCGACGATCCGTAAGAAGTCACTGATCTGTCTGCATGTCTAATTTCCTTGGTGTATTTTTTATAAATTTTCATCGTTGATTTCTATTTTTTTTTAATCCAAAATCAGAATCTATGTTTCTTGATTGTCAGTCTTGATTCAAACCCTGATTCATATTGTCGGAACGATTTCTCTCTAACCAGAGATTGTATTTCCGATCTGTGAAAAGGGTTATCTTTATTGATTTGTCTAGTTTCTCTCTGTCAAATTTCATAAATTTTCACTTATGTTTGATATCCAATTCTGGTCTGACACTGTGACAAGTACGAAACTGCAGGTAAAGTTGCATATTTTTCATCTTTTTATTTAATATTCATATTCAAAATAATCTAAAAAATTTATTTTTTGATTGCATATTAATTTTAGGGTTATTAAAAGTGTTCATGTTGATTTTTGTGATTTTTGTAATGCATTTTATGTGTTATTTAGTTATTTCATAAAAACAGGATGCCCATAGAGTCCTAATTCAATTGAAACATGGGCAAAAATCAACATTTTTCTAATATTTTATTTTTTTCATAAAAAGTTTTATATTGTTAGGATTTGATCATGTTCATAATCATATCAGGGTGCTCTCCACCCGATTTGGCATTGTTTTGAATCCGTTTGATCCCCAGATTAAGCATTTTACAAAAATCTTTTTTGAAAAACCTTGTTTTTAGCCCTGTTTTGCAATAAATGTCAATTTTAAGAGTGTTTTAGCCATTTTCCCCAAAATTATAAATTTTTAAGTTATTTATTTTTATTATTCATTTAGTTTTGCATCATCTATTATGTTATTTAATGATTTTTATTTCAGGGAAGCATGAAAAAAGACTTATATCCGGATAAATCCTCAATTTCCTGATATTGTTGGATAACTCCTGAAAAGCCAACATTTTGCTACTAACATGTTTGCTAATTTTGCAGAAAATCTCAAGATTATAATTTTATTTATTTTATTTCAATTATTGATGTAAAGTGTAATTGTAAACATTGGAATAAGATTTTTCTTTTCTGCTTAGAATCGACTGCATTTGAATATAGTTTATTTTCAATAATATTGATTATGATGGATGATGATTCATGCATATTTCAAATCCACCACGATCAACATGAATGACACGTGCACTCGTTTCTAATGAGTTAATAAAATCGGTGGAATTCGTATTTGTGGCTATAGTCAAAATACGAATAAAACTCAGATTTATTATCTTCTTTTAAGTTACAAACAGCTTACACTCTGTGATCGTTGCGAAAATTTTTCTTTCTTCTTAGGGAAAGAGAAACTCTCGCAAGGTCCACTTGTTTGAAAAGATTTTGAAAAATAACCCGCATTCATTTTTGAAAATATGGAAAAATGGGGAGACAGGGCTCGCTCATTCGTACGAAGTTCAATCGTTCCTGACGCTTTTACCAGTGGTAATTGAACCAACGATCGAATTTATGCCTTTGCTTTGCTCAAATTTGTTTAGAAAATTATTCTAAGTCTTAAATTCACATAGAATCATGCTTGTGCTATGAACTTTGAGAAATGATGTATGCTTTGAAGAGTTGTTTTGATTGCATGCATTCATTCTATTTTCTATTTTACATGTATTTTGATTCTGCCCTCATTTTAACATCTTAATTTCAGATGTTTTTCCTTGTATTTTCGATCTGATTTTTTTATACGTAATTTACGACTGTGTCCACATGAATCTGTAATTTTTTTATGATTTTTGGAGATCTATGCACCTACTTTAAAAATCAGGATTCAGACCCTGTCATTCTGTACTGTCATGATTTTAGCAGAATCAGGACCGATTTGCCGGAGTGATTTCTTCCTAACTGGAGATGATCTCTCTGATCCGTAAAATGTGGTGTCTCCAGCATTAAATCTAGTTTGTTCATGCCAGTTTTTAACAATTTTTATGGTCATTTTATACTAATTTGGATTAAAAACCACAACCCTGTCACCCTATGTCATTTTAATTGCTCAGGTTTTAGTCTATTTTGTTAGTCATGTCTCCTTAATGGGAGATCTTTTTCTACATCTGTAAAAAGGGTTCGTCTCATTTACATGTCTAGTTTATCCCTGCAAATTGTTAGCAATTTCTATGATTAATTTCTATTTCATTTGCATTTAAAACCAAAACCCTATGTATTTTCAATCCCAGGCGTTGCTCAGACCCATGATCAACTTGTTGCAGTCATATCTCTTTAATGAGAGATCATTTTTTAGATATGTAAAAATAAATTTAATTCTTAGAATGTATAGTTTATGCATGCTAATTTTCATAAATTTCCATTGCCTTTTCATATTTCATTCTGATCGAAAATCAGAACCTTATCATTTTTCTTTGTCAGGCTTTGATCAGACTTTAAGCCATATTGTTTGAATCAGATGTCCTTAATGAGAGATCATTTTTAAGATCTGTAAAGTGGATTTTTTTCTCCTTCATGTCTAGTTTATCTCTAAAAATGTTTAGTAATTTCTGTGGGGATTTCATATTTGATTCTGATAAAAAATAAAACCCTGTTATTTTATATCATTGAACATTGCTTAGATCTTATCTCATCTTGTTTATATTAGCTCTCCCTAATGAAAGATCATTTTTGAGATCTATAAAAAGGATTTTCTTTCATTATGTGTCTAATTTATCTTAGTCAATTTTTATAAATTTTCAAGCTCATTTGCTATTTCAATTCTACTAAAACCTACTACTGGTTACAGAACCTTAAGTTCTGTAATAGGTTCATTCCCTCAGATGGAACAATGACTTCTTGAAGTCACCATTTCCAAACCAGGATTGATTTTCTACTTTTATAAATTGAAGTAGTTTTCATATTGTGTTAAACAATTTTTTCCATAAATTTGGAAGAAATTGAGTCGGTTTAGCCTCTGAAACATCCAAATTAAAAAAGCTTGTCTGTTAAAATTCAATCTCTTGTTTCTAAAATTAATTCTTCATTGTTTTAGTCACATCTCAAGATTTAGAAATGATTTTGATGATCTGTAAAAAGGAGATGTTTCTCTGATGTGTTTTGAATCCATGAATTCATTGTGAGCTTGATTTGAGTTATTTTGGACTTTCATTCACCAGAAATGCTTTGACAGATTTTCTTGTAAATCCTGATTCTATAAATTCCTATTTTAATTTGATAAAAAACCCTAATTCAAGTTTTTCTTCATTTGTTTATTGATTTTTTCAATTCTAGAGTGTTCCTAAGGTTGTTTGGGGTCTCCATATCAATTTTAGTAAATTTTTATGGTCATTTGACCCTTTCTTAATTGCATTTTTCAAAACTGGTTTTTATAAAAAGCATATTTCGGCTAAAATAAAGATAAATTAGGCATTTCAGCATTTTAAAACTAAAATTTCAAATATAATTCATATAATTTTATAATTTGAAAATGGTTTTTATCATTTTAGAATGCTTTATCTTCATTGTAACAAATTTTGGAGTTCATTTGATCTTTATTTCAAAAATTTCAATATTTTTCCATAAAATTTTGAATTTCAAGGTTAAATTCACTTTAAATTCAAAATTTTAAAGTGAATTTATATACTTCAAATCTCAATTTTGAAAATTTAAACTCCAAAATACATTTTCAAATGCTTTTGTAAAGTCATGGATAATTTGCATTTATTTTGTTTAATTTTTCTTTATTTTGAGGCATAAAAGGCTATTTTTGGTTATTTTTCTTTAATTTTTCAATAATTGAAGAAAAATCCATAAAAGCCTACATTTATTTCTAACAAGTTTGCTAATTTTGCAAGAATTTTTTATTTTGCTATTTGATCAATTATTGTATTAATTTAAAGGGTTGTAATTGATTAATTAATGAGAATTTTACTTTATGCTTAGTTTAGGAATGCATGAGCATATAGTTTAATTTTAATTTTCATGATTAATTTGTTTCATTTTTATTTTTTATTTCAATTAAACCATGGTAAAACATGAATGACACATGCATCACTTTAATAGAGCATAATAAAACTAAGTAAAATTCGTATTTGTGGCCATAGTCAGAATACAAATAATACTTAGAATTATTATTCTTTATTAAAGAAAATTTGACCCACACTTTTAGGTCATTTTTCAAAAATCATCATATTTCAAAATTTATTCCTTTTCTTCTTTTATTAGAATTCAAATAAAGATTAATTCAAAGTATATTTGTGACCATAGTCTTGAATATATAAAAAAATTAATTTTGTTCAAATTATATAAAGGCACAAAACTCTCTTTTAAAATTAAATTTTGAATAATTTTCAATAGAATTTCTTCCAAACTTTTAAAAAATAATGCATTCATCATTTAGGATAGAATTACATCAATTTATTTTTCAAAAATCTGAATTTTCAAAATATTTTCTATTTCCAGATGAATATTAAAGTGACTTTCAAAATAATTTTCCTTTTCAAGTTTATTTCAATTTATTTTCAAAACATTTTCAAGTTTATTCCACTTTATTTTCAAGTTTATTTCAAATCATTTTCAATTTTATTTCAAGTCATTTTTTGAAATATTTTCAAAGATATTTTGAAATACTTTCAAAATATTTTCAAAACTTATTTTCTAAATATTTTAAAAGATTTTTCCAAATATTTTGAAGTTATTTTAGAATATTTTTGAAACATTTTCAAAAGATTATTTTGAATTATTTTCAAAGCATTTTTAAAGCTATTTTCTAAATATTTTCAAAGCAATTTTCAAGTTATTTTCGAAATTACTTCAAAGCATTTTCCAAGTTATTTTTGAAATAATTTCAAATCATTTTTCTAAATATTTTTAAAATAATTTCAAAGTCATTTTCAAGATTATTCTAAATAAAATTTCAAACATTTTTAAAGTAATTTCAAAGCATATTTTTAATATTTTCTAATAAATTTTGAAATCATTTTCTTTATATTCATTTTTAATATTTTCCATTAAATTTTGAAATCATTTTCTTGATATTCTTTTTCAACATTTTCTGAGGAATTTTGAAATCATTTTCATCCAATTTCAAAACATTTTCCAAGAAATTTCAAAAATCAATTTTCATTCAATTTCAAAGTATTTTTGCCAACATTTTGAATCATTTTTCATCTCAAGGCACAATTTACAAAATATTTTCAATTATGATCAAGTTTTAAATCATTTCAAGAAATTTTCAAGCTATTTTCCCAATTTTCAAAAAACACTTGAAATTCAATCTTGAAATATTTTCAAAGGGATTTCTTTTGCAAATCAAACCAATTTTAAAGGCATACATCATGATTTTTATCAAAAAATTTCCAAGTCATTTCACATAAATGATCATCTGTTCGCATTTTACGACTTAGGATAATTTCTTAGGCAAATTTGAGCAAAGTAAAGGCATAAATTCGATCCTTGGTTCAATTACCTCCGGTAAAGGCACCAGGAACGGTTGAACCTCGTACCGACGAGCGAGCCCCATCTCTCAAATTTTTTGCACATTTTTAAAATGGAGGCGAGTTATCTTCAAAATATTTTTCCAAAAGGTCAAGTGGACCTTGCGAAAGTTTTCTTTCTAAAAGATTTTTTTTTACAACAATCATAGGTTTGGCGACCGTGATGGGACTTGTCTTTGTCTGGTCGAATTTATGCCCTTGCCTTGTTCGAATTGTCTAAGTCATTATTCTAAAATGCCAGCTTCATTTTCATGCAAAACTTAGGAGCCTAGAATCAAACCCAGCTGACATTAATACATCTAGACTTAGGCATGGTTTGGTAGGACCAAATTAAGGAGATTTATTCATGTTCACTTAGATTTAGGTCAAGTACAACCCTCATCAATCTAGGGATTAAATGCAAACATTATATGCAAGTGTATGCTTCTTATGATTTTCAAAATTTTATCTCTTTAGGACTTTGCATTAGAGCCATTTGATTTCTTGCATGATTGATCACTTTTTCAAAACATCTTCACTTATATTGTCTCGGTCTTCACATTACTGGGATTTCTCACTGAACTATAGTTCGGGACAAAGCCTCACAACTGGGCTACTTATTTAGGCTAATAACCCCCGTACCACGTACTAAGGGTCATAGTTCAAAGTATATCGGCAGGCACTCAAGGATGTTGGAAAACCATTACCTTAGTCAACTTGATTCTCAAATATCTCCATTATCTTTCTTCTTTCATTTTTTTTTCAGTATAAACCATCCCCTTTGTTCTGCAGAGAGTATTTGGCATTGTCACGTAATTCAGAACAGATCTGAGAAAAAGATAGTGCCATCTCAATAAAACATCATCAGCAACAAAGAGAAAATGAATTCCCCAAGGTCGGCCAGGGAACATGATCAACAGGGTGGAGATGACATCGATCCCGCCATGTATAATTTGTTTCAAAGGATGATGATCAAGATGCAATCAGCGCAAGCCGGGGCAGGTTCAAAGAAAGTGCCCTCCAAGAAGAAAGTCAAAGGCAAGCCTATAAATAAGCACATCAAAATTGCCAAGAAAAGGCTCAGTATGAAGATACTTCAGAAGGGGGCATATTCCATAGAAGAAATCTCTGATGAAGAGCAAGAAGCATTCTTGCCAGCTCGCCAAGCATCCAAAAAGCAGATCCCAGAGCCAAAGTCTGTCAATAAGCTCAAATAGCAGTTAGCTGAAGATCCCATTCAATTGCAATTTAAAGAGATGACTAGCATGGTCAAGGACCTGCTCTAAACACCCCAAAAATTTTCAGGTCCATTCCGGACATCTCTTTTCACAAATGCCAATCCCTTGCAGGGCGATGTAGAATCTCACCCCTAGGTTTATCCCAGTCTAGAGGTCAGTTTAGCCCCATTTTGTCAATAAAATTATCATTTTACCCATGAGTCACCCTTAACCCTTCATCAGTCAGACTTAGTCAAACTCATCTTAAGTTCAAAAGAGTTAGAATGTCAGTCATTTCTAGCTCCCTTGAGCTAACAATGAGCAGTGTCAGTTCATTCAGGTTAAATTTAGTTCATTTCAAGTGAAATGAGCTCATTTCTAGCTCGAACTTTATCCAAATTGTCTCTGAATCAGTCAAACTCAGTAGATCTTATCCCCATGAGTCTAATTTAAGCTCATCAGGAGTTTGAATGGTTTAGTTCCAGTTCTAAATCACTTTCTGCATTCTCGGACCTTCATTTTAGCTCATTTGAGCTCAATTCAGTTCAAATTGAGCTAACCCCAGTCAGTTGAGCTAGTGTTTTAGCTTCGAATTTAGTTCACCTTAGTATAACTGACTTCCAATTTAGTTAATTCCAATTCTATCCAGTTCAAGTCAGTTCAAACAAGTCTAGTACTGTGTTTTGCTACCCCTGCAGAGCAAAAACAAAAAAATAATAATTTCTTCAGAGCATCATTTCTATCAATTTTCAAACCGGGACAAGTCCCAATTTAGACTCAGATCAATTTCTTTATTTGATATTTTATAAATATCCGAGATCCATTTCATATTTCAATTCGAATATTGGATCTGATGTCCATTTACCACTCTTAACCTGGATTCTTCATCCAAATTCATTCTATTATCCAGATCCAGAGTCCAATTTTCACTTCCTGAACCTGGAATATCTCATTGAATATTCGAGATCCAATTAACTATTCTGGATCCATTTCCATTTAGATCCACCTTCTGATCCATTTGGAAGGATAATTGAATCGATTCCTGAATTCAAACTCAGATTCATCTGATATCTGAGATCTAATTTCATTTCTTGGATTTTGATCCAGATCCAAGATCCAATTCCATTTCCATTTCTAGGCTTGATCCAAAATCCAAACCCAATATCCAAATCCAAATGTCATCATGAGCATGGATATTTCATTTCAATTCATTCCATAAATCTATATCCAGGGTTCAAACATCGTTTTGAACCAATTTCTTTCATTTTTACCTTCAATCGAGATCTAGATTCACTATTTCAAAATTTCAGATCCAGATCCAAATTCAAAATCCAATCTTTATTCAATTTTCAAAATCAATCCTTGAATTTCAAATCCAAATTCAACATTTTACAAAATCTTTTGAAAATTAGTCTGGATCCAATTTATAACTCGATTTCGATTTTGAAGAAAAAACCCAAAAAAATCAAAGTAGATCTTAGATCCAATAAAGATCCATTAAATTCAAAAATAAAAAATTCTCTTCTTTATTTCTTTCATTTTCACCTTCCCTTTTAAATCCTTTCCTTTATTTAGTTTTAAAATCAAAAGAAGGAAAATAAATATATTTTCTAAAGGGGGCGCCACTTGGTATTTGCAATTTTAAAGTCCATTTTATTTCAAAATCCCTTTTTCTTTGTTAAAAACCTTGGTTTTTAACCCACTTTTAAAATTTTCTTTGTTTTTAAAAACACACATGGGAATCACTTGCAAAGTGATGCCATGTGTCACCATGTTTTCAAAATACCAACTATACCCATTTAAAAAAATAAAAAATACTCAAATGGGGAGCCCCCCCCTTGTGAGCTCTCAAGATGACGTGTTAAGAGCCTTCTAGAGGCCTTGCCACATCAACCCTAAGTCTAACAAACCTCTATTTTCTATACCCAAAATGCCTTCAAGTTTAACTATAAATAAACCACTTAGGGGGGTTGATTTTCTCAAGTTGGAAAATCTCAAAATCTCTCTCATTCTCCTTGAAGTTGGCGCCAACCGCTTGGAGCTCTCTCCTCTCCCTCTTCCTCATTTGAAGCAAGGTATTCCTCTTCTTCTAATTTCATTTCTTCTTTGCTTTATTTGAATTACATTTTGTAATTTTCATTTTTATCAAAAGCCATTAGAATTATGGAATTTGATCTTTTATAGATCAAATTCCTCTTAAATTGGCAATATCAAAGTAATCCATGCCTTATTTTTTTTAATTTTTACTTTGTTAATTCTGTATTTGATGATATTTTACTGTTTTTTTTTTCTAAAATTTGAAAATATATCATCCATATTTTATTTTTCATTTTATGCTTTAATAGATTACATGCATTCATTCTCTTTTCTATTTTACATGCATTTTGATTCTAACCTCATTTTAGCATCTTAATTTTGGATGTTTTTTCTTGTATTTTTTATCTGAATTTTTTATGGGTGATTTATGACTGTATCCACATGAATCTGTGAATTTTTTACGATTTTTGAGATCTGTGAGCCCACTTTAAAAATCAAGATTCGGATCTTGTCATTCTGCACCATTGAGATTTTAGCAGAATTAGGACTGATTTGCTGGAGTGATTTCTCCCTAACCGGTGATGATCTCTCCGATCCGTAGAATGTGGTGTCTTCAGCATTAAATCTAGTTTGTTCATGCCAATTTTTAATAATTTCTATGGTCATTTCACACCTGATTTGGATAAAAAACCACAACCCTGTCAATCTGTATCATTTTAATTGCTCCGATTTTAGTCTATTTTGTCAGTCATATCTCCTTAATGAAAGATCATTTTCTAGATATGTAAAAAGAGTTCTTCTCATCTACATGTCTAGTTTATCCTTGCAAATGTTCAATAATTTCTATGGTGGATTTTGATTTTATTTGCATTTAAAACCGAAACCACGTCTGTCTATAATTTCAGGCATTGCTCAGACCCATGATCGACTTGTTGCAATCATATCTCTCCAATGGGGGATCATTTTCTAGATATGTAAAAAAAATTCTTTCTTAGAATGTCTAGTTTGTACATGTCAATTTTCATAAAATTTTATTGCCTTTTCATATTTCATTTTTATAAAAAATCAGAACCCTATCATTTTTTTTTGTCAGGTTTTGCTCAGACTTTGGGCCATATTGTTTGAATCAGATCCACCTAATGAGAGATCATTTTTAAGATATGTAAAATAAATTTTCTTTCCCTATATGTCTAGTTTACCTCTGCAATTTTTTAGCAATATCTATAAGCATTTCATATTTGATTTTGATAAAAAAATAGAACTCTGTTATTTTGCATCATTGAGCATTGCTTAGATCTTATCTCATATTGTTTAGATTAGATCTCCCTAATGAGAGACAATTTTCAAAATCTGCAAAACGGATTTTTTTTCATTATGTGTCTAGTTTATTTCAGTCACTATTTATAAATTTTTATGCTCATTTGCTATTTCAATTCTGCTAAAAATCGGGACTGGTTACATAACTTCAAGTTTTGTATTAGGTTTATTCCTTGAGATGGAACAGTGACTTCTCGAAGTCACCATTTCCAAACCAAATTTGATTTTTCATTTTGTAAATTGAAATTGTTTTCTGATTGTGTTGAAAAACTTCTCCCATAAATGTGGGATAAATTTAGTCGGTTTAGTCTCTGAAACACCCAAATTACAGAAACCTGTATGCTAAAATTCAATCTCCTGTTTCTAAAATTAATTCTCCAATGTTTTAGTCATATCTTAAAATTTAAAAATGATTTTGATAATCTGTAAAAAGAAGATATTTTTTTGATGTGTTCTGAATCCATGGGTTCATTTTGAGCTTGATTTAAGTTGTTTTGGACCTTTATTCACTTGAAATGCTCTGACAGGTTTTCTTATAAATCCTAATTATGCAAATTCCTGTTTTAATTAGATAAAAAGCCCTAATTCGCGTTTTTCTTCAATCTTTTCTTGAACTTTTAAATTCTAGAGTGTTCCTAAGGTTGTTAGGGGTCTCCATATCAATTTTTATAAATTTATATGGTCATTTGACCTTTCATTTATTATATTTTTTAAAACTAATTTATAAAAAAATATATTTATGTTAAAAATTTCTATGGTCATTTGATCTTTCATTCATTACATTTTTCAAAATCAATTTATAAAAAAATATATTTATGTTAAAATAAAGATAAATTAAGCATTTTAGCATTTTAAAAAATCAAAATTCAAATATAATTCATATCATTTTATAATTTGAAAATGGTTTTTATCATCTTAGAATGCCTTATGTTCATTTGAACAAATTTTGGAGTTCATTTGATCTTTATTTCAAAAAAATTTAATATTCTTTTTATAAAATTTTGAATTTCAAGGTTAAATTCACTTTAAATTCAAAATTTTAAAGTGAATTTATATACTTCAAATCTCAATTTCAAAAATTTGAACTCCAAAATACATTTTCAAATGATTTTGTAAAGTCATGCATCATTTGAATTTATTTTGTTTAATTTTTCTTTATTTTTGGAGCACAAAAGGCTAATTTTGGCTAATTTTTCAATAATTGAAGGAAAATCCATAAAAGCGTACATTTATTTCTAACAAGTTTACTAATTTTGCAAGAATTTTTTATTTTGCTAATTTATCAATTATTGTATTAATTCAAGGGTTATAACTGAACAATTAATGAAGATTTGACCTTATGCTTAGTTTAGGAATGAACGAGCATATAGTTTAATTTCAATTTTCATGATTAATTTGTTTTATTTTTATTTTTTATTTCAATTACACCCCGATGAAACACGAATGGCACGTGCACTACTTCAATAGAGGATAATAAAACTAAGTAAAATTCGTATTTATGGCCATAGTCAGAATATGAATAATACTCATAATTATTATTCTTTATTAAAGAAAATTTAACCTACAATCTTAAGTCATTTTAAAAAATCATCATATTTCAAATTGTATTCATTTTCTTCCTTTATTAGAATTCTAATAAAAATTAATTTAAAGTATATATGTGGTCATAGTCATGAATATATGAAAATTAATCTTGTTTAAATTCTATAAAGGCACAAAACTCTTCTTTAAAATAAAATTTTGAATAATTTTCAAAAGAATTTCTTCAAAACTTTTACAAAATAATGCATTCATCATTTAGGATAGAATTGCATCATTTCAAATTTTTTCAAAAATTTGAATTTTCAAAATATTTTCTATTTCAAGATGAATTCCAAAGTGATTTTTGAATTTTTTTTCTTTTCAAGTTTATTTCAAAATATTTTCAAAACATTTTCAAGTTTATTCCAATTTATTTTCAATTTTATTTCAAATCATTGTCAATTTTATTTCAAGTCATTCTTCAAAATATTTTCAAAATTATTTTGAAATACTTTTAAAATATTTTCAAAAATTATTTTCTAAATATTTCCAAATATTTTTGAAGTTATTTTGGAATATTTTTGAAACATTTTCAAAAGACTATTTCAAATCATTTTCAAAGCATTGTTAAAGTTATTTTCTAAATATTTTCAAAGCAATTTCCCAGTTATTTTCGAACTTATTTTAAAGCATTTTCCAAGTTATTTCTGAAATAAGTTCAAATCATTTTTCTAAATATTTTCAAAGTCATTTTCAAACATTTTTCAAAGTAATTTCAAAGCATATTTTCAACATTTTCCAATAAATTTTGAAATCATTTCCTTTATGTTTTTTTTTCAACATTTTTGAGGAATTTTGAAATAATTTTCATCCAATTTCAAAACATTTTTTTCAACATTTTCCAAGGAATTTTGAAATCATTTTCATCCAATTTCAAAGTATTTTTGCCAACTTTTTCAAATTATTTTTCTTCTCAAGGCAAAATTTCTAAAATATTTTCAATTATGATCAAGTTCTAAATCATTTCATGGAATTTTCAAGATATTTTCAAGCTATTTTCTCAAATTTCAAAAAAACATTTGAAATTCAAACTTGAAATATTTTTGAAGGGATTTCTTTTGCAAATCAAACCAATTTTAAAGTCATACATCATGATTTTTCTCAAAAAATTTCCAAGTTATTTCACATAAATTATCATCTATTTGCATTTTAGGACTTAGGATAATTTCTTAGGCAAATTTGAGCAAAATAAAGGCATAAATTCGATCCTTGGTTTAATTATCTCTAGTAAAGGCGCCAAGAACGGTTAAACCTCGTACCGACGAGCGATCCCCGACTCCTATTTTTCTCATATATTTTAAAAAATGGAGGCAAGTTTTATTTCAAAATCAATTTTTTTTCAAAAGTTCAAGTGGACCTTGTAAGAGTTTTCTTCCTAAAAAGTTTTTTTTTTGCAACGATCACAAAAGTGGCGACCGTGATGGGACTCATCTTCGGCTAATCGAATCTATGCCTTTGCCTTGTTTAAATTTGTCTAATTTGTTATTCCATAAATGTCAGTTTTATTTCTTGCAAACTTAGGAGTCTAGAATCAAACCCAGCTGACATGATGTATATAGACCTAGGCATGGTTTGATAGGACAAAATTGAGGAGATTTATTCATGTTCACATAGACTTAAGTCTAATACAACTCTTCTAAATCTAGGGATTGAATGCAAACATGGTATGAAAGTGTGTGCTTCTCAATAATTTTCAAAATTCTATTTCTTTAGGCCTTTGCATTAGAGCCATCTGATTTTCTTGCTTGCTTGAATCATATTTTTGAAACATCCTTACCTATATTGTTTCGGTCTTCACGTTGCTAGGCTTTCTCACTGAATCATAGTTCAAGACTCTTATCATTGCAAAATTTTACTTTTGCAAGTCAAACTGACCTTTGAAAAATGTTTTGAAAATAACTCACCTCCGTTTTAACATGCAGGATAATTTCGAAGAATGAGACTTGCCTGTCGGTATGAGGTTCAACCGTTCATGGCACCATAACCATGGATAATCGAACCAAGGATCAATCATGTGCTTTGTTTTGCTCAACTTGTCTAAATCGATGTTCTATTCCTAAATGCACAAAGAATCAGGCATGTGCTATGAATTTTAGAAAATGCAGATTTGAAAACATGATGTTTGCTTGGAATAATTGGAAATATTTGGAAAAAGGGACACCTTGAAAATCATGAATCACATTGGAAAACATTTTTGAAGAAAAGGAAAATTGATTTCTGAGAAAATTCAAATAATTTTGAGAAAATTGATTTCTTTGAGATGGAATTGGAAAAAAATATCAAAAGGTATGGGCATGTGACCCTATGAAATTCTTTTCATGATGCAGTCTAAACCTATATGATGCATAAATGCAATTTGCAAAATATTTTCTGAATAATTTTGATGAAAATAATTGATAGAAGATATTTTTGTGCCTTATAAAATTTAGATGAAATAAATTCTTTACATATCCCTGACTATGGCTATGAATACGTATTGAATATAGTTCATTTGATTCTAAAAGGAAGAAATATTTAGAAAAGTTTGAAAAATATGCAATAATTTATGAAGATGCCTAAGAGTGTAGGTTGTTTGTGGGTTAGAAAAAGATGATAAATCTGAGTTTTGTTCGTATTCTGACTATGGCCACAAATACGAACCCACCATGTAAGGCCCACAATATTTTTGAGATAATATTATATGTGATGTGTTTCAGTGTTGGTAATTTCTTGAATTACTGCAAGAATTTTTCGTAATTATGCATATATAATTATACGAGGTCCTAAATCGTGTAATTTTGATGTACGAAGCAATTAAGGGCAAACCATGATAAATTAAATTCCGATATTCCTAAATTAGATTTATAATACATCTAATTAGTCACACCCCAAATTTGAAACCTAAACAAGGAAAAACCTCGTTATTGCATGTGAATTAGCGAAAAAGGAATATCAACAAAATATGAGTCGTAATGAGAATGAATTTCATCGAAATTGAATATCTAAGTAAATAATTTTAAAACTTAGGTTGCATCTCATGAAATGTAAGTTTAAAATAAAGCATTTAAATCATTTAAAACCTAGCTTTTAAATAAAAATCAAATAGGGTTTTTAAAATAAGTAAATTACAATTTTATAAAACCTAAGTGAGGTTTTTCCAAAAATTTCAAAAGGAAGTTTGTTTTGGAATATTTAGAAAGTGGTTAGCATGGGACCCACGTCAACCCATGCTACCTTGAGATAAATTAAAAACAAAATTTAAAAAAATGTATTTGATAAAGGATTTTTATAAAGTATGAAAAAAACAAACATGAGGGTGGTTTTTGGAAATATAGGCAGTGGTTGGAATGAGCCAACGGTTTTTAAGGGTAGCTTGGGCGCCCCTTAGGGGGTAGCCCATGTTACTTTTAATACAATTAAAAAAAAACGGATTTGAAAAAAGAAAGGCTTTTAAAATGTTGCCTTTGAAAAGTCAAGAGACAGCCCTACCCCCCAAAATCAAAGAGTGATTTAGAGGAGGGTTGGTGGGAGTAGTTGGCCCCTCAAGGCCTAGCCTTTGACCCAAGAAGAGAGAGAGGGTGGGGCGTGGAGAACCCTCCATCTCTACCTCCATGCTCCCAGCCCTTCATCACAATCCCCTTATTCTCTCTCTATAAGACTAGAAGAAGGAGATGAGAGAGAAAGAATCAGTTCCTTCTCCTCCCCTTTCTCCTTCTTCTCTCTTTCCTCCATCTTCTATCTTCTTTTTTTTTCATTGTGCTGTGTGTGACTGTGCGTGGCATCTACCCCAGCTGGAAGAAGAAGAACTCCACTCCTCCCCAAGGTGAGTTATCATCCCACATTTTGATTTCTCTTGGATTAGCATATGGCATGTTTTTTCTCAAAAAAAAAATCGGATTGCATACATGATGAGAAAAGGACTTGTGTGGTGGATTTAGACCCACTAATATGTTTATTTTTCCTCTAGAAATGGTTTCCCTACACTTTCATTTTTTGCTCTTTTGTGGTTGATGGTTTGGTTTTTCTTTGTTTCAGATGTTTCATATTCTTGAAATGGTTTTCGGTGGAATGTTGGCGGCCAGGTGTTATCGTCGCGAAATTTTTCCCCCGTCTTCCCTTCCTTGCGGAAGAGAAAAAGGAAGGAAACACTTTCGCGCTTCAAACTTGACCGGATTTTGGAAAATGTTTTTGAAATACTCGCCTCCGTTTTTGAAAATTGCGGGAAAATCCATGGGATGGGGCTCGACCTGTCGGTACGAGGTTCGACCGTTCCTGCCGCCTTTAACAGGGGTAATCGAACCAAGGACCAAAACTATGCTTGACTTAGCGAAATTATCAAAGTTATGTTCTATCCTAAATGCACAGAGAATTTAGGCATGTGCTATGAGATTTGGAAAATGCAACTTGGGAAAACATGATGTATGCTTGGAAAATATTTGAAGTTGAAAAGATTTCTCAGGAAAAGAGTAAATTTCTGAAGAAACTCAGATGAAAAGATTTGAAATCTTGAGAAAGTTTATAAAGACTTGGGAAAATCATGAATGATTGGAAATCTTGAGAAAATGTGAGTAATTCTTAGGAAAAGTGTGAACATTTGAAGGGAAATGCTTGTCAGGAAAACTCCAACTCTGAAAATTTTATTTGGAAAGAGGATTGAAAATTCATAGGAAAACTTTTGGAGTTGAAAAACATTTCTTGGGAAAATGGAAGTGATTCTTGAGAAAAGATGAACCTTTTGAAAAGGGAAACACTTCTTAGGAAAACTTGGACTTTGAGAGTTTTTTTTTTAGGAAAATGATGGAAATTCATAGGAAAGCTCATTGGAGAAGGAAATTCAAAACCTGGGAAGTTGAAATCCTGGGAATTTTACCCTTTTGAAATACTTGGAAATCGATTTTGGATCTTGGAGAAAGATTGGAAAACTCTTTTGAATCTCTTAAGAAAATATCATTTTCCAGGGAAAACTGTGGAGAAACTTGTCTTTGGAAAACCGATTTTGAAAAATCCTTAGAATTTCTTGAGAAATCGATTTCTTGAGAATGAAGTTTTCTTGAGAAAATCTTGAGAAAATCAATGATTTCATGATGCAAATGACATGAGTGAATGAATGCACTTTGAGAAGATTTTCTGAGGAATTGGTTGGAAAATGTGCATTAAGTCAAGATAAATCCTTCACCTATCCTGACTGTGGCCATGAATATGTTCAGAATTTAGTTGATTTGATGCACATGATTTTGAAAACTTTGGAAATATGATGTGCATTTTAAGATAGCCTAAGAGTGTAGGCTCAATGTGACTAGTAGAAAGATGATGGATCTGGGTCTCGTCCATATTCCGACTAGGGCCGTAAATATGTATCCCACCGAGTCCATCAACTCCCTAAGAGTTGGTGCACGTGCCATTCGTGAACATCCATAGTGCTTTTGAAATAAGATGTATGCATCACATAAGCAGGATATTTGCATAAATTCAAACTATATGATATGCATCCTAGTCTAAGCAGGAAATTAACTCTCTTATTCCAAAATTTACATTATTACATCACTAAATAAGGAAAGTAAAAGAAATTTGCAGACTTCAGCTCCTTCTTTTGAATGTTCCTGCCAAACTTGAAATAAGGTTAGCTCAAATATGTGGGTTTTTCCAAAATTTTCCAATAATATTATGAAATTATTGGATTTAATTGGATATAAACCCTATTCTCATGCTTCCTTGATATTTTGAAATGATGAAAATGCTAGAAATTCAGTGAAAAACAATTTGAAATTCGGAATTGAGGTTAAAATGACCAAAATACCCCTAAAATTAAAGTTACATCTTTAAAATCAGGGTTTTTTGAAGGAAAACTTGGTAAAATTGAGATTTTGAAATTCAAATTGAATCAAATGATGATGAAATGCAGTAAGAGATATGATGACATGCTGCTAGACACATTAAGACTGTAAAATCAGAATTTGGTATTTTGCACTTTATCAAAAATACCGATTTTCACTTGTTTTTCGCTTGGATCTGGGTCCTGCGGGACCCTGTTTTGGTATTATGGATGATCCGAACCTCAAATGGATTCCAAATTACACCAAATTCGGTATGAAGCATCTAAACACTTTGATAAACAACCTAGAATGCTAAAAATCACGAAATGATATGATTTAAATGCTAAAATTCAAGGAAAGTCCTAAAATAATGGATTTTGCCTATGGATCCGAACCAAATGCAAGGTTTAATATGATAACGCAAGATTTACACCATGGAAATTTCTGACATTTTGCAGACTGCTAAAAGACCCGAAATGGAACATTTTTGGTTTTTATAGCCTCGGGATTTGAGCCATGGTGAGTTCAATAACAGAGATTTAGTTCGGACAGAGATAAAAATCACACTAATCTGATAAAAAATGCTAAAGAAATACAAAACGGCCATGGAAATTTATGAAATTAATCAGAGTTATGCACAACATCTACATGAACAACTTTCATGTTTATGACTTTGGTATTTGAATAACGGAAACACAGATAAAAATATAACTATGCCTGCCTAAACTAACAGAACAGACAAATGTAGCAAAACAAGGGGCTGACAAGAAAAATCCGAAGCAGGGGTCAACACTGTTCTAAAACTTACAGGCTTTTAGATTCAAACAGAGGACATCTCGGACACCACTTTCACTTTTTACAGTTTCGGATTTGGAGCAACACACAAAGCGAAACCATAGCCCTAAGTCGATCCAAGATCTCAGAGGCCC
The DNA here is from genome assembly GCF_984573655.1 of Nuphar pumila. Taxonomy (NCBI): domain Eukaryota; kingdom Viridiplantae; phylum Streptophyta; class Magnoliopsida; order Nymphaeales; family Nymphaeaceae; genus Nuphar; species Nuphar pumila. The sequence continues at coordinate 35,195,471 of NC_143265.1, forward strand.
AAATTAGGCTCTGACACGTGTACCGACATCTCGGATTTTTGTCAGACATTAAAAAAATCAGAAAAATCTGAGAAAATCATATTAAAAACTAGACATTCTTCCAAGTTCAGAACAACTTTCGGATCTAAAATCGGATCTCCCATAAGTGATATCTCGATTTTACAAGTCGGCAAATGATTTTCAAAACGTATCCCGGGTAACAAAACCCGACTTGCCATTTTGAATGTTTACCGCAGTAAACAAATTCAAATGGCTCCGAATTTTTGGCAAAATTTTAGGGACACCTAAGGGCGCATTCCGTGATTTTTTTGGGATTTTTAATAAAAAACAAATGCATGAAATGACGTGTGGACTGACTGACAAAAACAGAGACCTACTGAAAATAAGCAGAATTGAAATAAAGGCTAAATTAATCCTAATTAATTCATGAAATATGCTAAATGAATGAAATAAAATGCAAATTAAACCTAGCTAACTATATGAATGTTAAAAATCATCAAGAAAGCATAACAAAACATTTTTATATATGTCGTTTTATGAGAATAGCTCAATCCATCCCTCGGATGAGCTCTTTCTTCAAACGACTCCCGAATCAAATCATGGCATCCAATCAATGGGAAAAGAAGTGCACCTTGTTTTGTTATGCAGCGTAGGAGCTCTTGAAAGGGGCGGCTATCACGAGCTTCCTTCGTCCTTTGCTCCGGGCTTCGGATGGTTCACAAAAATCGACCTCTGTTGGAATCGAATTCGCCACAGCACGAGCTTTACTCGACCTTCTTCAATGCGCCAAAGAGGGCACAATTTCCAAGGTTCAAAATCAGATGTTAGGAAGGCTAGGTCGGATTTTCCAAGTTCACAAGAGTTAAAAAAAATGATCTCCCTTAGGCTGGGCGTGAACCCTTGTTTTTATAACTTTTCTGAAAAATTTTGAAATTCAAACAGGCTGGATCTGAGCCCTCCATGTGGCGCCATCTCAGGGGGTGTCATCTGAGGGGTTTGAAATTCGAATTTGTCTTCTGCAGGGAGCCCTCAGGTGGCGCCACCTCAAAAGGCTATTTTGATTTTTTGAGAAAAATAAAAAATGGAAATTTTGTGGGTGAGACACCTCAGCAGGGGGAATTTGGAATTTTTCAAAAGTTTGCTTGATTCTCTCTGCAGGGAACTCCCAGAAGGCGCCACTTCAGAGGGTGCTCTCTTGGAATTTGAAATTCAAACTCACCTTTTGTAGGGAGTCCTCAGGTGGCGCCACCTCATGGTGGGCTACCTTTATTAAAAATAAAATAAAAAATAAAAATGGAGCCAAGTGGAGTCCTGGAATGGTGCCACCTCAAAAGGTGTTTGACACATGTCAGAAGGACAGAGCAGTGGGCTCAGAAGGCGCCACCTCAGAGGAATTTGAATTTTGCTTTTTCTGGTGAAAGGAGATCTGGACATGTGGCAGTCCAGGATGGTTGCAAGTGTCAGCCTGCTGGAGGAGGTTCTTCAAATGGCGCCACCTCAGAGGAGAATTCGAATTTCAAATGGAGGTTGGCCCTGGAGGAATGGAGGATGGACATGTGGCGCCACCTCAGGGTGGCTCCTACAATGCCATGTGGCAAGAGGGAGGAAAAAGAGGGCAGTGACATGTGTCTCCTACTTTTCTGAAAAAAGTAGGGAGAGACATGTGTCCTCTACTTTTTCTGAAGGAGTGAGAAGGAGACATGTGTCACCTACTTTTTCTGAAAGAAGCAGAAGATGACACGTGGCAGAGGGGTGAGAAGGAGGGAAGGGACATGTGGCGCCCTCATAGGCCATCTGGAAAAATCAGAGCTCCGGATTTTCGCCACCTAATGCCTTGTTTGAATTTTAAATGGTTTGCTTTTTCTGAAGAAGGCCAGAAGTGACATGTGTCTCCTACTTTTCTGAAAGAGGTAGGGAAAAGACATGTGTCCTCTACTTTTTCTGAAAGAAGCAGAGGGTGACACGTGGCAGAGGGGTGAGAAGGTGGGCCAAGCCATGTGGCGCCATCTCAGACAGGATGAAAAAGGTAGGAGTTCTTGATTTTCGCCACCTATGGGGATTTTTGAATATTTGAATTCTAGCTTTTCTGAAGAAAGCAGAAAATGACACATGGCACTTGCCTTTTTCTGAGGAAATGAGGGCTTGCCATGTGTTCTCTGCAGGAGACACTCCAGATGGCGCCACCTCAGAGGAGACAAGCCTACCTTTTCTGTAGGAATTTAGGAGTGACACATGTCTCCTACTTTTTTGAGAAAAGTAGGGAGAGACATGTGTCTCCTACTTTTCTAGAAGGAGGGAGAGGTTGACACGTGTCCTCTGCAGGAGACACAATTCAAGTGGCGCCACCTCAGAGGAGACAAGCTCCACTTTTCTAGACAGGACAACCTATGACACTTGGCATCTCCTGGTAGTCTCTGCAATGACACATGGCGCAGGATGGGTAGGGTGACACATGGCAGATAAATGGGTTGACATGTGGCGGCTTCTTAGGGTAGCCCCACACTGACACGTGGCAGAAGAGGGAACGCGACATGTGGCACCAACTCTAGGTGAACCCTATGCTGACACATGGCATGTAAATGGGAGGAGAGAGAAATGACAAGTGGCACCAATCCAGGGGACAAGGCTCCTATATTTTTGGGTTTTTTCAAAATTCAAAATTTCAAAAGAAAAGCTTGTGTGACACCACCCCAGTGTGGGTCCCACATTGCTTATTTACTGAAATAAGGATAAAATAACAAAACCTCTTTTTTTTGGAATTTTCATAAAATCTGGAATAATTGGTAAAATAAATTTTTTTTGGAAAGAGTTGGCCCTTTGTGGGGCGATTTTGTAAAAAGGAGATATTTGAAATTGTTGACAAACTGGCAAAATCTGAGATGAATTGGCTGAAATCCATATTGAAAACTATCCAGATCATTTTCCTGAGGAAATATTTTAAAATTCAGAGCCCTGGGGGTAAAATGGGAAGAACTGATAATTTTGAAGACCCAGGGTTTTGAAATCAATTTTGAAAAGAGTTGAAATTCTAATCTGGATTGAAAATTTTGAAATCGAGAGTTCTGGACCTCGAAATGACATGCTGTGCAGTGCAGTGATTTGAAATGTTCATGCAATGATATGCAATGTCATGTCTTATGAAATGCAATCTTGAGTCAAGACTTGGAGATGTCTGTCTCCTGTCAGGAATAAAATTTTGAACATCTGAGTTAAAATTAGAGAAATTTTGAGAGTTGCAGATGAAATTTGGACTTTTGCAAGGTCTGGCTCAGAAAATGACCATTTTGCCCTCCAGCGATTTCAGAGACTGGATGATGATGCTTGGTGAAGATGTCGGGGAGGTGAGTGAAAATTTGGGGTGTTTACAGATGCCCCTCTTTGCTACTAAGCCGGCTCATGGCCGAGCTTAGTGGCAAAGAAAAACACACCAAATTTGGGCTATATAAAAAAAATGCCCCAGTTAGAAGGATCTGACTGGGTGTGAAGGAATTAGCCAGAGGAAGATGGTAGATATGAAGCGAAGAATGAAGAGGAAAGATTTGCTCTATGAGAGCGAAGTTCAGGTTTATGCCCTTGACCTGGATGGGACAAAAATACCTCGTATGGAACGAGGCTCAGGTTTGACCCTTAACCTGATTGGGGAATGGAATATCTCATCGAAATGAGGCTCAGGTTTGTACCCTTATCCTGATCGGGCGGAAAAATGAAGTACCTCTTTGAATGAGGCTCACGTTTATACCCTTATCCTGATCGGGCAGAAGATGAAATACCTCTTTGGATGAGGCTCAGGTTTGTACCCTTATCCTGATCGGGCGGAAAATGGAATACCTCTTTGGATGAGGCTCAGGTTTGTACCCTTATCCTGATCGGGTGAAAAATGAAATACCTCTTTGATCGAGGCTCAGGTTTGTACCCTTATCCTGATCGGGTGGAAAATGAAATACCTCTTTGATTGAGGCTCAGGTTTGTACCCTTATCCTGATCGGGTGGAAAATGAAATACCTCTTCAAAGGAGGCTCAGGTTTATACCCTTATCCTGATCAGGCAGAAAATGAAATACCTCTTTGATTGAGGCTCAGGTTTGTACCCTTATCCTGATCGGGTGGAAAATGAAATACCTCTTCAAAGGAGGCTCAGGTTTATACCCTTATCCTGATCGGGCAGAAAATGAAATACCTCTTTGATTGAGGCTCAGGTTTGTACCCTTATCCTGATCGGGTGGAAAATGAAATACCTCTTTGATTGAGGCTCAGGTTTGTACCCTTATCCTGATCGGGTGGAAAATGGAATACCTCTTTGATTGAGGCTCAGGTTTGTACCCTTATCCTGATCGGGCGGAAAATGAAATACCTCTTTGATTGAGGCTCAGGTTGTACCCTTATCCTGATCGGGTGGAAAATGGAATACTTCTTTGATTGAGGCTCAGGTTTGTACCCTTATCCTGATCAGGCGGAAAATGGAATACCTCTTTGATTGAGGCTCAGGTTTGTACCCTTATCCTGATCAGGCGGAAAATGAAATACCTCTTTGATTGAGGCTCAGGTTTGTACCCTTATCCTGATCGGGTGGAAAATGGAATGGAATCCTCGAAGGAAGAGACCATGATGGAACCTTCGGATTTTGCACAGTAAATCCGACAGGGGTTTTCTAAAAGGAAGGAAAATGGGGTCCCTAAAGCTTGAAAAGGGATTGATCTTGGGCGTCTCCTTGTTGAGACTAAAATCAGCTTTTGAAATTGCCTCTTGCGAGAAAATGATTGGTGGTTCGACCTTGAACCGAAATGGGACTGTCTATGGTGGGACAGTGGGGACACAGGGAAGTGTGCAATCTGAGAGTTCATGCTCTCAATAAAGGGAAGGAATCAAGTCCTTAGGAGGGATTTAAAATTGGTGTCAGGATGCATTGAAAACGGACCTCAAGCTCTCACTTCATGTCAGGATAGCTAGAAAATATTGTCAAAATGTTGGAAATTTTGCTGTTGATTCAAAATATTTGAAAATGTTGCACATTGTTGCAAAGATATTCTTTCTTTTCTACCCAAAGCATTACCTCCAAACAAGGTTCACTTCGTAGAATCGAAATTGGAAACCCTAATTACTTGCAACTGACCTTCTTCAAGGAAGCTATCAATTTCCTTGATATGAGCAGGAAAGAGAATTTGATATTATGAAAGCAATTGATGAAAGAATATTGATAATAGAATTTCACAAGATTAAAGAGGATTCTTGATAGATTTGGCAGTTTGATATCCTGAGAGCTTCTCTCATGATAGTCTTTCTGCACTCTTTTGGCTCTCTGTGAGTTTTTTTTTTGGCTATATTCTCCTTCATTTTGGAGATGCTCTTACTTTTTCTCTCTTTCTTTTTCCTCTCTTTCTCTCTTTTGGAAGGGTACGTCACAAACTCCTTCAACTTGGAGATGTTTTGATCCTTCTTGGATGATGGGTTTGGAGATCTTTGGGCGATAGCTGAAATTAAATATCTTTTAGGGATTGTCGAGAGGTTCATCGCATCTGTCTTCATCTCGACAGTGCTTTGGACTTTCCCTGGAAGGATCCGTCACAAACTCCGTCATCTTGGAGATATTTCGAATCTTCTTTGGCCCCGGGGGTCTACTTGCCTAATTCGCCTTCATCTTGACGACAGGTGAGAGATCCCTTTTGCGGATATTTAATTGCAGCTTAGGTGATTTTGAGGAAACGGGGCTTGGGTAAATGCTCTCTTTTCTAGCGCTTAGGATATTTCCACTGCCTTGTCTTTACAAGAATAATCCTTAAAGATGTGCCATAATTGCGATCAATATCAATCATCTATGACTTTTCAATAACATTGAATCTTCTTTTCTGGCCATATCGAGGACTTATCCTTTCTCCTTTTGGTTGGCCAATAGAAAGAATTTGAAGTTTGAATCCCTTTTCGCAAAAGCTTCACTCTTTTGGAAGTGATGCTGAAGGTAAATTGAGATAGATATTAGTGCAATAAAGATTCTGAAATCAACAATTGATTGACAAATTGACAGAATTTTCTTGAAATCCTTGGTGAAAGTGAGTATTTGAAATCCGGCTCAATACATCCGTGACGAAAATTCTCCTCCCTTTTTCCCCAAAAAGAGAGACTCAGGCTTAGCCCTTACCTGAATGGGAAATGAGAAATACTCCTCTCTTCCCTGAAGAGGAGGTGTTTGCAAAACAAACTTTCGAAGAGAAATTAAGCTTTCGTCAAAGCTCCCTAATATTAGGCTTCTCTTATGGAAAGGGGGCCGATAATAGTGAGGTCTGAAAATTGGGTCATGAAAGGAACAAGTCCATCACTCTCTCCCTGCAAAGAGGGTCTTTCATGACGAAAAATGGCCTAGTATGAAATTGGGGGGTCACAAGAAAAGCGAGTCTCCGTCGAGCCTCTCCCTTTAAAAGGGTTTCTTGTGTGAAATTGGAAATTGTTTTGCAAACGGTTCACAAAGACGCGAGTCCCTTCAAACTCTCCCTGAAAAGGGGCTAAGTGAACGAATTGGAGAGCATGCGAAAAGAACGAGCTCCCTCAAACTCTCCCTAAAAAGGGTCTCTCGCAAGAGAAAATGATTGAAATTGGATATTGAGATTGATTGACCCGAAGGTCGAAATTGAAAATTGGAAAATTGGTTGCTGAAAATTGAATGACCCGAAGGTCGAAATTGGATGACCTGATGGTCGAAATTGAGAATTGATTTGACCAAAAAGGTCGAAATTGTGTGACCCGAAGGTCGAAATTGAGAATTGATTGATTTGAAGATTTAAATTGAAATTTGGAGGGCAAAATGTCAAACTTGAGCAATTGACATACCCCGATGATTGAAATGACTTGGATCAATCAAAGGAGAATGATGAGTTTGAGTCAGAGCTCGAATAAAATAGAGATCACGAGTCGGAACCCGGATCAGCAAAAGAAAATCAAGAGCTCGCATTTGAGCTCGAATGATGTAGAGAGATCACGAGTCGGAACTCGGGTCAATAGAGAAAATGTGAAGAGCTCGAATATGAGCTCGAACGAGGTAATGAGATCACGAGTCGGAACCCGGATCAACAGAAGAAAATGAGAGGTTCGAATCAGAGCTCAATTAAGATAATGAGAACACGAGTCAGAACTCGGATCAACAAAAGAAAATGAAGAGCTCAAATCAGAGCTCGAATACATAGAGAGATCTCGAGTCGGAACTCGGATCAACAGATGAAAATGATTTGAATAAAAACCCGAGTCGGAACTCGGTTTTCTGAAAAATTGGGATTTTGAAAATGTGCCAGTTTGAGTACTGGATTTTGGAATAATACCAGTACGAGCGCTGGGTTTTGGTTCAGTATTGGTGATGACCTTTTGATTTTGAATCATTAGGAATTGTGATGGGACTGTTTGTTGAAATCCCAATACTGACCAGATTGTTGTTAATGCAATTGAATGCAAATGAATGTGAATTGATGCTTATGAATGCATACGTGCATGAAATGAGGAATTTGTTTATCCTGCTTGCATATAGAATAAAATTTTAAAATGCCCCAGTGTAACTGGGAAAGAAAGTTGGATCATTATTTGAAGGAAACATGAAGGATTACAAGAGAAGGATAAATGTTTCAAGTATAAAACTTTTTCAAGTGTCGAGCATTAATAGGATCTGGCAATTCTACCCCATCAGCATTGATGAGCCAATATGAGTTGCGGGGTAATGCTTCTTTGACAACATAGGGACCTTCCCAATTTGGCGACCATTTGCCGCCGGGACGATGCTTGAGATAAGCTGTGGATCGAAGTACTAAATCATTGACTTTGAATCTTCTTTCGATGATAGATTTCGCATATTGCCTGGCTACTCTCTGGCGATAGGATTGAGCATGCTCTGCTGCTTTTAGCCTTCTCTCGTCGAGTAAGTCTAGCTGCACTAGTCGCTGCTGCTGGTATTGGTCAAGAGGTAATTGCAGAAGTGAAGCAAATTTCAAAGCGGGCTTCTGAACATGTAGCGGTAATACTACTTCTGTTCCATAGACCAGTTCTGATGGAGTAGCATTCGTTGGTGTACGAATGGTGGTCCGATAGGCCCATAGTGCATCGTGGATCTTCTCATGCCAGTCACGGCCGGTTTGCACAGTTCGCTCTAAGATACGAATTAAAATCTTGTTGGTGGCCTCTGCCTGACCATTCCCTTGAGGATAATATGGAGCGGAAAAATGGTGATAGATCTTGAATTTTGAGCAGAATGTCTTCATCTTTTCATTCTTGAAATGACTGCCATTGTCTGACACAATGTCATGCGGGATGCCGAAACGGCAAAGGATGTTCTTGTGAATGAAAGAGACCACGTGTCGGCCTTCTACTGTGCGGAGACTGATGGCTTCTACCCACTTGGTGAAATATTCTGTTGCGGCAAAGAAGTATTTGTGGCCATTTGAAGCTGAAGGAGTGATGGGACCTACAACATCGAAGGCCCACATAGAAAATGGCCATGGAGAGACAACAGACTGTAAATAAGTTGCTGGAGCATGGATGGAAGGTGCATGTATCTGACATTGTACACACTTCTTCACATAATGATAACAGTCTTGTTGCATAGTCTTCCAGTAGTAACCTGCTCTGATGATTTGCTTGACAAGGGTTTGGTAGCTGACGTGGCCGCCACAAATGCCTTCATGTGCTTCTCGCACGACTTCTTTGGCTTCGTCTTCATCTAAACATCTGGAATACTCTGAACTGAATCCACGACGATAGAGGACATTGGCCAAAATGAAGTATCGAGTAGACATACGCTGGATTGCTTGTTGCTCTTTCTTTGAGAGTTCTGAAGGAAACTCGCCAGTTTCTATGAAAGTTTTGATATTGTAATACCAAGGCTTCTTCCTTTGTTCAGCCTGGTTTACCTGTTCTGCTGGAATGAAGGCAGGTTGGTCAAGTCTGCCAATTTCAAAAGAGCGACAAGATTCTCTATTCTTGAATGCCATAATGGAGCCTAAACTGGCTAGGCTATCGGCCACTTGATTAAAATCTCTCTTGATATGGAAGAGCTGGAATTCTTCAAACTTGCTGATAAGAGCTAAAACAATTTTCTGATAGGGAAATAGCTTCTGATCTTTGACCTGCCATTCGGCTCGAACTTGATTAACCACGAGTAATGAGTCGCCATAGGCATGCACTCTCTTAACATTGAAGTCTAGTAGAATCTTTAGACCTTGAATCAGGGCTTCGTATTCAGCCATATTGTGAGTGCATTGAAAGTCGAGCTTGAGAGAAAATGGAATCATTTCTTTCTCAGGAGTGATTAATAAAATTCCGATGCCTATTCCGGCCATGTTCTTAGAACCATCGAAAAACAAATTCCAGACTGGAAATTGCTGGATATTGCAAATTTGCTCATCAGGGAAGTCATCTTCGGCTCTCTCCTCTTTAGCCAAAGGAAAATCCGCCAATTGATCTGCAATTGCTTGGCCTTTGATTGATTGCTGCGAGACATATTCTAGGTCGTACTGCATCAGTAAGACTTGCCATTTTGCGACTCGTCCGCTGAGAAAAGGTTGCTCTAAGATATACTTGAGAGGATTGAGTTTAGACAGGATTTTGACCTCTGATGCCAACAGGTAGTGTCTTAGCTTCTGACACATCCATACCAGAGCTAGGCAGGTCTTCTCTATTTGAGAGTATCTCTTTTCATAATCTATGAAAGTCTTGCTCACGTAATAAATGACATGCTCTATCAAGCTGCCTTCTTTGTATTGCGCCAAGAATCCGCCGCATGCGACTTGATTGACTGAGATGTATAACAGAAGAGGTTTTCCCAATTCTGGCGGCTTCAGGATTGGAGGATTGAGAAGATACTTCTTGATTCGATCGAACGATTGCTGGCACTCTGGTCCCCATTCGAACTTAACTCCTTTTCTGAGTAAGTGGTTGAAGGGCTCACATCTCATCGCCAAATTGGAAATGAATCGCCGGATTGACTGCATACGTTCTTGAAGGCTACGCAGTTCTTTGAGATTCTTCGGGGGAGGCATATCAATGATAGCCTTTGCTTTGGCTGGGTCAACTTCAATTCCCCTTTTGCTGACCAGAAAACCCAACAATTTGCCTGATTCGACTCCAAAGACACATTTTTGCGGGTTAAGCCTTAACTTGTAAAGAATGAGTCTCTTAAAGACTTGATCAAGGGCTTCGAGGTGATCTTCTCCCTCTTTAGATTTCACGAGAATATCATCAACATACGCATCCATGATTTTGCGCATTTGATCGTGAAAGATAACAGCCATTGCCCGTTGATATGTTGCTCCAGCATTCTTGAGCCCAAAAGGCATGACTGTATAGCAAAAAGTGCCCCAAGGCATGGTGAAAGAAGTTTTGGATTGGTCGCGGGCGGCCAACTTGATCTGATTGTAACCGGAATATCCGTCCATGAAAGAGAACATGACATGTCCTGCCGTGCTATCGACTAGAAGATCGATGCTTGGAAGTGGATAGTCATCCTTCGGAGTTGCCTTATTGAGGTCTCTGAAGTCTATGCAGATCCTTACTTTGCCACTTTTCTTTGGGACGACGACGATATTGGCTAACCAATCTGGGTAGTCAATAGCTCGAATAAATCCTGCTTTGAGCAAATCTTCAAGTCCTTCTTTGACTTGTTGTTCTATTCTGGGATCCATTTTTCTCAGCTTCTGCTTGACTGGCTTAGCATCCGGCTTTAAGACAAGACGGTGTTCGACTAATTTGGGGTCTAAGCCCGGCATGTCTTCATATGTCCATGCGAACACTTCTTCATGCCGCTTGAGAAAATCTGTAAGCCTTTTCTTTTCTTCTGAACTCAGACTGGTTCCGATCTGGAGAATTTTTGGATCTTCCTCTAAACCGATATTGACACCTTCAGTTGGATCTTGTACTAGAGGAGATGGTTCGTCCTGCTTCTGAACTGCGGCGAACTCCGGTAATTCCTGAAGAGACTGATCATATTCTGCACGATCATCTGACTGCTTTGCAATCTTATCATTTCCGGTGCTTGCTTTGATTCTGTGAATTGCTGTCGGCTTCTGAAAGGCCTTGGGATTGAGAACGAGCTTCTTGATTGTCCGAGAAGTCATTCTGAAATTTTGGAGAAGAAATCTGGTTCAGACAAATTGGCCTATAGTAAGACAAGCAACCATTTGAAGAGAACCATGCATAAAATGGCATTGAATTATGAAATGATGAGGTAGACAAAAAGGGAGTAGATGGCATCCGGATAGACAAAGAAACTTGGAATTTTATTTGAATTGATCAATGACATTGGTAAAATGAGACATTTATTTGGAAAAGAATAGAAAGGAAATAACAAATGGTCTTCATTGTGCCCCTTTGACAAAAACAGTCTTCCTTGATGAGCTTCCTCCGGAGAACCCCAATCCTGCCCTGTGGGGACGATGTTTCTGGATCATTGGCTCGATGCGGCCATCTTCATTCTTGCCGAGTCCCTTGAAGGGTTGATAGCCATGCTTCAGGAGTAAATCAAATCCCTTTCTTGACTTCATGAATTGAGAAAACAAGGGATGATCCTTAATGGTGCTGTAGTCGATTCGACTTCCAACCTTGAAGAATTGAGGACCTTTCCATCGTGTCGTGGCTACTGTATGCAGAGATGGCTCTGATGGTGCCTGAAGTATTTCTCGATTCTCCCCGAGATTGATCTCTTCACTTTCCCTGATGCTGAGAATATCTGCATTGAATGATGGCCGAGGAATCATGGGCTGCGGGAGCCTTTCTTCTGGGTCTTCTCCCAGTATTGTGGTAATCATTCCACCTTTTGACCACTTTACACATTGATGGAGGGTAGAAGGCACTGCATTAGCATTATGAATCCACGTCCTTCCGAGCAGCAAGTTGTAGGTTGGTGGTACATTAACCACATGGAAAAGGACGGAGTGCACCGAATAGTTGATAAACACTTCCAGAAATATCTTGCCCTTGGCCGTTTGACCATGATTGTCAAACCCATAGATAGTGATGGGATCTGGGATGTATTCCTCGTCCTTGATCCCTAATGCCTTTGCGGTCATTTCGGGACATATGTTGAGGCTACTGCCTCCATCGACCAGCACATGGGGAACCGTCATTCCTCTGACTCGAACAACAATGTACAAGGCATTATTATGAAAGGAATGAGGCTTTGGAAGGTCCTCATCCGAAAAAGTGATTGGTGCATTGGTCATGGCGGAGTTCACAATCTGTGCCATGTCTTCAGGAGTAGTGTTGGGCTTAACTTTGATTTTTTTGAGTAAATCCTCCAGTACTTGTCGGTGCTTGCTGGAATTCTTGGCCAAGTCAAGGATGGAGACATTGGATAAAGCAGTCAGAGGCTTCTGACTTGAATTCTCCATCTTGGGTCTAACGATTTGCTTGAAGAAGTCAGGAGTTCCTTTTGATTTGGGAATTGACTTCACAGGTGCTTCCGCAACTTTCATTTTATCGAATGCTGAAATTAAGTCCATCTTCTTAGAATCTGGAGCTGCTTGTCGTAGCACCGTCACTTGATGTTGAACTTGGAGATCTTGCGCAGAACATGGCTTGATATGTTCATGCGGCAGAAAGGGTTGTGCAGACACTACTGCTGTGGTGTGCGAAGGGAAGGGGTGGTTGAGAATGTCCATTTTCTCTTCTTCTTCTCCTTCTACTAATAGATTCTTTTCAATGAGATCTTGCACGATGTTTTTGAGAACAAAGCAGTTTTCGGTATTGTGTCCCACTGTCCTGTGGAACTTGCAGAACTGATCTTTCCATTTCCCCATGGGCACAGGGGGATCGGCCAATCTGGGCAATTTGACCATCTCTTTCGATAGCATGTACTCGAGCACATCCTCGAGTGATTGGTCAAGAGGAGTAAACTTTCTGTCGTAACTCCATCCTTCATGTTTGGTCTTCTCACGCAGTTTCGGCCCTTGATCCTGCTGAGGAGGCTTGCTGTACTGAGGAGCAGGCTTTGCTTTCTGGTCCTTGTTGTTCGGATTGCCGGTGCCGTAGCAGTAATCTTTCTTCTGCCCTTTGTGCTGATTTCGGCCTTTGCTGTTGTTGTTGGCAGAATAAGTGAAGTGAGCTTTCTTTTTCTGCTCACCATGGGAGTTGTTCTTGGAAAAGGTGAAGCCTTCATAGACTCCATTTTCCACACTCAGCTCGAGCCATTCGGCTCGTTCAGTCAGCTCAATGAAGGTCCTGGATGGCGCTGTGGAGATCAATCCTCTTAACGGCTGCGAGAAATTGTTGAGGATTAGGGACAATGCATGCCTTTCCGAGATAGGATCTCTCATCTTATTACAGGCTGATCTCCATCTATGAATGAAGTCCCGTGCTTTTTCATTCTCATTCTGCCTTAAATTGCAGAGATGACTTAATGTAGGCAGCGCTTCTGTGTTGAACAAGAAGCGTTCAATAAAGAGATTTACAACTTTATCAAACTCCTTGAGCTCGATGGGGTTGATATGCTCAGCATACCACTTGGCGGCAACTCCTTCCAAGCTACGGGGGAAGCATAGAAACAATGCTCGGTTATCCCTTTTGAACCGAGAGCATTCAGCAAAGAACGTGGCGAGGTGCGCTTTTGGGTCGCCAGAACCATCAAATTTGATGAATTTACGGGGGAGATTCTCCAGATCATCATCCCCTTCTAAGCCGTCATAAAAGTCCTCACTGGTGAAGACTTTCTTGCCCTTGTCGCGGGCTTGCAGATCCTTGACAACTCGGGCCATTTCTTTAAACTGCGCTTGCAAAGGCTCTTCTTTATCTCTGCTTTGTGACCTGCGGCTTTTACTTTGGCCACGCTTCTGAAATGCCGGAGGCACCTCATATTCTTCATCTGTGTTTTCAGTGGAATCTGATTCATCAGAAATCTCTTCTGGCTGGATCTGCTTCTTGGGAGCCTTCTTACTCCTGCGACCATGGAACCTTTCTCTGAATGGGTTCCTTTCTGAGCTGGTCCCGGGCTGCTCATTCATCATTTTGTTCATCATTTTTCTGAACATGGCATACATCTGAGGGTCTATGCCATCGTCTTCTTGCTGCTGCTCTCGACTCTTCTCAGACCGGGGGGAACCCATTTCTTCTTCCGAGGCTGATGAGTACTGGGATGCCGTGGTTATTTTGCCTGACCTTGTCTCAACCATCAAATGGTATGGATGCTCTCTGCAGGGCAAAAGACCTGATTAGATTATGAAGGAATTAGCTTTTGGAAGAAATATTTGCTGAAAATATGGTAGACAATTTGGAAAAGATGTCCCATTACTAGGGTCTGAGTCGTCGTGGGAATCACGACAATTGCGTTGTCATTCCTTCTGCAAAAGAAATAAACAACGAAAATATGCCTTGTTACCTAGGCGAGGTCGTCAAACCACAATGGAAGGAAAGAGAATTTTATTAAAATGAGAAGAATAAGATTTTATTGATCTTGACAAAGAGGTGGGGGACAAACAATTTGCCACCATTCACGATAGTCGGCAGACACTCTAGGACCTGGAAAGATTTTAAGAGAGACAAAGGAATCCCACCCGTAGCGGGCAGAATGATATGCCCCGGACCATTGCGCGGAGGTGAGATCGAACTCTGCCATAGCTCCTGATAACAGTCGGGCTTCAACGTACTGCTGCCTTTGAGAGAACTGTCGAACACATCTCTCTGGTTGGTAGTAAGTGCAAAAGAAAGGTCCCAGCAACTTGAACCGCTTGCCATAAGCGTACGTATATCTGGGAGGAGATATTTGCCGATCAAAATAGTCCCAAACAACGTCATCCTCTTGAATGTTGTTGATCATAGACCGGTACTGCGCCACTGGAAGGAGTTCTTGACCATTGTGTCTGAAAGAGCTTGCTCAGGCTGGAACGTGTTGGAAAAACCAGGACTGAAGTGCGTAGATGCATCCTTCAACTAAAATGGATTCTCCAAGTGAGAATCGAGTCAGACCTCGATAAAGGAGGCGAGCGCTGCCATGGCTATAGAGAGGCGATTGGTTTGCCGACTTCCCCATCTTCTCATAAGCTGGATTATCCTGATGTCCATGTAGTTCTGTCCATCTGGGAAAAGGGACAGTCCTACAATGCATAGAACCATTGCATTTTGAATCCTTTCTTTGGCTGTTCTTGAAAGCAAGTTGACTTCGACGAAGGTCCCGTACTGGCGGTACAACTCAAGTAGGTCAACATATTCATTTCCTTCTAACTGGATCAGAGGCCAAGATCGGCGGCCTGTCATACGAGCTAAGGAGTCTCGGGGGTCCAAACCCTTGACATTGATAAGGAATTGATGCTCTAATGGGCAGCTTGGTCGACCAGCTGGTTCTGGTAATCCCATGATTTCTGAAAATTCATCCATTAAAACAGTCATCTCTCCCCACGGGAACCAGAAGGTACACGTTCGAGGATTCCATCGCTCTGCCATTGCATGGATCAGGTTGCCATTGATGGTCTGCTTTCCGACTGTTGATGCCAGCTCTAATCCGCACTCGCTCAAATGGTCCGGGAACATTCGGGAAAAGCTCTTTAGCCAGGAATAATACCACCGGGGAATGAAAGTTCCGGTGCTAAGGGCTCGATGTTCAGGACGACCTTGTCGCACCTCGAAGGAGATGTGACCTTCAGGAAAGATAGGATCGATTTGACTGGATGCCATCGAACTGAAAACAGAGAAAGACTCAGAATGAGACTTAGGAAAATATGAGAAATTTTGAAAAAATTTTGCAGGCAGGATAAAAATGCAGCTAGAAATTCGAGATCCAGTAGAAAAGGTAGAATGAAAAATCGCCTGGAGTTTTGAAAGAAATTGGATATTTGAGGAAATCATCCAGGGTTTGAGAAAACATCTTGTGGAAAAAAGATGTTTTGAAAAAGGCCTAAGAAGTTGGAAAACATTGGGAAATATAAAAAATTAAGGAAATCATACAATCACATCCTGCACAAACATTTATGCATATTCAGCACTCCCTAAAAGGCTGACTCTAGATGCATCAATTTGAAAACAGTTGTAGGACCTTAATCCTAACTCTAGGTTCAGATCATCTTTGTCCAATCCAGTTATGCCGATATACCCGAATTGAAATCCGAGGTACGTGGCATAGAATTTCAACTCCGGTTCTAAGGTAAGGTTTTCCAACATCCTTGAGCGCCTACCGATATACTTCGGACTGTGGCCCGCGGTACGTGGTAGGGGAGTGTTAACCCAAATAGTTGGCCCAGTTGTGGGGCTCTGTCCCGAACTATGGTTCTGGAAGAGAGCCCAACAACGTGAAGACCGGGTAATGATAGGTAATGGGGGTTTTGAAAAAATGATCACATGCAAGAAATAGAAGGCTCTAAGTCCTAGAGAGATAGATTTTGAAAATTTTGAAGAAGCATACATTGTTTGCATTCAGATCCTAAATCGAGGAGGATTGTATTTAGACCTAAGTCTATGTGAGCATGAAAATATCTCCTCAATATGGTCCTACCAAACCATGCCTAAGCTATATGCAGTCAATGTCAGCTAGGTCAGAATCTAGGCTCTTAGGTTCACATGATATTGAAAGTAAAGAGCTGACATTTTGTGAACATAATTTCGATGATTGAACTAAGTCAAGCACTACTTTGACCAGACGAGGACAGGTCCCATCACGGTCGCCAAACCTGTTATCGTCGCAAAATTTTCCCCCCGTCTTCCCTTCCTTGCGGAAGAGAAAAATGAAGGAAATGCTTTCGCGCTTCAAACTTGACCGGATTTTGGAAAATGTTTTTGAAATACTCGCCTCCGTTTTTGAAAATTGCGGGAAAATCCATGGGATGGGGCTCGACCTGTCGGTACGAGGTTCGACCGTTCCTGCCGCCTTTAACAGGGGTAATCGAACCAAGGACCAAAACTATGCTTGACTTAGCGAAATTATCAAAGTTATGTTCTATCCTAAATGCACAGAGAATTTAGGCATGTGCTATGAGATTTGGAAAATGCAACTTGGGAAAACATGATGTATGCTTGGAAAATATTTGAAGTTGAAAAGATTTCTCAGGAAAAGAGTAAATTTCTCAGGAAACTTAGATGAAAAGATTTGAAATCTTGAGAAAGTTTATAAAGACTTGGGAAAATCATGAATGATTGGAAATCCTGAGAAAATGTGAGTAATTCTTAGGAAAAGTGTGAACATTTGAAGGGAAATGCTTGTCAGGAAAACTACAACTCTGAAAATTTTATTTGGAAAGAGGATTGAAAATTCATAGGAAAACTTTTGGAGTTGAAAAGCATTTCTTGGGAAAATGGAAGTGATTCTTGAGAAAAGATGAACCTTTTGAAAAGGGAAACACTTCTTAGGAAAACTTGGACTTTGAGAGTTTTTTTTTTTTGATGGAAATTCATAGGAAAGCTCATTGGAGAAGGAAATTCAAAACCTGGAAAGTTGAAATCCTGGGAATTTTACCCTTTTGAAATACTTGGAAATCGATTTTGGATCTTGGAGAAAGATTGGAAAACTCTTTTGAATCTCTTAAGAAAATATCATTTTCCAGGGAAAACTGTGGAGAAACTTGTCTTTGGAAAACCGATTTTGAAAAATCCTTAGAATTTCTTGAGAAATCGATTTCTTGAGAATGAAGTTTTCTTGAGAAAATCAATGATTTCATGATGCAAATGACATGAGTGAATGAATGCACTTTGAGAAGATTTTCTGAGGAATTGGTTGGAAAATGTGCATTAAGTCAAGATAAATCCTTCACCTATCCTGACTGTGGCCATGAATATGTTCAGAATTTAGTTGATTTGATGCACATGATTTTGAAAACTTTAGAAATATGATGTGCATTTTAAGATAGCCTAAGAGTGTAGGCTCAATGTGACTAGTAGAAAGATGATGGATCTGGGTCTCGTCCATATTCCGACTAGGGCCGTAAATATGTATCCCACCGAGTCCATCAACTCCCTAAGAGTTGGTGCACGTGCCATTCGTGAACATCCATAGTGCTTTTGAAATAAGATGTATGCATCACATAAGCAGGATATTTGCATAAATTCAAACTATATGATATGCATCCTAGTCTAAGCAGGAAATTAACTCTCTTATTCCAAAATTTACATTATTACATCACTAAATAAGGAAAGTAAAAGAAATTTGCAGACTTCAGCTCCTTCTTTTGAATGTCCCTGCCAAACTTGAAATAAGGTTAGCTCAAATATGTGGGTTTTTCCAAAATTTTCCAATAATATTATGAAATTATTGGATTTAATTGGATATAAACCCTATTCTCATGCTTCCTTGATATTTTGAAATGATGAAAATGCTAGAAATTCAGTGAAAAACAATTTGAAATTCGGAATTGAGGTTAAAATGACCAAAATACCCCTAAAATTAAAGTTACATCTTTAAAATCAGGGTTTTTTGAAGGAAAACTTGGTAAAATTGAGATTTTGAAATTCAAATTGAATCAAATGATGATGAAATGCAGTAAGAGATATGATGACATGCTGCTAGACACATTAAGACTGTAAAATCAGAATTTGGTATTTTGCAATTTATCAAAAATAGCGATTTTCGCTTGTTTTTCGCTTGGATCTGGGTCCTGCGGGACCCTGTTTTGGTATTATGGATGATCCGAACCTCAAATAGATTCTAAATTGCACCAAATTCGGTATGAAGCATCTAAACACTCTGATAAACAACCTAGAATGCTAAAAATCACGAAATGATATGATTTAAATGCTAAAATTCAAGGAAAGTCCTAAAATGATGGATTTTGCCTATGGATCCGAACCAAATGCAATGTTTAATATGATAACGGAAGATTTACACCATGGAAATTTCTGATATTTTGCAGACTGCTAAAAGACCCAAAATGGAACATTTTTGGTTTTTATAGCCTCCGGATTTGAGCCATGGTGAGTTCAATAACAGAGATTTAGTTCGGACAGAGATAAAAATCACACTAATCTAATGAAAAATGCTAAATAAATATAAAACGGCTATGGAAATTTATGAAATTAATCAGAGTTATGCACAACATCTACATGAACAACTTTCATGTTTATGACTTTGGCATTTGATCAACGGAAACACAGATAAAAATATAACTATTCCTGCCTAAACTAACAGAACAGACAAATGTAGCAAAACAAGGGGCTGACAAGAAAAATCCGAAGCAGGGGTCAACACTGTTCTAAAAATTACAGGCTTTTAGATTCAAACAGAGGACATCTCGGACACCACTTTCACTTTTTACAGTTTCGGATTTGAAGCAACACACAAAGAGAAACCATAGCCCTAAGTCGATCCAAGATCTCAGAGGCCCAAATTAGGCTCTGACACGTGTACCGACATCTCGGATTTTTGTCAGACATTAAAAAAAATCAGAAAAATCTGAGAAAATCATATTACAAACTAGACATTCTTCCAAGTTCAGAACAGCTTTCGGATCTAAAATCGGATCTCCCATGAGTGATATCTCGATTTTACAAGTCGGCAAATGATTTTCAAAACGTATCCCGGGTAACAAAACCCGACTTGCCATTTTGAATGTTTACCGCAGTAAACAAATTCAAATGGCTCCGAATTTTTGGCAAAATTTTAGGGACACCTAAGGGCGCATTCCGTGATTTTTTTGGGATTTTTAATAAAAAACAAATGCATGAAATGACGTGTGGACTGACTGACAAAAACAGAGACCTACTGAAAATAAGCAGAATTGAAATAAAGGCTAAATTAATCCTAATTAATTCATGAAATATGCTAAATGAATGAAATAAAATGCAAATTAAACCTAGCTAACTATATGAATGTTAAAAATCATCAAGGAAGCATAACAAAACATTTTTATATATGTCGTTTTATGAGAATAGCTCAATCCATCCCTCGGATGAGCTCTTTCTTCAAACGACTCCCGAATCGAATCATGGCATCCAATCAATGGGAAAAGAAGTGCACCTTGTTTTGTTATGCAGCGTAGGAGCTCTTGAAAGGGGCGGCTATCACGAGCTTCCTTCGTCCTTTGCTCCGGGCTTCGGATGGTTCACAAAAATCGACCTCTGTTGGAATCGAATTCGCCACAGCACGAGCTTTACTCGACCTTCTTCAATGCGCCAAAGAGGGCACAATTTCCAAGGTTCAAAATCAGATGTTAGGAAGGCTAGGTCGGATTTTCCAAGTTCACAAGAGTTAAAAAAAAATGATCTCCCTTAGGCTGGGCGTGAACCCTTGTTTTTATAACTTTTCTGAAAAATTTTGAAATTCAAACAGGCTGGATCTGAGCCCTCCATGTGGCGCCATCTCAGGGGGTGCCATCTGAGGGGTTTGAAATTCGAATTTGTCTTTTGCAGGGAGCCCTCAGATGGCGCCACCTCAAAAGGTGTTTTAATTTTTGAGAAAAATAGAAAAAAATGGAAATTTTGTGTGTGAGACACCTCAGCAGGGGGAATTTGGAATTTTTCAAAAGTTTGCTTGATTCTCTCTGCAGGGAACTCCCAGAAGGCGCCACCTCAGAGGGTGCTCTCTTGGAGTTTGAATTTCAAATTCACTTTTTGTAGGGAGTCCTCAGGTGGCGCCACCTCATGGTGGGCTACCTTTATTAAAAATAAAATAAAAAATAAAAATGGAGCCAAGTGGAGTCCTGGAATGGTGCCACCTCAAAAGGTGTTTGACACATGTCAGGAGGACAGAGCAGTGGGCTCAGAAGGCGCCACCTCAGAGGAATTTGAATTTTGCTTTTTCTGGTGAAAGGAGATCTGGACATGTGGCAGTCCAGGATGGTTCCAAGTGTCAGCCTGCTGGTGTGGTTCTTCAGATGGCGCCACCTCAGAGGAGAATTTGAATTTCAAATGGAGGTTGGCCCTGGAGGAATGGAGGATGGACATGTGGCGCCACCTCAGGGTGGCTCCTATAATGCCATGTGGCAAGAGGGAGGAAAAAGAGGACAGTGACATGTGTCTCCTACTTTTCTGAAAAAAATAGGGAGAGGACATGTGTCCTCTACTTTTTCTGAAGGAGTGAGAAGGAGACATGTGTCACCTACTTTTTCTGAAAGAAGCAGAAGATGACACGTGGCAGAGGGGTGAGAAGGAGGGAAGGGACATGTGGCGCCCTCATAGGCCATCTGAAAAAATCAGAGCTCCGGATTTTCGCCACCTAATGCCTTGTTTGAATTTTAAATGGTTTGCTTTTTCTGAAGAAGGCCAGGAGTGACATGTGTCTCCTACTTTTCTGAAAGAGGTAGGGAGAAGACATGTGTCCTCTACTTTTTCTGAAAGAAGCAGAGGGTGACACGTGGCAGAGGGGTGAGAAGGTGGGCCAAGCCATGTGGCGCCATCTCAGACAGGATGAAAAAGGTAGGAGTTCTTGATTTTCGCCACCTATGGGGATTTTTGAATATTTGAATTCTAGCTTTTCTGAAGAAAGCAGAAAATGACACATGGCACTTGCCTTTTTCTGAGGAAATGAGGGCTTGCCATGTGTCCTCTGCAGGAGACACTCCAGATAGCGCCACCTCAGAGGAGACAAGCCTACCTTTTCTGTAGGAATTTAGGAGTGACACATGTCTCCTACTTTTTTGAGAAAAGTAGGGAGAGACATGTGTCTCCTACTTTTCTAGAAGGAGGGAGAGGTTGACACGTGTCCTCTGCAGAAGACACACTTCAAGTGGCACCACCTCAGAGGAGACAAGCTCCACTTTTCTAGACAGGACAACCTATGACACTTGGCATCTCCTGCTAGTCTCTGCAATGACACATGGCGCAGGATGGGTAGGGTGACACATGGCAGATAAATGGGATGACATGTGGCGGCTTCTTAGGGTAGCCCCACACTGACACGTGGCAAAAGAGGGAACGTGACATGTGGCACCAACTCTAGGTGAACCCTATGCTGACACATGGCATGTAAATGGGAGGAGAGAGAAATGACAAGTGGCACCAATCCAGGGGACAAGGCTCCTATATTTTTGGGTTTTTTCAAAATTCAAAATTTCAAAAGAAAAGCTTGTGTGACACCACCCCAGTGTGGGTCCCACATTGCTTATTTACTGAAATAAGGATAAAATAACAAAACCTCTTTTTTTTGGAATTTTCATAAAATCTGGAATAATTGGTAAAATAAATTTTTTTTGGAAAGAGTTGGCCCTTTGTGGGGCGATTTTGTAAAAAGGAGATATTTGAAATTGTTGACAAACTGGCAAAATCTGAGATGAATTGGCTGAAATCCATATTGAAAACTATCCAGATCATTTTCCTGAGGAAATATTTTAAAATTCAGAGCCCTGGGGGTAAAATGGGAAGAACTGATAATTTTGAAGACCCAGGGTTTTGAAATCAATTTTGAAAAGAGTTGAAATTCTAATCTGGATTGAAAATTTTGAAATCGAGAGTTCTGGACCTCGAAATGACATGCTGTGCAGTGCAGTGATTTGAAATGTTCATGCAATGATATGCAATGTCATGTCTTATGAAATGCAATCTTGAATCAAGACTTGGAGATGTCTGTCTCCTGTCAGGAATAAAATTTTGAACATCTGAGTTAAAATTAGATAAATTTTGAGAGTTGCAGATGAAATTTGGACTTTTGCAAGGTCTGGCTCAGAAAATGACCATTTTGCCCTCCAACGATTTCAGAGGCTGGATGATGATGCTTGGTGAAGATGTCGGGGAGGTGAGTGAAAATTTGGGGTATTTACACCGGGCTGAACCCCCGTTGCAGCGAGCCTGGGCCTTGCTTTTACTCAGTTTGAGGCCTCATGGCCTTCATTAGAGGCTGTTGCAGCCACTGCAATAAGCTCCGAACTGACCAAGGGTCGGTCAGTCCGGGATCTCTTTTTATCTCCCCTTGTGCACTTTGAACATGCCACCGCAACAGCCCCAACTAGGCTGTTGCGGCCTCCTCGTTATAGCAAGGTGGCCTGGGCCACTTCGAGACCCAGACCCACCTGGGTGACCCACTCACTGAGTGGGGTCACGGTCGGGGACCACTCTCCCTTGTGGCTGTTGTGTGGCAGCAAGAACCGGGTGCACACAACACCCATGTTTTTGCACTTGGGCGCACCCATGTATGGGGTGCAGGCCACGGCCTGTAGCTCTGGTCTTGATCCAGTAGGGTCTGGACCCACAGGGTCCAGACCATGTTGTCCGTTTTGACCCACCAAAGTGGGGTGTTAGCTGCACCCATTGAGTGCACCCATTTTTGGGGTTTGGGCTATGGTAGTAGCCCTGGTCTGAACCTCTTCTAGGTTCAGACCAGAGGCTTGCATAGCCCCTTTTTCTTTTGACCCAACAGGGTCTGGACCCGCAGGGTCCAGACCATGCTGCTAGGTCTGGCGAGGTGCTAGCCACCCCCCCATTGGGCGAGCACTTTTAGCCCACCCGATAGTTGGGTGTGAGCTGAAGGCTGCAACCCTAGTCCAAACCCTTTGGTTCAGACCAAGGATGCCCCATGTTGGACCCAGTTGGGTCTGGTCCGACTTGGACCAGACCAAGCTAGTTTGTCTTGGCCCAGCTCACCCGGGTGGTGCGCTAGCCGCACCCACCTTGGTGTGGCTTTTGGGTAGCCCACCGACCTCGGTGCCCTGTGGGGGCCCAGCTGCTATATGCAACACCTGGTCTGAACACTCGGTTCAGACCAGGGATGCTGTTATGATCATGGTCTGGTCCTTAGGACCAGACCCCTCTTTTACCACTATCCACCTTGGTGCCTTGTTGGCACCAAGTGCTAGGCACCCGACAACCTTGCTACCCCTAGTGCAGACTTTGGGCTGGACTACGCTCAGTCCTATGTCCATGGTCTGAGCCATTTTTGGGCTCAGACCTGATTGCCCTTGACCTCGCTATGCATCCCTTGGGAGCTCAGTAGGTGGCTGCGACACCTCCCTCTTGCCGCCAACCGACAAGGCAATGTAACTAGCTATAAAGTGAATAAATCATGAGAAGTTGAGAATTTGGGCATCGGATGCCCCGTGGCTTGTTGTCCCATCGTGGAAGCAATGTGTTAGGCTCATGGCAAGTGTTATGCTATACACTTATGTGTACTTTCCCGCCTTCGTCAGACACTCCGGTAGATGGCATCGTTTGTGCCCCGATAGTGTTGACAAAGTGCGGCGACATACTTTGGAAATACAAATATAATTCCCATACGAATGGGAATAAGTTAAGTTTCATTCACGACACTCGTGCGTGTTGTTTTTGCAAAGTTCCTTCGCAAGTGGTTTCGCTACGCAAAACTTGCCGCAGTATGATGTTTGGAATATGTGTACTTGGGAAATTCATATTCAAAGCCTTGAATACTCAATCGTGATTGAATATGCATTTTGAGTCTCGTATCACTCAAAATTAGTGAAATGTGCCATTTCACAAATATATGTTTGTATCGTTGCTCTTGCTCGATACTTGTGCGAATGTTGAGACCTTGTGGCTTTCCTTGTTTCACACGTGCATGTTGGCACATCTTGACACGTATGTCACTAGTTTTGGCTTGACGAGTGTTTCTTATTGCTGGCTCATGTTCGTATATCGATGACTATATATGGCACCAAAGGTGCTACACACTCGATGTGACATACGATTAAAAACTGAAACACCATAAGGGTATAACATAAAATACCTGTTGAGGTTTGAAACTCGGCTGGATTCTTTGGGTGATGGCCCCATGTTCGTGAGAGAGCTCACATATTGTGATACCCTAGGTATAAAATGAAAATGGCGTTATGATTGTCTTCACAAGCGATGCACTCTTTTGTGGCTATGAGAGACTGAGCACATGAATGGGTAGGCTAAGTCTTCGTTTGCGTACCCTGCGAGAACCACAAGGCATAAATACCTCAAGAGAAGGTATGACTTGATGAATGAGCCTAAATAAGATAAACTCGTCACGCCCCATTCACAAAGATGGTTCACCCAGGGTGAGGGTGGATGGTACAACCCTGAGTGACACGTTGTTACTATGACACTTTTGTTTGTAGGAGCGGTAGCGTCCTTTGACCTCTAATCACTAAGAGTTAGGGAGGTCGAGTTTACCCTTTTCAGGGACCTCTACTATTGCAGTAGTACAAATTGTAATCTTTTGCCCCTGCGAAAGGTTTCTCCTAGTTGCGCGCTGCCTGTAGGTGGTTTGACTCGGTCTGTAGCATCCCCGATTATCATACTAGAATTTGAATAACAGACGCCAGATACATGTCTCACAGAATGCGAGGTTTCCTTCGTGTACCCGATGGAGTAATCAGAAGAACATAAGTACTAACCAAACCGACTAACATACCTTAGTTTTCTGCTTGTTTACTTTAGTACCTGCTCTTGCTTTCCTGTCTTGCTCATTGTACGTTGTTGTTTAGCTTTCCTTATTTTATTGTACTTGTTACTTACTTCCTTGTTGCGTAGACTTGTAGCACGTGCACCTACCTGACACACACACACTTGTACTTTAATTCAAATGTTTCTAACTATTCCATCATATTAGCGATAGTCTGTTATATCTGTATCATGCTTCATGCTGTATGCTTTTCCTTTAAAATGATAATGTATGGATGATTTATCTCACCAACTCGCAAGAGTACTGATCCTGTTTTATGGGGACATAGGTGATGAGTAGACGTAGTGGCAGTGCGACGACTCACTGCAGGAGACTTGAGACCCACACTTAGCAGCAAATCTTGGCTCCTTTTAGTTTTGGGGTTTGAGGGGATTTTCCTCTCGTTTTGAGAGACCGGTTGTATTGATGTATTAAGTCTTATTTTGTAATTTTGTAAACATTGTGGTATTGTATACATTTGGATTTGACTTGTGGTTTGTATCACCTAATGTGGCCTGCTTAGACTTGCGACCTTTGTTTTACCCCTTTTTCCCTTATGTACTTCCGCTGGTTGATTTAAACTGTATATCAAATTTTTTTTCCTCAAAAACCAAAGGTTTTATAAGGTCGGGGTTTGAGGCATCATAGAGATTGGTATCAAAGCCGCAATATTAAGTGTGGTCCAAGACTTCTACGTGCATCGTCCATCACACTGTAAGTATGATTAACTTATTAAATTATGTTGCTTATTGTTGATTTCTGCTTTAATTAGTTATGCATGCATAATTAAGCATATAATTTGTTAGATGCCTATGGATCCGAGACATGAGAGGATTCTCGGGGCTCTACATGACTTGGTTCGAGGCATAGAGGCCCTCGATTGAGTCGTTCTGCAGATTGTGCGGAGTGCACAAGTGCTTGCACATCCGGCACCTCCATGTGGGAGATGTGAGCATCACCATGTGGGACATATTTGTCCACATGCTTTGAGCGATTGCCCCTATTGTGGCCTTAGGGGGCATATCAAGATTGAATGTCAGCGTAAGTTGGGCGATGAACTCACGAAAGATAATGCTGAGACCGTGTAAGACGTGGCTTCTGAGATTGGTCAGACACAGATAGTAGCCGATGCAGATAGATGTGTTTTGTAACCCTGTTATAGAAGGGTATTTTTGGCTTGTTATGTACAGAAATATATATGCATCTTTGATTTCATGTAATGAAATTAAGTGTTAGACTTGCTTTTTTGCTTATGCGAGCTTTTCTTTTGTTTAAGATGGCTTGGCGAGAACGTTGCAACAATATCATGGATACCCTTAACAACCTAACAGAGGTTGTTGGTCGACAAGCTGAAGCCATTCATGCTATGGGTGAAAATCTTCAAGCCACCTAGAGACGTGAGACTCCCACTCCTACTTCGGCTCTTTTAACGATGATACCATATAAACAATTCATGAGTATGAACCCTCCGTCCTTCGACGAGAAGTCTACTCTGAAAGCAACATAAGATTGAATTCGAGAGATTGAGCGGATCTTTCATGTTTTGCAAGTCAGTGATGACCGTAAGGTGGACTTTAGAACATATCGACTCTGTAAGGATGCCGAAAGGTGGTGGGCAACCATCTTAGACATCAAGTTTGCAGGCAGAGCTATTACATGGGAGCAGTTCATGGAAGTTTTCTATGCCGCCTACTTCCCGACACATGAGCGCAGCAAAAAGATGCAAGAGTTCTTCAGCCTTCAGCAAGGGAACTCTACTCTGGATGATTATGTCACGAGGTTTCGAAGCCTGGAGCGCTTCTGTCCAAATGTTTACGTGACTAAGAAGAAACATGCAATGAAGTTTGCTCGTAGATTGAAATCGGCTTTGCATACGAGGATGTACACTCATGCCCCTATGACCCTCGAGGAAGCCCTGGAGACTGCTACTCTTTTGGAACAAGACTGATTTGAGTCACAGAAGACACAATCCTTCAGAAGGAATCAACAACAATCAGGCCAAAAGAGTTGGCCTAAGAAGAGACCATTTCAGAAGAATCTCGGTGGACATAAATTCACTCCATCGGCAAAGAGAAACCGACGTCAAGGCAACAACAACAACAACAACCATCAGCGACAACAACAACAACAACCATCAGTACCAGCAGAAGCAGAAGCAGATAGCAGCAACACAAGGTTGCCCAAAGTGTTTTGGTGATCATTCTGGCCGACCATGTCCTTGCGACACCGACGAATGTCTTTATTGTGGCAAGATGGGCCACTATATCAGAGACTGTCGGAAGAAGTAGTCAGATGATCTGAAGAGGAACACACCTGAAACATCCTAGTCGACGTATCAACGACTGCCTCAGCAACAACAATCCTCTCAGCAGAAGGCGGGTAACTAGAGAACGGTGGCAGGGTGAGCTTACACAACTACTATGGAGCAATTGACCAAAGGAGAGTTGGTCCAAGGTACTATTCCAGTCGCTAGACAAGCAACTTTCACTTTATTTGATTGTAGTGCTTTCCATTCGTTTATCACTATTAGATTTGCTAGAACTTTGCCTATGTTTGCTGAATTGTTGAATTACCCGTTGGAGGTTCGTACTCTGACTGGTGACCAGTCTTTGTGCATTTTGTATATTTTGAGCATCGAGGTGTCAGTGGTAGGTCAGAACTTGCCAACTGATGTGATCCTACTAGACATGACTTAGTTTGATGTCATTCTAGGCATGGATTGGTTGTTTGAGTATCACGCTCAAGTCCTGTGCAGAGAAGGCAAGGTAGTTTTGTACCCTCCTGATCGTCTAATTTTGGAGATCAGCCTTTCTTGACCCATTAGAGACAGTCATTTGATTTCATCATTCAAGGTTCAAAAGTATTTGTGGAATGGGGGTACAACATTCTTGGTCAGTATTGCCCTAGTGAAACTAGAGATAGTTCCTATTGGTCAGTACAACATTCTTGGTCAGTACAACATTCTTGGTCAGTATTGTCCAAGGGATGAGATAAGCTCTCATTTAAAATCAAAATGGAGTTTTAAAAAGGTCAAAAAGATAAAAAGACAGAGTCCTGATCCAACTAGGACTGAGATTTTTCAGAAATTTTGATAAATGAAGGAATCCAGAATTGACACCACCTAGATGGATCTCCTTTGAGAATTGAAATCAATTGAAATTGAGTTTAAAACGAATCCAAATCTTTCTCTGAGAAAACATTCTGAAATATAAGATCCTGGGGGCTAACAAATGAAAAATGTCGATTCAAAACCCAGGTTTTGAAATTGATTTCAAAAGAAAAGTTTTAAAATCGAATCTGGATTGAAAGATTTTGAAAATAGGAGTGCTAAATCTCGATAATGCGATGCAATGTAATGAAGTGATATGCCAAAGGCATGCAGTGATATGTAATGACATATGAGATGCAAACACTGAATGATGGTGAAAATTTGAGGTGTTTACAGATGCCCCTCTTTGCTACTAAGCTGGTTGAAAGTCGAGCTTAGTGGTGTTGAGAAACTATATTTTGATGACACACAATATGATACACTGTCATATATGATATGATAATATGCCTTCATGAATAATGTTATATTATGACTAGATATGATTTTTCATGTATTTAATGAGTATTTGATGCAAGGATATTTCACCCAAAAAGGATGGAGACCTCCTGATCAAGTACAACCTTTGGTGCAATCATTCTCTCTGAAGAAAAAGCTTGATGGACCATTCATTCTTAAAGATCATCTAAAGAGATCGGTTACTTCAAGATGAAGATTTTCTTCTTCTTTAGAGTCATATGTAACAGAACCTTCAGAAGCATGCATATTGCATATTACATGCTTTTATCATACAATTCACTCATTCACAAAAGCTATGTTTCATAAAAGCATACGATATTTCAAAAAGCACTTTTTTGAAAACTAATCATTGTACCTTACAAACTTTTATGAAAAAGATATTTTGACAAGATATAATAGCTCATGATTTCAAAAGCATTAATTGTACCTTCTAACATGCATTTATGAATAAGACAACTTGAAAAGAAATAAAAAGTAATGATTTCAAATATGTAAGGAAAAGACAAACATAAAAAAACCGTCTAGTTGAACTAACAAAGAAAACTAATATTACTATAATATGTTTAGAAAAGACTTTAGTTACTTTATACAACTCAAGAATGTCGACTTATTTAAAGTCATCATTCTTTCTGTAAAACATTAAATACCACCTCAAAAGCATTTTAGAAATGACTATTTAAACCCCACTCAAGAATGTCGACTTTCTTAAAGTCTTCATTCTTTCTGTAGACATTAAATAACACATCATGAAATATTTTGAGATATGACCATTTACAAATAAAGAACTCAACAAAGCATTTATTGTACTTACATACATTTAAGTCAAGAAGTGATGATTTCTAATAAAAATATTAATGTACTACAAATCATTAAATTGAATAAAGACAAAATTGCATGATGATTTACAAACCAACGATCAATGTACTACAAATCATTTATTATAAGAATAGACTTTTTTACAAAATATATCACACCTAAAATACTACAACAAATAGTCTACTCCAAAATATTACACTTATGGAAAGAAGACCTTTTCGAAAAAGCAATATAGTACACAAAGGTGTTTTTGAAATGACTTGACATCTCAAATTTCACTATTCACCCCCCCTCTAGTGGAATTTCATTTGGTATCAGAGCAGGTTTGCTGATTTCGACATAACAAGTCTTCTAACACTTATGACATCAACCTCTTATGCTTGTGATATTGAAGGTCAACACGCATCTCATCCTCCTTTCTTCAACGACTTCAACTATGGATACTGGAAATGCAGAATGACTATATTTCTAAAGTCCATAGATTTTGCTGTATGGAAAATTGTTGAACATCCATACACATCTCCATCCTCAGACTATAGCTTATGGTCTGATGAAGAAAAGAAGATGGCCAATCTAAATGCAAAGGCTATGAATGTTTTGTATTGTGTCATTGATCAAAAAGAATTCAACAGAATATCTATTTATGAATCTGCTCATGATATTTGGCACTCTCTGGAGGTTACTCATGAAGGAACCAACAAAGTGAAAGAAGCCAAAATCTCATCTCTAGTTCGAAAATATGAGTTGTTCAAAATGAACAAAGATGAACCCATCACAGAGATGTTTACAAGATTCACCAACATCACCAACGACCTGAAATCTCTAGGAGAAACCTATTCCCAGACAGAAAAGGTGAAGAAAATCTTGAGATCTCTCACAACTGATTGTGAGAAAAAGACAACAACAATTGAAGAAGCTCAAGATTTATCCAAGCTTACCCTGAATGACTTAATAGACAATCTTATGGTCTATGAAGTCCATATGAAGGAAAAAAGGGAAGTAGAACAACCTACAAAGAAAACTCTAGCCTTCCCAGCTCTTTTTGAGAATGAGGACTCAAAAAAAGAATCTGAAATTACGCTACTCACTAGAAAATTCCAGCGCTTTATGAGAAAGAATCAGCTTCCAAATAAGCATAAGAAAAGAAAAGACTCTAAGGAAGATTCCATGTGCTATCAGTGTAATAAGCCAGGTCACATGAGACGTGACTGTCCTCTTCTAAAAAGAAAATCCAAAACCGAGGAACCAAAGAAAATGTTCTTCAAGAAAAAGGCTCTGCATGCTCAATGGGATGATTCAAAACCATCCACAAGTGAAGAGTCAAGTGATGATGAAGCTGAAACCGCCAACATGTGCTTCATGGCAGAAAGCTCTGTAAGTGAATCTCTCGATTTTTCTTTCAAAGATCTTCAAAATGCTTTTCAAGAACTTTTTGAAGAATCAAGAAAAACGATTCTCAAAAATAAAAATTTGAAATCTGAAAATCTAGAGCTTGTGCAGAAAAATGAAAAACTCAGTATTGAAATTTCTGAGTTGAAAAAGAAAAATTTTATGATTACTTCTAAAATCTCCTGTACTAGCTCCAAGACTAAAAATCTTCAAGTAGAAATTTCAGAATTAAAAAGTAAAACTGAAAACCTTATGAAAACGGTTTTCAAGTTTACCAAAGGGAATGAGAACTTGGATAAACTCCTATCCTCTCAAAAATTCTATTTTTACAATAATGGTATTGGTTATTCTCACATGAATGAACCTTCTTACATAAATAAAAAGACTGTTTTCATCTAAGGTTCTGCTGAACCTAAGCAGGAGCATTACAACTTTCATACTTTGTACTCCTCTAAAGTTATAGACAAACCCAAATCAAAATGGATATGGGTTCCTAAGTCTAACAAAAAGGGACCCGATTGGGTACCGCAAAGAATTTTTACTTAATATTTTGCAAGCTTCAAAGAAGAAGAACAGATGGATACTAGACAATGGATGTTCAAAACATATGACAAGACATCCAGATCTTTTTGTTGTTCTTCATCATAAAGAAGGGGGAACTGTCACCTTTGGAGATAACAACAAAGGTTTGATAATTGGTATTGGTAATATTGGTAATATCGATAAACCTCTTATCAAAGATGTTCTCCTTGTTAAAGGCTTAAAACATAACCTCTTAAGTATAAGTCAAATGTGTGACACAGGTTATAATGTTATCTTTAAACATGATGCATGCCTTATAGCAGACACCAACGAAAATATCATTTTAAAAGGTATAAGAAGAAATAATATATATGAATTATACCTAGAAAACATTACTGAACATTGTCTTATAGCTAATAATGACACTCGAAATTTATGGCACATGCGCACATGAGAATGGGTCATGTCAACTCAAAATACATGTCTAAATTAGCTAAAAACAATTTAGTATGTAGGTTACCTAAAATGACATTTAAAAAAGACTATTTTTGTGATGCATGTCAACTAGAAAAATTGTCAAAATCATCTTTCAAGTCAAAAAATATTGTTTCAAGTAAAATACCTTTAGAGCTTCTCCACCTGGATCTTTTTGGTCCTTCTAGAGTAGCTAGTCTTAATCACAGTAAATATGCGTTTGTCATTGTAGATGATTACTCAAGATTTACTTGGGTAATATTTTTGAAAAAAAAGTGATACGTTTTGTGAATTTGAAATTTTAGAGTAAATTGAAGGTGTACAATGACCCATCATAGAAATACTTCTTGTTGAATAACAGGAGGTACATATTGAGCAAGGTGAGGGATTTGGAGGGGATGAAGAGAGAAGACGAAGAAGAAGAAGAACCACCACCATCAATTCTTCTTCTTCGTCTTCTTCTTCCCTTTATTTTTTTTTTATTTTTCTCATGCTACACAAACAAGGAAAAAAATTCATTTAGAAAAATTATCATATCAAAACTTCTCATAGGCAAAATTTTCTTTCCTTATGAGAGTTTTTCTTGCTTCTGTTAGGCCCTCTTTAATATCCGGTTTTGAAGCTTTGAAACTTGGACACGAAGAAAACTCCAGGCTAGCAACTGATAGGTATTCTAGTTAAAGCATGAGGATCATGTTTGCAATTCTAGGCCCTTTGGGCTTGTGACTGAAGTATCGGGGGTGTTGTACCCTGGTTGACACGACGGGGTAAGAGTCTAAGGCATCTAACGATTGTTGTTTAGGAGGTACAAAAAGCTACAAGGATAGAATAGCAAATCAGGTAGGTCAAATTGGGCTTGATAAGTGGTTCAAAAGAGAGTTCAGTCCAAGTTTGCAAGGGGCTAACATGAGGGTCCTATGATCACCTAGGGTTGTGAAATAGGGTCTGGTATATGTATGGTGGGGTTTGGGAAAATTGGCTCAGTCGTTGGGTGGCTGGAGAGGTCAACAAGCTAAAAGGTGAGCTTTGTTGGGTTAGAAGGGTGTGGTTTTCAGTTTTATGTATTATGGAAGGAAACATGTACTTGGTTAAGGTTGCATCAGGGTTAGAAATAAACTAAAAGGGTCTAGGGGATAATAAAATACTTGGGATAAGTCTGAAGAGGTTGATTAGCTGGACCACGACAAATAAGGCTCCCGTACGATTTCTTAGGCAGGGGTGGCTTTAAAACGATAAGAGGGTTTCACGAAGGGCTTGGGCCCTCTCATAATTCTGGAACACCAACTAGGGATATGTCGGATGTGCATCCAAGGGAGAGAGGGATATCGGGGGTAGGAACATCTAGGGAAGAGAGAGAGAGAGAGAGAAGGGGGAAATGTTAAGGGGGTAGGGATGTCAAAGAGAGGGGGGATTCAAGAAGGAGTCCATATTATTCGATGATGATCAAAATGCTTCCCAACCCTCTTTTGGGGAGCTGACCTAATCCCTCACCAACTATAACCCAACAAGAAACAAGAAGCTCAATAAGAGAGAGTGTGTGAGAGAGAGACCTACACTAACCATCACTTCCTAATAACCAAGAAAGAAGATTAAAAAAACTTTAAAGAAAATAACAACGGACTAATCCAAGTAGATAGGGCTCTCATGAAGAGGGGGACATCTCCAGGGACTTCTCAATTCACGTCCCTCCTGGGCCCACCCGGTGACTCAACTGGCTACTTATGGCAACATGTGCTAGGCTTTTGTTCTCCCTGTAAAAGCACCACCTCAGCTGCCACGTTAGTTATATGGGTCCCACCTGGGCATGGATGACCCTCTTTGCTAGCTGAGTAGGGTGTGTGGATCCTGGGGCATGGGTTTGGATCCACTACTGACAGTAGGCTCATAACAACTCCACCACGCTCTGGTTGTGTCCCCAAGGTCCCCAATCTGGGAATCTCTATTTGATATCAAATTCTCACTCCCATGCCGTAGTCTCCTTGCCACCATGTTCTCACTCTACAAGATGCTTCTGCATCATACAATTATACTTTTGGAGCCTATTGGTCTTCAAAATGCTAGTAGGCTAGGGATTTCGATCCTCATCATGGAGTACATCCACAATAGTCAAAGGCTTACCATGAAATGTCTTGAGGTGAGATACATGGAACACTAGATGAATCTTTACCTAAAGAGGTAGAGGGAGACTGTAGGCTAGCTTTCCTACTTGTTCCTCTTTATTATATGAACAATAATACTTGGGCAAGAGCTTGTGGTACTCCTAACTAAGAAGGTCTTCTAACCTCTGGGCCTTCTATTTAACCACACCCAGTCTCCCACCTCAAATGATGATGCAATAACACGATGTGGACTCGGTATGCACTGATTCATGATCCAAGATCCAAACAGATCTTAAGACATACATAAGCTTATACGACAATGAGTCCGAACAGGACTCTGAAAAAATAGAATTTCGGGACCCGAACACTTTGCATTGACAGATGCAGTCCAAATAAAAGTTGTGCATGACTTGCACAACTTTCCAACAAATCTAAAAACACTAAATTTGGATCAGCGGTGTCTGTTCCACGAACTCGAGATTGGGACAGACGAACAAGGCTATGACAGACTTTCAGATTCTATAGATAGTCAGTTCGAAGAAGTTTTTGACCCTACAAACATTAGATTTAGAGAAACCTTCCAACTGAGAAATCGAAGGTCAGATTCAGACCTTTCCAACAAACCAAGATTTAATTTTTTTTGAGTTTTCTACAAGGCTCTACGATTTTTTGAATTCGAGAAATGGTATGAGATATTATCAAAGGAATTAAAACTCCAAATATTCGATAGCAGCAGAGAGATTAATAATTTTGAGGCACCTAAACAAAGATTCAATTAAAACTCAAAACATAAAAATTTTAGATCTAGGTTTTAGATTTCCACAAAATCAAACAAAATGAATTTTTATGCAGAGAATCTCCAGATAATTGAAAAATACCAAACACCACTAGGAGTGTTCTGAAATAAACAAGTGACAATGAATTCCTGTCAGTCTGAGACTTTGACAACACTTTTCAAGTTCACAAATGGTCGATTCACAAAATTACCTCCGGTAAGCTAAAGAACACCGAAAGCCAACCAATATCAAGGCTGATACGATCATTTCTTTGGAGACATTTCTGACAACTTGGGATTCAAGAATCTGTTTTTTAACAGGAAATCTGAGTTATATAATAAACAATAGAACTAGATATTTTATGAATAATAGAATCACATCTTAATGAAAATACTTCAAACATTCATTCCAATCAAACAACAAATGGTTTACTTGCAACTTTCAAGCAATTTGTAACGAAGGAGACAAAACACATAAGATAAAAACAACACAAATAAAACTCAAATGAACTAGTGAACATGATAACCGGATGAAGGTGGCATTGGATGTCGCGGGGAAGCAACCAAGACCGCTAAGAACACTTTCAAACTGTAACTTGAATCAGCAGCCAACACGAACCACAAACGTTGCTCAATCCACAAGGTCAATCTTGACAAGATCACCTTCACGCCAAGTTGAAACAACTTTTCTTCACTCACAAGATCTCTCCACCGAATTTTTAGCCACACACCAAAATATTTTTTTCAAAATGAAGCAGCCCCCTCCCTCTTGGTCGACCTCCACTCATAAAGGCTCTAGAGTATGGGAAAGAGCCACATTAAATAGGCAAATGGCTTTCCCAAGCCATGCTCTAAAAAAAAGAATTTGACTGGACTATTTTTGGCTAAGGCTATTAAGGGACCAACAACCATATTTGACTTGGACTAGTCAAGGTTGGATTTTGAATGAGGTCTAAGATGGTCCACTCCAAAATGGCACCAACTAGGACCCTCTTTGGAAATAGATCTTGATCCAGATTTGGATCGTGCAGCGAATTGGATCCTGCACAAAAGCGTATTAGAAAATGCAAATGCTAAAAAAATAAAAACTATCTGCATTCTCCATACACCCTCTAGTACCAAAAAAATATCCTACAGGGCACTAGAACTATACGGATCCGTAAAATTCAACTCTTAAAAAAAATAAAAAAAAGATTACAAATAAAAAAACATATTTAATGTGATTCCTCACATGCCAAAATAGAATCTAATAATAAAAATACAATCTCTGAGAAAGATGCAAAATATCTCAGATATTGTAGCACGATAATAAAAATGGGTCTGGATTGACAGAGATCCAATTGGACCCTGATAGTCCTGCACGATTGGATATGCCCTGGATTGCATCTTGGATTAGATCTTGAGAATTAGATTTGGATCCAATTCGTCTTCAAAGCTCGGATCTTCAGGATGCTCTACATCAAATGACCTCTCTAATCAACCTCTGTCATATATCTGCTTCATTCGCTGCTGAGCCTTGACAATGTTTTGCTTCAAAATAGTGAGAATATCATCTTGCCTTAGGTCTCAGTCCACTTTGGGAGATGCAACACTCTCATGCTCATAAGAAACCACTGATGGGGGTTGGGACCCATACAATGCCTAAAAAAGAGTCATAT
The DNA here is from genome assembly GCF_984573655.1 of Nuphar pumila. Lineage (NCBI taxonomy): Eukaryota > Viridiplantae > Streptophyta > Magnoliopsida > Nymphaeales > Nymphaeaceae > Nuphar > Nuphar pumila. The sequence continues at coordinate 35,231,996 of NC_143265.1, forward strand.
CTATGGAGGAGTGATAACTCATGTTATAGTCATATTTTGCCCAGGGTAAGAACTGGAGCCACTTGTTCAGACAGTCTCCCACAAAACAATAAAGATATGTATCAATTGCCTTATTAATGATCTTTGTCTGAACATCTGTCTAAGGGTGATGGGCAGTGTGCTAAATTTGAGTTTGATATTACTTAGTGCAAAATACATGGTCTAAAACTCACTCAAGAAGATAGAGTCATGATACTTTGGGGCAAACCATGGATCTTGACGATGTGGCTCATGAACTGCCTAGCCACCAACTTTGCAAAGTATTCTAGGGGAAGTACGATTGTTGCACCTTCCTCAAACTTTGGTGGAATCGGTTTGGAGCTTGGACATGAAGGGAGCCCTGGGCTAGCAACAGACGAGTACTCTAGTTTGAGCCAGAGAGCCTATGATTTTTAGTCCTCCAAGGATAGGATGGGCATGTTTAGGGTGCAGGTCCTTACAAGACACAATGGGGTACAAACCTAAAGATAAATGTGGTATAGGGTTTAGAAAGTTATGGAAAAAGACCTAAGAAAACAAGAAAATCAGGTAGGCTAAAATGGCTTAGTAGGCTAGTCAAGAAAGGAGTTTTGGTTTAGGTTTGATCTGAACTGAACCAAGAGCTTGTTGGACACCTAAGGATGTGTGTCAAGGTTTGGATAGGCTGTTGGAGGTCAAAGAATAGTAAAATAGATCATTAGATGGTTGAGATGTTCAAATAATGAAAATAGAGTTTTAGGCTAATCGGTTAGATGCAGTTTTGGTTATGAGATAAAAAAAAGCAAGGTAATACAACTTAAGATCTCATTACAGCTCTAAGATATTAATATAAGAGGTTTAAAGGGATGGTTACCTGAGTTAGGCATTAGAGAAAAACTGATATACGACAGGATCGATGTCATCCCTGTTTGTCTAACTCTGTCCTTTGGTAGTTCTTGGAGAATCCATCTCTTGCTCGCTACTGCTGCTCTAACTGACACACTGAGATGATGCAGTCTTCTAGCCAGATCTTATCTGAACCACTCGGGAATCGCGAGTGCTCTATGCAGAATAGGGCAGATGATAAGATTTGGAGGACGATGAGGAAAAATGATTGGGGAAATCGGGTTGACAAATTGAAGGATATCCCATTATCAAGAATTTGGTCGTCACTGGAATTGCGACAATGGCATTGCCATTCTTAATGAAAGAAGTGAGCAACTAAGATATGCCTTGTTACCTAAGTGAGGTCGTCAAACCATGATAGAATGAAGATTGTTGAAAGAAAATGATTTTATTAATAATAAACTTGACAAAAAGGGGGTGGACAAACAATCTTTCACCATTCAAGATAATCATGGGACACTCGAGGACCCGAGAAAACAGTAAGGACGACAAAAGAACCCCAACTATATTTAGTGGAATAGTATGTTTTGGACCACTGAAAAAAATTTAGATCAAATTCTAGCGCAATGCCTGATAATAATCGATTATCAATACGCTTCTGCCTCTGTGAGAGCTGCCTGACGCATCACTCTGGTTGGTAATAGATGCAGAAGAACAGTCCGAGTAACTTGAGTTGCTTGTCATGTGCATAAGTGTATCGAGGGGGCGACTCTCGATGGTCGAAGTAATCCCATATGATTTCTTCTTCATGGAGGTTCTTGATCAAGAATCTGTATTAAGGAATAGGTAGTGTGTAAGGCCCACAATATTTCTGAGACAATGTGATATATGATGTACTATAGTAGAAGGAATTTCCTGTATAATTATGAGAAATTTTTGTAAAGTTGTGTATTTATATATGTGCACTTATAATTATACGAGGTCCTAAATTGCATAATTATGATGTACGAAGCGATTGAGGGCAAACTACAAAAAATTAAACTCTGATATTCCTAATTTACATTCATAATATATCTAATTACTCACTCCTCAAATTTGGAACCTAAACGAGGAAAAAACCTTGTTATTTTATGTGAGTTAGTGAAAAACAAATATCGATAAGATACGAGTCGTAACAAGAACGAATTTCATCAAAAATAGAAATCTAAGTAAATAATTTCAAAACTTAGGTTTTATTACAGGAAATGTAAGTTTGAAATAAAATATTTAAATCATTAAAACCTAACTTTTAAATGAAAAGCAATTAAGGTTTTTGAAAAATCAAATTGGAATTTTACAAAATCTAAGTGAGTTTTTTCAAAAATTTCAAAAGGAAGCTTGTTTTGGAATTTTAATAAAGTGGTTAGCATGGGGCCCACGTGAGCATGAGCTCAACCCATGCTACCTTGGAAAAATTAAAATAATAAAATTCAAAAAAAATGCATTTAATAGAGAGTTTTGAAAAAAAATGAAAAGGCAAACTTGAGGTTTGTTTTTGGAATTTCATACGGTGGGTGGCATATGCCAAGTAGCTTGGGTGCCCCTTAGGGTGTAGCCCATGCTATATTTAATATAAAAGTTAAAAAAAATGATTTTAAAGAAAAGGCATTTAATGTGTGCCTTTGAAAAGTCAAAGAACAACTCCCCTTAAATTAAGGGATTAAGGGGAGTGGTTGGCCCCTCAAGGTCTAACCTTGAGGGTCAACCTTTGACCATGGGGGGGGGGGGGGGGGGCATGAAGATAGAGAGCCCTCCATCTCTCCCTCCAATCCCCCAGCCCTCCATCTCTCTTGTCTCCTCTTTATAAGAGTAGAGGAGGGGGATGAGAGAGAAAAAAGGGTGCCCCTTTTTCTCCTCTCTCTTCTCTTTCCCTTCACCATTCTTTTCTTTTTTCTTGATGTGTTTGTGTGTGGCATCAACCCTCAGCTGAAAGAAGATCCATCATCTTTCCCAAGGTAAGTTTACTATTCTTACATTTAGTATTTTTGGATTAGCATATGGTTCATGCTTTTTCTCACAAAATCGAATGGCATACATTGTAGGCAAATGATTTTGTGGTGGATTAGATCCACTAATGCCTTCTTTTTCCTCTAGAAATGTCTTCCATACTCTTTCCTTTTTGGTTTTTTGTTTTTGATGGTTTGGCTTTTCAAATGTTCATATTTTTGAATGGATTTCGGTTGAATGGTGACACAGACGGGCTGGACTCCTTTGCAGCTAGCCTAAGCCTTTTAGTTCGTTGTTTGGGGCCCCATGACCCTTGTTGGTGGCTGCTGCAACCATTGCAGTTGGATCTTAGACCGACCAAGGGATGGTCAGTCTGGGACACCCATGTTCCTTCCTTTGTGTGCCATGACCAAGCCATCGCAACAACCCCAGCTAGACTGTTGCGGCCTTCACATTGTAGCAGGGTGATCTGACTCTTTTCGGGACCTAGACCCACCTGAGTAACCCACTCACCGAGTGGGGTCACAGTTGGGGATCACATCTTCCTTCGGTTGCTTTGTAGCAACAAGAAACCGGGTGCCAATAGCACCCGGGTTTGGACTTGGGCACACTTACTTTTAGGGCGCAGGCCACGTCATGTAGCCTTGGTCTGGACCCTTTCCCAGTTTAGACTTGGGATACAGAAACACGACACACACCCTCCCCCTCGTCCTTTGATCCAGCAGGGTCTGGACCCACAGGGTCCAGACCATGTTGTCAAGGTCTGACCCACCATAGTGGGCTGCTAGCCACACCCCTTGGGTGTGCTCCTTCAACACACCTGACCTTTGGGTGCAGGCTGGAGCCAGCAAACCTTGTTCGAACACCTTGGTTTAGACCAGGGACACTCCCTCTTGGACCCAACTGGGTCTGGTCTGACATGGACCAGACCAAGCTGGCTTGTTTGGCTCAGCTCACCCGGGTTTTTGCTAGTTGCACCCCTTGGGCGCAGGTTTAGCCTGCTACCCTGATCCGAACCCCCTGGGTTCAGACCAGAGTCACCACCCATGACCCAGCTGGGTCTGGTCTCTTCGGGACTAGACCAAGTTGGTCGGTTTTGGATCTGCCCACCTAGGCATTTTCTCCAGCCAAGCATCCACTTTGCGGCTCGCCAATGCCTAGCTGGGTGCTAGTGCACCCGGGTGGGCTGTAGTTTCGGCCCATGGACCAGATGCCTTATAGCAGCACCTAGTCTGCACTTAGGGTGCAGACCAGGGTAGGTTCTGGTTCCGTGGCCCAGTCAAGAGACAAACCCCTTTTGCCTTTGTTTTGGCGCGGTAGTGGTGCTGGTCGCTTGCATGCCCCAGGTGACCCAGCCACGAACTGAGCTGCACCTAAGGTGCAGTGTCTGGTCTGAACCCTTGGGTTCCGACTAGGGCCTTGTGTAACCCACATGGTCTGGTCTGACAGACCAGGCCTAGTGGTCTGGCCCGCTTTGTCTCCCCTCCTTGCCTCCAACCTTCTAAGTGCGAAAAATAAAGTATGAAAGGTTAGAAAAGGAGGAAAAGCAAGAAGGTTTTTCTAGGGCCTTTGTGTGCACTATCCAGCAGCCCTGGGTAGTACACTTGGCACTGACTGTGTCGGGTATGGACCCGCAACTGTGGCCACATGGGTCGCAGTTGGTGTTTTTGACGCATTGGCACTCCGTGCCTTGTATTTGCCATTTTCGGTTGGCCTAGCACATGGTTGGTTTGGAGCAACCACCATGGCATCCTCGCTGCCTCGTTTGGCAGAAGTAAGGTGATTTGTGTGATAAGCGGTACGCTGCCCACTAGTATATACAAGTCCTCCTACGTTTTAGGTTTTCGACCATTTCATCGAAAACTATCATTTCGACATTGATAGTCTCTGCACGCGATGACTTACCTCGGTAATGCTAATGTAATTCCCATAAGTATGAGAATAAATTAAATATAACTCTCAACACATGTGTGTGTTGATATTGCGGCGTTTCCTATGCGAATGGTCTCGCTACGCGAAACATGCCGATATACAATATTTGAATATGTGTACTTGGAAACTCGTAATCATTGTTCGTACTCAGGGCTTTGGGCACTTGTTCTAGTTAAAGATATATGTGCTATCATGAATGAGTACACAATGTGAGATATGGATCACTTTGGAATATTGAAATGTGCCTTTTTTCATAAATATATTGCTTTTGTTCGATACTCGTGTGAAAGATTTGAGTAGTTGTGGCTTTTAGTTCACACGTGCACGTTGGCACATCTTGACACGTATGTCACTAGTTTTGGTACGTTGAGTATTACTTGTTGATGGCGCATGATCGTATATTGATGGATGTATAATGCACCAAAGGCGTGCTATACACTCGATGTGACATACAATTAAAAACTGGAACACTATAAGGGTGTAGCACAGAATACCTGATGAGGTTTTTGACTCGGCTGGAGTCTTTAAGCGATGGCCCCATGTTCATGAGAGAGCTCATGTGTTGTGATACCCTAAAAAAAAAAAAAATGAAAATGGTGTTGTGATCGTCTTCACAGACAATGTGCTCTTCTGCGGCCGTGTGAGGCCGAGCACGTGAATGGGCAGGCTAAGTCCTTGTTTGCGTACCCTGCAGGGACCACAAGGCATAAATACCTCGAGAGGAGGTGCAACTTGATGAATGAGCCTAAGTAAGATAAACCTGTCGTGCCCCATTCACAAAGATGATTCACCCAGGGAGAGGGTGGATGGTACAACCCTGAGTGACACATTGTTACTATGACACTTTTGTTTGTAGGAGTGGTAGCATCCTTTGACCTTTGATCACTCAGAGTTAGGGAGGTCGAGGTTACCCTTTTAGGGACCTCTATGTTATCATCGCAAAAATTTTCCCTCTCTTTGCAAGATAGAGGAACGATTCTGCGAGTCAAATTCGACCAAAATTTTGAAAATGGTTTTGAAAATTACTCGTCTCCATTTAAAAAATTTGTGAACAAATTCTGTGGAATGGGATCCGCCTGTCGGTACGAGGTTCAACCGTTCCTGGCGCCTTTACCAGAGGTAATCGAACCAAGGATCAAATGTGTGCTTTAACTCGACTCAAATATCAAAATTATGCTCTATTTTCCTATAATGCATAGAGAATCAGGCATGTGCTATGCATATTTGAAAAGATGCAAGTTTGAGAAATATGATGTTTGCTTGAAATATTGAAATATGCTTGGAAAATACTTTGGAAAAGTGATGATTCTGGAAAAATCATGAATTTCATTGGAAAATGACTTTTGGATGGAAAATGGATTCTCAGAAAAACTTAAACTTTGAGAAAATCGATTTTAAGATTTGGATTGCTTTTCTGAGGAAATCGATTTCTAAAATGGATTTGAGAATTCTGAGAAACCAATTTTGAAAGTAATTCAAAGTTTTGAGAAAATCAATTTTGAAGCTTTGAAACTTGAAATTGAGAATATTAAAATATTGGAAAATCATAATTTGAACTTGGGAAATACTTGAAATACCATTTGAAAACTCAGAGTTTTTTAGAAATGCAATTTCTGAGAAAGACTTAGAGAATTTTGAGAAAATCGATTTCTCTGAAATGGATTTGAATTTGAGTTAGAAAATGATGCCAATTTGAATGAAATGAATAAATGAATATAAATTTGAGAGACATTTCTTTGAGGAATTGGGAAAATCCTTTTGAATTTTAAGAAATGCAATGCATTTTTTAAGTTAGCCTAAGAGTATAGGCTGAATGTGACTAATACGAAGATTACAAATCTGGGTTTCCTTCGTATTCTGACTATGGCCATAAATACGAATTTCACCGAGTTTGTGAACTCCCTAAGAGCTTGTGCACGTGCCATTCGTGTAAACCATAGTGGATTTGAAAAAATGTGCATGAATTAAACTATATGCAATGCAGTCCTATTCTATGCAGGAAATGTAACTCTTATTTCAAATTATTACAACTTAATATTTACATTGAATTGAGTAAAATAAATAAAATAGCTAAGTCTTCTTCTTGAATATTCCTGCAAAACTAGAAAACATGTTAGCACAGAAATATAGGTTTATCTGGATTTATCCGAAAATATTGAAAATTATCGGATATTATCCAAATATAAACCCTAATTCATACCTCTCTGATATAAACATAAGAAATAAGTAACAAAATTCAAAAATAAACTTGGAAATTTGAAATTGGAGTAAAATAACCAAAATACCCCTGATAACCTTAAAATTAGGGTTTTCTAAAAGAATTTTTGTAAAATTTGAAAATTTGAAAATAAAATAAAATAAAATAAAACACAATATGATGCAATATGATGATATGCATGAAAACTTAGAGAATTAAAGATTTGAATTTCGAAATTGAGGTCAAAATCACCAAAATGCCCATGATAACAAGACTATGGCCTTGAAACCAGGGTTTTCTGAAATAAATTTTGCAAAAATTGAAATATAAAATGCACACGATATTGAAATTAACCCTAATATGATATTATATACTTATTCACATGATAAAAACCCTAAAATTATGAAAATATCACAAATTACTGAATTTAACCTGATTTTCGCCTTTGAATTTGAAGGTTTAACTAACATACAAGGCAAATGGGCTTGGAATTGGCTCAATTTTGGCATGGACGCCTAGACTAACTCTAAAAACAGTGTGGAATCCTAAAATATATCTTTTGATATTTTTTTTTAATATAGAAATTAATTTAAAATCCTAAAAATCAAGATTTTGCCTAAAATTCTAAATCTAACCTAATAAAAACTGAATTTTGGGTACTAACCTACCATAGAAATTCCCAAAATTTTATGGGGTGACAGAGGACAGTTAGAAAAAGATTTTGGTTTTAACATATGGTCGAAGCTTGACAGCTTCGACAAGGTAGATTGGAATCCGACGACTCTAAAACTTAGGGCAGACTGATAGGTTTTCACAAAAATTTAAGGAAAAATAGTAAACAGATGCCAAAACCTCTGAACTTTTAGGATGATGGATCTAACATAAAGAGAATCGATTCCTCTTTTGACTGTTTCTGCATTGGACTTACATATTAGATGGACACGGAGGATTATCAGACCTCTAATTCTGATAAAATCTAAGTAATAGGGATTTGGCTAAGAAACGTATAAAATATGAAAAACTAGAAATTTGAACACTAAAAATCCTAAAATTATGAGAAATGATAGAGGAGTTCATTGGAAACAATTCCATTATTAAAGGTTTTGACATCCTACCTACGGATTGAACAGACACAACGGATTAGGGTCAGTCTAGACCTTGACAAGCAGAAATCAAGATTTTCACAGAAGTCTGGAAAATTTGATTTTTAGCAGGAACCAAATATCCTTAGAAAAATTTGGGAAAACACTAGAAAACAATAGGTTTTAACATGGATCCACTGTATTTTTTTTGGGAATGATTTGGATCGCCCATGTGGGAGATCTTAATCCGACAAGTCTGCTAAAGGGGAGTCTGGAATTTCCAAAGGGTTCAAAGCCCGATTTAGGGTTTGATTTTTTAGTGGGAGTTAGAAAACTCAAATTGATTCAAATCTTTGGCAGAGGATCACATATAGATGAAGGCACTCACAATAAAATTTTTAGGATTTATTTAACAAAAATTAAGCATGAAATAATAGCTGGACTACACATATGGGATAAATCCTATGAATATTAGATAACCATTAACGAAGACTAATGAAATATCCATGATAACAATAAAATAAACTAAAATAATACCTAAAACAGACAATATGTAAACAAGAAATAAAAAAATCAGAGAGGTGAAGTGTCTACTTGATATAGCTATTGATATAAGGAGGGATTCGATCCATCCATCGGATGGATCCCTTCCTCCATGTAGCCTTAACAAAATCCCTCCTTTTTTTTATCTCTGTAACATAAATATAGTTCCCAACTATTTTTTTTCTCTTTTTGTTTTAATGGACTCATCAAAAGAAAGATGTAAAACAAATTTTACCTTGGAAGAGACTTGGAGGTGCGGTAATGGAAGCTTGTTGTCAAGGCTGAATATGCTGTAGTAGCTGAAGATGTGGCTGAAGGTTGCAGCTGCTGAAGGAGGTGGTGTCTGCCGCTGTGGTGGTTGAAGCAAGAAGGTGCTACATCAATTGAGGGAAGGACTGCAACCAAGTAGAGGCTAGAGAGAACTTGCTATGATGGAGCCGGTTGAGGTGCTTTAAGGTGGAAGGAGGAGGTTGTGGAGGAAACACCTCTGACTGGACTTTGCTTACTCGTTGGGACTGTGGTTGGAGGTGCTGCTACTTGCTGGAGGTGGGTGATGAAGGCTAGAGTAAAAAGGGGTTGAAGCTGCTGTGATGCCACTTAGATGTGACTGGAGTTATTTGAAGACGGCGGCAAGGCTGAAACTTCAATGTGGGAGGAGATGGCAGTTGATGTAATGGCTGCAGTAGGGCTGGTGGAGTGCTTGAAAGGGGTGGCTGCAGTTGTGGCTACCACCTTGTTGGGCACCCTTTGCTTGGTAAGGAGAGAGCGTGAGATGAGAGAGGTAATGGGCTGAGAGAGAAAGAAAGAGAGATGGAGAAAATGAGAGAGGTAATGGGCTGAGAGAGAAAGAAAGAGAGATGGAGAAAATGAGAGAGGTAATGGGCTAAGAGAGAGCTCTTCAACGTGTGGTGCCTTGGGATTTAGAAAGGAGGAAAGGCCTTTAAGGTGACTGGACCAAGGAAAGGGGAAAGAAAGAAAGGAGGGAAAAGAAGAAGGAAAGAAAAGGAAAAGAAGAAAGAAAGAAAGAAGGAAGAGAGGGAAGAAAGAAGAAGAGAAGAAAAAGAGGAAGGGAGGCTGGTCAACCAAGGGGGAGATAGAAGAAGGAAGGAAAGAAAGAAGAAAAGAAAATAAAAAAAGGAAAGAAAGAAGAAGAAAAAGGAAGAAAGAAGGAAAAGAAGAAAGAAGAAGAAGAAGAAGAAAGGAAAGAAGAATAGGGGGGAAAAAGAAGAAAGGAAAGGAAAATGGAAGAAGAAAAGGAAAGAAGGGGAGAGGGCTGGTCGACCCCCTTGTGGGTCCCATCACCTCTCATAAAAAAAAATAAAAAATAAAAAATAAAATAGAAGAAAACAAAGAAAAGAAAAAGATTTTTTTTATTTTCTTTTTTGAAAACTCGAAGTGTGACACCACCTTGAAAGTGAGTCCACATTCATTTTTGAAATCCATTTTTAAGAACCAGAGGGGTAGAATGGTCTCTCAGAAAAATTTCAGACGAAATGAGCTATTTTTGGTAGTTTTTGAAATGAACTTCGAATTTGAAGTTTCATACCTCATTGCGAAGCAAATCCAGTTTAGAATTTTAAAATTTGAGTTTGAAAGGAATCCAGATTATTTTTCTCGAGAAGATATTTCCAAATTTAGAATTCTGGGGGTAAAAATATCAATTTTGGAAACCCAGGGCTTGAAATTGATTTATGAAAACTTTAAAACTCAATCTAGATTGGAATTTATAAAACAGGAGTTCTGGACTTCGAAAATGCAATGAATCATGATAAAATGATGGAGAAATGACATGAAATGCTATGCAAAATATAGACCCTGGATGAAGAATTTTGGATATTGGACCTTGATCGACACTTGCACCAGTTCAAAAAGTGATAATTTTGATAAAAATCGCAAAATAGTTCAAGAAATGGTTTTCAGGCTCTACCGGACCAGAGTGACACTGAAAATTGAGGTGTGAGCTAGATTAAACTGAAATGAACTAGATTGAGCTAGGTTTTAGAGTTTCAGAACTCAACTGGACTGACAAGACACTGACTCAACTGAACTCCTAGACTGAACTGTCAAGAAAAGCTATCATTTTTAGAGAAATGGTGAGAAATGGTCACTGGAGTGAAGTGAATTATAGACCAGAGCTGAGTTTGAGCTGGAATAAAGATCAGTATCACTGAGATGAACTAAAAGTGAAGCTTGAACACTAGCTCAACTGACTGGACTCAGCTCAATTTCAGCTAAATGAGCTAAAATGGGCTCCAGAATACTTGGAAGTGGTTTTGAACTAAAACTGGAGCACTTGAACTCCTGGTGAGCTCAAGCTAGACTTAGGAGAATATGATTGACTGAGAACAACTGACTCAGAGACAATTGGCTTGGATTTGAGTGAGAAATGAGCTCATTTCTGAAGAAATGATCACATTTTGGCAGGAATGGTCAGAAATGAACATGACCTGCTCACTGTGAGCTCAGGTGAGCTTGCAATGACTGACATTCTAACTGTTATATGCTTAAGAATGAGCTTGGTTGACTCTGACTAACTGGGGTCTGGGATGACATAGGGGTAAAATGATAATTTTCTTAATAAAAGGGGGATAAAATGGTAGTTTTCTAAGACAGACTCGGGGTTGGACTCCTACACTGACCTAACAGGGTTGACACTGCACGAGGGATGTGTCTGAAAATGGATGAGAAAAATTTGGGGTGTTTACACTCTACTACTGCAGTAGTACATATTGCAATCCTTTGCCCCTGTGAAAGGTTTCTCCAAGTTGTGCACTTCCTGCAGGTGGTTGACTCGGTCTGTAACATCCTTGATTATCACACTAGAATTTGAATAACAGATGTTGGGTGTATGTCTCACATAATGTGAGGTTTCTTTATGTACCCGTAGAAGTAATTAAAAGAACATAATTACTAACCAAATAGACTGACATACATTAGCTGTTTGCTTGCTTACTTGAGTACTACTCTTGTTCCTGTCTTGCTCGTTGTTGCTTAGCTTTCTCGTTTTGTTGTTGTAGCCTGTTGCACTTGTTACTTACTTCATTGTTGCTTAGACTTTTAGCACGTGCACCTACCTGACACACGCACTTGTACTTTAATTCAAATGTTCCTAATTGTTCCATCATGATAGTTATAGCCTGTTACTCGTAGTTGTGGCATATTTATATCATTCTTCATACTGTATGCTTTTCTTTTAAAATGATAATGTATGGATGATTTATCTCACCAACTCGCAAGAGTTCTGACCTCATTTTATGGAGATACAGGTGACGAATAGATTCAGTGGCGATGCGACAATGCACAGTTGGAGGCTTGAGACCTACACTTAGTTGCAGATCCTGGCTTCTTGTTTTGGGGTTTGAGGGGGTTTTCCTCTCGTTTTAAGAGATTGGTTGTATTGATATATAATGTCTCATTTTGTAAAACTTTTTGACACTGTATATATTGGACTTGACTTTTAGTTGTATCCCTTACTGTGGCCCACTCAGACTTGTGGCCTTTGCTTAACCCTTTTCTTTTCGTACTTTCGTTGTTTATTTTCAAACAATATATCAAAAAAAAATTACTCAAAAACCAAAGGTTTTCCAAGGTCGGGGTTTTAGGCGTCACATAGTGGCTCTTTGCCGTTATATCTGAATGAACTTACTTGAGTTGGCACGTGCCGGAAGAACCAAGACTGCAATACGTAGATGCACCCTTCTACTAAGATCAAATCTTTGAGCGTGAAGCAGGCCAATCCATGGTACAAGAAGGCAAGTGCGGCCAGGGCGATCGAGAGACGATTGGTCTATTGAATTCTCCACCTTTGCAAGAGCTGAACTGTCCTGATGTCCACATAGTTATGTCCATCCTGGAAGAAGGCTAGTCCTACTGTGCACAAGACCATTGCATGTTAAATCCTTTCTCGCGCTGCTCGAGATAAAGAATCAACTTCTTCAAATGCCTCATACTGTCAGTATAGCTCAAACAAGTTGACATACTAATTTTCATATGCTTCTATCAGCGGCCAGGATCTGTGTCCAGTCATCCGAGCTAAAGCATCTCGGAGGTCGAGTCCTTTGACGTTGATCAGAAATTATTGCTCTAATGGATCCTCTGGCTGACCAGCTGGTTCAGGTAGACCCATAATCTCTGAAAATTTGTCCAGTAGTAGAGTCATCTCTCCCCACGAGAATCAGAAGGTACAAGTGAGCGGATTTCACCGCTCTGCCAGTGCTTGAATCAAATTGTCATTAATGAACTCCTTGCCCACTGCTGATGCCAGCTCTAATCCATAGTCACTCAAATAGTCTAGGAATATACGAGAGAAGTTTTTGAGCCAGAAATAATACCACCGGGGAAGAAAAGGTCTGGTGTTCTAAGTTCGATGTTCAAGGAGACCTTGTTGCACCTCGTAAGAGATATGGCCCTCAGGAAAGACAGAGTCAAAGTGACTGGATGTCATCAGGATAGACTAAAAAATAAAAAATAAATAAGGGCAAGACTTGAGAAATATACATAATTTTTTAAAAAATTACAGGCAGAATCAAAACAAGGCTGGAAATTCGAGATCCAAAGGAACGGAAGGGAAAAAAATTGCTTGGAGTTTTTGAAGGAAATAGAGAATTTTTGAAAAATCGTCCAGAGTTTTATAAAATCATTGGAAAATACAAGCAAATAAGGGGAAAACATAAGAAGATAACTAAGATATATTCATATCACATCCTGCACAAACAAGTATGCGCATACAACATTCCTTAAAAGTCTGACTCTATATGCACAAGTTTTGAAATAGTTGTAGGACCCTAACCCCAACTCTAAAGCTCAGATCATCTGTGTCCAATCATGCTATGTCGATATACTCGAGCCGAAGCCCAATGTATACAACAACTACGCCTTCATCCCAAAACAATTGGGGTCAGCGATATGAACCAAAAAAGAAAATCATTTTGGGTCTTCCACATGAATCCTTTTCCTCCAATCATTTCTATCCAATGCCATGTCCTCGGTGAGGTTCAAAGCATTCATATCCTTTCCTATCATCTCCATCCAAGTCTTCCTAGGCCTACCCCGACCTCTTTTAACTAATATATTTTCCCATTTCTCCAACCTTCTAACTGGAGCATCATTAGGCCTTCGCCGAATATGTCCAAACCACCGTAAATGATTCTCTCGCCCAATGTATGTGGCATAAAAATATTTTCTCTGGTTCTAGGCTCATGTTTTTTAGCGTCCTTGAGCGCCTGCCGATATACTTTGAACTATGGCCCCTGGTACGTGGCAGGGGGGGTCGACCCAAATAGGTGGCCCAGTTATGAGGCTTTGTCCTGAACTATGGTTATGAAAGAAAGCCCAGCAACGTGGTGGCCAGGTAAAAATAGGTGGGGTTCTTTTTTAAAAATGATCAACATGCAAGAAAACAGAAGGCTCTAATGACCTAAAGAAGTAGAGTTTTGAAATTTTTTAAGAAGCAAACAATGTTTTCAATCAGATCCTAGAAAATATGGGAAAATTGAGAGATTGGAACTCACCTGTCGGTACGAGGTTCAACCGTTCCTGGCGCCATAACCAGGGGTAATCAAACCAAGGATCAATCTTATGCTTTCCTTTGCTCAACTGTATAAATCGTTATTCTATTTTTAAATGCACAAAGAAGCAGGCATGTTGATGTGGACTCGGTAAACACCGATCCACGATCCAAGATCGAAACGAACCTTAACACGCGTAGAAGCTTTCACGAAGATAAGTCCAAATAGGACTTGGAAAAATAAGGTTTGCAAGATCTGTGCACTCTGTTTTGACAAAAGCGGTCCAAAGGAAAGTTGTGCGCGACTTGCACACCTTTCCAACGAATCTAAAATCACAGGATTCAGATTAGTGGTGTATGTTCCACAGACTTGGGACTGGGATGGATAGACAAGCCTATGACAGACTTCTAGATTCCACGAATAGTCTGTTCGAAGGGGTTTTCGATCACTCAGACAGTAGAGTTTATAGAAACCACAAACAGAGAAAATGTAGATCATATCCAAACCTTTACAACGAACTAAGATTTGGATTTTTTTATTTTTATATGAGTCTCTACAAAATTTTGAATTCTGGAAAAATGGTATGAGATATTGCCAAATGAATTAAATTTCCAACTATTCGACAACAACAGAAAGATTGATATTTTTGAGATACCTAAATGAAGATTCATCTATGAGTCTAAACATAAAAGTTTTAGATCTATGTTCTAGCTTTCCACAGAATCAAACAATTTAATTTTTCATGTAGAGAATCTCAAGATAATTAAAAATTACCGAATACCACCAGGTGTGTTCTGAACCAAACAAGTGACAGTGAACTCTTGTCAGTCTGAAACCTTATCAGCACTTTTCAAGGGTACAGAATGCCAATTCATGCAATGGCCTCAACTACAAAGTTGTAGATGATAGTTTTAGCTTTTCGGAAAGCTAAGAATGCCAAAAATTGATCAGTATCAAGGCCGATACAGGTGATTCTTCAAAGACATCTTTGATAACTCATAATAGAGATTCTCGTTTCTTGGAAGAAGACGAGTTTCAAACACTCACATTAATCCGGGAAATACTTTGAACAATAAAGTCAAACTGTAACATAAAATACCTTTAACATGCATTTGAAATCAGCAACTAGCTTACCGCAATTTACAAGCAATGTGTAATGAGAATAACAAATCACATATGATAAAAATAACAAAAATGAAAGACAAGTGAACCAGGGAATATGATATCCAAATTAAGATGACAATGGATGTCACTAGAAAGCAGCCGACACCAGAATAATGACTCACAAACAACTTAAATCAGCAACCAACTCTAACCAAGAACATTTGCTTCAACTCGCAAGGTTGATCTAGACAAGATCACCTTCATGCCCAAGAGGAAATGAGTCTTCTTCACACAAGATTTCTCTCCACCGAATTTTCAGCCACACAAAGGTAATTTTTTTTTTAAATGAGAAGTTGCCCCCCCTTGGTCGACCTCCACTTCATAAAGGCCTTGGAGCTTGGGGAAGAGCCACCATAAAGATGGTATGGCCTTCCCAAGCTTTGCTCCAAAAATGAGTTTGATTTGGGCTATTTTTGGCCAAGTGTGATGCCCCCGAACCCCGGTCTTGGAAAAACCCTTGGTTTTTTAGCATTTTTTTTCGAGTGTTTAAGTGAAATAGCGGAAATACAAGAAAAAGGGGAAAGGCAAAGACCACAAGTCTAAGCGAGCCACCAATGAAATACATACAGAACCAAAATCCAAAATATACAAAGTCCAAAAATACTACAAGAGCCAATAGTACCAAAATATACAAAATAAGACAATATACATCATTTCTTTCAGTCTCTCGAACTGGAGAAAAATCCACTCAAACCCAAAAAGAAGAAACCAGGATCTGCAGACTAAGTGTGGGTCTCAAGCCTCCATTCATACGTCATCGCATCGTAGTTGAACCTATTCATCACATGCATCCCCATAAAACGGGGTCAGAACTCGTGCGAGTTTGTGAGATACAACAACCATATATTACCATTTTTAAAGGAAAATCATGAAGCATGGAAGCGATTAACTAAGCAAGTATATGTGCATGTGATCAAGTAGCTGCACGTGCTACAAGTTTAGTCAAAAAAGGAAGTAACAAAGTACAGACTAGTGTAACAAGATATGACAGTGAAAACTAAGAACTAAAGTAAAGCATCTATTGTACGAGCAACTAAAGAAAAACACAAGGATAGTACTAATGTAAGCAAGCAAAGCAACTAATAAGGTAAGTTAGTATGTGATTGGTTAGTAATTATATTCTTCTGATTACTCCTTAAGGTACGCGAAGGAACCTCACATTTTATGAGACATGCACCTGACGTCTGTTATTCAAATTTTAGTGTGGTAACCAGGGATGCTACAGACTGAGTAACCTCATGAGGGCATCCCAAGTCTGAGAGAAACCACACATAGGTAATGGATTGCAATCCTCACTACTGCAGTAGTGGAGGTACCTCAATAGGTAACCTCGACCTCCCTAACTCTGAGTGAATGGAGGTCAAAGGATGCTTTAACTCCTATAAACGTGTCAAAGTAACGACCTGTCACTTGAGGTTGTACCATCCACCATCTCTAAGGTGAACCGTTCTGTGAATAGGGAAACAAGTGGTTTATCTTTCTTAAGTTGATTGACAACACACCTCCTTCAGAGGTGTTTAGGCACACAGGCCTTGTGATCCCCGTAGGGTCACACAACAAGGTCTTTGCCCGCCCATTCATGTGCTCAAGTCTCACACTGTCAATGAAAGAGCATATCGTCGATAAAAGCGATTCAACACCATTTTTCATTTTCATCTCTAGGATATCTCAATACGTGAGCTCACTCACGAACATGAGACCATTGCTCAAAGACTCAAGTAGAGTCGCAAAACCTCAAATGGTGTTTTGAAAAATGATTCTACAAGAGAGAAAAACTATTCTGCGAGTCAAACTCGACCAAATTTTTGAAAATGGTTTTGAAAATTACTCACCTCCGTTTTAAAAATTTATAAGAAAATTCCGTGGAATGGGATCCGCCTGTTGGTACGAGGTTCAACCGTTCTTGGCGCCTTTACCAGGGGTAATTGAACCAAGGATCAAATGTGTGCGTTGACTAAGTTTAATTATCTAAATCATGCTCTATTTTCCTAGAATGCATAGAGAATCAGGCTTGTGCTATGAGATTTTGAAAAATGCACATTTTAAGAAATATGATGTTTGCTTGGGAAAATGCTTGGAAATACTTGGAAAAAATGATGATTATGGGAAAATCATGAATTTCATTGGAAATGAAGAATTGCATTGAAAAATGACTTTTGAAATGGAAAATTAGATCTTTATTGTGGAATTTCATGTTTCTGACTAAATAATGAGGGATTGGAATCACTTGACAGGTATAGTTGGCATGTGTTAAAAATACTAGATGTCCAAGCAACAATCTTCAAGTTACCTTTATCATGTAGTTTATAACCTTCCCATCTCAACTCTTCATGGCTTTTGTTCTTATGGATAAGCATGCCCAATATGGATTGCAACTTACCATGGCCATAAAATACCTCGATGGTGGTCTACCAAGTTGCTGCCTTGCCTACCATATTCTGCACACCAAAAACTGGTGAAGCAGAACTGCCAGATCCTGAGGTTGAACAAAATGTGGGAACCATTTGCAGCCATGCAAAAGCTGGTTTCCATGAAGCACCTAATGGCGGGATATCCAACACACCAATTAGTGGGACAGTGATAAAAACTGATGTATTAGCATTTGAGTCTAGACTGCTTGTCACACCAAATGCTGCAGTGGTCATCCCATTGATTGCTGGAGGACTTACAACACCAAATGTTGGAGAGATTATGGCACCAAATGATGTTGGAGTCATTGTAATACCAAATGAAGGAGAGGTTGTGGCACTGAACAAGGGAGGTGCTAGTGGATGAAAGGTCATGTGTCGTGGATATGTTAAATGGTATGCTCATGAAATTGGGTGATATACTACAAGCATATCAACTGATATGCAATAAGCACATCAACTGATATGTTGTAAGCATATCAACTAATATGCTATAAGCATATCATCATATCAAGCATTCCATGGATTTCTTGGTGAAATTGGATGCAGAGAAGGTGATGTTGTGCACAAGATGTAGTGAAGTGCAAAATGTTATGTAAAATGATACAGATACATATATTCTAAATGCCTATGTACAGAAATAACAAAAATGGAAAGAAACAAGCACAAATATGTACAGAGATCATAAGAGAGGAAACTACATATGATGGGTGATGCTATAAAGCAGATCAAAACACACGAAGGTTGCAAAGATGAATGCAAATGCATAGATGACAATGGATAATACTATACTAAGTTAAAAATACACGAATGCAAATGCACAGACATTAAAACTAGATCAAAGATACACAAACGAATTGGATGAATAGAGATGAATATTATAAAAACGCAGATTAGAATTTTACTGAAATGATGATGTAAGATGATCAAATACCATAAAATGAGATATAGTACAAACAAAGGCTACTGAGGATCAAAATCCGATCAAGGGATCTGCATATATCGCAGAATGTAAATCTAAAATGTGATGAAGACGACACAAGAAACAGATGTTGAAGCCAAAATGACTAATGAAATAATGATGTAATGAAACAAACCTATAATGTTAAAATGCAGGAATGCGATGAGATGCAAAATAAATGAAAGAAATAAAGGAAACAGTCAGAACAAGGAAAATGAGATGCATAATATAGAGGCACGTAGGTATCTAGAATAAATATCTTGATAAAAAGAATGCACAGCAGACGAATGTTGGAGAAGATGATGAATGATGAAGAAAGGAAAATGAGGTGATGATGACGGCAATGCATCATGAACAAGTCAAGCAAGAGGCACAATAAGCAAATGCATTCACGCAATGTAACAGGCTATCAAAATGAGACAGGAAATTAAATGCAAACATGGAAATCAAATGTAAATTGGAAATCAAAATGAAAACAGGATACGAACCAGAAATGTAATACATAGGATGAAATACAATGCTAAACGGATGCAGATAATGCTAAATAGAAATGTAGCAAGGACCAAAGCCAATGAATCAGGTGTTGCTACAGGGGAGTACTGAGTTTAATAGCAAGAACAAACGTTCAAACATATGTAAACCAAGGTAATTCAGAAATAGATTGCAAAAACTAAAAAAAAATGTAGGAATACAAGTATTCTAATAATATTGCAATATATAGGTCGATACTGCTAGATGCAGATCGACACTACAAATAATGTGTGCCATTAAAACAATGAAGAACAAGAAGAGTAATTTGTGAAAGCAAACAGGAAGGAAGAAAGAAAAATAATAAAAGGAGGATCTCTTACTGTGGTTGGGCTTCAACTGAGAGGAAGGAGGTGTTGCTTCGGCTGCAAGATTAGGCTTCTTCTCAAGGGAAGAAGAGAAAACAAAGAAAGGAGGAAAGGAAAGGGGAAGGAAGAAGGGAGGAAGGAAATGCGTGGATGCTGGGGTGGGAGATGGATGAAAAATCGATTGACCCTGCGGTTGTTTATATAAGAGGTGGCTGTTAGGATTTTTTTCAAAAGGAGTCCCTCAAAGTTTAAGAAAATTTTAGAAAGAAGGTCTTTTAACAAAAGTTTTCAAAAAAGAGGGTAGAGCCCCTTTTTGGAATTTATGATTTTGAACAAAAAACGTACAAATGTGAGGGAAGGGATCCAGATAAAGTTTCTGAAAGGCTTTTGTAAAACATTTGTTTTGAAATTTCAGGTTTTTACAAAAGAGGGTTTTTGAAATAATAGAATTAATTTTTAAGAATTGAGTTTCAAAACGGATTTGGATCCAAGATTTTGAGTAAACATTTGAGTTTGGATCTTGAATTGAGGGAAAGAGAAGAGTGGATATAAATGGATATTGGATCTAAATGAAATGTCTGAGCCATTTTGTATTTTTAGATTTTTAATTGAAAACAGGAGAATCAGACTCTGAATTAGATTCAGATATCTAATCTGGATCCAAAATCGGGTCAGATATAGGAAATGAAATTGGATTTCAGATTTTCCACCAGTGAATCCAAGAAGTGAATGGAAATTTACACAATTGTCTTTCCGAATAACTTAGAAGGTGAGTGCTAGGGGCAAAAAGGGAATTTTTGAAGTGGATAAAAAATTTGAGGTGTTTACATAACGCAACTCTAAAAAAGTCTTGGATGAATCGTCGGTAGTATCCCGCTAATCCAAGGAAACTATGAATATCTGAGACATTCTAAGGTTGCTTCCAGCTTAACACAACTTCAACCTTTGCTGAATCAACTGACACTCCATCTTTGGATATCACGTGACCCAAAAACATAACTTGCTTGAGCCAAAACTCACACTTGGAGAACTTGGCAAACAATTTGTGCTCATGAAGTACTCTCAGAATGATACGCAGAAGCTCTCGATATTGCTCAAAACTCTCTGAGTAGATCAAGATATCGTTAATGAACATAATTACAAAGGTATCCATGAATGGATAAAAGATTTGGTTCATCAAATCCATAAATGCAGTTGGTGCATTTGTGAGCCCGAAAGGCATCACTACGAACTCGTACAACCCATATCTCGTTCCAAAAGCTGTCTTCGCGACATCTTCCTCTCTAATTCAAAGTTGGTGATAGTCTGATTTGAGATCGATCTTCAAGAAAATCCTTGCTCTCTGCAACTGATCAAAAAAGTCTTCGATTCTCGATAATGGATATTTGTTCTTGATAATCATTTGGTTTAGCATCCGGTAGTCAATGCACAACCTCAATGATCTATCATTTTTCTTCATAAACAAAATAGGTGCACCCCATGGAGACACACTGGGTCTAATAAATCCTTGCTCTAGTAAATCTTCAAACTAACGCTTCAGTTCTTTAAGTTCTACTGGAGCCATACGGTACGATGCTTTCAAAATCAGGGTAGTTCTAGGCAATAACTCGATACAAAATTCGATTTCACGCTTTGGAGGTAATCCGAGCAGATCTTCAGGAAACACATCGAGGAATTCTCAAACTACATCTAAGTTCTCGATCGAGACTATCTTAGGCTCAACAGGGGTGATACTGACAAAGAACGCAGTACCCTCATTCCGTAAGTACTTCTGGGCCTTAAAGGATGAAATCAAACGATTATCTCTCATCGGTCGGGAAAGCTTAATATCTAAAATCGGACAGTCGGGCTGGGTTAAAACCACCTTGCCTTCTCTACAAAGAACTTGAGCATGATACTCAAACAACCAATCAATGCGTAGAATGACATCAAAATCAGTCATATCTAGTAGGATTAAATCGGCTGGCAAGTTCTGCCCTATCACTGACACCTCGATGCTCAAAATATAGAAAATACACAAGGACTAATCACCGATTGAAGTAGGAACCTCCAATGGGTAATTCAAAAGTTCAACGGACAAAGGCAAAGTTCTAGCAAATCTAACAGAAATGAAAGAATGAGAAGCTCCATAATCAAATAATGTAAAAGTTGCTTGTCCAGCGACTGGAATAGTACCTTGGACCAACTATCCCTTGGTCACTTGCTCGACTGTCACTGCGTAGGCTCATCCGACTATCATCTTCTGACTACCTAGTCTCTGCTGATGCAATTGTTGCTGCTGCTAAGGCGATCGCTGATATGCTGGTGTGATCGTTTCAAAAAAAAATTCTTTCCTCTTTCCTTTTCCTTTCAGCCTTTTTCCTTTTTTGAAGGGGAAAAAGAAAGAAGAGAGAGAAAGAAGGAAGGAAACTCTTTGCAAGGTCTCACTTGACCTTTGTTTAAAAAAGATATTTTAAAAAATTAACTCGCCTCCGTCTTGAAAATTTTGCAAAAAATGGAGAGACGGGATTCGCTCATCGGTACGAGGTTCAATCGTTCATGGCGCCTTTACCAGGGGTAATTGAACCAAGGATTGAATCAATGCCTTTTGCTTTGCCTAAATTTGAGTAAGTGATTTTTCTAAAATCCTAAATGCACATTGAATCATACTTGTGCAATGAACTTTGAAAATAATGATTTGAAATATGATGCATGTTTTTGGAAATATTTTAAAAATTTGGATTTTCCAAGTGATTTTGAAACAAGTTTGAAAATATCCTTGAAGAAGTGATTCAGAAATTGAATTTGATTCGAAAGTATTGAAATTTTAAATCCAAACTTGGATCTGAAATGAATTTGAGATTTGAAAAGGAAACTTGAAATTTGGGAGTTGAAATTGTAACTGAAATCAAAGGTTGAAATAGAATTAAGATTTTGAGAGTTTCTGAAATTGAAAAATGAAAATCTAAAATGGAATTGGAAGAGAGGGAAGTTGGAAAATAAGAGACTGATTTTTGAAGTTGGAATTTGAAAATTAAGTTTATTTCTAGAATTATGAAATTGAATCAGAATTTGAATTTGAGACTTGGAATTGATCTTGAAATCAAAATTTGAACTTAGAAATGGAATTGGAATTTGGAATTTTGAATTGGTTTTGGAATTGAAGTTGGTATATGAAATCAAAATTAAATTTGAAAATTAATGTAGAAATTCAAAGTAAATCTCAAAATTTGATTTAGAATCTCAAAGTAAATTTCAAAACTTTGATTTAGAGTTGAATTAAAACTCAAAATTTAAAATGGAATTCGAAAATTTGAGATGAAAAATAAAGAATTTGAATGAAATTTGAAATTAAGATGTGAAATTCAAAAATGAGAATTGAAACTTGGAAAATTGGAAATAAAACTTAAAACTGAATGGATTTGAAAATAAAAGGATAAATCTAAATTTATAAATGAAAGTTGAAAATGATGATTGTGAATTTAGAAATGAAATTTGTGTTTTTGAAAGTTTATTTCAAAAAATCACTTGAAATTTTGAAGATGATTTGAAATAGTTTGAGAAAGAATGCAACTCTATCATGAATGATGAATGCTTTAAAATTTATTTAGGGATTAAAATTTAAAAGCAAATTTTATTCTTTAATAAAATTGAAACAAGACTAAATCATAATACATTCATGACTATGGTCACAAACATATTATAATCTAATCTATATTTAAATTCTAATAAAGAATAAAATATTTTTTTGTGCCTTTATAGGATTTAAAATAAAATTAACCTTTAATATATCCATGACTATGGCCACAAATATATCTTAAGTTAATTTACATCTTAAATTCTGATAGAGGAAGAAAAGAATATTTATAAAAATATGATGAAAATTAAATGTTATTCCATAAAAGATAAAAATCCTAAGTATTGTTCACATTTTGACTATGGTCATAAATATAAATCATTTACTTAGGGTTATTTACCTCTTATTAGAAAGGTGCATGTGCCATTTTTGTCATCCCATAGTGCTTTTTGAAGAATAAAATAAAATGACATGCCACAGGAAATTATGAGAATTTAAAGAATAACTATATGCTCATACATTTTAATCTAAGCAGAAAAATAAAAATTTTCATTAATATAGAATTATTACAATTGAAATTAAATATTGAAATACCTAATCTAGGAAAAGAAATCAACATCTTTCATTTCCTGCAAAACTGAGTTAGCACAAGGTAAAATGCAAAACATAGAAGAAAATGGAAAATGCTATATTAAAACTAAAATGCATATGATTATGCCTATTCTAGTGAAGAAATGAATATGCAAAATGCTATGCTTATGCTAAATGAAGAATACATATGCATATGCCTAAGTGTTATGCTTATGCTAAATGAAGATTGCATATACATATGCCTAAGTGCTATGCTTATGCTAATAAAAGAAAGCCCATGTATTTGCCAGAATGTGATGCTTATACTAATGAAAGGTAAACCACACTCAAAGGCATGACAATTCTCACCAGACCCAAGTTTTTAACATGCTAACTACTTAAAAATAGTAAGGCACTGAATTAACTCTTACAAAATAAAGACCTACAAAAACATCGAGTCATAAGTAACTTGTTATATCACATTGTTTTCACTGCCCTTGCAGGAATGTGGAGCAGATTTGAACCTCATATTGCCAATAAAAGTCCACGCAATTAGCCTAAACTATTTCACTCATATACTATGCTACTTTCACATTAATGAACAATAGTGACCATAAAAAGAAAGATCATAAGCCATGGAAAATGCCCCAGCCAAATATCAAATAATGGAAAAATTCTAGAGAAGAAAGGTTTGCATTGTCCATAGGTAGGGACATGGAGTTGGAGGGGACACCGGCCACAGAGGGTGGCCATAGTGCTGCTAGAATGGGAAATGTCTGGGTTGTTGGAAGGGAACAATGCAGATATTGCTGCAAATACAGAAATGCAAGTGTGGAGGTGAGATGTTGTAAGAATGAATGTTGCAGGGAGAAGTGTAACTAGGGATGATTGCTGCAAAACAAGATGTTGTGCAATGAAGTGTAAATGCAGCAATGTACGATGATGATGCAGGGAATAATATGCAAGTGATGAAGGAAACAAAAGTGTAAGGTACTGTAGACTGCAGTGCTGATGATGAAGTGTAGTGCACAAGTGTTGCTGGATATAGGTGCAAAGGTGCAGGGAATGCAAGTGAAGGTGTAAGTGCAGAAGGTGAGGGTATAGGTGCTGTTGTAAGTGCAACAGATGACCATGTGCAGGTAATGGCACTGGATGTGCAGCAAGTGCGGGGAATGTGCACAGGGGTGGTTGTGCAGTGCTGTGCACAGGGGGAGGCAAGTGGCAGGTGGTGCTGTTATGACAGCAAGTGGTGTGCAAGGGTGTGGCTGGTGGTGGTTGATAGGTAAGGGTGTAGGTGCTGTTGTAAGTGCAGTAGGTGACAATATAAGTGCAATAGATGATAGATGTGTTGCGTGCAAGTGACAACGTGAGTGCCTAGAATGAAGCTATAGTAACTTGTAAGAGTATTGTAGAGGTGGTTAGCAATATACTATGAGAATATTTAAGCAATATGTTATAGTAATGTCCATCAATATACTGCAAAAACATCAGAGGATGTAATGTGAACACATCCAATAACATGCTTATGAGAATATCAAGTAATGCGTTGTGAATACTTGGGATATAGAGATATCCAACTGGTGTATTGTATAGGAAATGAAGCAACCTGCAGGAAATGGCGATATACACATAAGATATGCAGACATATGAATCTAGGCTCAAGCTCTCCAAATTTGCTAAACCTTGTAGATTTCTCAAACTTGCATCCATGATATTATCAAAGCCTAAATTCAACACTTTCAAACTCAAAAGTCAACTTATCACAACCAACATCAGATAGATTGCATTTTTTTTTGCTGAACATTCAAATTTGATAGCTTGGCAGGTCTTGAAATTATCTTCAAGCATGTTGCAATTATTAAACATCAACCCATATTTTAACAATGAAAGCTTAGGTATACCTTTTAAAAAGTAAGCACCACTCTTTATAGTGTAATTTCCAGACATGGCAAATTCAGGAGTACTGTAACCAAACGAGTCAAGCATTTGTATTGAAACTTATCTCTCAACGTTGAGTATTAGTGCATCCAAGCCACCGTTAAACAAGTGAGGATTTGAATCTTTATCGAGTAATATATGGCAGACATGTTTCATGCAAACATTCAGATGCTCTGGTTGTGCCAAGAGTAATCCTAACACACGCATTCCATATTAATCAATGTTATCCTCAATGAAACATAACAGACCATGAAAAATCCATTTTTCCACAGAACTTATAGACAAGCAGGTGATGTACCTATTAAAATGACATATTATGAACCTAAATCCCACCTGATTAAATAAATGCAAAGGGGAAAAAACTACATCAATTTTAGCAGGTATGCAGAAAAGTTCACAGCAAGTTGTTGTGAAATAGAGCTTCACAGTGATGACAAATTATTCCTGTGTATTGCAACAGAGATTGTGAATATGATGCCCAAAGGTTTAAGACTTGGAGCTTCTAACTTGAATGCGATAGTAAACAAGAGGAGAAATATTGGGGATACAGATTTATCCATTATAGCCAATTGTCACAGATATGAAAACAAGAGAGGCATTACTCAAATTTATGTCTAGTGTTGTTCCAAGGGCCATTGAATCAAGTTATCTAATCTTTCAAGTTTGCCAATCCTTTGAAGTGTACAGGTCCAAAATGGCTCCAGAGCTATAGTTGCTACACAGGAAAAAAAAATTAGGACAGAAAAGCAGTGCAAGGGAGGAAGTGAGCAACATGCCAAGAGATGGACACCCCTCCTTTGTTGTTGCCCAAATCAATAGTTTTCTATAACCTGACAGCAACATAGTTTTTTACCAATCGATACACGATCAATGGAATGACTGTGGCTGTTGCGGTTTTGTCTTGAGTAGGGTATGCCCAACCCGATTTATATGGATGGAGTGAAAACACGATAATATAATGCAAAATGGACACGATGATCTGATGATGTGCATAGATGATGAGATATAGGGAAATTGTGATATGCAATGAAATGTGAATGAAAATGGGTGTCCAAAACACAACAAACGCATATGCATTGCAGATGCTAGGGTGTGATGCTGGATGCAAAATACCACTAAAGATGCAGAATACAGATGGAATGATGCGATTCAAAACTAAAAAGGAATATGATATAGTGATGAAGATGGATCACTGAATCGAAACAATGTAGTTGATGTTGCTGAAGTTGAAATTTACTGAATGAGGATCAGATCAGATCAGATGAAATGATACTAAACATTAGACAGCAAATCGCAAAAATATTAAAATGATACAATGTCTATCCAAAATTATAGAATGAAACATAATTTGGAAATGCAATATGATTAAGGTAGGATGCTGTAATGAATTGACGCTATATGAAATTTACCACAACATTGCTTCAGCAATTTACAAAGGATGATATGGTGATTGCAGATGATATGATATAGTAGATGAACCGATGAGCAGAAATGATGCGGTATGCCAAGGATGATGACGATGATGCCGCATATGCTAGAAACAGGAAATGGGAGGGGAGCATGATGAACAAATGCATTTAAGCAATATAATAGACATTAAAAAAAATGAAAAACAATACGTTAAAGTAGAGGATAAACTACGTGATGCATTGTAGCCTCAAATGCAGTAGGCAATGATGTTGTTGCAAACATGTAGCATCAATGCTGCTATAGGGAGATCGATGATACACAACATGCTTTCAGTGAACAATGAAGGCTAAGAGAGGAGAAAGAGGAATTGTGGAAAAACCAGCGAGAATAAAAAGAAGTAGAGAAAAGAGAAGGTAGTCTTACCATGGTGGAGCTTTGGAGGAAGGAAGTGCCTCTTCTGAATGGATCAGGCTCCTTCAGAAGAGAAAAAGGAAGAGGAGGACAGAGAGAAAGGAAAGGAGAGGGGATGCGAGCGATGGATCAGAGAGATGGAAGACGCGAAGAATGGATGTCAATGGTCGACCTCTGTGGTTGTTTTTATAACGGGAAGCCGTTAGAAATTTTTTAGCAAGGGTCCTCATTTTTTTAATTTTTTTTTTTAAAAAGAATGTCTTGTTTTCAAGGCTTTTTCAAAAAGAGGGTAAAGCCATTTTCTGAAAGTTTTCTTTTATGTTTTTGAAAGAAAAACCTAAAAACATGATGGAAAGGATCCAGATGAGATTTTATAAAATATTTTGCTTTAAAATTTGAGATTTTTACGAAAAGGAGAGTTTGTGAAATTTATTTAAAAATTGAGATGTTAGAACGGACCTGGATCTGAGATTTTGATTTAACATTCATGTTTGGATCTCAAAATTTAAGAAATGAAATGAGTGGATCCAAATAGATATTGGATGAAATGTCTGAGCCATTCAAAAAATTGATTTTGTACTTTTAGATTTTGAATTGAAAATAGGAGAATAGGGCTCAGAATTGGATTTGGATATCTGATCTGGATCCAAAATTGGGTCAAATATGGAAGATGAAATTAGATCTTGGATCTTCAGCAAGTGAATCAGAGAAATGAATGGAAATTGACACAATTTCCCTTCTGAATATCTCAGAAGGTGAATGCCTAGGGAAAAAAAGGAGAATTTTTGAAATTTTTAAAAATTTGGAGTGTCTGAGATGTTCCGAGAACATTCCTCTTCAAATCATCTGACTGCTTCTTTCGACAGTCCTTGATGTAGTGGTCCATCTTGCCACAATAGAGACATCCTCCGGTATCGCGAGGACATGGTTGGTCAGGATGATCGACGAGGCATTTAAGGCAACCTGGTGTTGCCGCTATCTGCTTCTGCTGCTGATAACGTTGTTGGGGCTGGTGGTACTGATGTTGTTGATGGTTATTGTTGTTGCCTTTTGGTTTGTTCTTCTTTGTTGGTGGATGAAACTTCTTTCTACCAGGGTTCCTTTGGAATTGTCTCTTCTTAGGCCAACTCTTTTGGCCTTGATGCTGGGATCCTCTGAACTATTGTCTTCTGCAACTCCGACCAATCTTGCTCCAAGAGTGTAGCTGTCTCCAAAGCCTTGTCTAGTGTCGTGGGAGCATGAGTGTAAACCTTCGTACGGAGGGCAGGCTTCAATCTGCGAGCAAACTTCATCGCTCGGTCCTTCTCAATCACGTAAACATTAGGACAATGGCGTTCTAAACCTTTGAATTTGGTGATGTACTCTGCTAATGTAGAGCTTCCTTGTTGCAAGTCAAGGAACTCTTGCATATTATATCTCCTTTCGTGCAGCGGAAAGTATGTTGCATAAAAGACTTCCATGAACTACTCTCATGTTGTCGGCTCATTCACGAACTTGATCTCCCAGGTGGTCGTCCACCACCTTTCTGCATCTTTTCGGAGTTTGTACATCCCAAAGTCTACCTTTCGATCTTCACTAACTTGGAGAACACGAAATATGTGTTCTATCTCTCTCACCCAATCTTCTACTACTTCCGGTGTAGACCTTTCATCGAAGGATAGAGGGTTCATACTCATGAATTGCTTGTAAGGTACTAAGGTAGATGGAGCCTGAGCAGGCGTCTCGCATCCCTGAGTGGCCTGCTGAAGATGGTCACCCATGGTACGCATAGTCTCTACCTGTCGGCCAACCACCTCTGTAAGGATGTTGAGGGACTCTATCAAATCATCACAACGACCTCACCGCGCCATCTTGAACAAGAAAAGTCTTGTGTAAGTGAAAGTATAACTTCAAGAACACAAATTTTCCATCCATAAGCAAAAAGATTCATGATTTTCATTTCATAACAAGTCCAAAATACCCTTCTCTAAGAGAGGGTTACAAAACATATCCAACTACGTTCAAAAACAAAAACAAAACATCACTCAGTGTTTTCACAAAATGTTCATAAACCAACAATCTTTTTCATTTCCGACTGGTGTATCTGTCACGATAGTTGTTTCAGTTTCCACACCTTCTCCGCTTCGAATGAGGAGATGCAGGAGTGTACTCCAGAGGACTCAAAGCTTGAGATAGGAGAGGTGAAGTCAGCACATACTGAGGGGAAATAGAATAAGAATAAGAATAAGAATAAGAAGCTGGCGAGTATTGGGGAGAATTCGGCGAAGTGAGTAAATTTCCCCCATGCTCCACTTCTAGTAGCACCAGATTGGCCTTAGATGCCACATTCTTTTCTATTTCGACATTTCCCTTCCATATTTCATCACACAATTTAATGTGGCATTCATCCTCGATATGCTCTCTAAGACCACAGTAAGGGCAATCGCTTAGCTCGCGTGGACAAATTTTTCCCACGTGCTCTAACTGACATTTTGCACACGGAGGTGCTTTATTCACAATCACTTCAGCACTACGAACGATCTTTTGAACTACTTGGTTCAGGGCCTCTACGCCTTGAACAAAGTCTTGCAAGGCTCCAAGAATCCTATCTTATCTAGTATGTGACGACATCTAACAAATGTATATCTATCTAAGCATAAAGACTTAAACAAGGCAATAATCAACATTAAATAACAATATTTTCTAAGTTAAGTGTACTTACACTGTGATGGATGATGCACGCTGAAGTCTTAGACCACACTTAGAACTATGCTTTGATATCAATCTTTGTGACGCCCCCAAACCTCGATCTTGAAAAAATCCTTGGTTTTTGAGCAATTTTTTTTTGAAAGTGTTTAAGTGAAATAGTGGAAATACAAGAAAAAGGGAAAAGAAAAATGCCGCAAGTCTGAGCGGGCCACAGATGAAATACATACAAAACCAAAATCCAAAATATACAAAGTCCAAAAATACTACAAGAGCCAATAGTACCAAAAAATACAAAATGAGACAATATACATCATTTCTTTCAGTCTCTCAAACTGGAGAAAAATCCCCTCAAACCCAAAAAGAAAAAGCCAGGATCAGCAGACTAAGTGTGGGGCTCAAGCCTCCATCTGTATGCCATCGCAGCTGAACCTATACATCACCTGCATCCCCATAAAATGGGGTCAAAACTCTTGCGAGTTGGTGAGATACAACAACCATATATTACAATTTTTAAAGGAAAAGCATGAAGCATGGAAGCAATTAACTAAGCAAATATATGTGCATGTGAGTAAGTAGGTGCATGTGCGACAAGTCTAGTCGAAAAAGGAAGTAACAAAGTATAGATGTTATCATCGCAAAAAAATTTCCTCCCTCTGCGAGAGAAAAAAATGATTATGCGAGTCAAACTCGACCAAAGTTTTAAAAATTGGTTTTGAAAATTACTCGCCTCCATTTTAAAAATTTGTAGGAAAAATCTTTAGAATGGGATCCGCCTGTCGGTACGAGGTTCAACCGTTCTTAGTGCCTTTACCAGAAGTAATTGAACCAAGGATCAAAAGTGTGCTTTAACTCGACTCAAATATCTAAATTATGTTCTATTTCCTAAAATGCATAGAGAATCAGGCATGTGCTATGAAATTTTGAAAATATACACATTTTGAGAAATATGATGTTTGCTTCTGATATTTGGAAAATGCTTTGGAAAAGTGAGTGATTCTGGGAAAATCATGAATATCATTGGAAAATGACTTTTGAATGGAAAATGGATTCTCGAGAAAATGGGAACTTTGAGAAAATCTATTTTTGATATTTGGATTGCCTTTTGAAATGAAAATTGATTTCTAAAGAAGATTTGAGAATTCTGAGAAAACCAGTTTCAGAAATAACTCAAAGATTTTGAGAAAAATGATTTATGAACTTTGAATCTTGAAATTGAGAATGTTAAAACATTGAAAAATCATGATTTGAACTTGTAAAACACTTGAAACATCATTTAAAAACCCATAGATTTGAGAAAATCGATTTCTGAGAAAGACTTAGAAAATTTTAAGAAAATCGATTTCTCTGAATTGAATTAAAAGCACATGATTGTTTGAAATACTTTCATGGTGAAAATTGAATGAAATGAATTAATATGGATTTGAAAGATATTTTCTGAGGAAATTGAGAAATCATTTGAGAAATGCAGTACATTTTGAAGTTAGCCTAAGAGTGTAGGCTGAATGTGGCTAATACGAAGATCACAAATCTGGGTTTCATTCGTATTCTGACTATGGCCATAAATACGAATTCCACCAAGTTTGTCAACGCCCTAAGAGCTTGTGCACGTGTCATTCGTGTCAACTATAGTGGATTTGGAAAAATGTGCATGAATCATAATATTAAAATTGTACGAAAACAAGCTATATGCAATCCATCCTATTCTATGCAGAAAATGTAACTCTTATTCCAAATTGATATTTTGATATTTATATTAATTGAATAAAAGAAAAATAAATGAAGATCTTCTTCCTGAATATCCCTGCAAAACTAGAAAACAGGTTAGCACAGAAATGTAGGGTTATCTGGATTTATCCGAAAATATCAAGAAATTATCAGATTTTATCCAGATGTAAACCCTGATTCATACCTCCCTGATATAAACATAAATGATGAAAATGGATTGAAAATATGAAAATAAGATTTGAAAATTCGAAATTAGGTTGAAAATGACCAAAATACCCCTGATAATAAGCTATGGCCTTGAAATCAGAGATTTTCAGAAAGATATTTTGTAAAAATGAGATTTTAAAATTTAAATAATGATAAATTAAATATAAGATGACATGATATGATGAAAATACAAAAATTAAAGTTTGGAAATTCAAAATTGAGGTGAAAATGCCCCTGATAGCAAGACTATGGCCTTGATCAAGGTTTTCTGAAATATTTTTTGAAAAATGCAAAATTTTAAATCCCAATGAATGAAAATGATATGAAAATCAAACATAATGTGATATAAAATGATTATACACATGCTAAAACCCTAAAAATGCAAAAATATCATAAAAGCTCTGAATTTCACCTTTGATTTTAAAAGTTAACTGACACATAAGGCAAATGAACTTCAACTTAGTTCAAATTTAGCATGGACACCTAGACTAACCCTAAGAACATAATGCAATCCGAAAATAGATTTTTTTGGTATTTTCTAATATGAAAATTAATGAAAAATCTTAGAAAAACAAAAATTTTGCCTTTTAGCCTAGACCTATCCTAATGAAAACTAAATTTTGGGTACTAACCTATTATAGAAATTCACCAAATTTTATGGGGTGATAGAGGACAGTTTGGCAAGGATTTTTTCCTTTTACAGATTTAGGATTAGACCTATGGTCGGAGATTTACAACTCTGGCAAGTTCGGTCGAAATTCGACGACTCTAGAATTTAGGGGAGACTGATAGGTTTTGACAAACAAATACAGTAAAAATGCTAAATAGTGGCCAAAATGGCTAAAATTTTAGGTGGACGTCCCTGACACACAGATGAATAAATCCTATTTTGATAGTTTTGGCATTGAACCTATGGTTACAGAGGACACAAGGGATTATCAGACCTCTAATTCTGATAAAATTAAACTAATAAGGAATTGATAGGTAAGTTTGTAAAATCCAAAAGTAATAAAATCTAAATACTAAAAATCCTAAAACTCTGGGAAATGACAAAGGATGTTATGAGGAACAACTCCTTTTTTGACATTTGGAGCATCCAACCTACGGATTGGAGTGCCGCAGCAGATTAAGATCGGTCTAGACCCTGACAAGCCTGTGACAGACTATTCACAGAAGTCTGAAAAAACCAAATTTTGAAAGATGGTAAACCATTTTAGAAAAATCACATAAAAGATAGTAAATTAGTAGATTCCTCCACGAATCTACTATATTTTTTAGAGAATGAATCAGATCTCCCATGAGGGAGATCTCGGGTCCACAAGTCTACTAAAGAAGGATTTGGCATTTTTATAGGGTTTAAAACCCGATTCAGCCTTGGATTTGTTTAATGAGGTTACCTAACCCGAATTACTGCAAATTTTCGGCAGGCGATCATAGACAAATAATCACATCTATCATAAAATTTTCAAGGTTTTTGAATGAAAAAATTTACATAAAATCATAATTGGACTACATGCACAAATCAAAGCTTGTAAATCTTAAATCAAATGCTAATGAAGGCTATACTACATAAATAAAACAGTTATCTAAATAATGAAATGAACCTAAATATGTTAGTAATCTACATGGAAAATGATAAAAAAAATAAAACCAACAAGGAGGCATGATTCATCTTGATATTGGCTCCCATGATGAGAGACCCAATCCATCGAATGGATGGATCTCACCATTCACTTAGCCCAGGCTTGTGATATATGTGTTTTCCTTACTTCCTACCATTCAAAATCATGAAAGAGGCCCCTGCATCATCATGGATCTATTTTTGAACTGGCTGCCTAGCATTCTCACGAATATAGCCTTTGAATATTCTCTTTCAATCACCCAATGTTAGCAAAATTTGATGAAAACTTTAATAAAATAAGAATGGATCTTACCTTGGCACCTTGGTGAAATAAGTAGCAGTTGTGGAGATGCTTGACGGAAGGTTGTAGGTCTATTGCACCTGCTTGCTGGAAGTTGAAGGTAATAGGGGCTGCAGCTGGAACCGATGATAATGAAGGCTACTATGCTGCCACCTCAATGTGGCTGCAGCAGAGGGTGGTGCTGAACTGGTGGTGGAGATGCTGGAGCAATGGTGGCTGCTTGATGTGTTGAAGGAGGTGGCTCGATTGGAGCTTCACCAAGGTTGCAATGGTGATGAAGGTTAGGGCAAGTAGGGAAGCAACTGGGCGTGAAGGAGATGGTAACTGTAGTTGGGAGAAAGGGAGTTTTGAGAAAGAGAAGTAGAACCAAGAGAAGGAGGTTAGGGCTGAAAGGGGCAGTCGTATGATGTTTTTTTGGTTGAGAGAGTTAATGAGATGCTAAGGGGAAAAGTAGTAGCCGTGTGATAGCTTAGGATTGAGGGGGAGTGATTGAGATATATGGAAATTGCTCCAGCCGTATGGGATGTTGTCTATTGGAAAGTAGGGGGAAGCAAGGAAGAAAGGGAGGGAAAGAAAGAAGGAAAGAAAGGGAAGAAGAAGAAAGGAAAGAAGGAAGAAGAGAGAAAAGGAAAGACAGAAGAAAAAGAAGAAGGGCAAGAGGGCTGGTCGACCAAGGGGAAGGAAGAAGGAAAAAGAAGAAAGGAAAGAGAAGAAAGAAAGAAAAGGAAAGGAAGAAGAAGAAGAAGGAAAAGAAGAAAGAAAAAGAAAAGAAGAAAGGAAAGAAAAAGAGGAGGGAAAAGAAGAGAAAGGGAAAGAAAAGGGGAAAAAAAGAAAAGGAAAGAGGGAAAATGGAGGTCGACCCCCTTGTGGGCCCCACCTCTCCTAGGTGAAATAAAAATAAAAAGAATAAAAGAAGGGGAAAAAGCAAAGATTTTGATTTTATTTTATTTTTTTAAAAATTCAAGTTCTGACACCACCTTGGAAATGGGCTCCTTGGAAATTCATTTTGAAAATCAAAGGGGTCAAATGGTTCCTCAGAAAAATTTTAGATGAAATAAGCTATTTTTGGCAGTTTTGAAATAAAACTCAGAATTTGAAATTCTATAGCCCCTTACAGAGCAAAACCAGTTTAGAATTTGAAAAATCAAGTTTGAAAAGAATCCAAATTGTTTTTCTCGGGAAAATATTTCCAAATTTAGAGTCCTAGGGGTAAAAATGTCAATTTTGGAAACCCAGGGTTCGAAGTTGAACTTTGAAAACTTTAAAACTCAAATCTGGATTGAAATTTTCAAAAGTGGAGTTCTAGATCTCGAAAATAAAATGAAATGTAATGAAATGATATGAAATGATGAAAAATGTTGAGAAATGATATGAAATGCCATGCGAAATGCAGACCCTGGATAAATAAATTTGGATATTAGATCCTGATTGACAGTTGTACCAGTTCAGAAAGTGGTAAAATTGATAAAAATGGGCAAAATGGTTCAAGAAATGATTTTTGTCTCTGTCGGGCCAGAGTGACATTGAAAATTTAGGTTTGAGCTGGATTGAACTGAAATGAACTAGATTGAGCTGAGTTCTAGGGTTTTAGAACTCAAATGGACTGACACGACACTGACTCAACTAAACTTCTCAACTGAATTATCAAGAAAAACTGCCATTTTTAGAGAAATGGTGAGAAATGGTCATTGGAGTGGAGTGAGTTACGAGCTAAAATTGGGTTTGAGCTGGAATAAAGGTCAGTAATACTGAAATGAACTAAAACTAAAGCTCAAACACTAGTTCAACTGACTGAATTTAGCTCAATTCTAGCTAAATAAGCTGAAATAGGCTAAAATGGGCTCCTAGACACTTGGGAGTGGTTTTGAACTGAAACAGAAGCACTTGAACTTTTGGTGAGCTCAAGCTAGACTCAGGGAACTAGAATTGACTGGGAATGACTGACTCAAAGACAATTGGCTTGAATTTGAGTAAAAAATGAGCTCATTTCTCAAGAAATGATCCCATTTTGGCAGGAATGGTAAAAAATGAACATGGTATGCTCATCGTGAGCTCAGGTGAGCTTAGAATGACTGATATTCTAACTATTCTGAGCTTACAAATGAGCTTGATTGACTCTGACTGACATGGGTATAGGATAACCTAGGGGTAGAATTGTAATTTTCCTAATAAAAGGGGTAAAATGGTAATTTCTTAAGACAAACTTCGGGGTTGGACTCCTATACTGACCTACCAGGGTTGTCATATGTATTTGGGGTGTGTCTGAAAATGGATGAGAAAAATTTGGGGTGTTTACAATAGACTAGTGTAACAAGATACGACAATCAAAACTAAGAACTAAAGTAAAGCATCTATTGTACGAGCAACTAAAGAAAAACACAATGACAGTACTAACATAAGCAAGCAAAGCAACTAACAAGGTAAGTTAGTATGTGATTGGTTAGTAATTATATTATTTTGATTACTCCTTCAAGTACGCGAAAGAACCTCGCATTTTGTGAGACATGCACCCGATGTCTGTTATTCAAATTTTAGTGTGGTAACCGAGGATGCTACAGACCGAGTAACCTCATACGGGAAGTGTTATCGTCGCGAAATTTTTCCCCCGTCTTCCCTTCCTTGCGGAAGAGAGAGAGGGGAAACGCTTTCGCGCTTCAAACATGACCGGATTTTGGAAATGGTTTTGAAATACTCGCCTCCATTTTGAAAATTGCGGGAAAATCCATGGGATGGGGCTCAACCTGTCGGTACGA
Source organism: Nuphar pumila (assembly GCF_984573655.1). Classification (NCBI taxonomy): domain Eukaryota; kingdom Viridiplantae; phylum Streptophyta; class Magnoliopsida; order Nymphaeales; family Nymphaeaceae; genus Nuphar; species Nuphar pumila. The sequence continues at coordinate 35,268,635 of NC_143265.1, forward strand.
GGTTCGACCGTTCCTGCCGCCTTTAACAGGGGTAATCGAACCAAGGACCAAAATTGTGCTTGACTTAATTAAATCATCGAAATTATGTTCTATCCTATATGCACAGAGAATTCAGGCATGTGCTATGAGATTTGAAAGATGTAAGTTGGAAACATGATGTATGCTTGGGAAAACATGATGCATGCTTGGAAAATATTGGGAGTTGAAAAGATTTTCTCAGGAAAAAGCTGAAAGTCAATTTCTCAGGAAACTCAGATGAAAAAGATTTGAAATCTCAGGAAAGTTCATAAAGACTTGGGAAAATTATGAATGGTTGAAAATCTTGGGAAAATGGAAGTGATTCTTGAGAAAAGATGAACTTTCTGAAAAGGGAAACACTTCTTAGGAAAACTTGGACTTTGAGAGTTTTCTTAGGAAAATGATGGAAGATTTATAGGAAAACTCATTAGAGAAGGAAATTCAAAACTTGAGGAATCGAAATCCTGGGAATTTTACCTTTTGAAATACTTGGAAATCGATTTTGGATCTTGGAGAAAGATTGGAAAACTCTTTTGAATATCTTAAGAAAATATCATTTTCCTGGGAAAACTGTGGAAAAACTTGTCTTTGGAAAACCGATTTTGAAAAATCCTTAGAATTTCTTGAGAAATCGATTTCTTGAGAATGAAGTTTTCTTGAGAAAATCTTGAGAAAATCAATGATTTTATGATGCAAATGACATAAGTGAATGAATGCACTTTGAAAGATTCTCTAAGAAATTTGTTGGAAAATGTGCATTAAGTCAAAATAAAGCCTTCACATATTCTGACTGTGGCCATGAATATGTTTAGAACTTAATTGATTTAATGCACAACGCTTTGAAAACATTGGAAATATGATGTGCATTTTTAAGATAGCCTAAGAGTGTAGGCTCAATGTGACTAGTAGAAAGATGATGGATCTGGGTCTCGTCCATATTCCGACTAGGGCCGTAAATATGGATCCCACCGAGTCCATCAACTCCCTAAGAGTTGGTGTACGTGCCATTCGTGAACATCCATAGTGCTTTTGAAATAAGATGTATGCATCACATAAGCAGGATATTTGCATAAATTCAAACTATATGATATGCATCCTAGTCTAAGCAGGAAATTAACTCTCTTATTCCAAAATTTACATTATTACATCACTAAATAAAGGAAATAAATGGAAATTGCAGACTTCAGCTCCTTCTTTTGAATGTCCATGCCAAACTTGAAATAAGGTTAGCTCAAATATGTGGGTTTTTCCAAGATTTTCCAATAATATTATGAAATTATTGGATTTAATTGGATATAAACCCTAATCTCATGCTTCCTTGATATTTGAAATGATGCAAATGCAGGGAATTCAATGGAAAACAGTTTGAAATTCGAAATTGGGGTCAAAATGACCAAAATACCCCTAAACTTAAAGTTACACCTTTAAAATCAAGTTTTTTTGAAGGAAAACTTGGTAAAATTGAGATTTTGAAATTCAAATTGAATCAAATGATGATGAAATGCAGTAAGAGACATGATGACATGCTGCTAAACACATTAATACTGTAAAATCAGAATTTGACATTTTGTAATTTATCCAAAATAATGAATTTCGCTTGTTTTTCGCTTGGATCTGGGTCCTGCGGGACCCTATTTTGGTATTATGGCTAATCCGAACCCCAAATGGATTCCAAATTGCACCAAATTCGGTATGAAGCATCTACTTACTCTGATAAACAGCCTAGAATGCTAAAAATCACGAAATGATATGATTTAAATGCTACAATTCAAAGAAAATCCTAAAATGGTGGATTTTGCCTATGGATCCGAACCAAATGCAATGCTTAATATGATAATGCAAGATTTATACCATGTAAACTTATGATATTTTTCAGACTGCTAAAAGACCCGAAATGGAACCTTTTTGGTTTTTACAGCCTCGGGATTTGAGCCATGGTGAGTTCGGCAACAGGGATTTAGTTCTGACAGAGGTAAAAATCACCCTAATCTGATGTAAAATGCCAAAAAAATATAAAACAGCCATGGAAATTTATGCAATTAATCAGAGCTATGAACGACACCTACATGAACAATTTTCATGTTTATGACTTTGGCATTTGATCAACGGAAACACAGATAAAAATATAACTATTCCTGCCTAAACTAACAGAACAGACAAATGTAGCAAAACAGGGGACTGACAAGAAAAATTCGAAGCAGGGGTCAACACTGTTCTAAAAATTACAAGCTTTCAGATTCAAACAAAGGACAGCTTGGACACAACTTTCACTTTTTACAGTTTTGGATTTAGAGCAACACATAAAGAGAAACCATAGCCCTAAGTCCATCCAAGATCTCAGAGGCCTAAATTAGGCTCTGACACGTGTCCCGAACTCTCGGATTTTTGTCAGACATACAAAAAATCCGAAAAATCTAAAAAAATCATATTAAAGACTAGACATTCTCCCGAGTTCAGAACATCTTTCGAATCGAAAATCGGATCTCCCATAAGGGATATCTTGATTTTACAATTCGGCAAATAATGTTCAAAACGTATCCCGGGTAACAAAACCCGACTTTCCATTTTGAATGTTTACCGCAGTAAACAAATTCAAATGGATGCAATTTTTTGGCAAAATTTTAGGGAAAACTAAGGGCGCATTCCGTGATTTTTTTGGGATTTTTAATAAAAAACAAATGCATTAAATGACGTGTGGACTGACTGACAAAAACAGAGACCTACTGAAAATAAGCAGAATTGAAATAAAGGCTAAATTAATCCTAATTAATTCATGAAATATGCTAAATGAATGAAATAAAATGCAAATTAAACCTATCTAACTATATGAATGTTAAAAATCATCAAGGAAGCATAACAAAACATTTTTTATATATGTCGTTTTATGAGAATAGCTCAATCCATCCCTCGGATGAGCTCTTTCTTCAAACGACTCCCGATTCGGATTATAGAATCACATCAAGGGGAAAAGAAGTGCACCTTGCTTCGTTACGCAGCGTATTAGCTCTTGAAAGGGGCAGCTATCACGAGCTTCCTTCGTCCTTCGCTCCGAGCTTCGGATGGTCCACCAAAATCGACCTCTGTTGGAATCGAATTGGCCACAGCACGAGCTCTACTCCACCTTCTTCAATGCGCCAAAGAGGGCACGATTTCCACAGTTCAAAATCTGATTCTCGGAAGGCTAGGTCAGATTTTCCAAGTTCACCAGAGCTAAAAAAAAAACGATCCCCTTAGGCTGGGCGTGAACCCTTGTTTTTATAACTTTTCTGAAAAATTTTGAAATTCAAACAGGCTGGATCTGAGCCCTCCATGTGGCGCCATCTCAGGGGGTGCCATCTGAGGGGTTTGAAATTCGAATTTGTCTTTTGCAGGGAGCCCTCAGGTGGCGCCACCTCAAAAGGTGTTTTAATTTTTGAGAAAAATAGAAAAAAATGGAAATTTTGTGTGTGAGACACCTCAGCAGGGGGAATTTGGAATTTTTCAAAAGTTTGCTTGATTCTCTCTGCAGGGAACTCCCAGAAGGCGCCACCTCAGAGGGTGCTCTCTTGGAGTTTGAATTTCAAATTCACTTTTTGTAGGGAGTCCTCAGGTGGCGCCACCTCATGGTGGGCTACCTTTATTAAAAATAAAATAAAAAATAAAAATGGAGCCAAGTGGAGTCCTGGAATGGTGCCACCTCAAAAGGTGTTTGACACATGTCAGGAGGACAGAGCAGTGGGCTCAGAAGGCGCCACCTCAGAGGAATTTGAATTTTGCTTTTTCTGGTGAAAGGAGATCTGGACATGTGGCAGTCCAGGATGGTTCCAAGTGTCAGCCTGCTGGTGTGGTTCTTCAGATGGCGCCACCTCAGAGGAGAATTCGAATTTCAAATGGAGGTTGGCCCTGGAGGAATGGAGGATGGACATGTGGCGCCACCTCAGGGTGGCTCCTACAATGCCATGTGGCAAGAGGGAGGAAAAAGAGGACAGTGACATGTGTCTCCTACTTTTCTGAAAAAAATAGGGAGAGGACATGTGTCCTCTACTTTTTCTGAAGGAGTGAGAAGGAGACATGTGTCACCTTCTTTTTCTGAAAAAAGCAGAAGATGACACATGGCAGAGGGATGAGAAGGAGGGAAGGGACATGTGGCGCTCTCATAGGCCATCTGGGAAATCAGAGCTCCGGATTTTCGCCACCTAGTGCCTTGTTTGAATTTTGAATGGTTTGCTTTTTCTGAAGAAAGCCAGGAGTGACATGTGTCTCCTACTTTTCTGAAAGAAGTAGGGAGAAGACATGTGTCCTCTACTTTTTCTGAAAGAAGCAGAGAATGACACGTGGCAGAGGGAAGAGAAGGTGGGCCAGGCCATGTGGCGCCATCTCAGACAACCTGGAAAAGGTAGAAGTTCAGGATTTGCGCCACCTATGAGGAGTTTTGAACTTTTGAATTCTAGTTTTTCTGAAGAAAGCAGGAAACGACACATGGCGTCTACTTTTTCTAAGGAAATGAGAGCTTGCCACGTGTCCTCTGCAGGAGACACACTCCAGATGGCGCCACCTCAGAGGAGACAAGCCTACCTTTTCTGTAGGAACTTAGGAGTGACACATGTCTCCTACTTTTCTGAGAAAAGTAGGGAGAGACATGTGTCAGGCTACTTTTCTAGAAGGAGGGAGGGGTTGACACGTGTCCCCTGCAGGAGACACACTTTAAGTGGCGCCACCTCAGAGGAGACAAGCTCCACTTTTTCTAGACAGGACAACCTATGACACTTGGCATCTCCTGGTAATCTTGGAATGACACATGGCCCATGATGGATAGGGTGACACATGGCAGATAAATGGGATGACATGTGGCGGCTTCTTAAGGTAGCCCCACACTGACACTTGGCATGTAGATGAGAGGAGAGAGAAATGACAAGTGGCACCAATCCAGGGGACAAGGCTCCTATATTTTTGGGTTTTTTTTTTAAAATTCAAATTTTCAAAAGAAAAGCTTGTGTGACATCACCTCAGTGTGGGTCCCACATTGCTTCTTTATTGAAATAAGGATAAAATAACAAAACCTCTTTTTTGGAATTTTCATAAAATCTGGAATAATTGGTAAAATAAAAAATTTTGGAAAGAGTTGGCCCTTGTGGGGCGATTTTGTAAAAAGGAGATATTTGAAATTGTTGACAAAATGGCAAAATCTGAGATGAATTGGCTGAAATCCATATTGAAAACTATCCAGATTGTTTTCCTGAGGAAATATTTTGAAATTCAGAGCCCTGGGGGTAAAATGGGAAGAATTGATAATTTTGAATGACCCAGGGTTTTGAAATCAGTTTTGAAAAGAGTTGAAATTCTAATCTGGATTGAAAATTTTGAAATCAAGAGTTCTGGACCTCGAAATGACATGTTGTGCAGTGCAGTGATTTGAAATGCTCGTGCAATGATATGCAATGTCATGTCTTATGAAATGCAATCTTGAACCAAGACTCTGGAGATGTCTGTCTCCTGTCAGGAGTAAAATCTTGAATATCTGAGATAAAAATAGAGAAAATTGAGAGTTTCAGATGAAATTTGGACTTTTGCAAGGTCCGGGCTCAGAAAATGACCATTTTGCCCTCCAGCGATTTCAGAGGCTGAATGATGATGTTTGGTGAAAATGTCGGGGAGGTGAGTGAAAATTTGGGGTGTTTACAGATGCCCCTCTTTGCTGCTAAGCCGGCTCATGGCCGAGCTTAGTGGCAAAGAAAAACACACCAAATTTGGGCTATACAAAAAAAATGCCCCAGTTAGAAGGATCTGACTGGGTGTGAAGGAATTAGCCCGAGGAAGATGGTAGATGTGAGATGGAGAATGAAGAGGGAAGATTTTGCTCTTATGAGAGCGAAGTTCAGGTTTATGCCCTTAACCTGGATGGGATAAAATACCTCGTAGGGAACGAAGCTCAGGTTTGAACCCTTGACCTGATTGGGGAATGAAATATCTCATTGGAATGAGATTCAGGTTTGTACCCTTATCCTGATCGGGCGGAAAATGAAATACCTCTTTGATTGAGGCTCAAATTTATACCCTTATCCTGATCGGGCGGAAAATGAAATACCTCTTCGATGGAGGCTCAGGTTTATACCCTTATCCTGATCGGGCGGAAAATGGAATACCTCGTCGATGGAGGCTCAGGTTTGTACCCTTATCCTGATCGGGCGGAAAATGAAATACCTCATTGGTTGAGGCTCAGGTTTGTACCCTTATCCTGATCGGGCGGAAAATGAAATACCTCTTCGATGGAGGCTCAGGTTTATACCCTTATCCTGATCGGGCGGAAAATGAAATACCTCATTAAAGGAGGCTTAGGTTTGTACCCTTATCCTGATTGGGCGGGAAATGAGATACCTCCTTGGATGAGGCTCAGGTTTGTACCCTTATCCTGATCGGGCGGAAAATGAAATGGAATCCTCGAAGGAAGAGACCATGATGGAACCTTCGGATTTTGCACAGTAAATCCGACAGGGGTTTTGCAAAAGGAAGGAAAATGGGGTCCCTAAAGCTTTGAAAAGGGATTGGTTTTGGGCGTCTCATTGCTGAGACTAAAATCAGCTTTTGAAATTGCCTTTTGCGGAAAATGATCGGTGGTTTGACCTCGAACCGAAATGGGACTGTCTATGGTGGGACAGTGGGGACACAGGGAAGTGTGCAATGTGAGAGTTCATGCTCTCAAAGAAGGGAAGGAATCAAGTCCTTAAGAGGGATTTAAAATTGGTGTCAGAATGTATCAAAAATGGACATCAAGCTCTCACTTCATGTCAGGATAGCTAGAAAATATTGTCAAAATGTTGGGAATTTTGTTGTTGATTCAAAGTTTTTGAAAATGTTGCACATGGTTGCAGAGATATTTTTTTCTTTTCTACCCAAAACATTACCTCCAAACAAGGTTCACTTTGTAGAATCGAGACTTGAAATCCAAATTGCTCGCAATTGACCTTCTTCAAGGAAGCTATCAATTTCCTTGATATGAGCAAGAAAGAGAATTTGATATTATGAAAGCAATTGATGAAAGAGTATTGATAATAGAATTTCACAAGATTAAAGAGGATTCTTGATAGATCTGGCAGTTTGATATCCTGAGGGCTTCTCTCATGATAATCTTTCTGCACTCTTTTGGCTCTCTGGGTTTTTTGCTACATTCTCCTTTATTTTGGAGATGTTCTGACTTTTTCTCTCTTTCTTTTTCCTCTCTTTCTCTCTTTTGGGAAGGGTACGTCACAAACTCCTTCAACTTGGAGATGTTTCGATCCTTCTTGGACGATGGGTTTGGAGATCTTTGGCTGATAGCTGAAATTAAATATCTTTTAGGGATTGTCGAGAGGTTCATCGCATCTGCCTTCATCTCGACAGTGCTTTGGACTTTCCCTGGAAGGATCCGTCACAAACCCCGTCATCTTGGAGATGTTTCGAATCTTCTTTGGCCCCGGGGGTCTGCTCGCCTAATTCGCCTTCATCTTGACGACAGGTGAGAGATCCCTTTTGCGGATACTCAATTGCAGCTTAGGTGATTTTGAGGAGACAGGGTTTGGGTGAATTCTCTCTTTTCTAGCACTCAGGATATTTCCACTACCTCATCTTTGCAAGAATAGCCTTTAAAGATGTGCCATCGACTGCGATCAATATCGATCATCTACGGCTTTTTAATAACATTGAATCTTCTTTTCTGTCCATATCGAGGACTTATCCTTCCTCCTTTTGGTTGGCCAATAGAAAGAATTTGAAGTTTGAATCCCTTTTCGCAAAAGCTTCACTCTTTTGGAAGTGATGCTGAAGGTAAATTGAGATAGAGATTAGTGCAATAAAAGATTCTGAAATCAACAATTGATTGACAAATTTGACAAAATTTTCTTGAAATCCTTGGTGAAAGTGAGTATTTGAAATCCGGCTCAACACATCCGTGACGAAAATTCTCCTCTCTTTTTCCCCAAAAAGAGAGACTCAGGCTTGGCCCTTACCTGAATGGGAATTGGGAAATACTCCTCTCTTCCCTGAAGAGGAGGTGTTTGCAAAACGAACTTTCGAAGAGAAATTGAGCTTTCGTCAAAGCTCCCTAATATTAGGCTTCTCTTATGGAAAGGGGGCCGATAATAGTGAGGTCTGAAAATTGGGTCATGAAAGGAACAAGTTCATCATACTCTCCCTGCAAAGAGGGTCTTTCATGACGAAAAATGGCCTAGTATGAAATTGGGGGGGTCACAAGAAAAACGAGTCTCCGTCGAGCCTCTCCCTTAAAAAGGGTTCCTCGTGTGAAATTGGAAATTGTTTTGCAAACGGTTCACAAAGACGCGAGTCCCTTCAAACTCTCCCTGAAAAGGGGCTAAGTGGACGAATTGGATAGCATGCGAAAAGAACGAGCTCCCTCGAACTCTCCCTAAAAGGGTCTCTCGCAAGAGAAAATGATTGAAATTGGATATTGAGATTGATTGACCCAAAGGTCGAAATGAAAAATTGGAAAATTGGTTGCTGGAAATTGAATGACCCGAAGGTCGAAATTGGATGACCTGATGGTCGGAATTGAGAATTGATTTGACCACAAAGGTCGAAATTGAGAATTGGTTGACCGAAAGGTTGAAATTGTGTGACCTGAAGGTCGAAATTGAGAATTGAGTGACCTAAAGGTCGAAATTGAGAAATGAAGGTCAAAGATTGGAAATTGATTTACCCGAAGGTCGAAATTTGGAAATTGATTGACCCGAAGGTCGAAAATTGGAAATTGAAGGTCGAGAATTAGAAATTGATAGACCCGAAGGTCGAGAATTGGAAATTGATTGACCCGAAGGTCGAAAATTGGAAATTGAAGGTCGAGAATTGGAAATTGATAGACCCGAAGGTCGAGAATTGGAAATTGATTGACCCGAAGGTCGAGAATTGGAAATTGATTGACCCGAAGGTCGAAATTGAGATTGGTAATTGAAATTGAGAATTGAAAATTGGGTGACCCAGAGGTCGAAATTGGAGAATTGCCTGATTTGAAGATTTAAATTGGAATTTGGAGAGCAAAATATCAAATTTGAGCAATTGACAGACCCTGATGATTGAAATGACTTGGATCAATAAAAGAGAATGATGAGTTCGAGTCAGAGCTCGAATAAAATATAGAGATCACGAGTCGGAACCCGAATCAACAGAGGAAAATGGAAGGCTCGAATCAGAGCTCAAATAAGATAATGAGATCACGAGTCGGAACCCGGATCAACAAAGGAAAATGAAGGACTCGAATTAGAGCTTGGATAAGATAAAGAGATCTCGAGTCGGAACCCGGATCAACAAAAGAAAATGAAGAACTCGATTCAGGGTTCGAGTAAGGTAATGTGATCACGAGTCGGAACCCGGATCAACAAAAGAGAATGACAAGCTCGAAGAGATCTCGAGTCGGAACCCGGATCAACAAAGGAAAATGATTTGTTCGAGTCAAGGCTCGAATAAAGTAGAGAGATCACGAGTCGGAACCCGGATCAACAAAGGAAAATGATTTGTTCGAGTCAAGGCTCGAGTAAAGTAGAGAGATCACGAGTCGGAACCCGGATCAACAAAGGAAAATGATTGGTTCGAGTCAAGGCTCGAATAAAGTAGAGAGATCACGAGTCGGAACCTGGATCAACAAAGGAAAATGATTTGTTCGAGTCAAGGCTCGAGTAAAGTAGAGAGATCACGAGTCGGAACTCGGATCAACAAAGGAAAATGATTTGAATAAAAACCCGAGTCGGAACTCGGTTTTCTAAAAAATTAAAAATGTGCCAGCTTGAATGCTGGATTTTGAAATAATACCAGTTCGAGTGCTGGGTTTTGGTTCAGTATTGGCGATGATCTTTGGATCATTAGGAATTGTGATGGGATTGTTTGTTGAGATCCCAATACCGACCGGATTGTTATTAATGCAATTGAATGCAAATGAATATGAGTTGATGCATATGAATGCACAAGTGCATGAAATGAGGAATTTGTTTATCCTGCCTGCATATAGAACAAAATTTTAAAATGCCCCAGTGTAACTGGGAAAGAAAGTTGGATCATTATTTGAAGGAAACAGGAAGGATTACAAGAGAAGGATAAATGTTTCAAGTATAAAACTTTTTCAAGTGTCGAGCATTAATAGGATCTGGCAATTCTACTCCATCGGCATTGATGAGCCGATATGAGTTGCGGGGTAATGCTTCTTTGACAACATAGGGACCTTCCCAATTTGGCGACCATTTGCCGCCAGGACGATGCTTGAGATAAGCTGTGGATCGAAGTACTAAATCATTGACTTTGAATCTTCTTTCGATGATAGACTTCGCATATTGCCTGGCTACTCTCTGGCGATAGGATTGAGCATGCTCTGCTGCTTTTAGCCTTCTCTCGTCGAGTGAGTCTAGCTGCACTAGTCGCTGCTGCTGGTATTGATCAAGAGGTAATTGCAGAAGTGAAGCAAATTTCAAAGCGGGCTTCTGAACATGTAGCGGCAATACTACTTCTGTTCCATAGACCAGTTCTGATGGGGTAGCATTCGTTGGAGTTGGAGTTCGAATAGTGGTCCGGTAGGCCCATAGTGCATCGTGGATCTTCTCATGCCAGTCACGGCCTGTTTCCACAGTTCGCTCCAGGATACGAATTAAAATCTTGTTGGTGGCCTCTGCCTGACCATTCCCTTGAGGATAATATGGAGCGGAAAAATGGTGATAGATCTTGAATTTTGAGCAGAATGTCTTCATCTTTTCATTCTTGAAATGACTGCCATTGTCTGACACAATGTCATGTGGGATGCCGAAACGGCAAAAGATGTTCTTGTGAATAAAAGAGACCACGTGTCGGCCTTCTACTGTGCGGAGGCTGATGGCTTCTACCCACTTGGTAAATATTCTGTTGCGGCAAGGAAGTATTTGTGGCCATTTGAAGCTGAAGGAGTGATGGGACCTACAACATCGAAGGCCCACATGGAGAACGGCCATGGAGAAACAACAGATTGTAAATATGTTGCTGGAGCATGAATAGAAAGTGCGTGTATCTGGCATTGCACACACTTCTTCACATAATGATAACAGTCTTGTTGCATAGTCTTCCAGTAGTACCCTGCTCTTATGATTTGCTTGACAAGGGTTTGGTAGCCGACGTGGTCGCCACAAATGCCTTCATGTGCTTCTCGCACGACTTCTTTGGCTTCGTCTTCATCTAAACATCTGGAATACTCTGAACTGAATCCACGACGATAGAGGACATTGGCCAAAATAAAGTATCGAGTAGACATACGCTGGACTGCTCGCTGCTCTTTCTTTGAGAGTTCTGGAGGAAATTCGCCAGTTTCTATGAAAGTTTTGATGTTGTAATACCAAGGCTTCTTCCTTTGCTCAGCCTGGTTTACCTGTTCCGCTGGAATGAAGGCAGGTTGGTCAAGTCTGCCAATTTCAAAAGAGCGACAAGATTCTCCATTCTTGAATGCCATAATGGAGCCTAAACTGGCTAGGCTATCGGCCACTTGATTAAAATCTCTCTTGATATGGAAGAGCTGGAATTCTTCAAACTTGCTGATAAGAGCTGAAACAATTTTTTGATAGGGAAATAGCTTCTGATCTTTGACTTGCCATTCGGCTTGAACTTGATTAACAACGAGTAATGAGTCGCCGTAGGCATGCACTCTCTTAACATTGAAGTCTAGTAGAATCCTTAGACCTTGAATCAGGGCTTCGTATTCAGCCATATTGTGAGTGCATTGAAAGTCTAACTTGAGAGAAAATGGAATCATCTCCTTCTCAGGAGTGATTAATAAAATTCCGATGCCTATTCCGGCCATGTTCTTAGAACCGTCGAAAAATAAATTCCAGACTGGAAATTGCTGGATATTGCAAATCTGCTCATCAGGGAAGTCATCTTCGGCTTTCACTTCTTCGGCCAGAGGAAAATCCGCCAATTGATCTGCGATTGCTTGGCCTTTGATTGATTGCTGCGAGACATATTCTAAGTCATACTGCATCAATAAGACTTGCCATTTGGCGGCTTGTCCGCTGAGGAAAGGTTGTTCTAAGATATACTTGAGGGGATTGAGTTTAGACAAAATTTTGACTTCTGATGCCAACAGGTAGTGTCTTAGCTTCTGACACATTCATACCAGAGCTAGGCAGGTCTTCTCTATTTGAGAGTATCTCTTTTCATAATCTATGAAAGTCTTACTCACGTAATAAATGGCGTGCTTTATCAGGTTGCCTTCTTTGTATTGTGCCAAGAACCCACCGCATGCGACTTGATTAACTGAGATGTATAATAAAAGAGGTTTTCCCAATTCTGGCGGCTTCAGGATGGAAGGATTGAGAAGATACTTCTTGATTCGATCGAACGATTGCTGGCATTCTGGTCCCCATTCGAACTTAACTCCTTTTCTGAGTAAGTGGTTGAAGGGCTCACATCTCATCGCCAAATTGGAAATGAATCGCCGGATTGACTGCATACGTCCTTGAAGGCTACGTAGTTCTTTGAGATTCTTCGGGGGAGGCATATCAATGATAGCATTTGCTTTGGCCGGGTCAACTTCAATTCCCTTTTTGCTTACCAGAAAACCCAACAGTTTGCCTGATTCGACTCCAAAGGCACACTTTCGCGGGTTAAGCCTTAACTTGTAAAGAATGAGTCTCTTAAAGACTTGATCAAGGGCTTCGAGGTGATCTTCTCCCTCTTTAGATTTCACGAGAATATCATCAACATACGCATCCATGATTTTGCGCATTTGATCGTGAAAGATAACAGTCATTGCCCGTTGATATGTTGCTCCAGCATTCTTGAGCCCAAAAGGCATGACTGTATAGCAAAAAGTGCCCCAAGGCGTGGTGAAAGAAGTTTTGGATTGGTCGCGGGTGGCCAACTTGATCTGATTGTAGCCGGAATATCCGTCCATGAAAGAGAACATGGCATGTCCTGCCGTGCTATCGACTAGAAGATCGATGCTTGGAAGTGGATAGTCATCCTTCGGAGTTGCCTTGTTGAGGTCTCTGAAGTCTATGCAGATCCTCACTTTGCCACTTTTCTTTGGGACGACGACGATATTGGCTAACCAATCTTGGTAGTCAATAGCTCGAATAAATCCTGCTTTAAGCAGATCTTCAAATCCTTCTTTGACTTGTTGTTCTATTCTGGGATCCATTTTTCTCAGCTTCTGCTTGACTGACTTAGCATCCGGCTTTAAGACAAGACGGTGTTCGACTAATTTGGGGTCTAAGCCCGGCATGTCTTCATATGTCCATGCGAACACTTCTTCATGCCGCTTGAGAAAATCTGTAAGCCTTTTCTTTTCTTCTGAACTCAGACTGGTTCCGATCTGGAGAATTTTTGGATCTTCCTCTGAACCGATATTGATACCTTCAGTTGGATCTTGTACTAGGGGAGATGGTTTGTCCTGCTTCTGAACTGCGGCGAACTC